>NC_059341.1:58864194-59489694 GCF_018350155.1 Leopardus geoffroyi | reverse complement strand
TGTTAATGATTCCAAAATTTATTACCCTCAGTCTTCTTCTGGAAGTTCTATATGGAGTTCAACAACTATTTTTGAATAAAGGGATTCATGACTAAGTGAAATCTAGGTGATTTCTAGATAGCAAAATATATGGGCATGTCTTTGCATTGTTTCTCCAGAAGAAAAATTTAAAGCAATAGCTACGAGAAGGAAAAGTTTAAACAATCCAAATATAAGGTGATAAGAGATCAGCTAGCAGTGAAGGGAAATGGGAACACCAGTTTATTAGAAGGGACTTAGAAGGATGAGTTTTCCTACCACCATAGCTTCTAAACAGTACTTTGGATTTTCATGGCTCTGAGTTTTCCACTTCGAGAGAGAAACATTTCTTATATCAACTAAAGCTTTGTCATTTCTAAATTTAAGAAATGAAGACAAATGATCCATAATTATTCTAATTTTTCCCTAAACCAAAATATGACTTGAGCTGTGAATACACCTTTGGTTTTACTGATTACACTTGTAAGTTATGTTGTTTGGACCTCTGGTAGAGTCATTGGGAAGAATTTTGGCCCCTGAGGTTACAAACAATCAATGTTTGCGATTTCCTTAGACTAATATTGTCCAACTGAATAGAAATCCTAGCTTTAAGTATCTCAAAATGAATTCTCCTGGAATTCATACCCCAATACAGGGAAATTACTTCACTCCTCACACAACTTTCCTTCTGTTAGTAAACTCACATATCTTCTAAACTAGTACTAGGATTCTTCAGCTAAAATTCATAGATTGATTCTGATTTACACATTAAAATAGTGATGTCACTTAGTGCTTTCTCATACAAAACATAGTTGGAGAGAAAAACCCATATGTTTTGTATCTTCTCAAAACTCTCAAAATTTTCTCAACACTCTTAGGACAAATTTAACATATCTAGCTTTATTGCAAAGATTGATCAGATTATTTCATTTCTTTCTTTAATGAATAAATGCTCACTATTTCAAAATCACTTCTTTTCTAGCTATAAGTATACAAGAAAATAAAAATGTCATTAAGTGCTTTAGTAAAACCAGGTGCTGGAGTGTGGATAGGGAACAACTGGAACTCTCACGTACTGCTGATGGGAGTGTAAATTCGTATATCCACTTCAGAAAACCATTTTTCAGTGTCTAGTAAAGAGGCATATCCTAGACACAGGGATTAAAAACACATAGGTATGTTTATAAAAAACGCATAATTCTTAAAATACATATATGTAAGAATGTTCATTAGCAGCATTATCCATAACAGGCAGAAACGGAAAGCTATCCAAATGCTTATCAACATTAGAATGGGTAAGAAAAGTGAGGGGTGCCTCAGTTGGTTGCCATGCCTCAGCTCAGGTTATGATCTCACAGTTTGTGAGCTCGAACCCTGCATCGGGCTCTGTGGTAACAGCTCAGAACCTGGAGCCTATTTCAGATTCTGTGCTTCCCTGTCACTCTCTGCCCCTCCCCTGCTCTCTCTCTCTCTCTCAAATAATAAAATAAACTTTAAGAAAATTGAAATATATTTATGTAATTGAATACCACACAGCAATGAGACTACTCAAACTACAGCTACACAAAACAATATGGATGAAGCTTAGAAACATAATGTTGGGCAAAAGCAGTACTTACTTGTGATACCGTTTACATAAAATTCAAAAATTAAGCCAGGGTAGTGATTGTTTTGGGTGCTAGTGACTAGCAGAGGGCAAAAAGGGCAGTTCTGGGAGACTGGAGTTGCTTTGTTTCTTAAGCTGATTAGGCTGTACCCTTGTGATTTGTGTACTTCTCTGAACATGTGTTATACCTCACTAAAAAGTTTTTTTTTTATTTCTCTAGTGTCAAAGTTATGATATTGAACAGATGGCATCCAAATAATGCTATACAAATTAATATGAAAATTGGTTGTAAATTTTTTTCAGAAAAATACTAAAAGATTCAGTACATTTATGACTCAAGTTTCATAAGCTTCTTTCCCTCGTATTTTGAACATCATCCTGTACATTTGGAAGGCCTGCCTGTTTCTTTCAACGCACCATCAGTTAGTCTCTTCTCTGTGTCTGAGATGTAGCTCCCTGACATTGAGGACTGTTAATTTTATAACTTCTATTTACTAGAAATACCTAAAGATCATGAAAAGCATATGCTTAATCTTTGCAGACATAATACTATAAACATGACTCAAAACTCAGTTTTGCTATAATTAGATTAAAGACGGGTATGTAAAAAGTGTATTATAAACAGTGCAATTCAGACATTTGATGTGTATTTCACTATTTTAAAACATCTCTCATTAAAGTATGCAACGTTAAGAAATCAATAAAAAAGCAGTTAGAGTGAAATCTCCTTAAAATGAAAGGATCAACTAGAAGATATATTTTTAGACCGTGTTTGCCCATTCACATACATGTATTGAAAGTGTTTCAACATTTCAAGTGACCATAAAAAGAAGGGAATAAATGTTCTTACTAAGGAAAAACCACTTACCTTTTCTGTGATTTTTGTACTATTGACCTCTAACTATTTTATTTTATTTATTTGTAATGTTTATTCATTTTTGAGAGAGAGAGACAGACAGAGACAGAGACAGAGACAAAGACAGAGACAGAGAGTGAGCGGGAGAGGGGCAGAGAGAGAGGGCAACACAGAATCTGAAGCAGGCTCCAGGCTCTTCTCTGAGCTGTCAGCACAGAGCCTGTCACAGGGCTCGAACTCAAAAACCATGAGATTGTGCCCTGAGTCGAAGTCAGACGCTTAACCAACTGAGCCACACAGGCGCCCCTCTATTTTAGATCAAGTATTCTTTGTTTCCCAGGATACTATTTTATATGCAATTAACAATTTCAGCATCGTATTAAAAAGAGAATACCACACTCCAGTAGAGTTCCTTGAGCACCAGACATGGTTCTATCAGTAGCTGGGAGTCCTTGGAAAGTAATTTAGAATGATAGAAAATCAGATGTGAAAAATATCTTAGTCCCAGCCTACCATTTTGCAAATGAGGATGCTAAGACCAAGAAATACTAGGTAATCATAAAGTGCTTATTAGTAGTGGATTCAGGACTGGCCCCTAATTTTCTAAAAACTGCTAAGCCATTGTTATAATTGCCCAAAGAGAGCACTTTCCTTTTGCATAACTTAAAAACAGTATAAATCAAGTCAATCTTAAAACTTACATCTGGCTTTATTTTTAAAAATTACTCAAACTTTTTATTTTCATAGTTCATTTTCATTTGATTTTGAACAGTTGGTATACAAGTATCTGGGCTTTTTATGATCTACATTAAAGCATAGTGTTCTCTGTATTAGAATTTGAGTACTACAGTCAGTCACACAACTCTACATATAAATATCAATATCATTTTAGTTGAGAAGTAGCTCGTTTCATTTCTTTTGTAGTTCGGATTTCCCTTAATTTTGGATTGTGATTCATCGTAGCATTGAAGATCAGTAGAGTTGAGGATCATGGGAAGACAAATCGTACAAGAAAAATACATGTTTTTTTTTTTCCAAATCTCATAACATTTCTTTACATGTCTCATTTTAATAAAAAAAAAATGGAAAAACAAGTTGCTACCTATTTTATTGCATAGGATGGCAAATGAAACTTTTACTACTTTGAAGTTGTAGTAAGTTTGGTTGCTTACCAAATTGAGAAAATAAAAGCATAACTTTTCTTTTTGGCAGCAAAGATGAAGTAATATAAGAAAAAGTTCAAAATTAAGATTTTCATCTAGGCTCTTAATATATGGTTCTTACTAGATGCATAATTTTGTGATGACTAAATGACTTGAAGGCTCAGAAATAAATGAAAAGAACAAGGGGGATATGAGGACTAGGTTTGAGATGGCACCCTGCCACTTTCATTTTAGGCAAATCACTTGGTCTCTCTGCAGGTTTCACGTGACAATTAGGCCAGATTACATCTGTGAAAGTGCCTTGGAAAATGGATATAAATATACAATTGTAAAATGCCATTCTTGTTGTTAACTCATTCTAGGTGCCTGCTAAAAGCTTGGCACCATTTTACAGGGCCGGAGAGTCCTTTTCTATTTCGCACCTTCCTCCCTTCCAAATTTTAATTTTTTTGCACGAATATTATCCTGGATAGCCTGACTTTAATACTTAGCAGGAGAAGAGTGGGTTCTTACTACATTACAGAGAAAAATAAGTAGTTGGAATGGGAAAATTATTTCAGTTTTAAGAGATCTCATCAAGAATGCCTTGGATGAAAAGAAAATCCAATGTCTGAGTCACACATCCACCCATTATCCCATTATCACATTGTAATGCTGTTATCAAAATACCTCCATTTCATCACTGATAGTTTCATGAATTGGAGCATATAGAGAAATGTATCTGGTAGAATATATTTTTGCTATTGCTTGCTATGTTTAAGGATAGGTGTATACTAGTCTAGAAAGAATATTCATATTTTTATGCAATATATAAATAGCATACTATGTACTTACAGAACTACACGTATAACAAATTATCAATAATCTAAATATACCTAAGGAAAAGAATAATTCAAAGAAGCTCTATAAATGTCACAATGGATTCTGCTACTGATAAATGACTAAGAGGTCATACTTGCAAGTCATTCATTCATTCATTTAACTAATATTAATTAAGTGCCTTGGAAAGGTATTGTACAAGGTGTTAAGGCTTTGTGTAGGTGATGAAGTGCGTATTACTCATCCCACAACATTCTTTCCTATCCTTCCTACCACATTTTCTCCATCTTATACCTGAGTTCTTTTTATTTCTTTACTTTAGGTTGTAAGCTCTGTTACATGCTCAGTTGTAAAACAGATATCATGTTTTATAGTGCAAAAAAGCAAATTAGGAGAAAAGAGGACATCTTGGAAAAGATCTTAGTAGGAAAGAAAGAAAGAAAGAAAAAAGAAAGAAAGAAAGAGAAAGAAAGAAAAAACTAAAAAAACTAAGATAAAAGCTATAAGAAGTTATAGTACTTAGTTTTATTAATTTATTAAAGGATGCTTTGTATAAAGATTCAGTATGGTCAAGATGTCAGTTATTCTCAACTTGAGCTATAAGTTCAATATAATCCCAATCAAAATCCCAGAGAGTTATTGAATACTGAGGAACTTCTCTGAAGTTAATATGGAAAGACAATAGACCCAGAATAGGCAACAGAATATTGGAGGAGAAGAATAAAGAGCACTGATATAACCTGATATCAAGACTTATTATAACACTGCAGTAATAATGTGGAATTGGTAAAAGAACAAATAGATCAGTAGAACATAATAAAGAGCCTAGAAATAGACCCACAAAAATATAGTCAATTGATTTTTGACAAAGAACTGAAAGCAATACAATAAAGCAAAGATAGTTTTTTTTAATAAAGTACAATATACACTCATGATAAAAACTCTCAAAACTAGGTTTAGAGGAAACATACCTCAACATAATAAAGGGCATATATGCAAAACACACAGCTAATATCTTACTCAGTGGTGAATAACTAAGAGTCTTTCCTTTAAGATCAGGAACAAGACAGGGATGTCCAATCTTACCACTTTTATTCAACACAGTACTGTAAGTCCTAGCCATAGCAATCAGACAAGAAAAATAAATAAAAGGCATCCAAATCAGTAAGGAAACACTAAAACTTTCACTATTTGCAGATGACATGATAGATACTATATATAGAAAACGTGAAAGACTCCACCACAAACACTACTTAAATGACAAATGTATTCAGTAAAGTCATAGAATACAAAATAAATATACAGAAATCTGTTGCATTTCTCTTCCCTAAATATAAAGTGGCAGAAAGAGAATTTAAGAAAATAATTCTATTCACAATTGCACCAAAAATAATAAAACATCTGGGTGTAAGCTTAACCAAGGATGCAAAGACTTGTGCTCTAAAAATAATTACAAAATTGATGACAGAAATTAATGATTACACAAATTGAAATATATTCTATGCTCATGGATTGAAAGAAAAAATATTGTTAAAATGTCCATACTGTCCAAAGCAATCTACAGATTTAATGCAATCCCTATAAAAATACCAACCCATTTTTTACAGAACTAAAAAAAAAATCATAACATTTGTACGGAAAGACTAACAACCCTAAACAGTGTCTTTCAAAGAGCAAAAGTTCTTAATTTTGATGAAGTCTCATTTATTAATTTTCTTTCTTTTATGAACTGTACTTTTGTTTTTTTGTGTATTGTGTGAGGAATGGACTAGAGTTTTTGTTTTGTATCAGTTATTCCAGAATCATTTGTTGAAAAGCCTTCCCTTTATCCACTGGATTTCCTTTACACATTTGTCAAAAATCAATTGACCACTTCAAGTAACCCACAAAAAACTATTAGAGCTAATAAACGATATCAGGCTGTAATTGTAGATTTATCTATTTCTCCTTGCAGTTATACCCATTTTGTTTCACATATTTTGAAAGTCTGTGCCTGAATGTGCCTACATGTTTAGGATTATGATATCCTGTTGATGAATTGATCCCTTTATCATTAAAAAATGCTTCTCTTTATTGGTGGGAATATTGTTTACTCTGATGTTAATTAGCCACTACAACTTTCTTTTGATTCACATTAGCAGACTATATTATTTTCCTTTACATTGAACTTATTTGTAGCTTTTATACAAAACCATATAGTTGGGTCTGTTTTATCTAATATAATAAGCTCTGCCTTTAATTGATGTGTTCATACCCTTTACATTCAGTGTGACTTTTGAATCTATCATCTTGCTATTTATTTTCTATTTGTCTCATGTGTTCTTTATTGCATTGTCTCTCTGTCTAGTATTTTTGAGTTGAGTATTATTGTATGATTCCATTTCATCTGCTTTGTTAGCATATTAGCTATGACTGACTCTTTGCATTAGTTTAGTTGTTGCTTTAAGGTTTATGGTATATATCTTTATCAGTCTAACTTTTAGCATTAATATACTTCAAGCACATTGTAAGATCCTTACAAAACACACTTCTGTTTCTCTCCTGTCAGTCTTTGTGCTATTGTTATCATACATTTTACTTCTATATATATATTATAAACTCTAAAATGCATTATTAATATTTTTGCTTTAACCTCTTAATTAACTTTCAAAGAGATTAAATAATAAAAAAATATATTTTTATTTACAAAGGTAGTTACTACCATTTCTGGTTCTTTATTCTTTTTTGTAGGTTCAAGTTTTTATCAGATTTTATTTTACTCTACTTAAAGGATTTACTTTAACATACTTGTAGTTATATTGTCAGGTTGTTATTATTTTCTTCTTTTATATGTTAAAAAAAAGCATTTATTTTATCTTTGTTCCTAAAAGATATTTTCATTGGGTGAAAAATTCTAGGTTGACAATTTTTTTTTCCTGTCAGTACTTTAAAGATGTTGCTCTGGTACTTCCTAGCTTACTTGGTTTCAATGAGAAATCTGCTGTCATGTTCATTTTTGTTCCTCTGTATGTAACATGTAATTTCCCCTCCTCCTATTTGGCTTTTGAGATTTTTCTCTTTAATTTGTCTTTAAGGAATTTTATTATGATTTTTTTGGCATATTTTTATTTTTGTTAGAAGTTTTCTGAGGTACTTATATGTGCATATTTATAGTTTTTATCAAATTTGGAAACATTTTGACATTTTTTTTCCAAATATTTTCCCCCACTCCATTTGTGACTCTAATTACATATATATTTGGATGCTTGAAATAATTTTCAATGTATTTCATTTTGGAGAGTCTCTATAGCTATGTCATTGAGTTCACTAGGCTTTACTTCTGAAATGTCTAATCCACTTTTAATCTCACCCAGTATGTTTTTTTATTTTAACATTATAGATTTCATCTCTAAAAAATCAATTTTTGTCTTTTTAATATGTTCTATGTCTTTACTTAATATGTTTAATTTTTCTGCTATATTTTTGAACATATAAGACATAACTAGAATTAATAATTTAATGCCTTTGTTGACTAATTCTATACCTGTGTCATTTCTGAATCAGTTTTGATTGATTATTTTATTTTTCTCCTCTTCATACCCTGTAATTTTTGGTTGCATGATAGACATTGTGTAATTTTCCTACTTAAGTGCTGGATATTTTTGTGTTCCTGTAATTATGTATTAAGCTTTGTTCTGGGACAGTTATTTGGAAATAGATGATCCTTTTGGACCGTTCTTTCAAAGTTTGTTAAGAGGCACCAGAGCGATGATTAATCCAAGGTTAATTTTCTCCACTGTTAAGGCAAAATATTTATGAGTATTCTAATTCATTCCCCATGGATCATATAGTTTTCTATTTTGGCTATTGGGTTGGCATTATTCCTGCCCCTTTGAGAGTGTCAGACACTGTCCCTCTAATAATTTCTACTGGATCTTTATTCAGTATGGATAGTTTCTTTGTACACATGCTTAATCAGTATTCAACTGAATTCTTGACAGGGACTTTCTGCAGTTCTCAGAGTTCTCTCTGTACAGCTTTCTCCTTTCCTGTACAATGCCCTGGAAACTGTAACCACCTTGACTTCTCCAGATTCCTAGCTCTGTCTCCTTACTTCAGGGAGATTGCCAGACTCTGCCTGTATTTACCTTCTCTGTGCTGTGGCCAAGAAATGTTCTTCAAAGGAGTAAGCTGCAGCAATTATTGGGCTGACTTTGCTTATTTTCTTTTTCTTAAGGTCATTGTCTTTGTTGTGTCAGGTCCTGTTGTTTCATATATTTTGTCCATTTTCAAAGTTTTTTAAATAGGAGAGCAAATACATATCCTTTTAGTCCTTCTTGGTCAGACATAGAAGTCAGAGTGAACTATTTTTAGAAATATTATGACAAGTAGATCTTCAGTGGAATGTGGAAACTAACACTTATTGAGAATCTATTATTTTGGGCTCTATGTTCAATTCATATTATCTAAACCACAAGGTGAGATAAATACCATGAACTCAATTTATAGGTAAAAGAGAGACTAGAATAATTTATACAAAAGCATACAGCTAATAAATAACAGAGCTAATTTAAGTCTAGTTTTGTTTTCTTCTTGAAGACATTCTCACACTAGATAGTCCATATAGACCTCTGCTAATAAATTTTCACCCTTAAAAGTGTATTTACCAGCCTACCACCAAACAATGTTCTATTGGAGCCTATAGGAGGAGACTTGGCTCACAGGAACATGTATAATATATGGTTTTCCTAATTAAGTCCAATATCTCACATTGGTTCCTCAGAATGGGTGAACAAAAGACCATAATGCATCTCAATGTGACCAAATAATAATAGGTCAAAACCCATTTCCTACTAATGCCAGTTTAGCAGCATCATCTACATATTCAAAGGCTTGTTTGCATCATTTCTACATAGTGCTTGAAGTTGAGATTCATGTATTGGTATGCTAGAGAATTTTTACTCTATAGTCAATGTGCACATTTTGTTTTGTTTTGTTTTTTAGAATTCAAAAAGTAGCATGGTAAATACTTTAGCTACAATTTAAGGGGAAAATATATAACTTCCAAAATAATTCCTGGACCCAGTGTTTCTGGACTTTGATCAACTGGAATGTGTTGTATAAATGAATCTCCCTTATTATAATAACATTGTACTCTCACAGGGCAGACACAGGGTTTTGACCCTCTGAAGTGACCCATGAGAGAGGCTGAGCCACTGAGTAACCATGGGATATAGCAGTGTTATCTCTCTTGCACCTTAACCTTTCTTGTGGCATCTTTCTTCCCAGAAACCAATTCTTTATCATCATGTTGTGAAACATTATCAGTGTACCCTCAATCTCCCACACACCTTTCCACAAGTGAGGAATGCCTGGGAATCATATCTTCTCACTATTGGAATGGGAATCCTTATATTGAAATGTTGTTGTCATTTGCTTATCATGAAAAGATGAGAAACACTGAGATGGGCTGTTGATATCATGTGCCTATCAAATAAATTTCAGTAAATTCTTCATAGATAAACAATCCTTCTTGAATATTTAAATAAATGAACAAATATATATTGTATTCCACTCAAGTTATACACTAACTTTTATACACTCTCTTTATATAGCTAAATGTATCTATACTGGTACTTAAAAACATGCCAATTGAGGTGGAAAGTTTTTGGACATAGAACTTCGGTCAATGTCCAAATATGAAAACATTCAGCATTAGAGTAAAGAAGGGAATTGGGAATTCATCTGTTAGGGGCTAATTTTCACTCAAAAACATTCCAGATTTATTAATGTAACTGTTTACATAATTCAAGAACACGTGTGCATTACATTTGTAAAATCCATGGCATGAGTAGACCCTGTGAAAGGACAGTGGCAGCAGCCAGAGGTGCAATGAGATCAAAATTTCATTCTTTAAAATTACAAACCCTTCAGACAGTTAGCATAAGGTCTTGCATAGAGAAAGTGCTAAATAAATGTTTGCTAGATTTGAATCAAATAAAGATTGATCATACACATGAATGCATTGTTTCTGGGAAAGTCATGTAGAACTTGACCACATGCCTATGGATTCTCCAGGTTGGCCGCTCCTCTGCTGGCTCCAACTATTACCATTATTACTATTACTGTCGTGTCCTGGGACATTGTACTTCTGGCCTTTAGAGTGAGGTTTTATAAAAATCAGCACATAAATTAAATGTCTGGTCAATAGCAGACAATATGTATTGTCCAATACTTGAATTGTCCACATGATTAAATATATGACTTCAAACTTTTTTAGTACTCCTTCAGGACAGATTTAAAGAGTTCAAATTGAAGTCAAAACTTCAAATTTATTTTCAATTATATGTAATGTTATAAAAGCTCCCTTAGATGTGAGAAATGGAAAATAGTCTCTTACTATTTACCTTTTAGGAAAATGACCAGCAAGCAGAAAAGGAAATGTACTCACTAGGTGATATAAAAACCAATACTATGTGGTTACATGTATGGAGCAGACTTTTAAGCCAGTTACCAAGTCTAATTCAAGAACATGTGACAATGCACCTAGATTCCTAGATAGTCCCAGAAGGGAGACTCTGGACATCCTACACCCAAGCAAGTAAGGGCTGGAGACATTGAGATTATGAAATTAAAATCATTAATTATGTTAGATGTTGTTCCATATCTACACGGCCACTCCTTCAATTCCTTCAGAGCTCTTTGTTTAAATGCCCCTTAGTAGAGACATCTTTATTCATCACAGTCTTATCTTTATCTAGTTCCTCACTCTGTTATGTTTATTCTCTTTCTTCTTACTCTGTTTTATTTTTCTTATTAGCACTTATACCACCTAACATAATATATATTTACATTAGCTTGTTAATTTCATTAACAGGAAATTTCGTTCATCCACTTCTGTGTTTCTAGCACTTATAACAGAAGCACATAATATATGCTCTATCAATCATTCACTCAATCTGTATTAATAAACACAATTGAACATATGGATAATTATTATCTATATACTACCTGCTCTGAACTAAGCATTAGGTAGATAGTAAAGAACTGGCTGCCTTCATGGAGTTTACTGTTTTGTGGGATGATCAGTGAAGCTAAGAAGCTGAGATGTCAGTTTTCTCAATAATTTGTCTCTTTATACTCTTTACTCCCCGCTTCAAAACGTAGCATTACTGCCAAGGAAGTAGTGCTCTTCACAGGTTAACAGACCCTCAGGCAGTCTAAATAACTTTTCCTTTTGAACTTCAAAGCTGTCTTTGATGTTCATTATAGTGTCTGGAGAAAGCTAGCACATGGTAAGTTTTGCCCTCACATCTGTTTGGCTGACCTCATTGTTCTGTGCTCTCTCAGGCCAAAGGACACAAAAAGGACAATGACTGTATCTAAGGGATGAAATATTTACTTGACCTTTTCCTCTCAGAGAACACTCCATCCTGGCTCACCTAAATGTCTTGGGTCTGAGGTTAAGCTATTTTCATGACATGGTCTGGAAAATTTCTAAGCAGTTTCTCAGAAGGCAGAGGTGTCTCTTCCTCAACACCACTATTCTTTCCCTAGAAAACACATAGTACATATTATTCCACCTGGAAACAGGAAAACATTAGGCTTACCAGAATGTAATCAGGCTGTTGGTTGTTAAAGTAGAAGTTCAGTGCTACTGGGGCAGCATGGCACAACTGAGAAGAAAAGCAACTGAGAGGCCAGAGGTCATGTATTTGAGTCTGTAATTTACTACTTGCCAGCTCTGTGACCTTGCTGAATAAATGCTGAGAATAATAGCAATATTTATCTGCTATGAAAATGTTGAGGGTTAAATAGGAGAATATATGTAAAATGCACTAAGCACTTGTTATATATCTCATTCAAAACTTTTGCTGTCATTAACATTAGAATAACAGCTCAGATTTCTTTCTTTTTTAATTTTTTTTTTGGCAGGGAGAGCACAAGTGAGGGAGGGGCAGAGACGGGAACAGAGGATCTGAAGCAGGCTCTGTGCTGTCAGCACAGAGCCCAGCATGGGGTTTGAACCCATGAACCGTGAGATCACGACCTGAGCTGAAGTCGGACACTCAACCGACCGAGCCACCCAGGCACCCCAATAGCTCAGACTTCTTAATATTAGATATTTAGGATAAAGCCTAGATATTAGATTCCAGACTAACTCAAGCAGCGTCTTTATTTAGATTTAAATTTCGGTATTAAAAATGAGAGATTTGTGTTGCATCTTCCACTGTTATCGTCAGTACATGTCTGTGGCTATTCCTTGCATATGAATACCAACTTCACGTTTGTACATTGACATATACATCAATGAATTGATTAGTTGACCAATTGATAGAGGTTTATATTCTGACTTTCCCAATGAAGTAAAAAAATTCTCATGAGCTTTCTTGCATCTGCCATCTCCATACTTCTCCACAGTCCAGACCTCACAATATGTCCTTCCTGCTTCCTAGAGCTGTGGACACAGGGACCACAAATTCCTCCACATTTATACATATCAATAAAATTAAAAGAGAACCACTGATTGAAATCTCCTAAACTTTAAAGTTTATCATTTTCTGACTTGAAGTAATCAGTGTCACTTTCTTATTATTTACTGACTTGAGTGACCAATGTTCCAGAGAGAAAAATTTATACTTAGCCCTTAGGTATAATTAGAAGTCTGCCCCCTGTCCGAACTGCAGCTCTAACAATAAGCTAATAAGCCACTTTCATAGAAAGATTGAGCTTCTGGGTCTATTGCCTTTTGATGTGCCCTGGGGAGTGGTAGCTGTTTAGAAATTATTTCTCTGTTGGTTATAGTCCTCTGGGGCCTACTAGCATAGGTACCAGTGGCCATCAGACCCAAGCAATGTAGCGCAGGAGCCATAAAAATCAAGGCACCAGAGAAGGCTATAAACTTCCTTCTGGAAGACACAGGCAAAGTGGAGCAAGGCAGAGAGAGTGTGCAAAGATGCATCCACCGGCTTGGATGTGCCAAAACAGAAGCCTGCCCCTCAGGCCAAAGTGCCTGGATGCAAATAGGCCTCTTTCTCAGGAAGACCAGGGTGTGTTTCAGCCTGCTATGTCTGCAGTGCCCTGGGAGTGATATTCTGCCAAGAAGTGAATCTCTGATTGCTATAGTCCTGTGGGACACAGGAATGCAAGCTTACCTTGGTCTCCAGGGCCAGCCAATCAGAGGGTGTTCCCTGGATGGCAGCTGCAAAACTGGGTCTCCAGATGTAGGTAGAAGCTCCCCTTCGAGAGGTACTGACACTCTTGTGTGCAGCAGCAGGAGAATGCAAAAATGGTGAGTACTGTTTGGAAAGAGGCAGAGGGGAAGTACAACAATGGTTCCCACTGAAAACAGAAAAGAAAAAGAAGAAAAGAAAAGGAAAAGAAAAGAAGAAAAAAATAAGGGAAAAAAGGAAAAAAAAAGAAGGGGAAAAGAAAATAGTACCTACTGGTTTTAGCAAGGCAGAGCAAGGGCAGGAAGACGTCACCTACCAGCCTCTGTCCCTGAAGAATATCTCAGCAGGCTGTTGCACCTCAGACCAGTGCTTCAAAATTAGGAAATGAGACTCTTTCACACAAAGTCTAGGTGAACTCTTTTCAAAGGCTGTTTCTGCACTGGGCCCTGGGGCAGGTAAGTCTGTGGGTGAGCCCTTTAAAAGCTGTTCCATAGCTCACCACAGCCACATGGGTCTCATGGGCACAAGCCCCAATGGTCTTCAAGCCAGGTGTTTTGGGGATTTGTCTCTCAGGTGGAGCCTCAAAAGTTGGAGTGCCTCATGTGGGGTATGAACCCTTCACTCCTCAGGTAGAAGCTCCTGGTTTTGAGTCTGTTCCCAAATGTGGGTTGCCACCCCAGTGTTGGGGCTTATGGCAAGAATGTGTCTCAGCCTTTCCTTTCTGCTTCGAATGTGAAGGGGTCTCTCTCCCTTAGGTTTTTTAGGGTTTATTTTCAGAGGAAATTGTTCCATATATAGCTACAAATTTGGTGTGTGCATATGTGCATAGAAAGAGGTGAGTTTACGATCATCTCACATCACCATTTTGAACTGGACCCCCTATTTATTTTTTTACATCAATTATTTTGTGTTAAAAGTAAATTATCAAAAAGTAAATTGTAGCAATTGTAAATGGGATCAATTCCTTGATTTCTTTTTCTGTTGCTTCATTATTGGTGTCTAGGAATGTAACAGATTTCTGTGCATTGGCTTTATATCCTGTGACTTTGCTGAATTCACGGATCCGTTCTAGTAGTTTTTTGGTGGAATCTTTTGGGTTTTCCATATAAAGTATCATGTCATCTGTGAAGAGTGAAAGTTTGACCTCCTCCTGGCTGATTTGGATGCCTTTTATTCCTTTGTGTTGTCTGACTTCTGAGGCTAAGACTTCCAATATTATGTTGAGTAACAGTGGCAAGAGTGGACATCCCTGTCTTGTTCCTGACTTTAGCGGGAAAGCTCTCAGGTTTTCTCCATTCAGGATGTTAATGGTGGGTCTTTCATATATGGCTTTTATGATCTTGAGGTATGATCCTTCCATCCCTACTTTTTTGAGAGTTTTTATCAGGAAAGGATGCTGTATTTTGTCAAATGCTTTCTCTGCATCTATTGAGAGGATCATGTGGTTCTTGACCTTTCTTTTATTGATGTGATGTATCACATTGATTATTTTGCAGGTATTGAACCAGCCCTGCCTCCCAAGTATAAATCTCCCTTGGTCGTGGTGAATAATTCTTTTAATGTATTATTGAATCCAGTTGGCTCATATCTTGTCGAGGATTTTTGCCTCTGTGTTCATTAGGGAAATTAGTCTGTAGTTCTCCTTTTTAGTGGGATCTTTGTCTGGTTTTGGAATCAAGGTAATGCTGGCTTCATAGAAAGAGTTTGGAAGTTTTCCTTCCATTTCTATATTTTGGAACAGCTTCAAAAGAATAAGTGTTAACTCTTCCTTAAATGTTAGGTAAAATTCCCCTGGAAAGCTACCCTTCCAGCCCTAGACTCTTGTTTTTTGGGAGATTTTTGATTACTAATTCGATTTCTTTACTGGTTATTGGCCTGTCCAAATTTTCTATTTCTTCTTGTTTCAGTTTTGGCAGTTTATATGTTTCTAGGAATTTGTCCATTTCTTCCAGATTGCCCATTTATTGGCATATAATTGCTCATAATATTCTCTTATTATTCTTTATATTTCTGCAGTGTTGGTTGTAATCTTTCCTCTTTCATTCTTGATTTTATTTATTTGAGTCCTTTCCTTTTTCTTTTTGATCATACTGGCAAGGGGTTTATCAATTTTGTCAATTCTTTCAAAGAACAAGCTCCTGCTTTCATTGATTTGTTCTACTGCGTTTTTGTTTGTTTGTTTATTTGTTTGGGTTTTTTTTTATTTGTTTGTTTCAATAACATTGATTTCTGTTCTAATCTTTGTTATTTTCTGTCTTCTGCTGGTCTTGGGTTTTATTTGCCGTTCTTTTTCCAGCTCTTTAAGGTGTAAAGTTAGGTTGTGTATATGAGACTTTCTTCCTTCTTTAAGAAGGCCTAGATTGCTATATACTTCCCTCTTATGACTCCCTTTGCTGCATCCCAGAGGTTTTGGGCTGTGGTGTTATCATTTTCAATGATTTCCATGTACTTTTTAAATTCCTCTGTAACTTCTTGGTTAGCCCATTCGTTCTTTAGTAGGATGTTCTTTAGTCTCCAAGTATCTGTTATCTTTCCAAATTTTTTCTTGTGATTGATTTCGAGTTTCATAGTGTTGTGGTCTGAAATTATTCACAGTATGATCTCGATCTTTTGGTACTTGCTGAGGGCTGATTTGTGTCCCAGTATGTGATCTACTCTGGAGAGTGTTCCATGTGCACTTGAGAAGAATGTGTATTCTGTTGGTTTTAGGATAAAATATGGTCCTGTACATATCTGTTAAGTCTATCTGGTCCAGTGAGCCATTCAAAGCCATTGTTTACTTGTTGATTTTCTGTTTAGATGATCTTTCCATTGATGTAAGTATGGTGTTGAAGCCCCTTAATATTGTGGCATTATTATCAATGAGTTTCTTTATATTTGTGATTAATTGATTTATATATTTGAGTTATTTTACATTTGGAGCATAATTGTTTACAATTATTAGAACTTTTTGGTGGGTAGACCCCCTAATTATGATATACTGCCTTTTTTATCTCTTGTTACAGTCTTTATTATCAAATCTAGATTATCTGGTATAGGTATGGCTACTCCAGCTTTCTTTTGGCAACTGTTAGCATGATAGATGGTTCTCCATCCCCTTACTTTCTATCTGAATGTGTCTTTAGATCTAAAATGGGTCTGTTGTAAATAGCATATAGATGTGTCTTTTTTTTTTTTTTCTTATCCATTCTTTTACCCTATGTCTTTTGATTGGGGCATTTAGTCCATTGACGTTTAGAGTTAGTACTGAAAGATATGAATTCATTGCCATTATGTTGGTGGTGTTCTCTGGTCCTTTCTAGTTTTTGTTGCTTTTGGTCTTTTTTTTTCTTTTTCTTTTCGTCTTTTCTCCCCTCAGAGAGTCCCTCTTAAAATTCCTTGCAGGGCTGGTTTAGTGGTCACAAATTCCTTTAGCTTTTGTTTGTCTGGGAAACTTTTTATCTCTTCTTCTATTTTGAATGACAGCCTTGCTGGATAAAGAATTCTTAGCTGCATATTTTTCCATTTAGCATATTGAATACATCCTGCCACTCCTTTCTGGCCTGCCAAGTTTTTGTGGATATGTCTGCTGTGAACCTGATTTGTCTTCCCTTGTAGGTTAAGGCCTTATGTTCCCTTGCTGCTTTCATGATTCTTTCCTTGCCTGAGTATTTTGTGAATTTGACTATCATGTGCCTTGTTGATGGTTGGTTTCTTTTGAATCTAATGGGAGTTCTCTATGCTTCCTGGATTTTGATGTCTGTGTCTTTCCCCAGGTTAGGAAAATTTTCCACTATGATTTGCTCACAAAAACCTTCTACCCCTTTTTCTCTCTCTTCATCTTCTGGGACCCCTATGATTCTGATTCTGATGTTATTACTTTTTTATAAGTCACTAAGTTCTCTAATTCTTATATCGTGCTCTTTTGCCTTAGTCTCCTTTTTTTTTTTTCTGCTTCATTATTCTCCATAAGTTTGTCCTCTATATCACTGATTTGCTGCTTTGCTTCACCCATCCTCGCCACCATGGCATTCTTTCGAGATTGCAGCTCAGTTATAGCATTTTAAATTTCTTCCTGACTAGTTTTTACTTCTTTTATCTCAGAAGAAGGGATTCTAACCTATTTTCAACCCCAGATAGTATTCTTATTATCATGATTCTAAATTCTGGTTCAGACATATTGCTTGTATCTGTGTTGATTAATTCCCTGGCTTTCATTTCTTCCTGTTCTTTCTTTTGGGGTGAATTACTTTGTTTTGTCATTTTGAAGGAAGAAAAGAAATTAATTAAGTAAATAAATAAATACATAATTAAAAACAACATTAAAAAAATCAAATAAAAGATGCTAGATCCTAGGTGTGTTTTGGTCTGGTTGTTGATCTCTATTCTTGATAGAATAGAGAAAAAAGGGAAAGAAAAGAAAAGAAAAGAAAAGAAAAGAAAGAAAAACAAAGGAAATCGTTTAAAAATTTGAAAAAATGAATACAATAAAATAGAATAAAATGAAATGATGAACGTAGAATAGAATTTTTAAAAATTACAAAAAAGTGAAAAATATAGTAGAAAAAATTAAAGAAAAATCTTTTTTATAAAAACAAAAAATAAAAATAATTTTTCCCTTTCTGTATTCAAGAATAAGAAAAAGGGAAAAAAATAAATAGATGCACCAGCGAACAGAATGAAATAAGATTGAAATTACATCCAGTTTCCCCTAGAAGTCAAACTATGAAGCACTTTATAATCCATAAACTAAGCTGGCGGAGAGAATTGTGTTCCTCAAGAGCAGCGTTGGTCCAGTTGTGCGGGGCTTAGTGTAATGGCTCAGTTCTCCACTAGATGGCGCTGCTTAATTTACTCGGGGGGATTGTTGTGGTGTTTGTAGGCGTGTATGTGCATGCGCCGGAGGGGCGAAAATGGCATCACCCAGCTACCCGGCTCTAGTTTCAGAACTCTGTGCTCTTCCTGACCGGCAATCAAGCACCCTTCCTTTGTCTCTGGCTTCCGTCCACTCCCACTTCTACAGTCTGTGACCAAGTCTTCAGACTACCAGGTGGCAACTCCCTCTCGAATTTTACCTCAAATGGGGCTGTTTTCCAACCCCTCACTTCTGAGGGGCTGCACTTTGACCTGTTCAAACCCTCTGGGCGAGGGTCTCCCCAAGCAATGGCGGGAGTGCAGGCCACCCCGGGAACATTCACTCCACCGTCCTGCTGTCGCTGTCCAGAGACTGCGGCAGGTGCCCACCCACACCAGAAAAAGTTCGCGTGATGGCGTAGCAGCAGCGTTTCAGGGATTATGGTAAATCTCGTGATTTTTCTTTTGGATATGCATGCAGGAGTAGAATTACTGGTTTATAATGTATATACCTTTACCTTTACTAAAAATGTCAAATTGAATTTAAAAGTGGTTATACCAATTTAGACTCTCAGAAATAGTATACAAGGAACCTAATACAAACCTTAATACTCAGTGGGAACTCCAAAAATATTTATTATTGTGCTGAACTGAGGACTAATATGTTTAAGTGTTAATAATCTAAGTTACTTACCATAATATGGATTACTTTATTAGATCTTTTTGTATATATTTTTATTTTATGTTCCATATGTATATATATATGTGTATGTATATATATATATATATATATATATATATGTATATGTATATGTATATGTATAAAGAGAGAGTGTGTGCGAGCAAGATGGGGACAAGGGCAGAGGGTGAGAGAGAATATCTCAAGAAGCATGCTCCATGCTCAGTGGGGAGCCCAACACAGGGTTTGATCCCAGGACCCTGGGATCATTACCTGAGCTGAAACCAAGAGTTGGATGCTCAACCAACTGAGCCACCTTGGTGCCCCTAACAGATCTTTTATTGAGATAGATTTGATAGGGATGGGGGAAAAAAAATAACAAGGGTCTTTGGTACCTTACAGAATGGGAAGATTAGGGTTACTGAGTTGGTATAGAAGGACAAAAAGCCAGAGAATAGAAATAAGCCTCTTGTTTGATGATTTTTCATAGGGCCAGCTTTATTTCCTACCTTTCTTCATGACACATCTAATCTAACTCAGCTTTTGATCCAAACATACAGTTTTAAAAATTTTATACATAATTGCTTCCTACAAATATTTTTGTGCATCTGTTTTAATTAGAGAGATAGAGAGAGAGAAGAGCTAATTATCTTCCTCTTAATAACAGCACTTCATATGCTTGGGAACCATGTGTGAACAAACGCTCCCTTTTCTAAGCTAAGCAAGAGCAGTTGCTTTTCCCATCTGATGTATTTTTCAATAATTGAACATGTTTATCATTTTCCTTTGGGATTGCTTCCAAACCCCCCTCTTCTTTACAGTGTGAGGCTCCAGACTGTCTCCATTATTCTAATGTGAGCCTTGCTCCACTCCAAATATAGGACTTAGACGGAAAACCCAATTTTGCTTTTATATTCATTTCATTACAATGTGAACAGAATGTAAGGTTTGTGATTTATCTTTAGATAATTTTAATAAGCATCTGTAGGTGTGATTTTGCCATGCTGGGGCAATAAATAACAAATTAAATTGGTAAAAGCCTTCCTTTCTAAGATACAAAAATAAAACAATGTGATTTAAAAGACCCATAAAAAATACTGACAAATTTTAAATGGTATATGAAATAGAAGAATACAGAGTAGCAAACCTCAAGATTAAGAAATTACTAAGTACAACATCTAATTAGATTTTTCTTTTTTTCCTGTACAAACAAGTTCCCCACTTTACATAAGGATAGTTAATATTAATAGGAATGAATGAGATTTGGAATACTGTTTCCAGCCATTGGAAAATAAGAAAACTAGAGTAATATTTATTAAATGCATTTATCATAGTCTTTTCTGTTTCTTTCCTAAGTTATTTCACAAAGGAAACATTTCAAAAATGTGTAAGACTTAAACTGAAATAATTATAATTATAAATTATAGTAACAGTTTCCTGAATAGGAAAAACATTAACGTATTTTTTCTAGCTTTGTTGAAATATAATTGACATATAACATTGTATAAATAATGTTAACATATTTTAGATTGGTATTTCTTCCTTTTGGAGGTATTAACAGCTTAGGAAGCAAAATAAAAATGCTTTGTCTATAGTTTAAAGAAATATTTGTATTATCACAAGAAAGACAGAAGTCTTTTATCCAAAGTTTCCCAACGTTTGGATCTCACTTAAATTAAGATGTAAAATCCAAGAAAGAGAAGTTGTGTTATAATTAATGCCTATGTTAGATGAACTCATTCTAGTTTTTGAAGATCAAGGTGCAGAGAGATTCCTTGTCCACAGCGAGGATGTTACACATGCACAAAGAATATCAGGCCTATGCCCTTCCCTAAATTGAAGCCTAGGGTAGAGATTCTAGACAGTTAATTTTGGATTAATGAAATCTATTTGTGGAAATAATGATCAACATAATGACCATAATAAGGGCTAAGAAAATAATCCCTCTTTCTTTCTTTTTTTTTTTTTTTTATTATCTTTTGAAAACCAGCAGCATAAGTGACCTGTGGACCTCCACTACTTAGAGGAGGAGGTATGTTTAATCCTTATGTTCATTTATAAAGCATTTAGCTTAAAAGGCAAAGAATTATTCCTAGGTAATTGTTTCTTAGAGCAGATTTATTGTGACTAGAACATTTGTGTTTATGTGTGTGTGTTTGGGAGTGTTGTTTTCCTGGGCACATACAGAAGACAGATTGTTGACAGTAAATGTTTAGTCAAGGGTGAGAATACTTTTGTTTTAGTTACAGATCCTTTCTACCAGCCAGATGATATTTTCTCCTTTAATCAGTGCCACAGAAGCTTTTGTGCATTATAGGAATGCTGCTAAATATGATGGAACAGCCACATCTTTTAATTTAGTCCCAGTAGGAGAATAAGCTATTCTTCTTTTACTAGGCGACAGACGGAGACTTTTTATGTTACCTAAGGCTCAGCTGTGCGAAGCCTTTGAGAGATGGTGCTATCATGTTGGACTTCTTGAATCATTTACCAGAAGCAAATGGCTGTCTCTATTTTCTCCAAAGCATTCCTTTTGAATTGGAAGGCTTTTTGGAAATGAACCTATACAGGCAACATGTACACTTTTAGGACATTGTTCCACCGTCTAATTCTTAATAGGTGTGATAGGACAAAAGTAATTAACATATGAGGAAGGTTGTGGTTTGGCCTGCTCAATTCCCTATCTTTCCCTGAATATAGAGGAAGTTTCCACCAATTCCAGGCAATTCTTAGGCTTTTATGATGCAAAATTGATGGAATGAGGATTAGACAGAAAGGCCCAAACCAAAGTAGATGGATTTTTTACAGAAAAGAAGAGCCCAGAAGAGAACTAGTGTCTAGAGGTCTGTAGCAAGGCACATCTTTTGCTAGGGGGCTCTGTGAAGAAATTACATAAAGAAAGAAATTATATAAAGAAAGAAATCTGGATCACAGAATGATGTGGAAGCATAAGCAATTTCTAGGGAAGGAAAGAAAGTGGCTTCCAGGGCCTTGGGGCATAATATAATAGGAAAAGAAAGGATTTTAATAAGTTTTGTTGTTTATGTAATGTTTCCTCTTTAAAGATGTTGAAATATGCATATAAACATTGGATGTCCTGTCTGGATTACATATCTCTGAATTTAACAGCCCTCTGGGACTGAGCCAAGTGACCAAGGCTTCCTTAGGATTATATCAGTATGATTGTTACAGGCTTTTGTAATGGGTTTTTTGTTTTGGTGCTTACTGTCTCAGACACACTTTGATACATTGGAAAATTTCCAATGATGAGACATGTCTGTGGATAAATGAATATCTTTGAGCTGATAAGACTTATTTATCTACAAGGCCACTTTAGACATCCATGAGGTATTCTTTGTGTCACCTAAGCAGTGTATCTGCTGACAATGTTTATCATACAATCAGACTTGTGATATGTTAGAGATAAGAGATGGTGAATGAGGATGATGGAGTACAACATCTTAACAGCCTGAAGGTGAACTGGAAAAAAATCAAAATCAAATTTCAAGAGATGTATTTGCCAGTAAGACTCTAAAGAAAACTTCTCAGGGCAGGTAGAAGTAAGTAAATCTACAAGGGAGTTATCAAGTCACTTAAGTCTTCATTTTGTGCAAAATATTCCAGTTGAGTGGAACTGTAACTGACCACTTGCTGAATGTTCTCTTGAATCTCTGAAGTTTTTCTGGGACTTTGACTTTACTAATAAAAGATTTTCAAAGGAAAATCTAAGCATCCCTCAAGAATGATTTCTGTTTCTAAACATACATGTCAGATTCTATATAATATAATCAATTATATTTAAAATCTTCTGTTCTGCCCACTTCCAGTAGGAGTTGCAGGGTGCTACCGGTAAGCCTGACTCTACCCAAAAGAAACACAATGGGCCTAGTCACATTTGCTCACCTCCTTGCTATTTTGCTCATTTTATATAATCTACTTACACCTATTTTTGTGTACAAATAGACTGGGCTGTCAATCACAAAAAGATGCCTTACATGGAGAACCATGATTTCGATTTCAGATGAGGTCTACATCATCCTCTTGCTGTGACAAAGAGTTTAGAAAAAGAATGATGGAGATACTTTTTCTTGAACGTTCTGAGAGCACATTTACACCGCTCCCTTGTAGATACTTTAGTGCTTTAAGTAACCCTATGAGGTATGTGTTTGTGTGTGTGTTTGTGTGTGTGTGTGTGTGTGTGTATTTATATATATATATGTATATATATATATATATATATATATATATATATATATATATTCAGGTAAGTAATTCAAGTTGCTCTAATAAACAAACCCCCAACCTCACTAGTTTCACACAGTAAGTGCTTACTCTGGTTTATACAAAGTCCAAAGTGAATAGTCCTATCTAGCAGGAGGTCTTCCTTGAGGTCATTCAGAGACTCAAACACCTTCTAGTCTGTGGCTCTACAGTCCTCTGGGGGCCCAGAGTCCTCTTCTAAATTCTCTGTATTCACTCAGCAGTCAGGAAAGAGAGAGCATAGAGTGTAACTTGGAAGGCTTATATGCACCAGAGCTGAAGGTGGCATCCATCACTCCTCTCCTTTCCTAATAGCCAGCATCATCTGGCTACATTAGACTATAAGAGAAGCTGGGAAATACAGTCTAGCTCTTTGGCCAGAAGGAGAGGGACTTGTTGAAACACTAGGCAGTCTCTGGCATAGTATTATTGTTCCCACTTTACTGATGGGGAAACAGACATAATGGGGTTAAGTAATATACCAAACTCACCTAGCTAACAAGTGGTGAGCTAGAATCTGAACCCAGGAATCTGACTCCAGAACAGCCTTTTAAACTAAGGTACATACAGGGCTCCCTCCCAGATAATTAATGCAAAGTACTTCCCATTATTTCAAATGAGTAAAATGAGGTAGAGGAATATAACATGTCTCCTCCTAGTTCATAAATTACAATACATACAGGATTGTTTGCTTACTCTGTGGAATCACAGTCCCATTTAGGATGAGTGCATGACCTTCTGATTTCAGTGACTTTCTTTCTGAGTATCTTTGGGGAAGGGGGGCATGCATGTGTTCCAAACTCAATGAGTATTTTGGAGGTGAGCCAACTCATACTCTATCACTTGAGACCCTTGTTTAAAACAGCAAGCCACTAAGGAAGCCAATGATTAGAATTAGGAATCTTGGGGTCAAACAGACAGGCAGTATGGCATGGGGTTAAGAGGCAGCATCTGGAATCAGAGCTCCCAAATCAATAAAACCCAATGCTGTCTCTATGATGTACTGGCTGTGTGACTTAAGTTACTTAATCTCTCTGTGCTATAGCTCATTCATTTGTAAAATGTTGAAAATGATCATATCTACCTCATAGGTTGTTATGAGGATTAAATCAGTACATGTTAAGTGCTTAGTATCTGACATAAGCAATCAGAAGAAGTTGGTTATTACTGTTGTTATTGTTATTTACTTGCACCCAATCAAGCTAAAGATATGACACACAGTTTTGCTGACACATAAAAAATCCTGCATCTCAGTAAATGTCAACTTCATGTGTTAATTCATGCTATTGGACCCTAGCCTCCTTCCTCCTCAGACTTTAATCCATGGGTAAGTTCTGTGTGCTCTACCTCAAAAGTATTTATTATACTAATTCTGTCCATCTTCCCTGCCCCACCCTTGTTAAGACCCCTATCATCTCTCGCCTAGACCATTGCAAAACGCTTCTAAAATGTTCCCTACTTCTTGGGCCCCTACAATCCAGTCTTCACACAGAAGTCAGAGAGATCTTTAGAAAATATAAATGAGACCATGTAATTCCCCCAATTAAACCCACTGATTCCCACCTCATTTAAATAAAATCTCAAGTCCTTCCCTTGGTCTTTGTCTTAGAAAGTCCTAAATTGTCCAAGATAGTCTTAGCTTATACTGTTGTTCTAAGATTATTATTAATAACACCTCCTTTCATTCTCCAAAGTGTCCTGACCTAGTTGATAAATTATATAATTACCGTGCTTATGGGATCTGGAGCATCCTTCCCCTAAGTAAATATTATAAATACAACATGGTAATAAACCTTTTCTGGAGGTGGGAGTCTCACCTCCTAAATTAATCAAAGTCCATAAGCCTTAAATACAATGCTTGAGGCAGTTTGAGTGTAATACTGAAGTTCAAATTTAGTTTGACTGGTTTTAGCCATATTTCAAAAGAAGCAGTGAGTTACTTGTATGTGAGCAATTCTGCACCTGAGCCCTGCCTTCTTCATGGAGGGATTCAGCCAGCTCTCCAGCACAGCCTGAGTCAACAGGCTACTGTCCAGGCTGCACTGTGGCTATTACATGTAGGCTCACTGGTGGACTGTGGACCCTCACTCAGTCTAGTCTCTTGGAGAATTTTCAGCCCTCCCTTATAGCAATACCTTCTCCCTCTCTGCTTGTACCCCACTTGGAGCGGTGAGGAGCTTTACCCTTTGAATCCCTTTTTTTGCCTGGGGAATATCTCTTTTCTCATCCCCTGAGGGTTGGGAAAACAGAAAGTGGCATTTAACCTCCCTTGTCTAATACCTACCTGTGCCTAGTAAGGCTGTGTGCTCTGTGTAAGGTCCATCCACTGAGAGAAACAAGAACCTATTTCTAGTCCTTATCAGACTTTTGTGATTTGGCCTATGTCTACCTCTTTGACTTCATCACCTTTTATTCTTCCCCTCTGTTAGCTGTACTGCCTGCCTGTTCTTTTTGGAATATTTTAAGCCTTATCCTGCCTTAAGGCCTTTGCACTACAGTTCCTTTTACCTGGAATGCTGTTTCCTGATCTGGTTGGCTCAGCTAAATGCCACATCTCTGGGAGGCCTTCCTTAATGACACAAAGTAAAGTAACTTTCGCAATCACTTTCTCTTTCGTAATCCTGTTCTATTTCCTTTACAATACTTATCATTATCTAATGTTACTTTGCTGGTTTAATTGCTAATTTTCTTTCTTTCAAAAATAATTATAATAAATAATAATAATAATAATAATAATAATAATAGTTACTAGACTTGTCATGAGCCTAACATTTTTGTAAATGCTTTACATTGATTAATTTTTAAAAAAATCTTTACAGTTATCTTATGAAATAGGTATTATTATTATGGACAAAGAAACTGAGTTTAGAGAAATGATGAAATTTACCTAGTGTCACAGAGAAGAAGCCAGGATTCAAGCCTAGATAGTGTGGCTGCAGTGTCTAATCTGAACCACTAGGTAAGGCCACCTCCCACGAAAGTCCTCCCCGGAGGACAGAACTTGCCTGTCCTCTGTGTTGCTGTATCTACCCCCACCCTTCTACACTACTGATACTGTGATTTATAAGTAGACTTTGGTCTTTGTCCTTCTGGCACAGAGCTCCTGAAACCATTGGAATTTCCTAAGTGATGAGAGCAATAAGGCGTCTTTTGTTATATCAATGTGTGGCTTTAGAAAGCTATTAAGGATGGTTGCCTGAGAAACCAATCATGTGATTAAAGGGTTGGAACTTTCAGTCCCACCTTCTTCACTTCTGGGGGAGAAAGGGACTGTAGATTGAGTTTAATCATTACTGGCCAGTGATTTAGTCAATCATGACTATAGAATGAAGCCTTCACAAAACCCGAGAGTATAGGGTTCAGAGAGCTTCTGGATTGGTAAATGTGTGGTAATAGGGGGAGAGTGGCACACTCGGAGAGGGCATGCAAGCTCTGTACCCTTTCCAACAACCTTGCCCTATACATCAGTTCCATCTGACTATTCATGAGTTATATCCTTTTATAATAAACCAGTAGGTAATCTAGTAGGTAAAATGTTTCCCTAAGTCCTGCGAGCCACTCTAGCACATTATTTGAACTCAAAGAGGGGGTCTTTGGGATCTCTATTCTTTTTAACATTTATTTATTTTTGAGAGACAGAGACAGAGTGTGAGCAGGGAAAGGGCAGAGAGAGAGGGAGACACAGAATCTTAAACAGGCTCCAGGCTCTGAGCTGTCAGCATAGAGCCCGACATGGGGCTCAAACCCATGAGATCATGACCTGAGCCAAAGTCAGACACTTAACTGACTGACGCACCCAGGTGCCCCAGGGGACTTCTATTCTATAGTTGGTTGGTTAGAAGTCTAGATGAGAATCTGAGTTTTAAATTGACATCTGAAGTGGGGGCAGGTGGAGGGCAGTCTTATAGGACTGAACACTAACCACTAACCAGGGGAGTCTGATACTATCTCCAGTTTGTAGTGTCAGAATTGAGTTGAATTGTAGACACCTAGCTGATGTCCAAGAATTGCTTGTTGGTGGGGGAAACCTCCCACAAACACACACCAGAATTGGTGATCAGAACACCTTTAAACTCATACAGGACTTGGCTCAGTTAATGCTTGAACTTTGAGTGAATAAATGTTGTTATAAAACCATGACTCTGTTTTATTTTTTATAAACAGAGAAGAAAATCACTCACCTACCTAAGAGAAAGGCTGGGCTTAATCTCATTTCAAGATGAACTGGAGGAAGGGGCTCAGCCAGAACTGCCCTAGAAACTGGATGGAAAATGCTGTTACCCCATGGCAGATCCTACATAGAATCTTGAGAAATTTTTAAGGGTGGCTTTCCATGGGGTTTCTGAGTTAGTCATAAAATAGGCAACCTGGCACCAGATTAGTAATTATAAAGGGAGCATAATGTAGACAGAAGCAATGCATAGAGTGAACTAACAAATACATAAAGTGAACCTTCCCCACGAACAGGGGCGGGGAGAGAAAATTAAGCTGTCTTAGATTGAATTTATACTACCTGTGGCCCAGTACTAGACAACCTCCTTCCCCCATAGTCTACATCTCTACTACCCCTCCTTTGGGCTTCTGCAGTACAAACCTGGATCTTTTAACTCATCATGTTCTATAGAATTTCACTACTCATTTGTTCCCCTTTCCCTATAAATGGCAAAGTCCGTTAATAGTGTCATGTCTCATTCATCCTTTATATGCTATAGCATGGTTCGTAACTTATGCTTTAATGTTATCAGAGTCAGTCTGGCCTGCCTTAGTTTAATTTTCTGTGAGTGAAAGAGAGAGTCACACAAATGATTTGCAAGTTGTCTTCTAGCCCCATATGCTGTGTTGGGCAGGTGAGGACTGTGCATCGCTCTTGTTTTGGATTCAGTCCTTGTTACAAAAAGATGAGTCTGTATGCTCTAGAGTCTGGTTGTGTTCCAGTGAGTTTTTAACTAGATGAATATGCCCTTCAATTCCATGTTCCTATTTGTTCCCCTATCTCTTCTGTGCACTGCTGGTTATTTATGTATTTAATATGCAAATAAAGATGCATCAGCTCCTACATCAGAGGCCTGCTCTCAGTATCCAAGGGGCCTATTAGAAGCAGATCTGTGCATCTTGACTAGAGCGAGTCCCTTTGAGGCCATTCATCTAGACTGGCTGTGTTTGTAAACTGGGGCTTCTCTTTTTCCTCTCCCTTTACTTTCTTTGTATTACTGATGTTTGTACAACTATTGTTCAATTCTCTTTTTCTGGATATCATTTTTCTCAGCATCTGTTATATAGCCAATCATACACACATGCACAATGAAACATAACAACATTTATCTTACTCTCTAGGGAATTTAGACCTATTTATATAGTTGCTGAATGTGAAGACTCTGATTTATGTAATTTGTATTATTCTAAAAATTAACTGTGAATGTATTGGGAGCCTTAGCCAAGTTCTATAACTTTCTTAATCATTTGCTTTTTTACCACTAAAAACAAATAAGAGAAACTGAACCACTGTGTTTTTGTAATATTAATCCTAACATTTATTAACTAAGTAAAAGGTGTTTAGCTCTACAAGGATTTTATGCTGGTCAAACCTTTGTTCCTTTTCCTATGTAATTCATTCATTCAACAAATAGATATTGGATGTTCTATGTAGCAGGGAGGAAAACTCAAAAGCCTCATTT
The DNA here is from genome assembly GCF_018350155.1 of Leopardus geoffroyi. Lineage (NCBI taxonomy): Eukaryota > Metazoa > Chordata > Mammalia > Carnivora > Felidae > Leopardus > Leopardus geoffroyi. The sequence goes on along the minus strand of NC_059341.1, from coordinate 59,460,633 downwards.
TTGTTTGTGTGTCTTTTTTTAAATATAATTCATTGTTAAACTGGCTAACATACAACACCCAGTGTTCATCCCAACGAGTGCCCTCCTCAATGCCCATCACCCATTTCCCCCTCTCTCCCACCCCCCATCAACCCTCAGTTTGTTCTCTGTATTTAAGAGTCTCTTATGGTTTGCCTCCCTCCTTCTCTGTTTGTAACTATTTTTTTCTCCTTCCTTTCCCTCATGGTCTTCTGTTAAGTTTCTCAAGATCCACATATGAGTGAAAACATATGATCTCTGTCTTTCTCTGACTGACTTATTTCACTTAGTATAATACCCTTCCAGTTGCATCCACATTGCTGCAAGCGGCATGATTTCATTCTTTCTCTTTGCCAAGTAGTATTCCGTTGTAGATATAAACCACATTGTCTTCATTCATCAGTTGATGGACACTTAGGCTCCTTCCATAATTTGGCTATTGTTGAAAGCGCTGCTACAAACTTCATTTTTTTAATATTGAGTCCATTTGCAAATATGTCTTTTTGACATTTGTAGCTGTCTTAAGTGTATTTGAATACATTCTGTGCCTTCTGGGACTATCTTTAGTTTTCTATTTCTTTATTTTATTTTATTTTTTTAAATTTATTTTTGAGAGAAAGAGAGGCAGAGAGAGAGGTGAGAAAGAAAATCCCAAGCAAGTTCTGTGCTGTCAGTGTGGAGCCCGACATGGGGCTTGAACTCTCGAACTATGAGATCATGACCTGAGTCAAAACCAAGAGTCAGATGCTTAACCGAGTGAGCCGCACAGGTGCCCCTATTTCTTTCTTTTAATGTGAGACCCAAACAATATTCTTCTATGTCCAGCACAGAGCGTATAGAGAAGCAGCTTAATGATGTTTTTTTTTTTTTTCCTGGATGAATTAGAGAATTTTTTATTTCCTGGCATGAGGCAGCTTATCAATAAGGAGTTTTTGAATAAAAAGGAATGGATGAAGTTAAATTTAAATAAAATAAAAATTTTCAAGTGACACCACATGACTGCCAACTTTTCTCTTACCATCCCTTCCTTCCCTTTGCCATCAACAGACCCATCAATCTCTGCCTTCTATGAGCTGTGAAAGTTTCTGTCTCATTTCTCTCCTCATACCCTTATACCATTAACCTTTGTGGCTCTATAGGAACAATGTTCTGAAGGTACTGGAAATAGAGAAAGCTCATGATTGTTGTGTTAAATTTGTGCTGATTCTTATAACACCTGCAATGAAGAGGAAGTGGAAATGGGAAGTCTAAGAAGAAAAGAAAGCACACATTTAATTCAACAAATATTGAATGAATATTTTACATGTTCTCAAGATGAACAGTGTTCTTCTTTTAATGGGAGGAGAAAATAAACAAGCCATTATAGAAATAGAAAAATATCAGAGAAGAAGTATTTTGGGGGAATTAAAGGAGAATGATGAATAAAGTGTAACTGCTAATCACTTCAATTTGGGAGATCAGGGAAAGCCTATTTGAGGAGACTATTATAATATTCATGCTTTTTATTTTCTGTGTTTTATGATGTTTTGGCATCTTGAGGACTTGCAAATCCTGGAGAGAACTAATTCCTGGAGATAGCAGATGCTCTTGATATGTCAGCCAACCAATCCCGAGTCTGTATGTTCATCATTTCCTTTTATCAGGGTCCTGCAGTCCAGGACACTATTTCCTTGTTATAATGAATCAAGACCAAGTACCAGACAACTAGGAACCATGCCTATAGCCCAAAGACTGCTAAAATTATTCAGACTATCCAATCCTAAACTTATTCAGCTGTCCACACTCTCTTGCCCATTCTTCCTATGACAGTGATAACAAATGCTTAGGTCCATACTTTCTCCTCGCCCTTCTGCTTCTTGACTTACCTTGGTGCTTCCCCTGTGTGCCATGCCTCCTATTTCTAAGGACCTATGAATATAAAAATCTTCTTTCTTCATGATCGTTATTTCCATGTCTCTGTGTTCTGCCATTCCTGATTAAAACAAATTTCAGATACATTTTAATATAGTGATATTTAAGCTGAGATCTGAATGGCAAGAGGGGCCAGCTGCACAAAGATTGGGAGGAGAGCCTTCTAAGTAATGGTGTAAAGACACTAAGTCAGGTAATATCAAGGAGCAGATGGTGAATTCCCCTCTCACCTCCTGCAGCTATTCTTCTTCTTCCAGACAATCATTAATTTCTGGTATCCACAAACTCCTAAGGACAAATGTCTTTCTGGAAGTCAGATGTCCTATCATCCCTTTTATGCAAGTTACCTGTATAAGTAGATAAGTGATAAGAAGAACTAAAGGTCTCATTAAAGCGTTTCACACTAAGGTTAGAAAGAATCTTTGCTAATGCACTTTCTTTTTTTTTTTTTTTTTTTTTTTTTTTTTTTTTTTTTTTTTTAGTATATGAAATTTATTGTCAAATTGGTTTCCATACAACACCCAGTGCTCATCCCAAAAGGTGCCCTCCTCAATACCCATTACCCACCCTCTCCTCCCTCCCACCCCCCATCAACCATCAGTTTGTTCTCAGTTTTTAACAGTCTCTTATGCTTTGGCTCTCTCCCACTCTAACTTCTTTTTTTTTTTTTTTCTTTTTTCCTCCCCCTCCCCCATGGGTTCCTGTTAAGTTTCTCAGGCTCCACATGAGAGTGAAACCATTTGGTATCTGTCTTTCTCTGTATGGCTTATTTCACTTAGCATCACACTCTCCAGTTCCATCCACGTTGCTACAAAAGGCCATATTTCATTTTTTCTCATTGCCACGTAGTATTCCATTGTGTATATAAACCACAATTTCTTTATCCATTCATCAGTTGATGGACATTTAGGCTCTTTCCATAATTTGGCTATTGTTGAGAGTGCTGCTATGAACATTGGGGTACAAGTGCCCCTATGCATCAGTACTCCTGTATCCCTTGGATAAATTCCTAGCAGTGCTATTGCTGGGTCATAGGGTAGGTCTATTTTTAATTTTCTGAGGAACCTCCACACTGCTTTCCAGAGCGGCTGCACCAGTTTGCGTTCCCACCAACAGTGCAAGAGGGTTCCCGTTTCTCCACATCCTCTCCAGCATCTATAGTCTCCTGATTTGTTCATTTTGGCCACTCTGACTGGCGTGAGGTAATACCTGAGTGTGGTTTTGATTTGTATTTCCCTGATAAGGAGCGACGCTGAACATCTTTTCATGTGCCTGTTGGCCATCCGGATGTCTTCTTTAGAGAAGTGTCTATTCATGTTTTCTGCCCATTTCTTCACTGGGTTATTTGTTTTTCGGGTGTAGAGTTTGGTGAGCTCTTTATAGATTTTGGATACTAACCGTTTGTCTGATGTCATTTGCAAATATCTTTTCCCATTCCGTTGGTTGCCTTTTAGTTTTGTTGGTTGTTTCCTTTGCTGTGCAGAAGCTTTTTATCTTCATAAGGTCCCAGTAATTCACGTTTGCTTTTAATTCCCTTGCCTTTGGGGATGTGTCGAGTAAGAGATTGCTACGGCTGAGGTCAGAGAGGTCTTTTCCTGCTTTCTCCTCTAAGGTTTTGATGGTTTCCTGTCTCACATTCAGGTCCTTTATCCATTTTGAGTTTATTTTTGTGAATGGTGTGAGAAAGTGGTCTAGTTTCAACCTTCTGCATGTTGCTGTCCAGTTCTCCCAGCACCATTTGTTAAAGAGACTGTCTTTTTTCCATTGGATGTTCTTTCCTGCTTTGTCGAAGATGAGTTGGCCATACGTTTGTGGGTCTAGTTCTGGGGTTTCTATTCTATTCCATTGGTCTATGTGTCTATTTTTGTTCCAATACCATGCTGTCTTGATGATGACAGCTTTGTAGTAGAGGCTAAAGTCTGGGATTGTGATGCCTCCTGCTTTGGTCTTCTTCTTCAAAATTCCTTTGGCTATTCGGGGCCTTTTGTGGTTCCATATGAATTTTAGGATTGCTTGTTCTAGTTTCGAGAAGAATGCTGGTGCAATTTTCATTGGGATTGCATTGAATGTGTAGATAGCTTTGGGTAGTATTGACATTTTGACAATATTTATTTTTCCAATCCATGAGCAGGGAATGTCTTTCCATTTCTTTAAATCTTCTTCAATTTCCTTCATAAGTTTTCTATAGTTTTCAGCATACAGATCCTTTACATCTTTGGTTAGATTTATTCCTAGGTATTTTATGCTTCTTGGTGCAATTGTGAATGGGATCAGTTTCTTTATTTGTCTTTCTGTTGCTTCATTGTTAGTGTATAAGAATGCAACTGATTTCTGTACATTGATTTTGTATCCTGCAACTTTGCTGAATTCATGTATCAGTTCTAGCAGACTTTTGGTGGAGTCTATCGGATTTTCCATGTATAATATCATGTCATCTGCAAAAAGCGAAAGCTTGACTTCATCTTTGCCAATTTTGATGCCTTTGATTTCCTTTTGTTGTCTGATTGCTGATGCTAGAACTTCCAGCACTATGTTAAACAACAGCGGTGAGAGTGGGCATCCCTGTCGTGTTCCTGATCTCAGGGAAAAAGCTCTCAGTTTTTCCCCGTTGAGGATGATGTTAGCTGTGGGCTTTTCATAAATGGCTTTTATGATCTTTAAGTATGTTCCTTCTATCCCGACTCTCTCAAGCGTTTTTATTAAGAAAGGGTGCTGGATTTTGTCAAAGGCCTTTTCTGCATCGATTGACAGGATCATATGGTTCTTCTCTTTTTTTTTGTTAATGTGATGTATCACGTTGATTGATTTGCGAATGTTGAACCAGCCCTGCATCCCAGGAATGAATCCCACTTGATCATGGTGGATAATTCTTTTTATATGCCGTTGAATTCGATTTGCTAGGATCTTATTGAGAATTTTTGCATCCATATTCATCAGGGATATTGGCCGGTAGTTCTCTTTTTTTACTGGGTCTCTGTCTGGTTTAGGAATCAAAGTAATACTGGCTTCATAGAATGAGTCTGGAAGTTTTCCTTCCCTTTCTATTTCTTGGAATAGCTTGAGAAGGATAGGTATTATCTCTGCTTTAAACGTCTGGTAGAACTCCCCTGGGAAGCCATCTGGTCCTGGACTCTTATTTGTTGGGAGATTTTTGATAACCGATTCAATTTCTTCGCTGGTTATGGGTCTGTTCAAGCTTTCTATTTCCTCCTGATTGAGTTTTGGAAGAGTGTGGGTGTTCAGGAATTTGTCCATTTCTTCCAGGTTGTCCAATTTGTTGGCATATAATTTTTCATAGTATTCCCTGATAATTGTTTGTATCTCTGAGGGATTGGTTGTAATAATTCCATTTTCATTCATGATTTTATCTATTTGGGTCATCTCCCTTTTCTTTTTGAGAAGCCTGGCTAGAGGTTTGTCAATTTTGTTTATTTTTTCAAAAAACCAACTCTTGGTTTCGTTGATCTGCTCTACAGTTTTTTTAGACTCTATATTGTTTATTTCTGCTCTGATCTTTATTATTTCTCTTCTTCTGCTGGTTTTAGGCTGCCTTTGCTGTTCTGCTTCTATTTCCTTTAGGTGTGCTGTTAGATTTTGTATTTGGGATTTTTCTTGTTTCTTGAGATAGGCCTGGATTGCAATGTATTTTCCTCTCAGGACTGCCTTTGCTGCGTCCCAAAGCGTTTGGATTGTTGTATTTTCATTTTCGTTTGTTTCCATATATTTTTTAATTTCTTCTCTAATTGCCTGGTTGACCCACTCATTTGTTAGTAGGGTGTTCTTTAACCTCCATGCTTTTGGAGGTTTTCCAGACTTTTTCCTGTGGTTGATTTCAAGCTTCATAGCATTGTGGTCTGAAAGTATGCATGGTATAATTTCGATTCTGGTAAACTTATGAAGGGCTGTTTTGTGACTCAATATATGATCTATCTTGGAGAATGTTCCATGTGCACTCGAGAAGAAAGTCTATTCTGTTGCTTTGGGATGCAGAGTTCTAAAAATATCTGTCAAGTCCATCTGATCCAATGTCTCATTCAGGGCCCTTGTTTCTTTATTGATCGTGTGTCTAGATGATCTGTCCATTTCTGTAAGTGGGGTGTTAAAGTCCCCTGCAATTACCACATTCTTATCAATAAGGTTGCTTATGTTTATGAGTAGTTGTTTTATATATTTGGGGGCTCCGGTATTCGGCGCATAGACATTTATAATTGTTAGCTCTTCCTGATGGATAGACCCTGTAACTATTATATAATGTCCTTCTTCATCTCTTGTTACAGCCTTTAATTTAAAGTCTAGTTTGTCTGATATAAGTATGGCTACTCCAGCTTTCTTTTGGCTTCCAGTAGCATGATAAATAGTTCTCCATCCCCTCACTCTCAATCTAAAGGTGTCCTCAGGTCTAAAATGAGTCTCTTGTAGACAGCAAATAGATGGGTCTTGTTTTTTTATCCATTCTGATACCCTATGTCTTTTGGTTGGCGCATTTAATCCATTTACATTCAGTGTTATTATAGAAAGATACGGGTTTAGAGTCATTGTGATGTCTGTATGTTTTATGCTTGTAGTGATGTCTCTGGTACTTTGTCTCACAGGGTCCCCCTTAGGATCTCTTGTAGGGCTGGTTTAGTGGTGACAAATTCCTTCAGTTTTTGTTTGTTTGGGAAGACCTTTATCTCTCCTTCTATTCTAAATGACAGACTTGCTGGATAAAGGATTCTCGGCTGCATATTTTTTCTGTCTAGCACACTGAAAATCTCGTGCCAATTCTTTCTGGCCTGCCAAGTTTCAAAAGAGAGATCCGTCACGAGTCTTATAGGTCTCCCTTTATATGTGAGGGCACGTTTACCCCTTGCTGCTTTCAGAATTTTCTCTTTATCCTTGTATTTTGCCAGTTTCACTATGATATGTCGTGCAGAAGATCGATTCAAGTTCCGTCTGAAGGGAGTTCTCTGTGCCTCTTGGATTTCAATGCCTTTTTGCTTCCCCAGTTCAGGGAAGTTCTCAGCTATTATTTCTTCAAGTACCCCTTCAGCACCTTTCCCTCTCTCTTCCTCCTCTGGGATACCAATTATGCGTATATTATTTCTTTTTAGTGTATCACTTAGTTCTCTAATTTTCCCCTCATACTCCTGGATTTTTTTATCTCTCTTTTTCTCAGCTTCCTCTTTTTCCATAACTTTATCTTCTAGTTCACCTATTCTCTCCTCTGCCTCTTCAATCCGAGCCGTGGTGGTTTCCATTTTGTTTTGCATTTCATTTAAAGCATTTTTCAGCTCCTCGTGACTGTTCCTTAGTCCCTTGATCTCTGTAGCAAGAGATTCTCTGCTGTCCTGTATACTGTTTTCAAGCCCGGCGATTAATTTTATGACTATTATTCTAAATTCACTTTCTGTTATATTATTTAAATCCTTTTTGATCAGCTCATTAGCTGTTGTTATTTCCTGGAGATTCTTCTGAGGGGAATTCTTCCGCTTGGTCATTTTGGATAGTCCCTGGCGTGGTGAGGACCTGCAGGGCACTTCCCCTGTGATGTGGTGTATAACTGGAGTTGGTGGGCGGGACCGCACTCCGACCTGATGTCTGCCCCCAGCCCACCGCTGGGGCCACAGTCCAACTGGTGTGTGCCTTCTCTTCCCCTCTCCTATGGGCGGGATTCACTGTGGGGTGGCGTGGCCCGTCTGGGCTACTTGCACACTGCCAGGCTTGTGATGCTAGGGATCTGGCGTATTAGCTGGGGTGGGTAGGCAAGGTGCACAGGGGCAGGAGGGGCAGGCTTAGCTCGCTTCTCCTTAGGTGATCCACTTCAGGAGGGGCCCTGTGGCAGCGGGAGGGAGTCAGATCCGCTGCTGGAGGTTTGGCTCCGCAGAAGCACAGAGTTGGGTGTTTGTGCGGAGCGAGGAAGTTCCCTGGAAGGAACTGGTTCTCTTTGGGATTTTGGCTGGGGGATGGGCGGGGGAGATGGCGCTGGCGAGCGCCTTTTTTCCCCACCAAGCTGAGCTCTGTCGTCCGGGGGCTTAGCAGCTCTCCCTCCCTTTGTCCTCCAGCCTTCCCGCTTTCCGAGCAGAGCTGTTAACTTATGACCTCCCAGACGCTAAGTCGCGCTTGCTGTCGGAACACAGTCCGTCAGGCCCCTCCGCTTTTGCAAGCCAGCCTCCGGGGCTCTGCTTGGCCGGTGAGCCGCCCCTCCGCCCCAGCTCCCTCCCGCCAGCCCGTGGAGCGCGCACCGCCTCGCCGCCCTTCCTACCCTCTTCCGTGGGCCTCTCGTCTGCGCTTGGCTCCGGCGACTCCGTTCTGCTAATCCTCTGGCGGTTTTCTGGGTTATTTAGGCAGGTGTAGGTGGAATCTAAGTGATCAGCAGGACGCGCGGTGAGCCCAGCGTCCTCCTACGCCGCCATCTTCCCTCCGGTCCGCTAATGCACTTTCATTGAAAGGGAGAATTTATTAACTGAAATGATTTCTTTTATCAGTCACACTCAATAGTTTTTATATCTTGACATCATTCAAACACCCCATGCATACTTACCAAGTATATCCCTCATTATACCCAAGTTCTGGAGGTAGAGTGAAGAGGAATGACTTTTCCTATAGATGTGAAGGTCTGTTGTGATCACTCTTTGCATTTGTGACTTTCTGTTCAATGTCTGTCTTGCCCTTTATTATACTTATACCCAAAGCTACATGAAGGTGGGAGATATGTTCAGCTCCATATTGCTAGCAAAAGGCAGTGTCTACCAGACTGCAGGCATTCTGTTACTGTTTCAGAATCAAAATTACTGGATCAAGCCATGCTAAGATAAAGTGTAAATATGGAAGATAAAATTAATTTCCAACATTATAGTTCCTCAGGGCCCTGCAAGGCTTATTTCTTAGACTTACAGGTTTAATTTCTGGCTGCATATTAAATTCAACCAGGGAACTTTTAAAATATATCTGTACCAATCCCCATTCTAATCAATTAAGGCAGAATCTAAGAGTGAGACTCAGCCATCAGTTTGTTTGTTTATTATTGAAGTATAATTAACATATAGAGTTATATTAGTTTCAACCTGGCTATCAGCATTTAAAAAACTCTCTACTGTAATATGCAGCCAAGTTGAGGAATACAGATCTAGACTGAAAGTCTACAAAGTGAAGAGGTTAGTGTATCTGGTCAGTGTCTTTGAGCAGTGTAAAGAACAGCTATCATAATTTGTTTAGATCACTAAGAAAGTAGAATTCTCCAGGAAGAAGAGGTTCACAAAATTCCAGGCTTTAGGGACAGTCATGTAGAGAAATTTGTTCAGAGAGGCTTTAGATAGAGATCTAAACTTTGTATGAGCAAGAAGGAAGAAGGCAGATTGGTATTTGCAACATAGTGAGTTCTTTCATGTTCATTTTTATTATATTGTTTTGAGTTTCTTTTTGTTTTTATTAATTATTATTATTATTTTATTTGAGACAGTGAGTGTGCGAGCTGGGGCGAGGGGTGGGGGGGGGAGAAAGAGAGAGAGAGAGAATGAATGAGAATCTTAATCAGGCTCTACACTCAGCAAGGAGCCCAACATGGGGCTTGATTCCACAACCCTGGGATCATGACCTGAACCAAAAAAATCAAGAGTTGGACACTCAACCGACTAAGCCACCCAGGCACCCCTCATGTTCATTTTTAAAGTGCATGGAAAACTTCAGGTGACTGAAGTCATTGCAGAAATACAAACCATAATATTTGAAAAACAAGAAGGAGAGAACTTGAGGGTAGATTTTATATTCGTCTTAAAAAAGAAAAAAAGATGACCTGGAAAATTGTACTTTATTTTGCTATAAGAATTCATTATACTGAAAAATATTTATAAAATATTATTTCAACCCACGAATTTTATTTTAAACATCCACAGTAAGGCCTAGCTGCATAGAAAAAAATTCCAACCTTCCTTTTTATTCCAGTTCCAGAGTCATACATTTTAAAAAAGGATACTGGACCTTGGTTTACACTTTCTAATGATGATATTTGCCACAAAATTTTAAGCTACTAAATGATTAGGATTCACAAAAACTGTCCAAACAAATCCTCATTATCAGGAAACCTCATTAATGATACAAAATCCTAGTTTATCACTGAAGAAATTCTATGGAAACCAATTAAATACCAATCAAATACCAATTAAAAATTGAAATAGATTAAAATCTGATCTTCCATGGTTGCATAGACTTCACTCTGTTGGATAATTATAAAATCTGACCTCAAGTTTCTCTCCTTTTTGTTTCCTAAATATTATGGTTTGTATTTCTGCAAAGATGCCTACCAATGACATCAGTCATCTGAAGCTCTCCAAGCACTTTAAAGATGAACATTTTAAAGATGAACACTTTAAAGAACTCATTATGCTTATAAATATTTGTAAAATATTATTTGAACCCATGAATTTTATTTAAGCAGGACCTAAAGTTTGAAAGTGGTCTCAACATAGGTTTGTGATTAAAAGCATGATCTCTTGATCAAATCCCAATTCCATTATTTCTTCAAATCAGTACTCATTCAACAATTATTAATTTAGCATTTGCTAGTGACAGCACTGTTGTAGATAATCAGAATATATCAGTGAACAAAAAGGGCAAAAATCCTTGCCCTCCTGAAGCTTATTGCATGCTACTAAAAGAGACTGACAATAAAAACTATAAACTTCAATATATTACCAAATTGTATAATATGTTAAAAGGTATACATACTATAAATATTTTTAAGATGGGGGATTGGGAATGCTGGGAGGGTCAGGAGTGGATTCCATATTAAATAGAATAGTCAGGGTAGATTTCACTGAAAAGGTGATATTAGAATAATTGCTTGAAGGAGATGAGAGGGTTAGCTTTGTGGGCATCGAGGGGAAGAGCATTCTGGGCAGAGGGAACAACAAGTGTAAAGCCTAGTAGTATAAGTTTGCTGACATCAGCAAACCTCAAACTTGGTTTGAGGACACCAAGGAGGCCAGAGTAGCTGGAACAAGGTAAGCAAGGGGGAGAAAAGCACAAAATGAGGTCGAAGAGGTTGGCAGAGGCAAGTGGGTTACAGGGTCATTTGGGCTATTTTATTAAATTTTTTTTTAAATGTTCATTTATTTTTGAGAGAGAGAGAGCATGAACAGGAGAGGAACAGAGAGGGAGACACAGAATCTGAAGCAGGCTCCAGGTTCCAGACTCACGCTGAGCTGTCAGCACAGAGTCTGAAGCAGGACTCGAATTCACCAGCATCATGACCTGAGCCAAAGTCGGATGCCTAACCGACTGAGCCACCCAGGTGCCCCTCTTTGGGCTATTTTAGAGACTTCAGTTTTTCTTCTTAGGGAGTGTGAGAGATTGGAGGATTCTGAGCAGAGGAGTGGTATGATCTCACTTATGTTTTGAAAGCTTACTTTGGAGGAGAGTTCCACCTCTGTCATTACAGTGTGAGGAGTTCCACAGATCCACTCCCCATGGAAACTAGTGAAAATTATTTTTAAATCAACCAGTTAAGGTCTCTCTGGAAATGACCCAAAGAACATATAGCAAAATAAAGACACATTTATTCAAGAAAATCTACCAAAACTTGGTAAGAACTGCAATTGTCTGTGGCATTTGAACCAAGACCCGCAATCTCCCAACTCTCAGCTCAGTGAGATGGAAACTCCAGAATGGTACTATCTTAAACACAGGGCTCACTTTCCGGTCAGCTCATAGTTGGAGGGCTATCATTTCAGGAGGAGCAGTGCCTAAGCATTTCTCATCTGTTTCCAGTTACCTGTTGCTGAGGCTAAGTCCCAGGTTAGTATCTTTTTCCTACCCAGCCCCCACTCAGCCTACTCACGGGATGGAGGCTATACTTTGAACATGGCACCATTGAGAATATGGGGACTCTGATTGCTCTTTCATTGTCGTGTGGAATAGAAGTTCCATGCTGAGAGAAGCCAGCTGAGCAGACCTAGGGCTGTTGTCCTGCAGAGTGCTCAACTCCTAAAGTGGGGAGTCACTCAGGGAGATTTGCATCATTGTCTCCACCCCTAATATCAATGCCATGGCTCAGAGATTTTACCTAGGAGGAAAAGCAGACCATAAAACAGACAACTTGAAATCATTCCTCAAAGGATTCACTTCATTTGCAACAGTGTAGAGAAGTTCAAGCCTAAAGTCATTCAAAAGCAGTGGCAGTTGTGGCGAAATTCCTCCAAGTAGGAGGAGACTGATAGATTCTTTGGTGATAAGCATTAAAGTGGATGTAGGTCAGCTAGTTTTCCAGAGAGATGGGAAGAGACAGCTGGGAAAAGCCCTCCTGGGCTCAGAACAAAGCTCATACACTGACTTTGGGAATTATCCCTTCAAAGGTGTCAAATTCTGATTGGATCAGTCTATGAAGTGATTTATGACACAAAGCACTGTTGAAAACAACACAGCAGTCAGCCTACAATTAGTGGAGCTTAACAACTGGGTGTGGTCAGGGAAAGAGACAAAGAGAGCCCTGACAAAACCACTGTCATCCCAGAATAACAGTGTACCTCAGAGAAACATGGGACACCATTAAGTGCACCAACATCAATGTAATGGGAATACCAGAAGGAGAGGAGAGAGAAAAGGAGAAGGGAAATATTTGAAACAATAATGACTGAAAGCTAATGAAATGTAAAATGTAATTTATGCTGCCAGGAATCTTACTGAACTCCAAGTAGGATAAATACAAAGAGATATAAAAATAGACATGTCAGCAAAAATATTGAAAGCCAAAGACAGAAAATCTGGAAAGCAGGGAGAGAAAAATGACTTCTCATTTACAGGCACTGCAATTAGATTAACAGCTGACCTAGAAACAAAGGCGGCCAAAGACAGTGGGATGATATACTTGAAGTGCTCAATGGGAAAAAAAAAAAAAAGTCAATTAAGAATCCTGTATCCAGCAAAGCTTTTTTTTTTTTTAAATGAAAGTGAAATAGACATCCCAGAAAAACAAAATCTAAGCAAATTTTCTACTAGCAGACTTTGCTTGCAAGAAATACTAAAGGAAGTTCTTTAGACTAAAAGCAAGTTACCCCCAGATGGTAATTAAAATACACATGAAAAAAAGAGCACTAATATGAATAATTATATAATTATAAAAGGCAGTATAAATGCACATTTTTCTTTCTGTTCTTAACAGATTTAAAAAGTAATTGTATAAAGTGATGTACAAAAATAATTATATGTCAAACACATTATGTGTTTAGAGGACTATGACATATAAAAATGTGATATAATTGCCAATAATAGTATAAAGGAGACAGATAGTAGCAAAGTGTATTAGGCTTAGGAAATGACTCCAAATGGTAACTCATATTTACAAGAAAAAATGAAAAGCGCTGAAAATGATAAATAAAAGTTTAAGATAATGAAAACCGTGAGTATATACTTGCTATTCTTTTTTCTTCTCAGCTTCTTTAAAAGACATAAAATTACATAAAGTAATAATTATAGTGATGTAGTTATGGGCTTGTAACATTTATGGATGTAATACTTATAGCAATAATACCACAAAAAAGGGGGAAGGCAATAGGATTATATAGCAGTAATATTATTATAACTCACGAGAATTAAATTTGTGTAAAATTGGAAGTGTTTAATAAGATAAGGTAAGCCCTAGAGCAACCACTAAGGAAATAACTCAAAATAATATGGTGGAAAAAATCATTAGAGAAATTAAAATGATACACTAGAAAATATTCACTTAACACAAAGGAAAGCAGTGCAGGAGAAATAAAGTAACAAAAACAAAGACAGATAAGTAGAAAAACAGTTGAATAGCAGATATAAATCCAATTATTTAATAACTAAATTAAAATAAAATGGATTAAATAGTTCTGTCAAAAGTCAGAGATTGTTAGATTGGATTAAAAAGACAAGTACAATTTAACTATATTCTGTCTGTAGGAGATACATTTTAGATTAAAAAATTCAATAGGTTGATGGTAAAAGGATGAAAAAAAGATACATCATACAAATAGCACTCACAGGAAATCTGTAGTATCAGACAAAATAAACCTAAAAACAAAACTTGTTATGAGAGATAAAGAGAGACATTGAATAATGTTGTCAATGTATCAGGAATATATAATAATTATAAACATATATGCACTTAATAGCGCACTAAAATACATGAGGCAAAAACTGAAATAGACAATAGAACAATAATAGTTGGAAACTTCAATAACCCACTTTCAATAATGGGTAGAGCAGTGAGGCAGAAGATCAATAAGGAAATAAAAGAACATTCCCCTCAAGTGTACATTCCCCTCAAGTGTACATGGAAATTTTTCTAGGAGAGATCATATACTGGGCCATAAAACAAAACCTTAATAAATTGTAAATGGTAAAAATTATAAAAGAATACAAAATATGTTATCTGACCACAATGGAATAAAATTAGAAATCGTTAACAGGAAAAAAATTGGAAAACCCTCCAATATGTGGGAACTGAATAACATATTCCTAAGTAACTAATGATTAAAAGAAGAAATTCCAAAAGAAATTATAAAATACTTTGGGATGGATGAAAGTGAAGATACAACATACCAAAACTTATGCAGCTAAAATGATGTTTAGAGGAAAATTTATAGCTGTACACTCCTATTCAAAAAAGATGAAATTTGAAATCAATAACCTAACCTTCCACCTAATACATTGGAAAGAGAAGATCAACTAAACCTAAAGCAAGCAGAAAAAAAAAGAAAAATAAAGATGAAAAAATAAATTAATGAAGCAAAGAATGAAAAAACAATAGAGAAAATCCATAAAAACAAAAGCTGATATTTTGAAAAGATTAATAAAATTAAGAAACTTTTAGTTAAGTGACCAAGAAAAAAAAAAAAAAAACATACAGAAGACTAAAATTACTAGAATCAGAAATGAAGAAGGAGACATTACTACCAAACTTAAAGAAATAAAACGGATTATATAGAAAGACTCTGAACAATTAAATGCCAATAAATTAGAAAATTTAGATGAAATGGATAAATTTCTAGAAAGATATAAGAGCTTACTCTGTTTACTATGTATAAAATTTCATGTACAGGGTTAAGGTTGGAAATAGGGAAAGCTGTGAGTTGTAAATGGCAAGACGTGGCTCAATGTGAATGGTACCGGTGGAGGTGGTGAGAAGTGGTCAGCTTCTGGATATATTTGAATGGTAGGACCATTGAGATCTCGTTATAGATTAGATGTAAGAGAGTCAAAGATGACTCTAAGATTTTTGCTTAGAATAAGCAAGATGTCTTTTCCACGCATTGATGGGGGGAAACTCTAGGTGGAGTTGTTTTGAGAGTGGACAGGATATTTTTTATTTGCCCCTCTAGACCCACTCTCTGTCCATCTTCACTCTGTTATGTGCCCCAGGAGGCTGGCCTCTACAGAATGCACTGGCTGATCTCTTGCTCTCTACCTTTCCAGCTATGTCCAGTCAATGAGGAATACTGATGAGAGATTTGAGGGAAGGAAGGAGTTGCTTTAAATTGGTTACAGTCCTCGGGGCGCCTGGGTGGCTCAGTCGGTTGAGCGTCCGACTTCGCTCAGGTCACGATCTCACGGGTCCGTGAGTTCGAGCCCCACATCAGGCTCTGTGCTGACAGCTAGAGCCTGGAGCCTGCTTCAGATTCTGTGTCTCCCTCTCTCTCTGGCCCTCCCCCCGTTCATGCTCTGTCTCTCTCTGTCTCAAAAATAAATAAATGTTAAAAAAAAAATTAAAAAAAAAATTGGTTACACTCCTCCACCAAAGGTCAAGTTCCTGTCAGTTGACCTTCTTCACACCTCTTTCTCTTTCTCTCCCTCCCCTAGTAACAAGTGCTCTCCCCCTTTACTCCATTGCCCTTCAGAATTGGTGGGTCAACAGCCACCTTTATTGGCACTGGGATATTGCACTAACTTTTGTTGTTTTCCTACACCCTGTAAATAGCCCCTTTATTAAATGGCCCTCAAATTGCTTAAATTAACTGTTCCATCTGTTTCTCGCCAGAATTATGACTAATATGGGAAGAAGGTAAGAAATTTGGTTTTGCACTTTTGGGCATCCTAAGTCTGAGATATGAAAGGGGAAGTGAGAATAGGCAATTGAGTATTTGAATCTGCAATTAAGGAGAGTGGTGTAGCCCAGATACAAGAATTTGGGAGTCATTAGAAGAAAGAACATATTTAGAACCAGGAGACTTGATGAGATCATTGAAGGAATGAGGAAAGGTTGAGAACAGAAAAGGGCTGAGATGGGGGCCTTGGATATGATAATGTTAAGAGGCTGGATCCATGAGGGGGAACCAGCAAAGGAGACTGAGGGGAAGCAGCAAGGGAGGTAGGAGGAAAACCTCAGGTGTGTTTTGGAAGCTAAATGAGGAATACATGTCAAGGAGAGGAAGTGATCCACTGTGTCAAATGCTGCTGAAAGCCAGGTACAAACAGGAGTAAGAATTGGCCACTGAATGTAGCAATGTGGAGGTCATTGTTGACCTTGGCAAGAACATTTTCACTGGGGAAGGACTGAGTAGTGTGGTTTACAGAGAATGAGAAGAAATGGAGAGGTCAAGGACAGACAAATTTTGAATTTTGCTACAAATGTAATAGTACATGGTCGGTGGCTAGGGAAAGAAGATAAATTTTGCCTTTGTATTTATTTATTTTGTTCAGATGGGAGAATAACAGTATATTTGCATGCTGTTAAGCATGATTCAGCAGAAAGGAAAAAAGATAATAATGCATGTGTGAAATGAGAGAATTGCTCAAGGATGCCCTGGAATAGGAGAGGGTGAGATCTAAGGAAAAAGGAGAGGGATTATTTGAGAGAGGTACACAGAGCACAGGGATAGTCTGCTTCAGGAGCACAGAGCACACGGTTAATCTATTTTTTTTTTTTTTAACGTTTATTTATTTTTTGGGACAGAGAGAGACAGAGCATGAACGGGGGAGGGGCAGAGAGAGAGGGAGACACAGAATCGGAAACAGGCTCCAGGCTCCGAGCCATCAGCCCAGAGCCTGACGCGGGGCTCGAACTCAGGGACCGCGAGATCGTGACCTGGCTGAAGTCGGACGCTTAACCGACTGCGCCACCCAGGCGCCCCAGCACACGGTTAATCTATAGTAACAAATGCGATGGCAGAGTGTGTAGATTCAGAATTTTCTCTTTAGATTGTATGTTTTTAGGAAAGTAGGAAGCAAAGTAGCCAGCTGAGAGTGAGGATAGGAAGGACGGGTTAGAAGTTGAAGAAGTTATAGCTGTTTGCCTTCAAATGTAAATGCTAGTGACCTGGGGAAATGTAGTTTGAATGCTAGCAGCATCAAGTAATCCCTTAAGGTCCACGGTCATGATTTTAAAGTGGGAGGCAGTTATAGAGTAATCAGAGATTTGGATTTAACAGGACTTAAATTCAGCAAATGAGATTTCATTAAGCAAACTGTGTGGCCTCATGTAAAATGGGAATACTATCTACCATGTGAGTTGCTTTATGCATTAAATGAGATAAGGCAAATAAATACTTAACACAGTGTCTGGTACATAGTAAGTGCACAATAAACTACTGCTAGAATTATTGGTATTATATAAGTCTATTAAATCTAGAAACTTTTCCAAAGTGGAAATATTTGTTTTAATCACATCTTTGGTTACCAAATACTTCTCTTGGCTAATTGTGATTCAGTTCAACTGTCATAGCACATATCTTCTTAGTAGATGGGGATGTAGGGACTACATCTATGTTGACTTTGCAACATTTCACTTCTACTTGGCATAAGACTGCAAAAAATAACTTTTGTGTATCTCTGTGATGCTTCAATTCCCACTGTAGAGCAACAGTTGGAAAGCCTAGCTTCTTCAGTTCCTTAGAGACTTCTGACATTTTATCTTTTTTCTAAATTCTTGGCAATGGCCTTAAGGCAAATAGGAATTGATTGCTTAGATTCATATAACTTTGAAGACATTCTTTTGTTTCTAGCACTAGTATTCTAAAAGTAGGAATTTCAAACAAGCACAGATAACTTATATGCCTTGCTTGACCTTCCAGATATCATTTCTTTTATATTGGCCATTCATTGTACTATATCATATTACTTTGGCTATATTTACTGTTATTGCATTTACTTCAAAGACTTTGTTTGAAGAAATCTTAAATGATCCATTGACTAATACTATTCAGTGTAATAATACACTGAATATATTCCTGAAGAGAATTGACATTATCTCTTTGTCAAGATTTTCAGTTTTTTCATTTGGTTCAAGAGAATTTGTACTTGATTATTCAAGCATTTTTCTTATGGCTGCTTTAAAGCCTTATCACATAATTCCAACATATGACTCATGTTGAGGTTGGTGTCAATTGATTGTCTTTTCTCATTCAGTTTGGGATTTTCTTGGTTGTTGGTGTGGCAGGTGATTTTTTTCTTTTTTTGTGTGTCTTGGACAAGTTGTCTGTTATGTTAGGAGGCTCTGGATCCTATTTAAATCTTTGATTTTAGCAGGTTTAGGTTTAGCACCTAAATGGATCTTGGCTTAGTTATGCATTGTGATTTCAAAGACAGTTTAACTTGTATCTTTTTTTTATTATTATTAAGTAATTTATTTTGAGAGAGTGTGTGTGTGAGAGAGAGAGAGTGGGAAAGGGACAGAGAGAGGAGAGAGAGAATCCCAAGCAGGTTCTGCACTGTCAGCATGGAGCCTGGTGCAGGGTTTGAACCCATGAATGGAGAGATCATGACCTGAGTCAAAATCAAAAGTGGGATGCTTAGCCAACTGAGCCACCCAGGCACCCTGGCAGTTTAATTTTTAGAGCCTTATTTTGATCTGCTTGGTTTGTATGTTGGTAATGGGATTCTCAATTGTCCCTGAAGGCAATGTCTGAGGAGTGAAGAAATGTCCCCAGGCAAAGCCATTAGGTGTTTCTTAGTCTGGGGATGGGGGGGGGGGGGGGGGGAGGCGGGCAGATATAGTGGCATTTTCCTTTTCAGTGCCCCCAAGCTGCCCTGGTGTTTCTGGACAGGGAAGGAGATTCTTAAGCCCATGGGGACAAAGAACCTTTCAAGTTAGACTGCTTGCTGTATAGCTGAGTTCATCTTGCCAATTTCATCCCTACCACTCCCATCTCAATATCTTCATGGAGTAAATGCAGTTTTGCTAGAATTCCCCCTTTCCTACACAACAAAATTTGTCATTAATGTGAAGAAGCCTGACAGTATGATTAAATACATAAATATATAGAAAGCATATAATATTTCGATTTAAAAGTTTTTCAAATTGATACAAAAGTTGAATGAAGAACAGTGAGTGTTCATACATCCCTGTCTGGATTCATCTACTGTAGAATTGCCAGATAAAATACAAGAATCCAGTTAAACTTGATGATCTGATTATCATCAGATAAATGATGAACAATTTTTAAGTATAAGTGTACATGCAATTTTGGGGACATGTTTACATTAAAAAATTATTTGTCGTCTATCTGAAATTCAAATTTAATTGGGCATCCTGTGTTTTTATTTGGTAAATCTGACAACCTTAACTTTCTGTTAATATCTATCCTCACTTGTTCCAATCTTTTCTCTAGATACACTTTTCCTTTGCCAAACCATCTGGGGAACATTTGAAAAATAAAATCCCAAATAGGTTTTGTATGTGTATAAGCAGACCCATCTACTTTTTTAAAGTAGTGCTTGTTGTTATATAACACTATTTCTCAACTCTTGTCTGGTTCTAGGTTCTAGGCCAGTTCTAAGTCTACATCCACGTTAATCACAAACACACTTCAACTCTCATGTTAAAAAATCAGTTGCTGTCACCAGTGAAACAATAACCAAGTGGCCTCTGAACACCTTCCTTCTAGAATTAATACTGAACTATTTCGAGCTAAAGGCAAGCGCTTTATGGAAACTCTTGTACTGATTAAGCACCTACTGTTGCTTGGTTCTTATAGATTATCTCAGTTTCTCTAGTATGAGAGATTTTACCCCAATTTTCCTTTGTTCAGACATATCTATATTCATAGGTACTTTAATGTAATGATTAAAAGCACAAGCCTAAGACTCAGGTAGCCATGGGTTAAAATCCTGCCTCCTATAGTTACAGTTAGTTCAAAGAGATTACTTAACTTCTTGTATCTTATTTTTTTCTTTGAAAAAAATGAAGTAAAGTATCCACCTCCTGCACTTGTTATAAGATTTAGGCCAGCCCTGTGCTAGGTACATAGTAAATGGTCAATTATCTTGGAGCTCTTTACCATAATTTATCAGACATTCTCAGAGGCCAGTTTTATATTATGTATACCTTATCTTTCCCTAGGAAGAATTTCCACACTGGTTTGAATACTTCTAAACCATAGCTACTGCTTGCAACATTCTTATTACAGTATGTATAGGTAGCACATACAAAACCAGAATAGAGGTTAAAAAGGATGAAGTCTCAATTGTATTCTTAAACCCATCAACACAGGTCATTCAGCTTTTCTATCAATTTGAAAAACTTTTAAATCAAAATATTGTATGCTTTCTATATATTTATGTATTTAATCATACTGTCAGGCTTCTTCACATCTAAACAGAAGAATAGCAGAAAACATATTTGGCTCCATTACTGACCATACAGTGTACATGTGTGTTTGTATGCATGTGTGTGTGTGTGTGTGCACATGCATGTGCCAAGGTTGAAAAACCCATATATATGTATATATATTAATATAGACATATTGACATCATATATGGAAAATGATCTTTCCTTCATACTTCATATGAGTCAGATGCTTAGCAGATCAATGTGCCCAGTTTGAGGGATCAGGCCTTTAAAAGAATGTAGAGAAACTGGAAAATATACAGAGAAGAGAATAAAAAATATGCAAATGATATATGAAAAAAAGTCAAAAGAATTGAAGCTGTTTAGTTTTAAGAAGACCAAGGATGACCTGGTTTGTTTTCAAGAATAAGAAGGGCTTTCCATGAAGACCCTGATCAGTTTTTCCTTGTGTCCACAGAGACCAAACAGGAGGAAAGGAGTACATTAAAACAGTGTATATTTTTAAATTTTGTATAAAGAAGAACTTCTAGCAATCTTAGTGGTAAAATAACAGACTGGACTGCTCAGTTAGTTATGAGGTCTGTAATAGAGAAGTTTTGCCTTAAAGCTTTGTAGATAATCCCCAGACCTGGTATTTTCAATTTGACTTCTACCTGAACCAGGGGGCTGCACCAGATGAAAGCTGAAGGTTCTTTATAGCTTTGGAATATAACTAGAAAATAGCAAGGAGCTGCGTGTACATATGAAATATGTTGCACGATTAAAAATCTGTTAAAAAAATCAACTATCAAAGAGATGGATCAGCCACAGTGTGGAGGCAAGTGTTTTAGCATGCTCTGGCTGTCACACAAAGCACAACTTGAGACCCATCAATCAGCTTCTAACAGACAATTCCAGGTCAGCCAGACTGACGGGATTTTTAGTGTTGATTGCATTAGATTTGCATTTGCTATTACGAAAGAGAAAACCAACAATTTCTTAGAACGTAAATTAGTGTGCATGCCTTGACCCATAACCAGTGAAACAAACAAAATAAGAAAGGTTGGCATTAAATTAATAATTCTCAGTATGTATGGGAATGTTTCCCTTACTAAATTCAGAGTGGATTCATTCTAGGAACAATTTTGGTGTAGTGGCTCTCACTTATTATAGATTACTGATTTTCAGTGCTCAACTGCCAAAATACTTTGGCTCATTCTCAAGCCCCAAGAATTGCATACATTTTTCCTCTCCTCACGCTCCAGAGCCATTAACAATATCTCCAGATGTTGTTTCTTCTCACTTTATCTACTTTTTTGTCTCAAGTCTCCAAAGAATTTCTGTATACTAATTACACTGTTGTATATTAATGATGATTCATAGCCATATATTCATTTTCATAATCTTCCCAAAATTGTGTTCCTTTATTTCTTTACCTGGTTGATATGTTTTCTTAATCTGTCATAGTCTCAGATAAGCATCTTCTGCAATTCTGTGTTTCTTCTCTCACCTGCATATGGACTGGCACAGACACTGACAAATGAAATGTATTTCTCAGCCAGTGTTTGTTGTCTCTGACCATATCTAAAGGGCTTGGTTGGGGGCGCCTGGGTGGCTCAGTTGGTTAAGCATCCAACTCTTGATTTTGGCTCAGGTCATGATCTCACGGTTTGTGAGTTCAAGCCCCACGTTGGGCTTTACACTGACAGCATAGAGCCTGCTTGGGATTCTCTCTCTCCCTCTCTTTCTCTCTGCCCCTCCCCTACTTGCTTTCTTTCTTTCTCTAAATAAGTAAATAAACATTAAAAAAATAAATAAAGGGCTCGGTTGACTGTATGTAACAGACAAAACAACAATAAAAATAATGCAACAAATCAAAAGAAAAACCTCATGAGTAAAACCAGTCAGAACTTTATCACCCACATGAAAAGATCTAGAAGTGAGAAGTCCTGGGCTGGTAAGGCAAACCCAGAGTTATACAGGTGTTGGACTCCTGTCCAGCTACTCTCCCATGCTCAGAACATGGCATCACAGTTCAGGTGGCACCTAGTTTCAGCTATCACATCCACATTCCAAGAGGCAGGATGGAGAAGAAGGAAGGGCTGACATACCTCCTTCAAGAAAATTTTCTGGAAGGGCCACACACTTCTAGTTGATTCTCATTGCCTGGAACATAGGTGGGTAGCCACTCCTCGCAGCAAAGGAGGTTGGGAAGTGTTGTCTTTTACTCCAGTTGACAATGTGCCCCATCAAAGGCCAGGATTCCATTATGGAGAAAAGAATCATTGGATGATGGACTGAACAATGAGCATCTCCACTCTAGTTCCCAAATGTTGTGTTGACAAGAAGAAGTTCAACCCAAACATAATGACTTAAAATGTCAGTGTGGGGGTGCCTGGGTGGCGCAGTCGGTTAAGCGTCCGACTTCAGCCAGGTCACGATCTCGCGGTCCGTGAGTTCGAGCCCCGCGTCAGGGTCTGGGCTGATGGCTCAGAGCCTGGAGCCTGTTTCCGATTCTGTCTCTCCCTCTCTCTCTGCCCCTCCCCCGTTCATGCTCTGTCTCTCTCTGTCCCAAAAATAAATAAACGTTGAAAAAAAAAAAATGTCAGTGTGATGGGGCCTTTCCCTTTGGTAACTATGCACCAAGTGCTATGAATTTAATGCTGTGCCGTGCATAGTTCATTCATTAAGCACTTCATCAAAAAAATCTTCATGAAAACCTGGGAAGAAGGTGATATATTATGTCTCAAGGCTACATAATTTCATTGCATAGGTGATAAGACTGAAGAACAGGAAAGATAAGTAACAAGCCACACAGTTAATTCATAGTAAAGTTGGTAATTGAACCCAAGCAGTCAGATCTCTGGGTAAATGGCTATCAACCATATTATTGTATTTCCTATAAAGTAGCATAGGGGCATTGCCTTTCTAAGAATTTTTGAGCATACACCATAGCAGAACTTTCAGGGATTCTGTGAAATTGCCTGTACAATGACAACATACACATGTGTGCATGCATGTAGTCTCCATATTTGAAGAAAATATGGCTCTGCCTTCATTTGGGCATGATAT
Organism: Leopardus geoffroyi; assembly: GCF_018350155.1. Lineage (NCBI taxonomy): Eukaryota > Metazoa > Chordata > Mammalia > Carnivora > Felidae > Leopardus > Leopardus geoffroyi. The sequence goes on along the minus strand of NC_059341.1, from coordinate 59,437,145 downwards.
GCAATTTTTAGGCGTCGTCTGAACTTGGTGGTGGTAACATTCTACTTCTATTTTATCCTTTATTTGTTAAGTGTTGTCTTTATTTTTCTGCTTACTAGAAATGTGGAACTATGTAACATTTGTTTTAGTTATCCTTTTTTGCTGCAGTGTGTTCATTTGTTTAATCACTTTAGTCTTATAGTTACCTATGAGAATTAAGATATATTCATGATTCAAGATGATGATGTCAGCCTATTTGGCTGGGAAAGGCCAAGCCATTGTCAGCTCAGGCATAGGACAGATGACAGGCTTATTGTAGGAAATAAGATTAGAAGGATTTGGAGGATTGATTTCAGTCTAAAGAAAGATATTCTATTGTTTTGATTGTACAGGGAAAAAAAATCAAAATTTTAGTCACTATATAGTGACAGATGTTTGGCAAATAGTAAAATATACCTTAGTCCTTCTGAGAGTCAAATTAATAGAATGTTACCTTAGGGAAAAACTCATCTCAAAACAATCTGTGCTTTTTTAAAAAATCCATATTTTTTTCCTAACTCACTTATTGTATTTCCTTCATGCAAAATCAAAACCTTCTAGTCAAAGGTTCATTATATAAATATTTGATATCAGTTGATGTGTGAAATAGTCTTCTTTTTAAATAACTGATGGAGGGTAGAGAAGACTTAATGCTTATGGAATTCATTAAGGTTTCAGACTGTTCTGAAAGGGGATTTTCATAGTTATTTTTTTCCATGAGTCATGTTATAGTTTTCCAGAAAGAACTGAAAGAAAATGGAATAAAGATGCTGTGATAACTTTTAAAAATGTTTTGTTATAGAAATTGTCAAACATATAAAAAGTAGGGATAAAACTATTATGAATTGACATGGACCCATACCCCAGCTTTAACAGCTATCAACACAGGGCTAATCTGTTTCATTTCCCTTTCCATCCCCATTCCCTTCCCTTCTACATACTGGATTATTTTGGAGTAAATCTCAAACATCATCTCATTTATTTGTTAATACTATACTATGAACTTGTGCAAAATAAGGATTCTTTGGGTTTTCTAAAAACATATTCCCAGGGGCACCTGGATGGCTCAGTCAGTTAAGCGTTCAACTTCAGCTCAGGTCATGATCTCGCAGCTTGAGGGTTCAAGCCCCATGTAGGGCTCTGTGCTGACAGCTGAGAGCCTGGAGCCTGCTTCAGATTCTGTGTCTCCCTGTCTCTCTATGCCCCTCCTCCACTCACACTCTGTCTCTCTCTCTCTCTGTCTCAAAAATAAATAAACATTTAAAAAATTAAAAAAAAAAACATAATCCCAAACATAATATCACTTCTCAAAACAGTAATAATGGTATTGAGAATATGATATGCTAATTCTATCTCTCTTTTTCTCTCTGCTTTTTAACAGTTGTATGTTTTAATGAGAGTCCCAGCAAGTTCACATAATTGCATTTTGTTGTTATATCTTTAGTGTTCTTTTAATATATAGGTTCATTTTTCTTTTGTTTATTTTTCTTGCATTTGTTGAGAAAACATATAGAATATGTTATATTGTGGATTTTGCTAATTTGTGCTCCTGTGGTGTCATTTATTGTGTTCCTTGGTCTCTTGTATTTCTATAAATTGATCAGATTCAGGTTTCATTTTGTTTTTCTTTTTGCAGGTATACCTCATACAGGATTATCTACTTCTTGTTTTAGCATATCAGGAGAGATGTATGCTTATTTGTCTCTCTTTTTGTGATTCATTTTTTTAAAGTAATGTCAGCCAAATCTTTTCATCTCATCAGCTTTTCAGTTAACAATTTTGGTGACTATTTATGATCATCGCCTAAATCAATTATTTCATTAGGGGTTGCAAAATTGAAATAATCCAATTTTATAATTTCTTCTTCATTTCTTAGCTAGAATTTTTTCTATAAAGGATAGCTTTTCTTTTTTTTTTTTAATGTTTAGTTATTTTTGACAGAGAGAGAGAGACAGCATGAGCAGGGGAGGGGCAGAGAGAGAGGGAGACACAGAATCTGAAGCAGGCTCCAGACTCTGAGCTGTCAGCACAGAGCCCGATGTGGGGCTCGAACTTACAGACTGTGAGATCATGACCTAAGCCGAAGTCGGATGCTTAACCAACTGAGCCACCCAGGTGCCCCAAGGATAGCTTTTCTATATCAATTATTTGCTTATCTTGAAGTATAGGAAAGGCATATAAATGCCTGATTCATTCCTTTATCAATCAGAATAATGAGCTAATTCCTTAACATCTGGCAAAAGTTCACCAAGGGACTTCTTAAAAGCATTAGTATAAAAATATTGTAAAAGTATTATTTTATGGTTTTTAAAAACATATTCAATATTTTAGATCTACTGCTATTATTTTTTTTTTTTTCCTTTCTATGCTCAAATTGTCCTATCTTTGGGTGGTGAGAACATTTTTAAGTTAGTTCCTGAGTTCTTTTCAGGATATACTTCAGCAATGAGATGTTCCATGTTCATCTTGTATATTTCCTGCCCTGGAAATCTGGAATCAGCCATTTCTCCAAGGTTCCTTTTAATGGAGACGGTATTTAGAATCCCGTCTAGTTGCTGAGTTGACTATTGTTTCTAGATCTTTTCAGTAGTCAAAGGTAGGAAAATAGTTGAGAAGTCTACACTATTTCCATTTCAAATTTTGGTTATAGGAATTTTATAACCAAATTTTTTTTTATAACCAAATCAAATTTTTATTTGATTTATATTTGTATCTTTTCCCCTTTTATTGAAAACCTTAGTTTCTAAATGGAATAATATAATTATTTGTTTTATCTTATAGTTTCAGAAGGATGATATGTTAATACTAACATTATGATTATTGAGTAGAATTTTTTATTACTGAGAATTTTTTTCTTGCATTTATTTCATCCTTAGAATATATCTTACTAGGGATATACAAAAAAATTACTGCTTTAAAGTCACTTTGAGATAAGTCTTCTCTGGGTGATGAAGCCAGAAAACTAAAACAAAAAACAAAAAACAAAAACAAAAAATACCAAAAAAACCACTTGATTATTATTTTCTTTCAGCTTTCTAGGGAGTGGTACTTAAGTTTTGATATTTTAATTATGCAGAAACATTTATATGTTTCCAAAAAAATCTACAAAATATTGTTGAAAATCTAACTTTTATCTCTATCCCTTCACCTAATTCCCATCTCACCTAACGGTAACCATTATTATTAACTTCTGGTTTATCTTGACATTTTTTAGAAAAATGTGTGCATGTGTGTGTATGCATATTGCCCCTATATTTCTTAGTTTTAAAATGGCATAGACTACACATATTGTGTTTCTCAATTATCGATGTATCTTTGTGATCACAGCTGCACAGTACTCATATTGTAGGTGTGACTTTAGCTTATTCAAATAGTCCATGATTGATGGGCATTTGGGTTCTTCCTAGTCTTTTGCTATTACAGAAATGCTGCAATAAATATGTTTCTTTACCAATTACAATTTATTTGACTAGTACTTTGATAAGTCCTTTATAAAGCAAAGTGTGATAATCATCCCTTCCACATATGACTTTGGTTATCTTACTAGATTGAAAGCTCCCTGAGAATATTTTATTTTATTTTATTTTATTTTATTTTATTTTATTTTATTCCTGAAATATACATAACAGGAAGCTCAACAATTTGAAAGTATTCTGGATTTACTGATTAAGCTATGCAGATTGTGAAAAATACATCAGGAAAACACATCTTTTTGGAAAACATATACACATCAATGTGTTCGCTATCTTCAAGATTAGCAAAATAAAGATGTTTTTCTACCAGATAAATTTTTATCTGTATTTTGTTTATAGTAAATTTTCTCTGAACAGAAATTATTTCCAAATAAATGCAGAACAAACTTAAAGAAGGGAGTAAGAGAAAGAGTAGCTCTATTTATTGAGCAGCTGCCACACTCAAATTAGTCAAACCACAAAAATTAATTGTGAATCACTAATCTAGGTGCTGAGAATAGTGTTAAACACACAGCATCCTTGTCTCAAGGAGCTTATTTTCTAGTGGAAAGACTCAAGTTGGAAGACACAGATAATAAAGACATAGAGAAATATATAATATATTTTAGGAAACTGATAATGGTTAGAGAGAAATCCTTGGAAAGGGGAGTGGGATGGGATTCAGAGCACCAGTGGTGGGTAGAGCCTTAGGAATGTGTGTTGGTGGATTTGCGGATGGGAAAATAAAGTGGTCCCTTTTTGATTGGGTATGTTTTCTCAGGGAAGCAGTGAGTGGGTGATGAGAGGGTACCAGGTGTAAAGTAGTTGATTTGAAAAGTAGGAATGTAAAGTTAGTAAGTGGATACTATGTTTGGTAACAAAAGCTGTTCTTCCAGCTCACTTTGCTAAAGGAAATTTGACTGCCTATGATCTGGCCAGGGGGGTTAAGAACATTTTTTTCCCACCCTCATTAAGCTGATTAGTAAAAGAACCAGCACTGGATGGGTAGGCAATCCATAGATTGTAATGTCTAGCCTGTGGCATATCACCTTTGACATGACAGGCAGTGGTTTTAAGCAATCAGTTTCCTTTCTTAGGAATTTAGAATTAGGAAACTAATGAGAATGAGGCAATTAGCAGACAGTGCAGAAACTGAAAGAGCACGGTGAGAGATAGCTATTACCAAATTGAAGCCCTGACAAGCTGGTTAGAAGAAAGCAAAAACTATGCTTAAGCTGAAGAAATATTTCGGAAAGCACAGAAAGGATGTGCAGAGAGAGGAAAAGATACAAGAGAGATGGAACAAGTTCTGTCTAACTGCTTCATTTTCGTGAAAACATTCCAGGCCCAATTCCAAACACATGTTTGCTTGGGGGAATACACTTTGACTTGAATTAGGTTGAGTTGGTATAGCAGACAGCGGCCATCACTGTACCCAACGTCTATTTTCTCTCTTTTTCATAAGAGCACACTGAGTTTTTTCTAGGAAAATTATTCTTTCTTACTAAGGTCCATGAAATTTGATGCAACTGGCCCATGTACTCATTCCATCTGTGGGCACATGACCCATGTTTGGTCAATTATCACTCCCTTAATCACAATGACTCGTTCATAGAAGGCCACATGACATAATAAAGGCCAATGGAATTCAATTTTGGAGGCATTTGTTTCAATTTTGAAAAAGAGACCTTTGGCTGTGTTTGTTGAGAGGATAGGATAGTGGCTAATTTGCCACCGTGTAGAGAGATCTAAAAACTGAATCAAAGAAAAAAAGCAGAGACAAGAAGGAAAAGCAAGACTAAATTAAGATGATGTCGTATGAACTCCCGAATCTATCATGCCTGAAGGTGAAAAATGCAACTGCACCAAGCACAGAAAGGATAGGTCTGATATAATCACAAACCACATATGCTTTTGGTTAGAAAAATATAAGTGACAATGATAGGGATCCAGATTCAGTATACAAAGAAGAAAATTTGTGTCAAACCAATTGGGACCTTATCTTTACACCTCTTCTTCCCATGGATTTTTCTAGCATTTCAGATTTTCTATATCCTGTTATCACTTCAAAAATACTTCTGGTTATTCTTTGCTTGTGTTCCTCTTTGCCGAGGAGGAGATAGAGAGAACCAAAGTTGTTCCTTGGTTTTTGAAGCTTACCTATTCCTATTAAAAAGTACTGTTTTAAAAATGTATGTTTACTCTGCCTTCTTACCTGAAAGTCAGGAGTTCTGAGTTCCAGATCTAATTATGTCTCTGATCAGCCCTGTGACCTTGGGTGGCTCATCATTTTCCACTAGCTTACTGCAACTGTTTTATTTGCAAAAGAGAAGGCACCAGAGCTGACCTCTAAGGCAGGAAGAGAAAAGAACTGGTATGTGTGGTCCCATCTCCTCTCCACTACTCCCCACTTCAGCCTAGCCCATGAACCACTGAGCCCATATGCAGCCTTAGATAATTCCCATGAGAGAGAAATCCTGTTTGCTTTATCTGCTTTGAGGTTTCTTGAAGCCCTGAAGTCTGTGATACTTCCAAAGAAGAATTGGATGAAATTTAATATTTTATTATCTTTACTTTTATCTCCTACAGATTAACTTCTTTTCATAGATAACTGTCAGCAATCAGGAAAAAAATTTAATCTTACATTTTTAAAGTTTTGTTTAAAAGCTTAATATCAGAGTATAGGCTGTATAAATGAACTCTGACAGAGTCTACCATTAAGTATACTGAAATAAAGAAATTGTGCCATTACAGTGAATGGTTTGCCAAAAATTCTTTTCTTAAAAGGGTTAAGATTTGAAATGTGAGCTAGAGTGACTGCATTACCCTTCCATAGTTATGTAGGTTTAAGATGTGCAGTCATCTATGGCTGCTCTTAACATCGAATTGGTGACCAAAACCTTTGGCTACATTTGTTCCTTCATGAACATTACCATTGCCACCAGGCAGGTCCAGGCCTTTATTATTTTGTGCCTTGAGCATTGAAATATGGTTATAATTTGTCTCTCAGACTAATTATTTTTTCACTTGCCTCATCGTGGACACATGGTCATGTTGGCCTTGTTAAGACAATGGATTGTCACAGCATCTCCCAATTGGAAACCAGACTCCATGTCTCAGCTCCACAAACCATGATTTGGTCCATACTATGTTTTTCCTACTCCATTACATGAGCTTTATGCTTAGTTCACAAGATTATGCAGTCAAATAGTATTTATGGGGTAGATTTGTGTTATGGCTGAGTATACAACTATGAATAAGACACTGCCTCTATCATCCCAGAGCTAGTACTTTATTGGGGCAGCCAGTCAAGTAAATAGGAAGCAAGATACACTAGAGTGAACTCTAACATAGGGGAGAACATGGAGAATTATGAGACCCCCAAAGCAGTGGCAGCTCATCCAGTCCTGGAGCCCCAACAAGGCTTGCCTGAGAAGATGGCATCTCACTTGAGTCCTATAAGACAAGTAGACTACTCATTGGCCCTACATATGGGAAACAACCTTTTAGGCCCAGCTCAAACCTCAGGCTATGAAATTGCTTCCTTACCACATGGTCAATCCCACTGGTCTCCTCTTCCTATTCTGAGCTGCTATAGCATTCACTCATTTATTCATTCAATAAGCAAATACTTCTTGTGTCCTATTATGTACCAGGAGCTGTCTAGGCCCTGGGGAACCTACATTGAAATGAAATGAAGCAGACACTATCAAACAAAGAAATAAATATATAATATATCAGATATGGTAGATCCCGTGAAGAAAACTAAAATGGGATAAAGTAATAGGGGATCTTATTTTAGCTAGGGCGAAGTCCCCCTGCTAAGGTGACATTTGAGTTGAGAGGTGCATAAAGTGTGGAGAACTGAGGGAAGAAGTTTGCAGGCTGAAGGAACATCAAGTGCAAAGGTAATGCAACCAGGAGTTGGTTTGGAGTTGCAGGAACAGCACTGGCTTAGTATTGCTCATTTGACTTCTCATTGAATATCACCTCCAATCGTTATTGCCATTTCAGGTGAAGGCTGAGCTTTTCCTCTCAAACATATTTTCAGTTTATGGAGGCTAAGAATTATAACTTCATCTTCTTTATAATGTTGCTGCTCTTCTCCCTTTATCAGTCCACTGTCTTCATGAGGCTACCAAGAAGTGTTTTACTGACTAATATTAACTGGGATTTATTTATGTTCTTGATGAATTATATATGTTACTTTCCTTACCTGGCTGATATTTTTTTTTTAATTTTTTTTTAACGTTTTTATTTATTTTTGAGACAGAGAGAGACAGAGCATGAACGGGGGAGGGTCAGAGAGAGAGGGAGACACAGAATCGGAAGCAGGCTCCAGGCTCTGAGCCATTAGCCCAGAGCCTGACGCGGGGCTCGAACTCACGGACCGCGAGATCGTGACCTGGCTGAAGTCGGACGCTTAACCGACTGCGCCACCCAGGCGCCCCATCCTGGCTGATATTAAAAGAGAACATCCCATAAACACTGAAAGAAACGGGTGGGTGGTGAGGAGAAGGGTACAGAAACACAGAAAATATCCTGAGTACCAATTTCAAGATGTGCTTCAAGGGCAAGAACTAGAACACTTGTGGCAATGTTTCTGCAGAGTTTAATGCAGTAGGGATGTACTGGGAACCAGAATTGGACGGACAACTCCAAAAAACTGATTTAGTGAATTGTAGTGTGTGGGTTGATTAAGTATTGATCAGTGACCCAGCTCAGGTCTGAAACAGCCTCAGAACTACCTTCTAATAAGCCATAAAGCAAAAGAATTGTTCACTGATTTAACTGGAAATCTCATTGGGGAAGCTGTGAAATCCTTGGGAATAGGAAGTTAAGAAAGTTTGAAAATTCACTTAAATGTTTATCTTTTTAAAAATCAATGCCGCAAATATCACTAAGGTAAATAAGATTAATTAAGGAACAGATGGTTCTGAAAACTCTGAAGGCATTCTTATTTGAGACTCAGGAAGTACCTGATTCGGATTTCATTAGGTATTTTAGGATATGTTTAGCATGTAAAGTCTTTCTTTAGGCGTTGAGTTCAAATGGATCTCATGTTGTAGAGTAGCAGTGCAGTCTCTGGATCCCTGGGGATCCTGTGACATCAAACCATTTTCAAAATGACGCTAAGATGTTATTTTCTATTATGTCCTGGTGGTAGGGAAATCTGCTGGTGTCTTTGCAGGAACCAAGTAGATAGTACCAGACATTGTGTTCTTCATTACCATGTACTCACAGTTAAAAAAGATGTCTTACTTAAGAATGTCCTTGACAGACAAGTGAAAATTTATGAAATTTCAGCCCTTGAGTACATCTTATAAATATTCCATACTCATTAAATACTTCTTCTGCATACCAAAGCGCAATAGTTGTCTAAAGGAAAAATCATTGTTTGATTGCAAGCTGAATAACATTTTTACATAAAAGAATGTCTACACACTATCATTTTATCAACAACGAATGAAGTGGGTATGTCACTTTAAGGAAAATAACTTATTAGGTGCCAATGATAACATTTAAGCTTTCAAACGAAAATTTGAATTTTTGGAAAATTTGTATCTACCACTGTAAGCTTGAAGTTTCCACAAATTTAAAAGGGACTTTTAGGATGAGATTCACATTTATTACATGAATGTTAACAACTGTGATATTTTGATATTGTTTAATGAAATGTGTCAACATTCCGAAGATCTCCATAACTCATTGAACCAGTAATTTTCAGGTGATGGATGCATGTTGTTTCAAAGCATGCATGTATAAAAGATCCAGTCAAAGTATAATATACACTGGTTAATTTTAATGTAACACAGTATGAAATGTTCATTGATGTGGTTTCTGATTCCACATTGCAATAACCATTAATAACTTTTCAAGTTCCACTATCGTATCAAAACATATCCACAGTTATCAGAAATGCCATTAAAATGTTCTTCTTTTTCCATCTACACATCTGTGTGAGGCCAGATTTTCTTTATATACATCAACCAAGGCAACACCCAGCAAACACAGAAGACAGAAGCAGACATGTGGATCTAACTATCTGTAGTTAATCCAAATATCAGAGATATTTGCAAAAATGTGTAAAAATCTTGCTAGATTTTTTATTTTGAAAAATAACTGTTATTTTTCATTAAAAATAGGTTATTTATATTAATATGTAAAGAGGTTGTCCCTGTTATTTTTAAGTTAATAAATATTTAAATGTTCTCAGCCTTGATTTCTATTATGAAAAGTATCAATAGACATAAATTGATATAGACATATCTCTTTAGGCTATAAACTCTTTAGAGTCCTTAATAATTTATATAATGCAAATTATTCCAAGCTTAAAATGTGGGAGAACTACTGCTATCCAGGGTTAAAAATTATTATATAATAAAATAACCTAATGAGTATCAGCAACACTGAAAACAGTCTCACTTTCCCTTGTTGGTATGAATGCATACATAGATAAGATTCTATGCATGCATGGATAAATAGATAAATGCTTTCTCCCCACTTCAGACCTCAGGGGCAGGGAGTTGAGTTAATCACAAACCTTAGTCTATGATTAATGGTCCCTGTAAAGCTCTGCTCCTGTTTTATTTAAACTCTTCTAATGTGTTTGCTACATATTCTTCTTTGGTTTTGTATATGTACTTGTAAAACACATATTATGGTTTTATTTACATAAATGGTACCATATATATATATATATATATATATATATATATATATACACACACACATACATATATAATTTTCTTTCTATTTTTAATCTTAGCATTATAAGGATCTAGCCCTGCTATCACATGCTAATAAGAAAAGACAGACGAATCATCTGACTTATGTATATTTTTTTCAACATATGCAGCTAGAGATTTTATGGCAGCATTTGAAAATTCTACTCTTTACATGACAAACATGAAAAGCCACCTCTGAGGTACAACCAAATATAAAATGGTTTTACCATTTGCTCTCAAAGCCCATGCCATTGAACAGCTTTTATTGATGGTCTGCGTGGTCCGTGTGCTTGTTCGCTCCATCAGGGTTTCTTACAAACGTGAGACAGACCGCAGAACTTCAGCGTTTTGACTCCCCAACTGTGTGATCTTAGGCAGGTTATTTAACCTCTCTGTCCTGTCTATAAAATGGGATTAATAATACTACCTGCTTTATAGTGTTGATATATGGGTTAAATGAATTAATATTTGTAAAGTGTTGAGAACGGCATCTGGAACATAGGAAACATTATGTAGGTGTTTGTGAAATGCAGTAAAATCAGTGAAAAGAATACGCCATCTGAGAGCATCTGACTAGTTCCTGTGAATCATAATCTGCTTTTCCTATTAGAGCATTTGTCCCCTTTATTTTCCTGAGGAAGATGTTTTGGTAATAAAATATCACTGAATGATTACAGACAGAGGTAGGAGGATCTTACTCTGTTATTTTATAGGAATTAAGTTTTCATACCTTGTGAAGAAATTTTGAAAACCCCAAGAATTATATAATATCCTTTAAAAACTTTACATAAAAATTCTAAGTAACAATTAGATCCTAAGGATAAGAATCAGGAGCAGAGATTCATTGATCAAAAAGACTCATGTGTGCTTAGAATAAGAAAATGAAAGAGCTGTATATTTCATGTCAAACATAGTAAGTTGCCAAGTTCTTTAGGGGCCACAGAGCTATCTTTTTCCCTCTCAAGACTTCTGTGACTTCACACTGTTCTTTCCTGGCCACAGAAAACAGAATTCCCAGTGTCAGGAGCTGTGAAGACAGAGCAACTACAACAGCCTTCAGGTGCTTTCTATGACCAAGTAATTCCTGGCATGAGGCGTTACATTTTTTACTACTTTTATCCTTATCACTGATGATGATGTCATTTTAGAAGCACTAACAACATCAGAAAATGATGAGCGCTTTTAATGGAATTTGAAGAAATCTTTCAGATAAAAGGCCAACCATGGGATGAATTTCTTAATTTGAAAATCAAGCCAAATTTAATTGTTCCAAACTGTTTTCTGTTACAGACCATTGTAATAGAAATATTTTTTTTTTCCAAGAGTGCTCACAATCACTTTTCAGATTCAGATGTCCTGGAATAAAGCCAGATTAACTCTGAGCTGTGAATTTTACAAACACTCTTGTTTAACCTATAATCGATTTAAATAGAGCCATTCTACAAAATGCAAACATGGTAATTGGTGCAATTTTATTTTTTTGCATGAAACAGCATACAAGAATATGCTGGCTTTGACTTTCTGGATCTTTGCACAGCCAGAAGTCTGGCAGAATAATCACTGAAGTTCAAATTAGAGCCCCAGATGGAAACACAAACAGGGGCCACCACTGTGCCTTTTTCATGCTTCGAAGCTCAGTTCTGGACAGAAATGTGTTTCTAGTTAAAATGTAATCATTTCCAATTCCTTCTGATCACTGGATCATATTGGAAAGAAACAGCCTGAGGACTACAATTGCTTTTAATTACCACTGAATGTTGATTGAAATTTTCATTTCCTTTCCATACATTTGTATTTTTATTGAACAAACAAGAATAAAATAAAGATATGGCCTCTTTATACTTTGGAGAAAGATCTTTGTTTAACATTACCCTCTTTGAATTAGAATTTCTTTGTCAGGATTTCCTTTCCTTTCCATGGGTTGCAGAAAGAGCCAAATCAGTTTAACATTCTTGAATTGAGGTCAGGTTTAAAATTAGGTAGTGTTGTTTGTTTGTTTGTTTGTTTGTTTGTTTTAATTCAGTAAGACTCAAGGGAGTTCATATAGTTCTGTGATTAGAGAATTTAAAACTGTAAGATACTTTTTTTCCAACCTCACCATGCTTCTACCTCTCCACATAATTTTATTTTATTTTACTATTTTTACATTTTATTTATGTAAATAATCTCTACACCCCACATGGGGCTCAAACTCATGACTCTGAGATCAAGAATCACATGCTCTTCCAACTGAGCCTGCCAGATGCCCCACCCCACACCATTTTAAAAATTAATATATAGGGGCGCCTGGGTGGCGCAGTCGGTTAAGCGTCCGACTTCAGCCAGGTCACTATCTCACGGTCCGTGAGTTCGAGCCCCGCGTCAGGCTCTGGGCTGATGGCTCAGAGCCTGGAGCCTGTTTCCGATTCTGTGTCTCCCTCTTTCTCTGCCCCTCCCCCGTTCATGCTCTGTCTCTCTCTGTCCCAAAAATAAATAAACGTTGAAAAAAAAAATTAAAAAATAAAAATAAAAAAAAATTAATATATACCAAAATTATTGGGAGAACAAGTAAAAAACAAATGAATCAAAAGCCAAAAATATCCTTTCTCACAATAAAACTTTATGGAATATTCAATATTTGAAATTTTACATTAGTTCTGATCATCATATATTACTGAAATGCTATAAATAACAACTATTCTTCTTTTTAGCTGGGACCTAAGACCTGTATTCTAAAACCCAGCAGTGAATAGTGGCACCCAAATTCTGCTCAAAATAGGAATGAATGGCAAATAGATGTTTCATGGTCTCATATGATTTCTTCTGCAATGTCTCAATTCTGATCAACTTACATGTCTAAGGAAATGTATTTTTAAAAATTTTTTAATGTTTAATTACTTTTGAGAGAGAGAGAGAGAGAGAGAGAGAGAGAGAAAACGTGAGTAGTGGTGGGGACAGAGAGAGAGGGAGACATGGAATCCGAAGCAGGCTCAGAGGCCGACATGGGACTCGAACCTGTGAAATGCAAGATCATGACTTGAGCCAAAGTCAGCCACTTAACTGACTGAGCCACCCAGGTGCCACAGTAAATGTACTTTTTGATGCCTTCCTGATCACAGATTAAAGAAAAAATGCCTTAGGAAATTGATTGCATTGTGGAAATATATGATCTCTAAAATGAATCCCATATTTGGGTTTCTGAAGGGGACATTGGAAATAAAGAGAGGAAATGTATATGCATGTCTGGAAAGATTTCATAAATCAGTATGTTTAATTAATCCACAAAATGTTATTAATAGCATAAGCTGTGGAGTCAGAGATACCTACATGGTTCAAATCCATCTTACTAATTCTGTGAACTTGGGCAAATAACTCAACCTCTCTATGCTTAAATTTTCTTGCCTGATAAGTGACTAATTATAGTCTCTCCCTCAAGAGTTCTGGAGAGGATTAAATCAGATAAAATGAAATGTTCAGCACAGTAACAGAACCATAGTTCTGAATAATGATTATTGTTCCTATACTTACATATACAAAAAAAGAATAACCTACTGTCCCTGCCTTCAGAAATACTATTTTCTCACTGAGGTTTTGATACACATACATGAAAAGTTGTATCCATTCAAACCAGAATATGATTCAGTGAATCTAATAAAAGCTTTAGGGCTTTAGAGAAGAGGAAATCACTATGGAATGCAGTTGTCTGAAAAGGCCTCATGGGAGAGAGAGGATTTGAGCTGGACTGTAAATGAAATGTAAGATTCAGATATTGAGAAAGGAGGTGTGGTTTATTTCAAATATGAGCAATGGAGGGAAAATTGTCATTTGTATGGGATTTTGTGGGATACTTCTAGACCAGTGAATATGTGTATTTGGCTAGCATGGAAGGTCATTCTTGTAAGAGAGAGTGAGAAGATGTGGAAAGGTGGATTATGGATATCTTTAAAGTCCTTGGGGTTTTTTGAGTAGGGAATGATAGTAGTTGAGGAAGATTTATTTGGTTGCTTCTTGTTAGATGAGCTGAAGGAAGGATCAGATGGAGAAAGGATGATGAATGAAGAGGTAATTTATGTGTGGAACAGGATGGAGGTCATGAGATTGGAAAGAGAAGATAATGATAGTACGAAATTAGATATTGCAGTTCACGACAATCACCTAGTTTAATCCTTTTAACAACCCTAAATAATACAGCTAGACAGTGAAAATGATACAAGATGAAGTCTGGTTTTCTGATTCCAGAACTCAGGCACTTAACCATTGTGCCATAGTGCCTGCTACATATGGAAAAATTGGTGCCTAGAAATCCATGCATTATTTCCCTTGCAAAATACAGTTTCTTTTTAGATCAAATCCGAAATTGATCAGTGCTATAGAAATAAAATCAACCAAATGAAAAATGCAAAATTGGGAAAGCTTCAGAGTGGAAAAAAGGAAAGGCTTCAGGTGTGTCCTGATTGGAGATTGTTGTCATGGAGAAGCTGTAAGCAGGCTAACTAGAAGTGGAGCATCTTATGTGATTGGTTAGGGTGTGTACTTGACTTTCTCTGCTTGGTCCTAAATTGAAAGTGGGGACAAAAAGTAGGGAAGCTGTCAGTTATTAATCAAGTCCTGGCCACTTGGAGCTGATTGTTACAGAAGTTATTGTTTACCTTCCTGGATTGTCACTAGAGATAGCAATCTGGCTTCCTGTAGTCTGATTTAAAGTTGGCTGGCTTCCTGGGTTGTTTATCGTACATAAAGGGATTGGTTTCCTGGGCAGGTTGCTGCAGGTTGTGGATCAAAGTTCTATTTTTATATACGGTCTGTTTTCCATTTGTATATTCAGTCTCTCAATATTTTTCCAGGGCTTAGTTGCCTTTGAACTCCCTAAGGTACTTTCTGACCCTGGTGAAAGAAACATTATTCAGGATATAAATGTTAGAAATCTAATTAAAAATTTATTTGGGAGTACAAAGATAAAATTGCATATTTGAGACTTATAGCCATACAATATTTTATCTCAGAACTAACAATATGTCCAATCTACACATGCATGGTTGTATATTTCAACTTAGCTTCATGCCCACCCTCTTTGTATATTCTCCCTTCCATTGCAGGGAAGGATCATGGGAACTATATTTTCCCAGGTTTCAGGTTATATTCCCTTATGGGAGGTTTTTCTCAAAATATAAAAAGGAAAAAAAAAATCCACTATTCTTCAGTGGCAACCATAGGCAGGCAGGTGAGGGCTTGGAGATGGTTAATGTGAAGTTTTTTCCAGTGGCTTCCAAACATCCTCCTGAGAAACATTCACTTTTGTGAAGCAGCTAAGGTCAATGGAAGCAGCTTTCCTTATGTTCTTGCACTTCTAGATTTCCTGAAAGCTTGCAGGGGCTTCCCTGACATTCACTCTCCTAGCCCTTTGAATGGTTTGGTAAATCTTTCATTCCCAATGTTAAACCCTATTTTGTTCAAAATACCTACAGTGATTTTGTCCTTCTGACTGACCCTGATGGAATGATCAGATATTCTGCCAAAAATAGGGGTGTACACATTGTCTGAGAATGTTCTGGATGAAACTGAAAACTGGAAACTATTGTGAAACAGGAAAGACAAGATAAAGAGAGGTATAGCATGAGGATAGAAGCAGAGATTCTAAGATGCCACACTGCTGACTTTGAAGATGTAGGAAGGGGACATGAACTGAGGAAACCTGGAGTATACAAAGGTATACAAAGGTATACCAAGGTATACAAAGAGAGATCCATGCAGCCCCTCATGTGAGTAAGAAATTGACTCAGCTGTTCTGGAATAAGAGTTATTCTTCTTGACCACTGTACAGCAGAAATCATTAACTTTAGGAGTGACACTGTCCATTTGAGAACTGGAACACAGCTATTTTGAACTGAAGAGCAATGGTTTGAGGGATGAGATTTGATACCACTATAAACATAACAGGAAGCACAGGATTGAAAACCTTCTGTACTGGATGGCAGGTGGACAGTGGCACAAGTTCGCATTTGTCAGTGAAACCAAAAGCATGATTTATTCAAGGGAATCATCATCTGGGATGGGATTATTATCTTTATGCCAAATGGATACATAACACAGTGTCTGAACCTGAATCACCCTTGCCAACTTGCAGTGATTTTTTTAAGCCTGATGCAAGGAATAGTGGATTTACAGAGGCTTTTGGCCAAGCCTAAAAAACTAAATTATGCAGCGACAAGACTTAGTCATTTGGAAAACTATCACTGCAAGAAGACTTGCCAAGTGAGTGGACCACTCTACAGAGACCAAGTCTTCTGGGTTGATGGTGATCACTACAGGAAATGCACATGCAAACGTGGTGCTGTGGAATGTTGAAGAATTTCCTGTCCCCTTCCCGGTTGCTCCCCAGGATCCCTCCTCATGCACATCGCTGGCCAGTGCTGTAAAGTCTGCTGAGCAAAATGTGTCTGTGCAGGAAAAGTCCTTTCAGAAAGCCAGTGGATTTTAGCTAAAAGCTGCTGGGAATGCTGAGGTGGAGTTTTAGTAAAAAATTACAGAAGCGTGCCCTCCTTTGAACTGCTCAGAAAAGAATCACATGCAGTAGAGGTTATAACTTTTGTACAGAAAGATCTAAATGTGGTGAAAACTCACAGTGCAAAAACTAGAACACAAAAGCTACTTGTGAGTGCAAGAATGATTGTATCTCTGCCCAGAGAGATTCTTACTGCTGTAGAAACATTGAAGAGTGTGCAGCTAAGATGCATTACTGTCATGCCACTACTATGTGTGTAAACTTGACTGGCTTATATCACTGTGACTGTGTCCTGGGATACATTCGTTGTGGATGACTTCTCTTGTACAGAGTATGATGAATATGGCCATGGGCAGCACAACTGGGATGAGAATGCCATCTGCACCAACACTGGCCAGGACACTGCTGCACCTGCAAACTGGGCTATGTGGGGATTGGGACCATCTGCAGAGAATTCTGCCAAGAGGGCAGCGGATATGGAATATCTGTGGCTCTTAACAAATGCATCTGGATTCAAAGGAAGCCACTGCGAAAAAGATATTGATGAATGCACAGGGGAAATCGTAGAGTGCCACAACTATTCCCGCTGGTTGGTACGACTGTGAGTGCAGAAGTGGTTTTTATAATGATGGGGCCTATTCACTGTCCAAGGAGGCCTATATTGACATTGATGAATGTGCTTTAAGAACTTATACCTGTTGGAATGATTCTGCCTCCATCAACCTGGCAGGGGGATTTGACTGCCTCTGTCTTTATGGGCCTTCCTGCTCTGGTGACTGCCCACATGAAGGAAGACTGAAGTGCAAATGGCAGGTGTGGATTGTGAAAGAAAACAGGTGTTCTCTCCATTCCTGTGAGGACCAAAAGATACTCTGCCAGTAGATAACTTGTGTTTGCTGGAATCCAAACGTTGACCTTTTCTGTTGCCCAAAGTGTGACACCAATGTCACGAGTCAATATTTAGATCATAATGGACACAAGCTGTATCAAAATGGAGACAATTGGACTCACAGCTGTCAACAGTGCTGGTGTCTGGAAAGAGAGTTAGATTACAGGCCACTCGCTCCAAATTGAGCTTCGAGTACACAGTCATCTTGGAAAGGCATTGCTGTCCCTGCTGAGTCAGTGACCCCTGCTTAGCTGATAACACTGCCTATGATATCAGAAAAACTTGTCTGGACAGAGGTGGCATTTTAAGGCTTAGCAGCTCAGTGTCAACATGGCTGGATCTCCCTGCACGACCTACACATGCAAGAATGGAAGTGTCTGCTATTCTGTGGATTTGAAGTGTTTTCATAATAACTGAAGGATGTAAAATGGAATCATCATCATGGGGAAAAATGGACAAAAATGACCATCCAATATGATGAAGAACAGGAGTTGGTGGTTTTGTTTGTTTGTTTGTTTGTTTGTTTGTTTGTTTTTTACCACAGACAATTATTGAAGTCTCCATCTGAAGAAGGTGTTTGGGGAATGTATTTTGGACCTACTTTTTTGTTCACTCATGCTAACCTAGTCTAGGGGATATACAGTGCAGTGCCTTTAAGTCTTTGCTTGTTAGAAGTTTCCCATGTTTTAAATCATGTTTCCCTTATCAGATCATTTGCAAATACATTTATATGATCTCATGGTAACAGTTGATGGAAATTTTGGTTTATTTTGTGTACTAACATAATAGAGACTCAGCTCCTTTTATTTATGCTTTTTCTGGATTTTTGGATCAAATTCTACAAGTAAAGCTGCCTAGTGTAATTTTGTCACCCCTAAACAAACAAAACCCAGCAAAAACAATGGAGAGAAAGAGTAAACATTTTAGCTCTCATATATTAGACTTAACCTCTTAATATGGGTTTCATTTCTTATTTTGTTAAATCTTTCCAGTGTTTAGCACAAAGCTTTGCACAAATCTGTCATTCAATTATATCTGTTAAATCAAGTTGAATTAACTATGCAGATGAAAAAAGAAATATGAATTTTGAAAAAAGAAATAGGAATTTTGAAGCAAACCAAGTCAGAAGCAGTTGATCAAAAATGAAAATAAGTATAAAAAAGAAAATAATAATATCATAAGTGATAGTGAAATTATATATCCTGCTAAGGCCCTTCTACAGAGAGGAAATTTAAGATCAAAAGCACTAATTAGGAACAGTCTTAGAATTATCCTATGGTTTATTTCTGGTTGTATTTACCTTTTAATGCTTTTCCTCACATTCCTTCCTTTCTATTGCTCTTAACTCCTTCCAAACTAATCTGAAATCCTTTTACTTTCTGTTACTAGCCTATTAGTGACTTGTTACTAGCCTAACCCAAGCAACACCTGCCTCACTGGGACTTCTGCAGTAATCTCTCAATTGAGCTCTCTGCTCCCATGCCTGTACCCCTTCGCCCCAGTTCATTCTCTAGATCTGCACTGTCTAAGGTGGTAGCCACCAGCCACATGTGGCTACTGAGCACTGGAAATGCTGCAGGTTTGAATTGAGATGTGCTGGAAGTTTAAAGTACACACTGAATGTAAAAAATGTAAGATGTCAGTGAACTTGTATGTTGATATGATAATGACCTGATGGTTTGGATATGTTGGGTTAAATAAGATCTATCAGTAAAAATAGTTTGATATATTTCTTTTCACTTTCAAAATGTGAATAATAGAAAATTTAAATGTCCTGTGTGGTTGGCAGTGTATTTCTACTGGACAGCCCTGCTCTAGACTGTAATCAGTAATCTTTTTAAAAAAAAATTTTGTTCCTATTATTACCTTGCTTTAAACCTTGCACATAGGATAAAGACAAAAATTTGTAATGTTGCCTTTAAGCACCTGTCTAATCTGGCTTTTCCATCCCCACATCCTCCTCCTCAACCCTCATAGCTTTGCCCTTCTTACAGTTCCTCAAAGTCACTCTTCTCTTCTTAGCTGCAGTTCTACTCACATGCTATCTCCGACCTGAAATGCTTTTCATACACTTTATGTGTCTGGTTCCTACTCATCCTTTAAGTCTCAGCTGAAATGTTACTACATGAGGGAGGCATTACTTGACAGCCTTATAATCTTAGCATAGGTGGTCATAACAAAATGTGACAGGTGGATAGGTGGCTTAAACAATAGAAATTTGTTTTCCCACGGTTCTAGAGGCTGGAAGTCTGAGATCCGAGTGCTAGCATGGTTAGGTTCAATGAAGGTTCTCTTCCAGGCTCTGAGATGGCCACCTTCTTGATATGTCCTCACATGGCAAAGAGAAAGAGACAGAAACTCTCTGCTGTCTCTTCTTATAAGGGCACTATTCCCAGAAACAATCAACAAAACTAAAAGAGCCTATGAAGTGGGAGAAGATATTTGCAAATGATGTATCTTATAAAGGATTAGTATCCAAAATCTATAAAGAACTTATCAAACTCAACACCCAAAAAATAAATAATCCAGTTAAGAAATGGGCAGAAGACATGAACAAACATTTTTCCAAAGAATGCATGCAGATGGCTAACAGACACATGAAAAGCTCAACGTCACTTGCCGTCAGGGAAATACAAATCAAAACCACAATGAGATACCACCTCACACCTGTCAGAATGGCTAATACTAACAGCACAGGAAACAAAAGCCTGAAGAGAAAGGGGAACCCTCTTACACTGTCGGTGGGAATGCAAACTGGTGCAGCCATTCTGGAAAGCAGCGTGAAGGTTCCTCAGAAACTTCAACTACCTCCCTATGACTCAGCAATTGAACTACGAATCATTTACCCAAAGGATACAAAAATACTGATTCAAAGGAGCAAATGCACCCTGATGTTTATAGTAGCATTATCAATAATAGCCACATTGTGGAAAGAGCCCAAATGTGCATCAACAGATGAACGGATAAAGAAGATGTGGGAGATTGTACATATAATTTTTGTGGTTCTAGACCCTTAACTTGTGGGATGTGGTACAGTTCAGCAGTAACTTATAGGATACCTAGTTGGTGTGTGTGTGTGTGTGTGTGTGTGTGTGTGTGTGTGTGTGTAATGGGTTATTATTCAGCCATCAAAGACAATGAAATGTTGCCATTTGCAAGTACATGGATGGAGCTAGAGTGCATTACACTAAGTGAAATAAGTCAGTCAGAGAAAGGCAAATATCTGATTTCACTCATATGTGGAATTTAAGAAACAAAACAGATGAACATAGGAGAAGGGGGGAGAAAAAGAGAGAGAGAGAGAGAGAAGGAAGCAAACCGTAAGAGACTCTTAACTATAGAGAACAAACTGAGGGTTGATGGAAAGAGGTGGGTGAAGGGATGGGCTAAATGGATGACGGGCATTAAAGGGGGCACTTGTGATGAGCACTGGGTATTATATGTAAGTGATGAATCACTAAAGTCTACACCTGAAACCAATTTTTCCATGTATATTAATTAACTAGAATTTAAATAAAAACTTGAAAAAAAAGGGAGCTATTCCTATCATGAAGGCCCCACCCTCATGACCTTATCTAAACCTAATTCTTTTGCAAATACCCCATCTCCAAATACTATCATTAGGGGTTAGGGATTCAGTATATGAATTTAGCAGGAGGACAAATGCAATTCAGTGTATAGCCTTCCCCAACCTATAATAGATCCCCTATTATTTTATGTTATAGCAATATGTTTTGTCCTGTGTAACACTTAACACAATTTATAATTATGTATTTATTAGTTTTACAGGGATAGCATTGCAGAGTTCTTATTCAGTAAATGGTTATGGAAGCATTTTTATTGGGCTTATGTACTCTCAGAGATAGAAGGAACCTTATATAGATATGAGGAAACTAATACAGTTTACCTTTATTTTAAAAAGGGGAGTTCTCTTTTCTGTGATTTATGTCTTATAAAGTTAGTAATATTTAGATTTTCTGTGATTTATGTCTTATAAAGTTAGTAATATTTAGACTGAGAAGCTGTATGACAGTACAATTCCATCATACTGTGATAAAGTACGATAGATGGAGATGAGGAAATCTGCAAATTTGTATTAGGAATGAACAGGTTTACCTCATGTCTTGGGATTATTTAACATGGACCCACTCTGTAATGCTGTGTGTGAGGGAGAGTGGAAGAGGATAAGCCTTTAAATTTCAAAGAAGTCTGAGCTATCTTTGCTAGTTCCAAGTAATGCAAGTTTTTTTCAAATAATTCAAATTATATGAAAAAGGTGAAGTCAATTGTAATTGACTGTTGTCTCTGTTATCTCTCAGCTTTGTTTGTCCAGTGAAGTCTTCACTTAGTCTTGATTTTTGGAAGATAGTTTCACTGGGTATAGAATTCTAGGTTGATATTACTTGAGAGATATTTCCAATTGTTTTTCTGTTTGTTTGTTTTTTGTTTTTTGTTTTTTTCTTTTGTCTTTGCTTCTCAGTATGTAATGTGTCTACTTTTCTCCAGCTACTTTTAAGATTGTCTCCTTATTTGTCTGATACTTGACTATAATGTGACTTTCATGGTTTTCTTTACATTTATGCTGCTTTGGGTGTGTTGAGATTCTTGGATCTTGGGTTAATAATTGTCATCAAATTGAAAAATGTTTAGACATTCTTTCTTCAAACATTTTTTCTGTCCCTCTATTTTCTCTCCTCTGAGACTCTAATTACACATATATTAGACTATATTGTCCCACAAATAATTTTTCAGTCTTTTTGTGGTCTCTATGCTTAATTTTGCATAGTTTCTTTTGCTATATCTTGATATTCACAACAAACATATTTCAACAACATCTGAGTTTATGTTACTGAGGTGATTTTTGAAAAACCCCTAGATAATCGCAGGATGGGGGTTAGCTGCTAAGGGAACTAACTGATTAGAGGGTTGGAACTTTCAGTCCCACCTTCTGACCTCAGAGGATGTAAAAGGGCTGAAGGTTGAGTTAATCATCAGTGGCTAATTATTTAATCAATCATGCCTACATAATGAAGTTTCTGTAAAAATCCTAATCAAAGGGATTAGGAAAGCTTCCTGGTTGGTGAACATATAGAGGTGCTGGGAGAGTGGCATGTCCAGAGAGGTCATGGAAAGTCCATGCCACTTCCATCAAACCTTCCACCTGCATCTCTTCCACCTGACTGTTTTTGAGCTGTATCCCTTTTATCATAAAATGTTAATCTCATAAGTAAACTGTTTTCCTGACTTTTGTGAGCCACTCTAGCAGATTATCAAATTTGGGGAGAAGGTCATAGTATCTCTGATTTAGAGCCAATTAGTCAGAAGCACAGGTGACAGCCTGGACTTGTGATTGGCATCTGAAGTTGATGGGAGAGGGTATTCTTGTGATACTAGGCCCCTAACCTGTGAGATGTGGTACAATGCAGCAATTAAGTTATAGGATACCTAGTTGGTATCCAGAAAGCTGGAGAATTGTTTGGTATGAAAAGCCCACACATCTGGTGTCAAAAGTGAGTTATTATGAGTAGTAGAGTAAAAGTAGAGGAGAAACACAAAATGTTTTTCTCTTTCAAGTAGTATGTATTTTCCACTACTAAAAATATATATACTGAATAGTTTAAGATAACCATACAAAATTCTTATAAGCTTTATAATTAATTCCCCAATTTCTTACCTCTCCTTCTCAATATGCATATGTTTTAGAGGTAGTTATTATCATGGTATCAATTTAAAAGAAAGAAAGAAAGAAAGAAAGAAAGAAAGAAAGAAAGAAAGAAAGAAAGAAAGTTAAAACTGTCACAGAAATAATTCCACATCTTCATGGCTTTTCCTATTTTCAATACTCCACTCCTTTTAAAATGATATTTCTTTCAGTTACTCAATTGAAATATTTTGAAGAAAATTAAATTAAACTGGGTATTAACTTATGTTTATATTTTATAAGATAAGCTATTTTTAACATAAAATTTTCAAACATAATTTATATCCACCAACAATATCTAATTCATGTGTTTTATTGAAAATGAGACTCTCTAGAGTACAATATGATAGTTAATAAAAGAATCAGTTGTCCCTGATTGTTTATGCTACCTAAAGTCAAATTTAAAGGGATTATGCTATGATACAGGGTACCATCTAAGATGCTTGCAAGATGGCCATTGTATACTGCAATATTCATATATATATATATATATATATATATATATATATATATATATATATATACATATATATATGAAGTATATATGAATACTTTAGTCCTAAGAATCACCATATATTATGAACATATACTTGGCAGTCTGCTTATGTGTATGTATATGTTAAAAATCAAGACTGTAAATCCTGCATGAAAATGCTGGAATTTGAAAGAGCTGCATGGAGTTAAAGTTTATAGCATGGAGTTAAAGTTTATAGCATGGGAGATTGCCCCTTTGTCACAACTTGAAACACCACCACAGCTTGAGGCATAGAGATGAAAGTCCTATAACTCAAAATAGGCTAAAACAAGAAAGTGGCTGCTATTGAAGCATTTAAGAAGACCAAAACTTATTTATATTATATCGTCTTCAAGTTGGGTATAGTGTATAAGCACCCTATCTTTTCAAAAGGAAATTTCAGGCCAACTATTTAAGTATATCATTTCTTGGCCAGATTTTTTTTGCCTTCAGTATAGGTGTGGTTTTGGTTCTCCCATGTTCCATCTTAAAGGAATTGTCAGCAAGATCCAATACCAATTACTTCATACCTGAGCACTATGATAACTCTATTTCTCTTTATCTCATCACAAAACCCTGTAATAGCTACTGAAGTCTTTTTCGTCATTCATCATTCTATCAGCAGTTTTTTGATGGCCTAAGGCGCTAACTGTGCTACACTGATGTAGATCTTAAACTGTTTATTCTACATGGATCTTGAGCTGTTCATTCCTCATCAGTATACTCCAAGAGGCAGATACAACCCCAGGTTTAAATAAGCCAGAACAAAGCTTTGAACTTTGTATTATGTATTTGTATTATGCCCTATCTTTTTAGATATACAGATATACAACCAAACAACTTGGTAAAACCACTGTATAAAGTAGATACATATCTGCCTTCAAATAAAAAATTTTAAGGTATTCTGATTATTTGAAGGATCAGAAAGTCATAATGTTTGTTAGTCTAGGCCTTTCCAGTTGTAAATGCCACAATGGGATTAAATACATACAGGTTTGATTTCTGTGAGAGAAAAATTGATGGGAGTCCGAGAAGGTGCTGTGCAAGGACCAAGCACAAGAAAAGGGAAGGAAAGTCATATGGAAGGATTCTAGACTACCATGCAGCCTAAGGAAGATTCAGCAAGACTCTCAGGAAGTTCTCCAGCCAAACCTGGCTGTCAAAGGCATTCTGGATCTCCCAGGAATGGACCTATTTTAGTAGCCCTGCCAATGCTCAGCCCTAACCTGGGAGCAGCCCAGTGCTGCTTTGTACTAAGCATGGCCTTAGTACAAACAGGGGAATGGATTTGGGAGCATGGCAGCTGGGCCCTGATCAAGTTCTCTGTGGTTACCTTCTCATGCCCACCACAGTTATTTTCTTAAAATATGAAATATAGTTCAGGATTCAGGAATTCATTTTATATAAAACATCCAAATCCACCTAATTGTAATTTCTGTCACAATAGGACTTGTATATTATATTACTGCAAACAAGGCTGGGCACAATACAAACTACAACAACCAGGCCTCAAAGCAATATACTTCATAAATGGAGAGCAAAGGAATCTGCCAAGGTCCCAGAGTTGAGCTGATTTAATCTACATCTTGAATCTGTGTTTAGCAGCTTGGGCAAAAACAGAAACACATTAGGCTACTCTTGTTTTCTATTTATGACAAAAGGAAGCCAATAAATTTAATACCATCATTCTTCCTGGAACTAAACTCAAACAGGAATTTTATTACTTGCTTCCCTGTACAAAGAACACTCACTACCATAATTGGTCATATCTCCAATTGTGGATTTATAAAAGGATCATAAAATGCAGTTCAAGGAGATGATTCTTGTATTGGCCTATGCTAAAGGTAGAGGACTTAACAGTAAGCTGTAACTTGGTCAAGGAATTTCTTTTTGGCTTTAATAATAATGATTCAAAAACCCATTCCTTCAGGTATTCTAAAATAATGCTGGGAAAAAAACTCAAAAAAACTCAGAAGAGAAGATAATAAGCCTGCTCATTAGATTTGGCTAGACTTCCCAATTACCTAAAATTGTAGAAAGGTCTTCAGCCGATCTTTGAGGGATGTAAATTTATAGGAGAATTTATAATCAGTGTTTTCTAAAGTGTGTTATATGTATCATCCATAGCTCAAGTGAAGATGTAAGAGGATAAACAAAATTTTTAATAATGTCATTTTAATATGGTTTAATAAATATATAACTACTTCATTGAAGCCATGAGTTCACAGATAAAATTAAGAAAAAAAAGATTTAAGACAGCTATTAAATTATAGTATATGGGTCAGCAGACATGGAAAAAATCAAATAGTGAGGATGATACTATAACAGGCTAGATAATGGCCCCCAAAGATGTCCAACACTAATCCCCAAGTCTGTGAATGTTCACTTACATGGTGAAAGGGATTTTGCAAATATGATTAAGCTAAGGATCTTGAGATGAAATTACCTTGGATTATCCTGGAGGGCCCAATGATGTAATTACAAGTGTTCTTAAGAGGGAGACAGGAGGGTCAAAGACAGAGGAATGGGAGATGTGACGAGGAAGCAAGAGGTTGGAGTGTTGTTAGGAAGGGGCCACAGGCCAAGGAACACAGGCGGCCTCTAGAAGCTGAAAAATAAAAGGAACAAATTCTCTGTAGCTCCAGGAAGGAACCAGCCTCGCCAACAACCTGATTGTAAACTTATTTAAAAGACTTGTTTTAGGCTTCTGACCTCCAGAACTGTAAGAAAGGAAATGACTCTTGTTTTAAGCCTATGATAATTTATAGCAGCAGAAATAGGAAACTAATACAGATATTCATCAAATGACTGACATTTGTGAAACATTGCTTTACCAAGTGTCTGAGTGCAGGTATTTTATGTTATTTATTAAGGCAACAGTCACAAACTACAGATGCCAGATTTGTTGTAATTTGTGTATTCATCACTTAACAAATATTTCTGCAAGTTACTCATTCCCCTGCTATATAATTCATCTGTAACTGGACACTTGAAATCAGTTTTGTAATTTAATGATAATAATGGAGGAATTAATAGCATTTATAGAGCATTAAGCAGGCATGACACTGTTCTAAGCACTTTATACATATTATTTAGCCTTCTGGGATAGTTTCTGTTATAATCCTATTTTATAGATTGACTATGCTGAGGAATGGAGAAGTAAAATAACTTCTCCAACATCACAGCTGGAACCAGCTTTAAACCTGCAGGTCTGTTTTTGTCTGGAGCCTGGGTTTTCATCATATTTAAGGAGTCCTGGATGTTCTCTTTCCATTTCCTTGCCTAAATTGGTCTTCAGTTCTCCTTTACAATGATGTTGTACTCTTTTCATTCAGTGATCATTCTTCTGGTTGTAGAAACCAAAGCAAAATAAGAATACTTCTGCCTTCCCTCTACCATCTGATAACATTAAAGCATTTTCCTATCCACTGTTTGTTAATAATTTTCTCAATAGGAAGCTACTTCAAATATAAGTTAATATAAAGTAAAATAGTTTTAATAACACTAAACAAAAATCATGGAGAAGTAATAAAAATGTAATATTCAGTTAAAATGCCATTAATTTTCTTTACAGGAATTTAGAGTAGTCTCTGCTTTTGCCCTTGCTTCTTAGAAAAGCAATATGGACCTTCCCCGTTACTGTGGAATCTTAAAAGGCATTTAGGCGCTTTGGGCTTCAGGTCCCTCTTCTGCGAAATTACAGTTGTGCTGAAAACTCCCCAAGGCTTCTTTGAATTCTTGAATTCAATGACTGCAATACATATATATATTTCTTTTGGGAAGAATAATTCAACAGAACCCTGCCTGTTAATATGACACAGGACCCTGATTTACCAGACATGTCTAAGAGCCATGAGCCTTTGATGCTGGACTCATTACTTATCTTGTAGGCTGCTTATGAAATGTGTTCCCTTTCAGTGGGTGGGGCCATTTCATAATGTATGTTTGCTTGAATAGTCTACTTGCTCCTGTGAACTTCCTACCTCTTGGTGAAAATCAGAAACTGACCACCCATTTATTGTTTTAGTTTAATCTTCTTTAATTTAGTTCTCCAAATACTGCCTGCTTCAGCCACATACATTAATACGTAACATCATTTGGCTAGCAGACTCAGAAATGTCCAAAGTCAAGAATTTCACGGAAGGAATATCCACATTAGGTGTATGGTTGGACCAGATGACCTGTTAGGGTTTTCTGGGGAATGTCATCATTTTAACAGTGAAGGTCCCAGATCCCAGGAATCCCTCAGTCCTGGGATGGTTAGTTGCCCTTTCTAAGGTCCCTTAAATCCTGACTTTAGATTGGTGCTGTCCAGAAGAATTTTCTGCAATGATGGAAATATTCTATACCTAAACTATACAATTCAGTAGACTCGTGTGGCTATTGAGTACCAGAAATATGAACAGCACAATTGAGGAACTGAATTTTTAATTTAATTAAAGTGTAACAAGTGGCTACTATATGGGACAGCACAGCTATAGGTGATGCCATGAACATGATCATTAGTGAGCTGCTTCGTGCAACAGCCCTAAGGGAAGCACCCTGGAAAGCAGTCTGAATGAACACTTGTCTAACACTCAACCCACCAGCTTTATTTCCTATATCCATTGTTATACCAACAAGACAGTGTAAGTTTATCCAGGAATATTGATAAGATGTACCTTTATCACTCTCGAGGTCAAAGGATAGATTCCATGATGGCTTTTTGAGAAACATGTGATTTAAGTTGTGTATTTAGTCTGAGTTTCAATAGATGAGTAAGCACATCCAAATAAAAGCACTCTAGTAATTAGTACTTTGTGGTTCTGCTGTTAAGACATAAACAGCTGTGGATTTTAGGTATATGGAGACTGAGCCCTTTCTGATCTAGCCTAGTGGTTTAGTGAAGCTTAGGGACATTATACCGAATTAAGTTCCAATTTGGAATGAGGACTGATTTAAAATTTTGCTAAGAGAAACCCAGAGAACTGAAGTTTGCTTTATTATATTAAAGTGAGCAGTCAGCAGACAGAAAAACACAACATTACATCCTAAAGGAGAAAGAGAGTTTTCTTGAATTGCAGAATGTTGACACCATACATCTGTCTGACATCAAAGCTGTTGGTTATAAATCTTGCAGATAACTGATCATCCCAAATCCACAAAGGCAGAAGTTGAAAGAGAAGTTGGAACATCAGAAGAGGCAAAGAAACTCCACAGCCCCTGAAGGAGTTGAAGCCAGTTACAGTGTGACATATATCTTAGGTTTCTGCAGAACTTGGCTGTCCATTTAAATGCTAATGTGCAACCCTGGCATATCCTAGGAATTAAAGTGCTGAAGCAGGCAACAGCACTGGAAATTTCAGACCGTTGTTGAATATTTAGCATCCATGTGCTAAAGAGCTCAGGTATACTTTTAAATGTCAGAGAACACACCACAGCTTTCACTATGCTCTGCTATGAATTCTTTGGCAATGTGCCACTTTTTAAAGAAAGTATGAGTGCAGTTTTGAGTTTTCAAGTGATTTTTATTAAGTTGATCTGATAAGCAAAACAAGCGGTCATTACCTACAATTTATACATAGGGTATTATATTCAAAATTTCTTCCCGGTTAAAAGGTTTTGTTTTATCTCTTAAAGTTTCAATCATCTTCAACTATGAGAACTGAAAACAGAAATTTCAAGCAAATTTCAGATTTTCTTCTCATTTTATTACTCTGAATTTAATACTGTAGCACATCAAAGCTATATTAATATATCACTGAGCCAGCAACAAGCAGACACTTTGAGAGGTAGTAATAACATGTTATTGAATTTGGTACCTTGAGAAAAGGAAGAAGCTATCCCAAGGCTTAGAGTGAGCTTCAGGAAGGTCAATTATATAGGGAAATATAGTTGTTAGATGGGTAACTGCTATAATCTCTAGAGAGTACGGGTTCTTGGTATCCAGTCAACAGTTATATGCAGATTATCATTCATATGTTGGGCATTGGGCTAGGTGCTGGGGATGTAATAATAATAATCATAATCATAATTATAATCATAATCAGGCACTCATATACTGATTGCCCTGTGAGTAGCACTATATAAGTGCTTTGCATATGTTAATTCATTTAATCCGGTGAGGACGTAATCCATCCTGTAGGTGTAAGCACCCTTACGAGGTAAGTATTTATGGACAGGGAAGTTGAGGCAAGAGATTATGTAATTTGGCCAAATTAATACAGCTCATAATTAATGAAAATGGGATTAAAACCCATATAGTCTTATCTTAAAATTTACACTCTTAAAACCCCTATACATAGTGCTTTAATCCTTAATGTTACATTCCAGTAACATTTTGACCATTCTTCTATTCCAAATTTCTTTAAGTATTTGGCTCTTTAAAAAATAAAATGTTGACTCTCACTAGATGATAAATGCCTTGAGATTTTCCCCTAGTGTGGTGGTTTGCCCATATTTGGTCTTCTGTAAATGTTTGTGGTACAGTCAGTGTACAGTAAGAAGAAAGGTTTTGGAGCTGGATAGAACCTGGATAGAATCCCAGCTCAACTACTTACTCAATGTATGAACTTAGTTTCTTCATCTGTAAAATGGAAAGAATGGAGTTATTGTGAGGATCAAATGAGATATAAAATTTTTAGCACAGTACTTGGCACATGACAGGCTTGCAATGAAAGCTCACTGTTATTAGTTAAATAAATTACTTGTTTTAAAAATTGTTAACCATTATTTTCTCTTTAAACTAGAGATGAACTTAGAAATATGGAGCCATAAAAGACCTGAGAGAATATAGACCAAATTCTAGAGCTGAGGAAAATGAGGTCTAGTTAGACTAGAACCCTGATAGTTTAATGTTCACTCGGGTCTCTTTATATAGAGATCTTTTCTCCCTCCCTTCATCCCTTCCCTTCTTCTATTACTTTATTTACTCACTCAATATATTTTTTATTAAGTACCTACCTAGGTACCAGCCTCTGTAATAAGGATAAATCAAGTAGTGAGTTTCTACTCCTGACCCAATTTCTTCTCTACCAGTGGCTCAGAGTGTGAATCCTGGACCAGCA
This sequence comes from Leopardus geoffroyi, assembly GCF_018350155.1. Classification (NCBI taxonomy): domain Eukaryota; kingdom Metazoa; phylum Chordata; class Mammalia; order Carnivora; family Felidae; genus Leopardus; species Leopardus geoffroyi. The sequence continues at coordinate 59,406,316 of NC_059341.1, read as the reverse complement.
ACAGTTGCATCGCTTGGTGTGATGGTTAACTTTGCTGAGCCATGGGGTACCTAGATCTTTTGTCAAACATTATTCTGGATAGGTCTGTGAGTATGTTTCTGGATGAGACTAACATTTGAATTGGTAGGTTGAGTAAAGCAGATAGACCTCCCTGATGTGGTTGAGCCTCATCTAATCAAAGACCTGAATAGAACATAAAGGCTGAGTAAGAGGGAATGTCATCTTCATGAGGTCCCAATAGTTCATTTTTGCTTTTAATTCCCTTCCCTTTGGAGATGTGTCAAGTAAGAAATTGCTGCAGCTGAGGTCAGAGAGGTTGTTGCCTGCTTTCTCCTCTAGGATTTTGATGGTCTCCTGTCTCATATTCAGGTCCATCATCCATTTTGAGTTTATTTTCGTGCATGGTGTAAGAAAGTGGTCTAGGTTCATTCTTCTGCATGTTGCTGTCCAGTTCTCCCAGCACCATTTGTTAAAGAGACTGTCTTTTTTCCATCGGATATTCATTCCTGCTTTGTCAAAGATTGGTTGGCCATACTTTTGTGGGTCCAATTCTGGAGTCTCTATTCTATTCCATTGGTCTATGTGTCTGTTTTTGTGCCAATACCATGCTGTCTTGATGATTACAGCTTTGTAGTAGAGGCTAAAGTCTGGGATTGTGATGCCTCCTGCTTTGGTCTTCTTCTTCAATATTACTTTGGCTATTCAGGGTCTTCTGTCGCTCCATACAAATTTTAGGATTGCTTGTTCTAGCTTCAAGAAGAATGCTCATGCAGTTTTGATTGGGATTACATTGAATGTGTAGATTGCTTTGGGTAGTATTGACAGTTTAACAATACTTATTCTTCCAATAGTAGGAGGGAATTTCAGCCTGTCTGCATGAGCTGGGATATACCTCTTTTCTTGCCTTTGGACTTGAATTAAAAAATTGGTTGTTTTTGGGTCTCAGTCCTGCTGGCCTTTGGACTAGAACTTAGACCATAAGCTCTCCTAGTTCTCAGGACTTCAGATTCAGACTGAAATTTACACTATTAGCTCTCTTGGGTTTCCGGCTTGCTGACTGCAGCTCTTGGGACTTCTCAGCCCCTCTAACTACCTGAGCCAATTTCTTATCAGTCAGTCAGTCCTATTGGTTCTGTTTCTCAGGAGAATGCTAATACACTTGGGAATTCCATTCAGGGTCTACCCTGAGAGTGAGCCCATCAATTTGTATTTTACCAACCCCCCTCCCCAGGTAATTATTACATGCACTGACCCTTAAGAACTGCTGTATTTAAGGGGCTCCTGGTGGCTCAGTCGGTTAAGCATCCGACTTCAGCTCATGTCACGATCTTAAGGTTCATGAGTTCAAACACCATGTCAGGCTCTGTGCAGACACTTCACAGAGCCTGGACCCTGCTTCAGATTCTGTGTCTCCTTCTCTTTCTACCCTCCTGCACTTGTGCTCTGTCTGTCTCTCTCTCTCTCTCTCAAAATAGATAAACATTAAAAAAAAAAAAAAAAAAAAAAAAAAAAAAAAAAAGGAGAACTCCTGTATTTAAGACACACACCCTTGATTGCCCAGAACAATGAGAAGGGCAGCATTTTAATACCAGCACAGTTAAACTCCTGAGTCATGATTTATTTTTAGATCTCACAAATGAATGTCACCTCCCTGAACTAGCCCATTTTGACAGAATACCTTCCCTTCAGTAACAACCAGGAGACCCTGGTTGTCCAATTTCTTAATGAGCTTAGTGCATATAAATATAAATGTGAACATTCTGAATATCTGTTGTTGGTGTTGTTCCATATAAATACATTCTAAAGACTAAGTAAAACAGGTAAAAAATCTCCCCTCAAACCCTCAAAGGATTCTAATTGTTTTTACCTTTAGTGTGGGATGGACCTTATCTAAAGCAAGCAAGCTACAGAGACAATAAAGCATTTTTACTCTTAGAGTGTTCAGCAGAGCCTGCTGGAGTTACACAGTGCTCCCTCCCCAGGCATCGTGATCTTCATTATTCCTTCCCCGTGATTAAACATGCAGCTCTGCTTTCAGACTCTTCAAGGGCAATCAGAGGAGCTACAGGAATTCACATTCTGCTGTTCCGTTACCAAAACACTTACACTGTCCTCATGGCTGTTCTGGGTTTTTGTGAAGTATTGGTGGTGCATGTTTGCCGTTTGCATAGTAGGAGTCCGTCAGTAATGAAGGTCACAGACTTTTTTTATTTTTTCCTCAAGGAAGATTATCTGGAAAGAGTTTCATTTCTTTCCTAACAGAAAGGACACTTGAACAGGTAATAGACCTTTTGTGTCAAAAACATTGTACCAGCACGTGATCCATGAGTGGTGTTCCACAGCAGTAAAACAGACCTTCAGCCAAATGGCATGTTCTGGAATTCTTTGTAGGCAGATCAGCAGTCAGTTTTTTAGTGCATATACACAACAAATGGATTATAATATGTTGTGGGTTATTAATCAAACAATCCAAGCTTACATTTGTCATCATCCACAAGTATTCCTTGAGAGCTACTATGTACAAGCCAGTATCCAATGGCATGGTACACAGACACAAACACAAAAATGCTAAATCATAATCATTAACCCCAAGTATATATTAAGTACCTACTGTGTACAAGCCAGTGTCCTAGGCAATCATGCATAGCTATAAACTCAAAAGCCATTTGATGAGTGCCTTTATGTATTAAGCATCTTTATTAAGGCATTTATATATATTTTTTCCTCTTTAGATCCTTTCAACATCGATATGAAGCAGGCATTATTGTCACCATTTTATAGATGAGACAGTGACATAGAGTTGTTAAATAATTTGCTCAGAATCACTTATTCTTGTGAAATGGAAGAACCTGATCTTAAATCCTTATCTTTCTGAATCTGAACATTGTAAATTTGTGTGTGTGTGTGTGTGTGTGCTTCCAGAAGTTTTTATCTAAATGGTAAGTCAGAACACATACATTAAAAAATAAACAAACAAATAAATAAATAAGTAAGCAGAGACAAACAAACACAACCAACCTCTACAACAATGCAAATCTGCAAATACAAAATGACAGGTGAAGGATATAAAGAATAAGTGTCAAAAAACAGATGGCGATGGATACTGTTCTACCAAGGTCCTCCTGCTGGTAAATCAGAAACCACACCAGGTTTGGGTTTTTGTTTGTCATTTTTTTGAGACAGAGAGCAGGGAGCAGAGGGAAAGAGGGAGAATCTGAAGCAGGCTCCATGCTCAGCACAGAGCCTGACAAGGGGCTCCATCCCATGACCCTGGGATCATGATCTGAGCCAAAATCAAGAGTCAGATGCCCAACTGAACTCAGTCACCCAGGCACCCTCCACAACATCAAGTATTTTTAAAAAGAGGTTGACCAAATGGGTATTAAAGAACTGAAGAGGAAAAAGGGAACCCAGAGGTAACTGCAGGAAGCAGCTCCCGCTCCTACACTGTGGAAACAAAACCAAGAGGCTGGAAGTATCAGAACTTAAAAGCTCTAAGGAGGGGTCCTGCCCAGTTGAACCAGACCTCTGAGGAGGGGTCACTAACTGGCTGGTAATTCTGAGAGGGGTTGTTAAAACTGATCCTGGGAAGGTGGTGGGAAACAAATCTGAAAACTACAACCAATTAATACTGGAGTAACTGCTGCAGATGAAAAATAAATTAATTAACTGATTAAAACAAAACAAAACAAAACAGAACAAAAAAACATTGCTGCTGAGATGCCCAAAGATATGGGAAGCAACCAGGATATCTGGAAGAAAGAGAGAAAGTACCTTCTCTTCCTTCAGCCTCTCAGTCAGCCTCTTACACTGCCATTCGCAGGGCCTAGCATGGACCCAGCCAACAAAGGAAAAATGTCTGTTCCTGAAATCCTCTTTGCTTGTAAGTTCACCCAAGTGGGGCATAGACCACATGATGGCCCACCTCTGCACTGATTAGTTCATGAACTTGAGGAGAGGCCTCATGTATGCAGAATTCAGTTTCATTTATCCCCTCTGCTCCATTTGGTGCAACTCCACTCATGCTCTTGGCTCTTTTCATTCTTTTGGGTTAAATAAAGTAACATTTGCCAGGTTGTCCACCTAGCAGGTAGACATTTTTCTGGTTTTCCACCACCAGTTTAATGACTAGTACATGAGTCTACTGATTTATGTCCTTTTAATTCTGCTCATTGCTCCTGATACCTTGCCCCCTCTAACAGTACAGGTTTTACTCCCACTTAATATGCCTTTCTGATTGTCTTCTTTTTACCAATGGAAACCTTCCTCTGTTTATATTTTCTTTTTCTACATTATTATCTTCTGATCAGAACTGGTTATCACTTTTTCCCCAAATTGTAGATGAAATTCCTGGGATCTGGGGTTTCAGAGGAAAGGATACTTAGAACAAAAAGAATCCTCAAGTAAAATAAATCATTGGTTCTCTACACTTCAGACCAGTGCTAATTTATGATGAAGTTTTCCCTAGTGAAAAATAAAGACAATATCAAGAACTAAGAGAGGCAACAAGGCATGATGGTTAAAAGTGAGGGCTGTGGAGCCACTTGACCTGGTTTGAATTCTGGTTCTGTAATTTTTGAGAAATTACTTAGCCCTACTGTACCTTAGTTTTTTCATCTGTATGGTGGTTGTAATAAAAATATCTGTCCTATGGGGTATTATGAGGATTCCATTAGTTATTACATATAAGCACATAAAACAGCACTCGATAAATGCAAGTAATATTATTTTTAGATAGTTTATACTAATGGTTATTTTTTGGGGGAATAACTGCCTTATAAAAAGAGATAACATTATTACTACTTTTTTTTTTTAATTTGAAAATGCTCCTTCTTACATTAAATGGAGTTAACAATCGATATGGTGAAATCTAAAAGTCCTAGAACACTGTTATAAAACACTCCTAAGATATATAAAGAAAGGAACAAAAATAAAACAAGAATTTGTGCAGGGATTTTGAGTTTATAAAGTATGAATTTACCCTTTTAACACGGATGTACTCGCTGCCACCCATAGGCCAGACCCTGGGACCATCCTAGAAACGCCATGATGAACAAGATAGACATAGTTCCTATCCTCAGAGTGGTGGCAGTTTAGTAGAGCTTTTCGTGTAATTTGTTTAATTTGTTCCTGATAATCATCCTGGAGAAGGATATTGTTGTTATCATTATCATCATCATCATCATCACTATCATCATCCCTATTTTCAATAAAAAACTGAAGCCTCAGAAGGGGGAGAGATCCCATTCCTTGTGTTGTACAGCAGACAAAATTTGTGGTTCTTTTCACTACAACATAATGATAGACTGTGTGTAGGCCTATTCCTTCTGCCAGGCAATGTATCTCTGTTCTCATAATGGGATCCTGTGGGAATATGTGCTTAATAAACTTGTGTAAAGGTCAGCTTTTCTGGAACACATCTAGTCTGTGAAATAAGACTGAGTATAGAATTGAGTTTTTCCCCCAAAAGAACAGTTAGCTAGAGAATTTAACAATTGAGTCTCTAACCCTTTCACCTCTTATTTGTTGAGTATGAAGGGTCTGAAGTGTATCTTTAATGTCTCTGGCCTCTTCTTTCCCCCTTCTTTATGACCTTTTGCTCCAATGTCCCCCAAAAGGAGACTTGACTATGGTAATATGCCTTGTGGATCTGCAAGAAGGAGTGCAATGCATGCATTGGTTCTCTTCTCTTTCTACCCATTTATTTTTTAAATGCCATTATCTTTTGGGGCGCCTGGGTGGCGCGGTCGGTTAAGCGTCCGACTTCAGCCAGGTCACGATCTCGCGGTCCGTGAGTTCGAGCCCCGCGTCAGGCTCTGGGCTGATGGCTCGGAGCCTGGAGCCTGTTTCCGATTCTGTGTCTCCCTCTCTCTCTGCCCCTCCCCCATTCATGCTCTGTCTCTCTCTGTCCCAAAAATGAATAAACGTTGAAAAAAAAAAATTGTAAAAAAAAAAATAAATGCCATTATCTTTTGAAGAATGCCTGCTAAGGGGTCATTTGATAATGATTTAAGATAATGATTTAAGATGATAAAAATCTTAAGTCTCAAAGGAAAGGAATTCTGAATGATACTCAGTGGTGTTGTACATGCACTCTCTGCTTAAATCATAGCATATTGGCTTTCCGCTCTTAGTTTTTTTAGTTTTGATCCATTAATCTCTCATGAAGCTATAGTCTTTGGAGTGAGATATTCATGTTACATCCACACCACAAGCTTTTGAAGTAGTATGGTAGGTGCCTTTCATATGTAAGATTATAAATCCTTACAACAGTCCCACCAGGTAGATACCTGGAGTACAAAAGAGGAAACAAAAATTGCTTTTAAATCTACCTCCCTCCTTACATGAATTTTTTAAAATAACGATATGGAAATGTAATTAAATAAAAGATTTACAGATAAGTTAAGTAAATAAGTCACCCAACTAAAAAGGTTTGAGGCTAAGATTTGAACCCCGAGCTCTCTGGCACCAAATCTGTGTTTTTCCTTTTATACTAGCACTTCCCAAACTGTATACAGCCAGACATGATTTCCACAAGGTATTAATAATGCTATTCCTAGGAAGACATCCATTATCAAGTATGTTTGGGAAAGAGTGAACACCCTTGATTCCTTTGGAGATTGGCAGTGTATACTATGTAGCAAATTAAGACTTTCAGACATCCTGTTGAGTACAAAAAAAAAAAAAAAACTTTATTTGGCTTACACTAGCATTTGAGTTTCTACTTCCTTACTGATTTAAACACTTAACAACATTTGCTGTAGGATAGAGAAAATGGGGCTTTGCAATGCATCAGTCAAAACAGTGAGAAAACAGGGACAACTGCTAGACTTGGATAAAGAATTTCCCCATAGAGCCAGGGTCACTGTCTGAATCAAGATAGTCTGCTGAAATCCAGAAGACAGAGTTAATGATGGTCTTTGGAACAGAACATGTCATGTAGGGAATAGAAAAGGTCATTCAAAAGAAAGAGTGTTCTAAGTGGAAAGGCCCCCATTTAGCTGAAAGCACTATCTACTTACAGTGTGCTGAATGGGCAGGAAGAGGCTGCAATTAAAAAGAGATTTATTACATTATAATTTTATGTATAGTTATTGTTGGGTCCTTTCTCATTCTACAGATCAAGGGCAGTTAGATAGACTGACTCATTTTCCTAGGGTGAATAAACATCTTGGTTTGTAGGACTTTCAAGTCTAAAGTTGACCACCCTACATTTACTAAAAATGATTATTTGCAAAGGTTGTTACTAATATTCAGGCACCAAATCCATGTGATCCAAAAACATTTTTAAAATGTATTCACTTTATCAAGAGAGTTTATTACACACGTAATTAATGATATTGTTTTGATACAGAGTGAAGCATTCTTGTATATTAGATGTTAATGGTATAATTTGGGATCTGTCAGGGATACATCAATTTTTTTTATTCTTAGCAAATCAGAGCAGAGCAGTGTAATTAATCTGATATTGGCCCCCTTAGTAATGTAGGCTTCGCCCAAGAAGACCTTGTGCCAATTCCAGGGCTGACAGGACAGACCCACCCAGGAGGTGGAAAGCACCAAGTTTTAGGGTTGTAGCAGCCTCCAGTAAGTGGTAAGCCATGAAAGTCCATGATGGGAGTTCATAGAGATTGACAGGCTGCATCTAGTTGGCCTGTATAAGAATAGCAGGCACATGGCCTCTGAATTAGAATTAAGGCAAAGCTTCAAGTGGTAGAACCAGCAAGAACAAAGGAGAGACAGTTCTCAAAGGCAAGGCAAGTGCAGGAGGCCCATGGGAACATTACAGAGGAGTGAGAGGCAATATGTAGACCAGTACAAAGGGGCTCACACCCTAATGTATGCAGGCAGCAAGGTGTTTAGTAGCATAGCACAAGCCAATGGACTCCCTCTAGGACATTTCATATTAAACTCTTCCTGACTTTGAAGAGATCAAGGGCCCCAGGCTTGTAAATATTTCCTGTCCAAGAAGGGCAAGACTGAACACATAGATGGAAGATCATCAGAACTAACCAGGAGAAGATACAGAAAGAGGAAATGGGGCCTACTAATTGCTGACTGCAGCAACTGCTCATTCAGTTCCTGAGGGCTTAGAAATTCTGGGAATCGATAAGTAGAAACCAACTGTGAACCAACTGAGTCTCCTAACCTACTCAGTATTGTGAGGAATGTATAGGGAAGACCTATAAATACTGTGTTTGCATGCATCTTCATCCTCTTTATGTCTTCTGAAGAAAGAATACTTGCTATGGGTGGGATTCTTCAGGAGACAGGACATGGAGAATGTGGGACTTGGGCACAGAGCTCCATGTCATCTGATGTTAAGTAGTTAGTTTATTCCTAAAGAAGGAGGAAATGGAGGGATTTGGCAAAGCTGTCATCCTCTTTTTTTTTTTTTTTTAATCATGTAGGGCCTCCTTTACAAAGAAGATAGCAGACTATTTATTTTCCAGTTAAAATGGAAGAATTGCTTTCTGAAATTTCAGTGTTCGAGTTCATGGTCCTGCATATCTTCTGTACCTATATAAAAACATCTGATTTAAAGTAGACTGTTGTTGAATTATGATAACAAGAACCATGCCACCACACTCTAAAACCTTGCAAAATGAAAGCTCTTGTAAAGTTCCTTTTAAAATACTTTTTTTTTTTTTACAAGGACATCTTATAGAATGTTTCAAATGACTAGAGGGGAAATAAAGAGATTAATCACTTTATAAGCACCAATTAATGTGACTCTTTATGCTATTAGTGTCTTACTGGACAATCAATTTTTAAAAAGACATAAAAGTTTCTAGGATTTACCTTGCTATGTTTCAGCTAATGACTGTTTATTATTCCCTGGCTTAACTACTTGCTGATTAATATCCTTGAAACAAAATCCTTACAAATATTTCCTTTATTTGAAAGTTCAGTTTCAGATGTAATATTCTGCAGTTAGTTCCTCTGAAAGGGAAGATCTGGAAACAAAGAAGTAATATAATTTTCCAAAAACAACTCTACAGATTAAGTTCTGAGTGTGATTTCTTTGGGTAGCAAATTCCTCCAGATCTCCTTCTTGCATCCCCTAAATTTACCTTATTATTCAAATGTTTCCCATGAAGGCCACTTTTTGCTACTCTTTTTAATGTAGATAATCTTAGGGTTTTACTGTCTTTTTTGCTTTCTTCACATACTTTTTCTGGACCACCTCTCAATACTTCAACTGACATCTCTAAACTTCTGACACTAAATTTATAGCTCTACCCCAGACACTCTCTAAAGCTCTTGGCTGCCTTATTGACACCTTCTCTGAGAAGTTTCATAAGCATCTCAAACTCGACATGTCTAAAACTGACTTGCTCATCATCTGTTTCTCTTCTATTCTCTAGTTCAGGAAATGCCATCACCATGATAAGTTGGCCACGCCTGGAATTTGTAAATGATCTTAGACTTTACTCTCCCTGGAAAATGACTCTCCACAACAAGTATTGCTCCCAGTCTGCAGCAAAGGTCTTGACAAATCCCCTCCTGCCAAGTGTGGTTCCTGACCCTTGATTCCACATTGGTTGATGCCATTAAAATTTTCTTGTAGCATGCTGAATGGAGGTCTGGAATGAGGCGAGACATGAACCTTCTGGGTCATGCTATCTTAGGAGCCAAAGCAAGCCCCTAACTCACTTTCTCTCTTTCAATCAATCTCTCTCTCTCTCTCTCTCTCTCTCTCTCTCTCTCATCCAGTTATTATTTGTAAGGCTGAGTAGAAGACAGCTACCAAACTGCACTCAGAATTATTTCTATCTTCTAACTGCTGATAGGGTGTCTCTTGATCAAGATTATTGAGTTCTTCAAAAGATGCTTCAGGATATCACTTTGTACACCTCCAGAATGTCTGAATCCAGTTTAGGCTTGGGTGGGGATATCAATCATCTATGTAGACAAATGACATGTAAAGCTTGAGGCTCTAGACAATTCCTGGATGTCTTTGTTTACCAGGTTGGGGCTATAATTTGAGGAGCTGGTTGAAAACCATTGTTCACTTGTCAAATAAAGCACTTCAAGTGGATGCTCTCATAACATTTTGAAAAGGGCTTTGGTATTTACATAAAGAGGTTGAAAAAGGCTCCCTTCCCATGATCCTTGGAAAAAAGGCTCTTTGCTAAACCAACAAGCTGTTTGAGATGTGGGTTTTTGTGCCCCCCCACCCCCAGCCCACTAGAAAAGAGTACTATGAACACCTAATTTGTGTAATGTGATCTTGAGGCCACAGGCAATAGCTTGTCCCTATGGCCCTGCTGAACAAAGGCTGAGTCACCTGCCGAGTCAGGAAATGTGAGAACATCAATTGTACATATTATCCGGTGATCTCACTTGGAGTCATTGCTGAGTTTCAACCAATTTCCAAAGGATTTTTTTTCAGTAACCATCGTAAGTGTTATCTTACTATCATGAAACAAAAGGCCTGAAAATTTTTGTGGAATTTTTATATGGAAATTAATTTAAGCTTTACAGAAATTTGTGCCTCATTTATGAAAAAGTGTCTGCCCTTTTGTACTAACATACATCATCTCCAATGCCCAGCCATTTCACAACTATATAGAGCAATATTTGACTCATCATATTTTCTAATTAAATCTGTATTGAAAAACTAAAGATACAACTGACTGAAATTTTGCTTTCTTCTGATAATTCCACTTGAATCGTAATCCTTTCAAACAGAGGTCATCCTTTTTTCCTCTCTGCTCTTTGTGTCAAGCTTAGAAAACAACCTCAACATTTTTCCTACATTCTACTGCTTCCCTTTTTTTTTTTTTTTTTTTTCTTTTTCAACCTGAGTGTAAATGTGATGGAATTGATGATTTAGAAAGACCAGCCTTGGGGCACCTGGGTGGGTCAGTGGTTAAACGTCTGACTCTTCATTTCTGATCTGATCAGGTCATGATCTCACATTTTGTCAGGCTCTATGCTGACAGCACGGAGTCTGCTTGGGATTCTCTCTTTCCCTCTCTCTCTGCCCCTCCCCCACTCACTCTCCCTCTAAATAAATAAATAAACAAACATTAAAAATACAAGATGAGGGGCGCCTGGGTGGCGCAGTCGGTTAAGCGTCCGACTTCAGCCAGGTCACGATCTCGCAGTCCGTGGGTTCGAGCCCCGCGTCGGGCTCTGGGCTGATGGCTCAGAGCCTGGAGCCTGTTTCCGATTCTGTGTCTCCCTCTCTCTCTGCCCCTCCCCCGTTCATGCTCTGTCTCTCTCTGTCCCAAAAATAAATAAACGTTGAAAAAAAAAATTAAAAAAAAAAAATACAAGATGAGCTTAGTATCTGAGCAGAGTGTGTATGGGAGGAGAGATGAGAGGGGAACTAGACTCGGGGCAGAATAAGCTGGGGGTCTGGCTAAGAAGGCCTGGGGTGTTACATTATTAGGACCAGGTGTGGAAGGAACCAGGACAACTTGGCTCTGGCATGGGTGTGGCTTACAGAGATGGATGGGAGTAGAGGGGGAGGAGGGAGCTGCTGAGAGTAAGATGCTATGGGGCATCCAGGGAAAGTGCCCAGAGACCATTGTCCTAGTGGTCTGGTGCTTTGTGAAAGGTCTGAGTTTTTATTCCCTAAAACAGATCAGCTTCCTCATAAGGCCCTAAACATTGGGAAAGCTAAACAAGATGTAAATGTCACCTTCTTTCTTTTTAGTTTAAATTATTCAACCTATTTGGGTCAAAGTTTAGCCTATTTTATATTTTCTTTTATTATTTTGTTTTTATCTAAAGTGCATAGCATCTGATGATATGACACTCTCCATCTCTGCCTCTGTCAGTCACTTTTCATCTCCATGTTTTTGAGGAGCAGAGAGAAGTCCCATATGGCCAAAGAATGGAAAACAAGGGGAGAGACTATGCCAGTTGAGTCTGGAGATGTTGCAGGGACCAGGTAGATCATAAGGACCCTGGTGGGCTGTGTTGAGAATTTTCGTCCTTATTGTAAGAGCAGTCAGAAACCTTTTAAGGGCCTAAAAAGAGTAAAACAACACTTTATGTGGTTTTTTTGTTTGTTTGGTTTGGTTTTTTTGTTTTGTTTTGTTTTGTTTTGTTTTTTATAAAAGACAGAGTGTAAAGAATGGAATTTGAGTGGGGCAGGAACAGTTAAGAGGCCAAGGCAATAGCCAGGGCCAGAGCATGATAGTGGTCTCAACAAGCATGGTGACAGTAAAGGTAGGAGTAGGGTTTGGAGAAGAAGTGGGAAGAACTTGGGGATTGTTTAGATGGGGTTCGTGAAAGAGAAAGAGGGATCTCAGATGATTCCAAGGTTGTTGCAATTAGCAATAGCAGTCCTGGTGGTGTCATTGCCCAAGACCAAGAACATAAGAGGGAAGGTCTCACGGGAGTGGTAGTGAAGGCTACCTTAGATTTCCTCACCTACTGACTCTCGGACACCTGCCTGGCAAATCTAACCGCTGCCACTATATGACAGGTAACTGTTGCCATGGGAGATAACTCAGTAACCGGCTACACTACGTGTACATATTATCCAACTTCAGCTGTGTCTCCAGGCTCTTTGCAGATATTTTTACCAATTTCAAAGTAACTCCTTTTCTACTCCTCATATTGAGTTTTAAAAACATTTTCACTCTTTCCATAGTTCTAGTCCTATCTTTCCTCCTCAGTTTCAGCAAACTACTTTGCTGTTAATTTACTTAAAAAATATAGAGACCAAATGATGTGATTTTGCTCAAACTCTCTCACTTCCACTTCAAAAATGTCTCTGGATCTTAAGCCGTTGTCTTTTCTTCTCTCAATGGGAAAAGCATCCCTGTTCCCTCTCGAAGCTCTCTTCTCCACCTGTGTTCCTGATACAATGCCATTGCACTTTTTCTGGAACATTGTTTCATAGACTACCCCAATTTCATGTTAAAGAAAATACTTTTTTTCCAAGTCCATTATTTATATACTCAATGCAGACAATTTGGAACATACAGAAAGGAACTAAGGGGCGCCTGGGTGGCGCAGTCGGTTAAGCGTCCGACTTCAGCCAGGTCACGATCTCGCGGTCCGTGAGTTCGAGCCCCGCGTCGGGCTCTGGGCTGATGGCTCAGAGCCTGGAGCCTGTTTCCGATTCTGTGTCTCCCTCTCTCTCTGCCCCTCCCCCGTTCATGCTCTGTCTCTCTCTGTCCCAAAAATAAATAAACGTTGAAAAAAAAAAAAAATTAAAAAAAAAAAAAAAGAAAGGAACTAAGATGAATATAAAAATAATCTACAATCTCATATTACACAGTAAACCACATTTGATTTCTAATATATATATATATATACATATATATGTGTGTGTATATATATATATGTGTGTGTATATATGTATATATATACACACACATATATATGTATATATATACACACACACACATATATGTATATATATATATATATATAAATATATATATATATATATTTTAATTCTCTTTCTACTAGTTCCCTTTCTTTAACCTGGAAACATGCTCAAGTCTTCTCTTGGACCCTAACCCTAACTATTAAAAAACAAAACAAAACAACAAAAAAACAAAAAAACTCTCTAGGTCTTGCCTCCCTTTCAAAAACTACTATGAAATCTCCATAGCAACCACCTAACCTTCAGTGCTATCGGTGAGCTTTAAGACACCTCTGGAGTGAAAAAGTTGCCTCAGGCTTGAGAGGCTGAGCCAAGACAATGTGCAAGATATAGATAGAACTCATCTAATCATCGAAACCATACCTGTGTTTCCTGGATATGCCTCTATTGCTTCACTATCCCAGCTGGTTTCTCTTGTATCTTGGATTTTGCCTCATGTCTGATTGTATATTTCCCCCAACCAACCTGCCATGTCCTCACTCTCTTTGTGACCAAACCTATCCATTTTATGGCTTCATTTATCATTCTATATGTATGACTTCAAGTTGATATCACTAACCAAGACCACTCACTGAAAGGCAGAATAACATTTCCAACTGCCTTCTAGTCATCTCAATATGTGTATCATACCAGGAAACTCAATACATCCCAAACTAACATTATTATATTATCTGCCAAACCTATTTCTCCTTTTGTGTTTCCTATTTCGGTTAGTGGTATTATTATCTTTTATTCAGCCAAGGTACACAATAGGGAGTCATCTTTGACTCTTTACTTTCCTATATTCAACATCAAATTCTATTGACTTAATATCATATTAATTATTTACCTTGTCAGGCACATCGCTAAGTGCATTAGGTAGATTTTCCCAATCTTTCATTATATTTTGCTCAATTTTATTTTACATGTAAGAAAACAGAAACTTGGATGCTTATAACTCAATGGTGAAGTCAGAATTTGAACTCAAGCCTATTTATTTCCAAAGCTACAGTCTTGATGCCTTTTCAATTTATTCTCCTCTCTTTTTCCATTGCTGTGGCCCCAGCTCAGATCATCATAGTAGAAGCTCTGCTAGCCAATCTCCAATTAGTCAAATCATGTCATTAATAACACTCTTCAATCCTCTTACACACACTTATCACTGGAGACTAGTAAGAAATTGCCTGGAATGTTGAACTTTCCTGGTCCCATCAATTAGTTGCACATTTACCAAGAAACAGTTGTATTTTGTTCTCAAGCTGGTCAATGCAGTTGTACTTTTTATTATGTTACAGTATTTAATTAAATACTATGTAAAGTAATGAGATATGAGTGTGAAAGAGAGCTGTCCTATGAAAATTGAGTTGAAAGCTTTGGAAAAAAATAGATGAGAGCCAGTGACTGAAAAATATTATAATCCAAATAAGGATGGAGAGGGGAGCCAAAAATGATTAGGGAAAACTTTCGTAAAAATTTCTTTAAGACTCTGCACTCCAACTGCCTTTTGCTGCAATTTAAAGAAACAGAAACATGGGTGTGGTTCATGCAGGAAAAATGATACAAAACTCCACATGACAGACCTGTACTCAAGGGGCCTTGGCACTCTGTTATATAATTGCTGAATGTATGTATTCATATCCGTCTTAATCTACAATATATCCGAGGTAAATATCTTTTATTTATTATCCTCTGATTTGTTAAGTTTTGCAAATGACTGACCAAATTCAGTCCCTGATTTCACTGAATGAGAGACCTTACACGTTATCTCCCATTATCTTCCAAACAGTAATGGTATCTCTCCTCTGACCCCACAGGCTTCAGTCATCATTTCCCCATTCAGTCTGCAAATATGTTTTGGGAGCCTACTAATTACCAGAATTACCTTCTTAAAACACAGATCAAAGCCTCCCTCCTCCCGCCCACAATAACTCAGTGATTTCTCGATAGTCTGCAGAATGAAGCTAAAAGTACTTAGTGAAATATTGAAGACCTGAAATGATCTGTCACCCACCTTTTTAACTTCCACTTCCTAGCACAGTGCTCTGTATCTTCTAAGTGTCAGTCATCCACATTCTGGCTGTTGCCCAAATACATGACACCATTCAGCATTCATTCAGAAAGAGCCTGAACTATATATTTATACCTGTCATAATTTTACTTGTTATTGAAAATAGTAGTTTATGGTGGGAAATACATTGTTCATAACAATTATGTAATATAGAAAATGCTAAAGGTATCTGAATAAATTTTACTGAATGAATTTTAGGTTGTAAAGTCAAGAGTATTATATAGTACGTAGCCTGGGGACGGAGGTGTTAACTTGTCTTTAATAACCAAAAGTTTAAATTTGTCTATACTCATAATAATTTAGGAAAGATTTACAAGTCTGCATAAATATGATAACTTGACTGCCCTTACCAGTTGTCCAATCAGGAAAAGCACCTGGTTCCTAGGTGACAAATATCAGTGGACTGTTGTGTCATATTGTCCTTGTCTGTTCCTCTCATTCACATTTTTCCCCTGGGAGTTTTATACCTGTCAACAGCCTTAGCTGTCACTACTGCATGGAAGTCCTGAAATGTTCATCTCAGCCAGAGCACTTTGTCAATTCCACTCCTCTTTCTAACTCCTTTTGTGTAATTTCACTTGGGAAAACACCATCTCATCATACCAGAGTTTAAAAAGGAACTTTCCCAGCAAACTCACTTCCCTCTGCCTTCTGTCAGTGAAACCACTGCCTCCAAGGTTTTGGAATTATCCACAGCTCTTGGGGTCTGTTTTGTTCTTTGCTCCTCCTTAGGCCACAACTAGTTGCCAATTATTTCTTCCCATAAGGACTGAATTTTTAAGGGCTTTGAAAACTGTCAGTATTTTCCCCTTTTCAGTCAAACTTCTTGAAATATTTGTCCATACTCACGTAGTCACACTGTTATCTTCTGTTCACTTCTCAACCCAGTGTAATATGGCTTCTGTCCCCAGACTTTTATGGAAGCCATTCTTATCAAGGTAATGAATTACTGCCTTGATGCTAAATTTAATGGACACTGTCTCAGTTGTCAACCTAACTTCTTCTAGACTTTGATATTTAGACCACTCTTTCTACTTGAAATTAATTCTCCCCTCTGCTTCTGTGACATGTCTCTATCTCTCAGTCTGCTTTGTTGTACTATCTTTCTCAGGTTCCTTTCTTCTGCCCTTTTAAACAAATGTGTCTGTTCTGGAGAGTCCTGTCTTCTTGTCTCTTCCCTCTAAACACTCCTCTAAGCAATCTCATTGGTTTCCCTGGCTTTAATTACTACCTCTGCCCATGATCACCAAATCTGTGTCTCCAGCTCTGTTATTAACCTGAGCTCTCAAGATGTGCATATTTAACTGCCTCCGTGTGTGCCCTCTTCAATGTTGCACAGGCGCATTGACTTTAACCTGCCTGAAGCTGATTTTACAAAAGTGCAAAAATACTCCTCCTACTTGCTGATCTTAGTGAGTGGCACCATTCAGTATCTATTTGCTCAAGCTGTCAGTCTTAAAATATAGCTATCAATCTTAACATCTCCTTTTTTATTCCTTATTCTCTGATCAATATCAAAACTCTGTCAACTCTACCCTTGAAATATTTCTTATATCAGTCCACTTTCTCCATCCCTTCTGCACTATATTGTTCAACACATGATGATATCTCCCATAGATATCTGCAACTTACTTCTAAAGAGGACCCCTGCCTCCAGGCTGCAACACACTCCTCTTTCCAAACGTACAAATTTAATAACATTACTTCCCAACTTTCTTGTCAATGTCTCCATGCTACCCTCAGCATTAATTTTAATCTCTTTCACATGGCTTGAAGGCTCTTTATGATCAACCCCATTTGTCCCTCAAGCCCCATCTTTGACACTTTCTCACACTCTGTGGTGCTTCTTTGAATTCCCAAACTGTACCAATTCTCTACCTGTGGACCTTGGTCATCCCAGGAATCTGCTCCACTCTGATCAGACTCCTCTCTCTGCTACGCTTCTGTACCCTCCCCCTGCAATTTATACATTCCACATACCTTTGAAAATTTACTATATATCAGGCATTGCTCTAGGTGCTAAGACTACAGTAGAGAGCGAAGTGGATATATTGTACTGAACTCATGAGGCTCAGTGTCTACCAGATAGACAGACAAGGAAATTTAGGCCATTGCAGACCTTTGTGGTAACAGGTGGACACTGGGCATCCACAGACCCAGACAAGGACGTCTCACTCAGTCTGGGAACAGAAGGCTTCCTAGAGGCAGTGTTGTTTAGAGTGTTTGACCTGAGACAGAGAAGTCTAAAGGTAAGAAGCAAGGGAGTTTAAGATCTCAAAGTGTAAACCTTTTATCTTTTCTTCTTCTTCTTTTGCCTTCACATTCTTTCTAACTCTCATCCTCCACATCTAACTACTTCCATTCTTTAAATAAACCCTTTGGTTGGTTCTTACGGTACCCCTGGAAGTTAACTATTATTTTCCATCGCTGGTGGCATCCATTTTCACAGAAGCACTTCCAGGCCTTCAGCAAACCCACCAGCTTCCTTTCTTCAAGTCTCTCCTCAAGCTGAAAATGAGGAAACCTCATTCCATATAGCAGCCATGTCATCATCCATCTTTGGACATAGCTTCAGCTAACTTGTAGCTAACTACAAGTTCTAGATATCAAGGTCAGGTCTAGATATCCCTTTTTTATTCTTCTGCTTTACACATTTTCCACTGTCCATTTTCCTGTTCATATTTTTCAATAGTCCACAATGTCAAATTGTCTATGAGAAAGACAATGCATGATCTTCCCTCATTTTCCAATATAGCACAGATAAAGTTTAAGAAGCTTTTTCTCATAGACTTGAGATTCCTGTCAGATCTTAAGCTCACCAGAATAGGGTGGTGATAAGGTTTCTCTTGAGCTTTATTCTAGGCCATAACAAGACCTTTTATATACAGCAAAAATGAACAATCAGCTAACACAATCCCACAGATCTCTCAACTTCTTACTTTTAAAGGGGTATATCATGTTAAAAATTTTTAGTTCCCTTAGGGCTTATTATTTTACATAGTTTTCCCATTCAAGAAGTGCCCTCATTTCAAAAGATTTTAATAAGATGAGAAATATCTTAGCATAAATTTACAGGCATCGCCACCTGCCATCCTCCCCTGGGGTAAAGAGGAGGGGGGCTTTACCCATGATTGGTCAGTGGCTACAGGTGACTCTGCTTTGCATCAGCAATGTCATTATTTTCTTCAGTGACTACAGCCTGAAGATTTGGCAACAGTGTTGGTGCTTATATATAAAAGGACGCTAATTACTTCATTTCATTCTTTGTTGGAACATTTTCCTACCCACTTGCAAATAATCTTCCCTTTCCTTTAACAGCTCCTCTCTGAAAAGCCCAACAATAGAATATTCATCAGAAGAACAGTAGTTGGAGCCCAGAGGGAGACAATGGAAGGTTGGGACCAGGGGCCCAAGTTAGAGGTCAGTGTTCACCAGCTCCTAGTAATTGGCCTCCCAGTCTCCCCAAAGGCCTTCTTAACAGAGGCCAATAGAAACGTGCATTGAATCCTTATATGTTTAAGATAGATAGATAGATAGATAGATAGATAGATAGATAGATAATAGATAATGTAATTGTTTTACACATAAAAGTAGTCATATTTCTATTAACAATGGCTCATTCAGGGCTTTCAAAAGTCATTGTTGGCCATTCTTTTGGGGACTTTATAAGCAATCATTTTCTTTGTCTGAAGCACAAGAAGAGTCAGAACACAAGGCTGCCTTTTCAGTTTTTGTTGTGGAAAAAAAAAAAAAGACACCACCTGAGTGCTTTAATCACAGGGGCACTTTTGTGATGACACTGGGAACAGTACACTCTGTGCCTCTATGAACTATAAAATCTATAGCACTTTAATCAGTTGTGATGCCCTTTCACAAAGAAATTAACCAGTCAATAAAGACAAATCGTGGAAAGGGCAGTTTATAAACCAAGATGCAGACACTTTTATGTATCATCTGATATATTATCATCTTGATAATACAAAATGGCTGGAGATTTCAACAGGCTCATCCATTCTGAAAGAGATTCTATGCTTATTGTTCTTTAACGTTTCCAGTATATATTTGGATATTTAAGAGCAGAGCTACAATCTTTGGGATCTGATCAAAGGGGAAAGTCGGGGTGAATAGTTCAAAAATCCAGCTAGTGCCTTGGCCAGCAAGCCCTACACATAGGCTTCCTCTAATTCATATGTATGGGCTAGTGGAAGTTCTGTTTAAGAGGCTGGAATATAGTAAATTGACGAATAATCTAAATATCCAATAATAAGGTACTGGTTGAAAATATACATAGAATTATTAAATGAAATCATTAAAGCAGTGGTGTGTATATATATATACACACATATATATATGTGTATATATATATATATATATATATATATATATATATATGAAAAGGCAGGCTATAAAATAGTATATGTCACCCCATTTTTGTGAAAGAAATAAATGTAAATATACAGAAATGCGAACATATATTATCTATCTAATTATCTAAATATTCAGGGAAAAAATTGGAAGATTATGCACCAAAACGTTGACTGCAGTTATCTTCAGCTCATAAATTTTTGTGTTTTTTTTGGAGTGACTTAGCTTTTATTCCTTTTTCTGATGAAAGTGTACTGACTTCATGGTGTGTGTGTGTGTGTGTGTGTGTGTGTGTGTGTGTGTGTGGGCGTGCAAGAGAGACAGACAGAGACAGAGAGACAGAGATCAAGAAAGAGGTGGTTATTTTTTTGTGTAATAAGAAAAAAATTAAAACCTTAACTTGTGGATTGAGGCTTAAACAGTAACAACTCGTAATAGTTACTTTAAAAGTGACAAATATTAGAGCACCTGGGTGGCTCAGTTAGTTGGGCGTCCAACTTTTGCTCAGGTCATGATCTCACTGTTGTGGGTTTGAGCCCCGCGTTGGGCTCTGTTCATGGGTTCAAGCCCCGCTGTCAGCACAGAGCCCAGAACTTTCTTCAGATTTTGTGTCTCCCTTTCTCTCTGCCCTTCATTCATGCTCTGTCTCTCAAAAATAAACATTTTTTAAAAAGTGACAAATATTTGTGAAATAGAAACCTGAAATAGTGTTTACAACCATCAGGGCAGTTAAAAGGAAGGTCTAAATAGTCTGAGGACAAAAGTATTATTAGCTGTTTGATTTGCCCAGTTTTTCAACTGCAATGACAATGGCTTTATGACAACATTTTCACAAACCAGAAATAGATGTTACAGTGAATCATCACTTAGAAATGTAATTATAAAGTAATCCCACCTCTGATATTGATTGTATTTAATAATCCCATTCAGAAGAGTAATACCATAGTCCCTTTAGTATAAATGATTTATTACTACAATGTTCAAAGAGATATAGCACATAAAGGAATTATGCCTTTAGGATTCTGCATTAGTTTTATTAGGAAAATGAGGAAAAGGGAGTGTGTTAAGATGTGACTTCCATTCCCTGACTTTTCCCTTTGGAAGAATTATATTCTGTGAGTCCTTGAGACAAGAGTCTGAAGCTAATATTTACCAACATATATTAGAATATCTCTCAGGCATTATACTGGTACATTTAACATTTACACTAGTTCTTTAAGGCATGTATTTACCATTTAAGAGACTGAGGCTCAGAGAAATTAGGAAATGCCCTAATTTCACACAGCCAGTAAGGTAATGGCACCAAAATTCTTAAGTCTTCCTGACCGCTAAGACTTTGCTCTTTCCTGTCAAGCCAGAGTTATAATGTTCCATGGTGGTGGACTGTATTATTTTCCAAAATTACTCAATCTCTCCATTTCTATAAGATGATACATCCTGCCCCATTGCCTTTAGGCACGGCTGTGTGACCTGGTTTGGCCACCAGAGTGTGACCAGATGTGAGCCGCTTACTTGCTCTTTTCCCTCTGTCCTGTGAATGTCCCAAATAGGGGAAGCTCCTTCAATATGGGTCAAACTGTGAAGACATGTGGAGGAAAGCTGGGCAGAATCTCAACAGCTGCCAACACAAAGCTGCCAAACCATGAGCAAGTGTGTGTTACTTTTCTATTGCTGCATTATAAACTACCACAAACTTAGCAGCTTCAAGCCACAAATATATTTATCTCACAGTTTCTGTAGGTCAGATAAATATGGAAGTGGCCCTGTTGGGTACCCTGCTCAGGGTCTCACTGGGCTGATATCATCAGAGTGTCAGCTGCCGTTCTCATTTGGCATTTGGAGTTCTCTTCTGAGCTTAATGGTCATTGGCAGAATTTATTTTCTTGTGGCTGTGGACTGAAGACCTATTTACTTGTTGGCTGTTGGCTAGGGGTTGCTCTCAGTTCCTAGCAGCTGTTTTCAGGTCTTTTGAGTGTGGCTCTTCCATATTCAAGCCAGAGGTGGCACATTGAATCTCCCTCCCCTGGCAGATCTCTGAGCAGCAACTGGAGAGAACTCTCTACTTTTAAAGGGTGCATGTGATTAGGTTAAGTTTACCCAGATAATCTTATCCTAAAGTCAACTGATTAATCAACTTAATTACATTTGCAAAATCACTTTACTGTGTAACATGACATAATCGCAGGAGTAATACCAAGGGATAGAGACCTTGGGGGCCTTCTTAGAATTCTGCCTACTATAAAGAGATAATTGTATTGTAAGCCACAGAGATTTGGGGAGATTGATTTTTTTTTCCTGCAGCAAACTGACTAATGCAACTAGTTACCTCAACTTGCATGTCTGTGCATATAGAAAAGGGCAAAAATCATAAGGGGCAAGAAGCTGAACAAATTTGCACAAAAGGAACACACCTGTACAACCACCAACCAGATTAAACAAAAACAAATAGACAAAAATAAGAAAATTATTAACAACACAGAAGCCCCTTTTCCAGTCATTTCCCAGACCCTAAATAACCACAATCCTATCTTCTAACACCATAGATTATTTCAGCCTGCTTTTGAGATCTTATGAATGGAATCTGACTTCTTCCTCTTAATACTAGATCTAGGAGTTTCATTCGTTTTTTTTGTGTTCAATTTCAGTTCTCTTCCTGTATAATATCCTATTACATAGATATTCCACAATTTGTTTTTCCATTCTGCTGTTGTTAATACACAGTTGGTTAGTCTCCAGTTTTTAGCTATTACAAATAATGCTCCTCAAACTGATTTTGCAAAACTTCTATTCCTACCTCTCTCATTCTCTGTTCCTTTCCCCTCCCCTCCTCTCCCCTTCTCTCCCTTCCTCTCTTTCCTTGCTTCTTTCCTCTCTCTCTCTCTCTCTCTCAATCTCTCTCTTTCAGATGCCTTCATATCTTAGATATAACCTTCCCTCTCTCTAAAAAGGAGGGGATCTAGTTTGGTTATTATAATCTTTCAAAATTAATCTTTAAGAAACCCTCTCTGAGAAATGATTAGAAAACCACAATGAATGGATTTAGACCAGGTGAGTAGGGGACTAAAATAGGGACAAAAAACAAGATATTATTTCCTACCCTTGGTTTATCTCAGGGCAGAAATTATTTAGGTGAGACCAAGATAATTTCAGCCGTGACGCTGAGCAGATCCATGCAGTATAGTGGGAAACAGCATAGGCCTGAGGCACCATTTAAGGATCTGAATCTGGTTCCTTTTTCTAGCTGAAAACTTTGGCAATTCACTACCTCTGAGTTTAATTTCATTCACCTGTCATGGGGGCAATGAGACTCTTCCATTGAGATGTTTCAGTTCCTTCCCATACTTCTCCCACTTATGCAAAAAACAACAGCACATTTTGCCCCAACCCAACTCCACCATCTGTTCTCTGCTTTTGCCCTGCTTTTGCCCCCAACAAAACTGACCTCTATTGACTGCATCTATCATCTGGCTCTGTTATTATTTTGCTTCCATTTGGGTTCAGCCAATGGGAGTCACTGGCAAGAGATTAGAGGGAAGGAGGAGAAAGAAATTGGATTATTTCCTTATGCACACACTGCTCCCTTCGTGTCTTACTGCTGTTCTAGGGGGGCTGCTTTCCTCTCAGACCACAGCTTTAACTACCACCTGGCTCCAGTGACACCCCTGTCCCTCTTGTATTTTAAACCTAAAGCATGATTTCCCATTCATTGGTGGCCCACCATCTTTGGTTTCTTAACCCAGTCTATGTCTTTGTAAGTAGTTCCTTTATTATACTCTTTTTAGGCTTGAATCCTTTGAGGGGATCAACCATTTTTGAGATGTCCCTGATAATAGAGAAGGGAGCCCAATCAGATTGTTGAATGGGAGAAGAAGAAACAGTGTTAAAAGTTGGAGGCCAAAGAAAATAAGAGATTTAACGAACTGGGGAGATGAGATGGAGCAATGGAGTCATAGTGTCATATGAGCAGTTTCCATGGTCCCTGCTAAGTACTTTACATGTGTGGCATTTAAATTTCACAGTGTCCTCATGAGTTAATATGATGACTACCTAATTTCAGAGGTAAGGGAACTATGACTTAGAGTGGTTAAGTAATTTCTTGAGATCACTCTTTAGTAAGTGGCAGAACTAAGATTTGAATCCAGGACTTTTCCTCCCAAACCTGTGGTATTAACCAGAAGGGCAGAAATTTATTCTCTATTGCAGAAACAAGGGCTGTAGTTGACTGCTAGCTTTACACACTTTCAAGACTTAGTATGTGGCATGGTTGGCTATCTTGAAGAGAGAGGTATGGGACAGATACTTTGGAGATAATAAGCAAAGTTATCTGAGTGTTGATGAGTTCAGAATTAAAACGTCGTAATGGGAGCAGTGGCATTTCTTTTCTGTGTCACTTCCTCCTCTCACAGCTTTGGCAACTCCCCACTGACCCCCAGATAAAAGCCAGTGTCAGTTGCCTATTGCATAGGGTTCTCCACAATCATGATGCTTCTCCCTTTCTGGAATTATCTTCCACCAGTCATGCACTCAACCTGCTCCAACCAAACTGACTTATTCTTCTTGGTTCACTTGTTTCTTCATGAACTTGCCTTCGCTTCTTTTTCTCCTTTGAAATCCTCTTGAGGCTTTGGGCTCACTTAAAAGCTACTTCCTCCAGACAAATTATGTTATCACACACAACCAACCACAGGTCACCACCCCTCCCTCTTCTGAACATTAGCAGTTTTGTTTACACTCCTTTCTCTGCATAAACCATATGCTACTTGGAATTTTAGTTGTCCATGTTCATCCCCTTTTCTCTCCTATTTGACATTAGGAGCTAAAAGGATGGGGAATGCTAAGATGAGTAAAACAGAAGCCCTGCCCCTAAAGAGGTAAGAACACAAGAACTCTAAATACCAGTTCCTTTGTGTATTTTGGCATTTTATTTTAGGCAAATGATGTACTTTGGGCATGTAAAAGAGTAAATGTTCACATGTGATTGAGGAGAAGGCTTCTTGGAGAAAATGACATTCAGGATGTACCTGAAGTCTGTTTTGGCTGTCAGCTGTCAGAGTTTGGGGAAGGCATTTTATAAAGAGAAAGCAGCATGAGGTGGCTTTAAGAATATTGTTTCCAGGGGCACCAGGGTGGCTCAATTGGATGGGCATCCAACTCTTGATCTCTGCTCAGGTCATGATCTCATGGTTCGTGGGATCGAGCCCCATGATGGGCTCTGTGCTGACAGTGCTGAGCTTGCTTGCAGTTCTCTCTCTGCCTCTCCCTGGCTTGTGCATGCATGCTCTCTCTCTCAAAATAAATAAATAAAAACTTAAAAAGAAAGAATAGTGTTTCTATTGTGCATCCCAGTATCTCTGGTGATTAATGAAACTAATAATAGCAGCTATTGATTACTAAGTGCTTGAGACGTGCCAGACATTGTGTCAAATGCTGTTTGTATATTATCTTATTTAATTAAGACCTTCCCATTATACAGATGAGAAAACCCAGGCTTCAACAGATTTGATAACTTCTCCAAAGTATCCCAGTTAGTCAGTGGCAGAGCTGACGTTATATATATATATATATATATATGTGTGTGTGTGTGTGTGTATGTGTGTATATATACATACGTGTATATATATATATACACGTATGTGTATATATATATATACATACGTGTATATATATATATATATATATATATATATACATATATATATATACTAGAAAGTCTAGATGAGGAAATATGGGGCCACATTGCCTTTTTACTTACAACTTGATATAATGCATAATTCTTTATGCATTTTCCACTAACACTCCAGAGAAAATTCAAACCCTCAAAGAGCCATATGGAGCCAACAGAATTCTCACATAATATTTATAAACTGATAAATTTTAAGGAATCTAGTTATTTACAATGCATCTCTGAGAGCTCTTTTTAAAACTGGCATTTCAAAATAAAATTCCATTTATCTTCTATTGAGGCATGAAAATTGTGGCTCTTTAATCTGAGGTATAAAACAAATTATAAAATCTCTTTGAGTGATGATATAGTTCTTCTCTTGAAATATTTTCTAAGAATAAAATATTGTCCCATAGTAATTATGTTAGTCACCATTCAAACTGAGGTCTCTATTTAAATTCAAAACTATATTTAGTGAGTTAAAAAAATGGCCTTGATATTTTTATCAGGATAAAAAATGTGACAGTGTCTTTCAATCTACAATGAAATTAAATTCCGAGATATGAAACTGCCATACATTATAACATATAGGCAAAATTTGCCAGAAACAATGAGCTTCCATTTTCCAGATGCTCAGATGCTCAAGTAATGACATCAACACTGTGGAGTTTCCTGGGTACAAGTTATAGACTAGTACAAAGTGAAAAGGAAATGTCAGTATATTTTTATTTTTTTCTTAAATGATACAATATTTTTTTTCCTAGCTGTTATAAAATCTTTCTGTGCCCTTTGTAGGAACAGTAATGAATTTTCATATTAACAAAATATGACTTGTGCATCAAGATGTTGACAATTATATGGCTTTCAGTCTTAACTCCAGGATGAATTAAAGAGGCAGTCACCATATTGCACTATGTTAGCATATGCAAAAGAGCATTGAGATAAGGTCAGCTTGAGGACAGATTGCTACCAAAGTCTTTAAAAAAGTGTGTGTGTGTGTGTGTGTGTGAGAGAGAGAGAGAGAGAGAGAGAGAGAACCTTCAAGGATAGTGATTTGCCTATCAGGCAAAAAGATGACAGGTGTTCTTCAGTTATAGTACTACCTAACACAGTACTCCTTCTCAGGCCTCTCAGGGATGCCTTGTATTTTTACAGAGAGACAGCTCTCGAGAACTACAGGAAAATGTTAGCTTTAATAGAGGCCACAGTGCTAAAGATTTTGGGTAAAAAACTCACATCTGAAAGACAAAGTTTGGAATTGCCTGGGCTTTGGCTCAATTCAGAACTAACAGTAGCCAGAAACAAAATGGCAATGGAAAATGAAGCCTTCACAATTTTACTGAATTGCTATTTTATGCATGCATCAGCATATGGACTTTAGTGGGCACTGGGATGGCTCAGTTGGCTAAGTGTCTGGCTCTTGATTTCAGCTCAGGTCATGATCTCACAGTTGCTGATATCGAACCCTGTGTCGGGCTCTATGCTGAGCATGGAGCTTGCTTGGGATTTTCTCTCTTTGCTCCTCCCCTGCTCATGCTCACTCTCTCTCTCTCTCTCTCTCTCTCTCTCTCTCTCTCTCTCAAAAATAAATAAACATTAAACAAAACTAAACAAACCATATGACTTTAGACAATTAACAAATATTTTCAGATCACATATTCTTGTAAGAAATGTAGAGGGCTAAAAATTTCTCCCATAATGACTTCAATAGCTTGGTTACATTTGACCATAATTAGACCATAAAGTGGGTAAGTCTGATTTGTTTAAACTACTGTTCATTCCCTAGAAAATACCACCAACATCATAAACATCAGTAGCCTGGTAAATACAGCTTATCCTACTGAAAAATACATAGAGTGAACAACCATCCTGGTTTGTCTGGGATTGAGGAATTGCCCTAGGAGAAGGGAATTTTAGTGCCACTGAAACTGGCACTAACCTGGAGTAGTCTCAAGCAAAACTGGGAGTTGGCCACCCTACAATAATATCAAATGTATAGGGCACCTGGGTGGCTCAGTTGGTTAAACATCCGACTCTTGATTTTGGCTCAGGTCATGATCTCACTTCATAGGATTGAGCTCCATGTAGGGCTCTGCTTCAGGTGGAGCCTGCTTGGAATTCTCTCTCTCCCTCTTTCTCTGCCCCATCCCTACTCATGCTGTCTCTGCCTCTCTCAAAATAAATAAATAAGCTTAAAAAAGCTTGTAAAAAGATCAAATGTTCCACTTTCTGTTTCATATGCTAAATTCAATGAAATTCGTGCTAAGAATAAACTGTTTGTTTATTTAAACTTTAGTTAACATACAGTACAATATTGGTTTCAGGAGTAGAATTCAGTGATTCTTTACTTACATACAACATCCAGTGCTCATCACAAGTGCCCTCCTTAATACCCATCACCCATCTAACCCATTCCCCCTCCCACCTCCTTCCGTCAGCCCACAGTTTGTTCTCTATCATTAAGGGTTTCTTGTGGTTTGTTTCCCTCTCTTCTCTCCCCCCGCTTCCCGTGTGTTCATCTGTTTTGTTTCTTAAATTCCACATGAGTGAAATCATATGGTATTTGTCTTTCTCTGATTGACTTACTTCACATAGCATAATACATTCTAGCTCCATCCACATCATGGCAAATGACAAGATTTTATTCTTTTTGATGGCTGAGTAGTTTTCCATTGTATGTTTGTATGTATAACTCTCTCTAATGTGCATATATATATATATATATATATATATATACACATATAATCTTACATCTTCTTTATCCATTCATCTTTTATTAAGCCACAAACTTCTATTTGATTTTTTAAATTACAGATTTACTGGAAAACTTAAAATTACTGTTTCTTTTAGAAATAAAATAATGCAGGGGTGCCTGGGTGGCTCAGTTGGTTAAGTGTCCGACTTCAACTCAGGTCATGATCTCACAGTCTGTGAGTTCGAGCCCCACGTCGGGCTCTAGGCTAATGGCTCAGAGCCTGGAGCCTGCTTCGGATTCTGTGTCTCCCTCTCTCTCTGCCCCTCCCCCATTCATGCTCTGTCTCTCTCTGTCTCAAAAATAAATAAACGTTAAAAAAAGGAAATAAAATAATGCAATAAAATATTAGCTTCTTCCATACACTGAAGATGTTTTTTCATATCTCATAAGGAATGATTCAGTCACTTCATTACTTTAAAGAGTGTCAAAACGTTTGCTTTAAAAGTGAAATAAAGAAACCAACAAAAAGAAAACACAAAATAAAATGACTTCTAAAAACTAATACCATGAAGAAGAAGCTATAGTGTGAGAGCAGTAAGAGCTGGTGTATTGGCAATGCTAAGAGTGGCCCTGGTTGGGGGTCTGACCTGGGCTATGTTGAAAAGTAGGACTCAAAGAGGTGGTGAGTCAGCCTAGTATTTGGGTTATAGCAGATAGCTGCATGTGTGGATCACTGAAAGGAAATGATGGGATGAACTAGAGCCATTCTGTGCCATTTCCTTTGACTGGGGCCTCCTTGACAGGACCAGCTGCAGTTGAAGTGGGAAGAATAGGGGGAAAGAACTCTAGACATGTACACTGAGACCTAAAGATCATCCTCTTTTTAAGAGCAAGGCTTCAGGCAGTTCTGTTTATTGCATTAGAAGTTCATAAGAGCTGAGTGGTTTTTAAGATACATTTTAGAAGGAACATTGCACATGTTTGTGATTTATTCTGATTTAAAATATAAGGTGTTCTATTTTCATTCCTTGCTTTTATGTTGTGCTAAGTGTACATAAGTGGAAAATGATAATCTTGTGTCAAATGAAAGAAGCTGAAAACAAAGCAGAAAGGCAATTGTGGTTCTGATTTTTTTTTTAAAGAGCATATTTTATATACACCAAAAAAAGAGGTAAATTAAATTTACTAAATGTTATTAGTTTATTTCCAAGTTAGAAAATAAATTTCTATTGTATTTTTAAATTATTTTCCATTGCTCTAAAATAAATGTGTATTGTTTTTAGAGTAGAAATAATTATTTATCAATAAACATTCTTTTTTGAGGAAAACAAAACACTGATTACTTTTACATCTGCTAGAGAAATTGATGATACATTTCTTGACTATTGGGTGCAAATAAAGAAGGTTTGATCCATACCCTCAAAAAGTGTAAAATGTATCAGGAAAGACAGAATGAATTTGAAAAAAAGAAAACCATAAATATTAAGTTGTGATATAAAGGTCATTGTTATTCAAGTTTACTCATTAAAGCAGTAATTTAGTATTCTTTTTTGCCATATACTACTTATACATATATTGCAAAAAATCTTTGATTATTAGAATTTACCTGCATCTTTTTTTTTTTTTTTTTTTTTTTTTTTGGAGAGAGAAGGTGCAAGTGGGGGAATGGGGCTTTGGAAAGGGGAAGAGAGAGAGAGAGAGAGAGAGAGGGAGAATATTAAGCAGTCTCTACAGTCAGCATAGAGCCCAGTGCAGGGCTCAATCCCATGACCCTGGGATCATGGCCTGAGCCGAAATCAAGAGTTGGACACTCAACTGACTGAACCACCTAGCTGCCCCAATATGCCTGCATCTTAAAGTACAAAATAAGTTCCAGAAAATGTCTCTCACCAGAAGCTTTATACATAGTTTCCCAAAACAGCATTTAGTCTAAAATAATCCAATTTGCCCCAAACATTTATGAATGCTTACCCCATCTTCAATCACTTCCATTCTTTCCATTTGTTACTCATCTTACTAATAGGCATCTGTGTTGAATCTTTCTATTTTATGGAGTCAGGAGAAAACCAAACCAAATGGAAAAAGAGAAAAGAACCACATCTGCAGAGCTTTACAAATCATTTTCAGATTCTAATAGGATCTGCTTTAATTACAATTCTCATCATTTGAGTCCATCATTTTCACTTTGGGCTGAGATAGATCACCCATATTGTGATACTTCTCTTTACTCATCTGTATAATGAGACAAAGTGATTACCTCTCTTCTTAAAGGAACCATAGAGTGAAGGTGATGCTATCTTCTACTGGCTGATAAAAAGTACCTTCTCTAAAACAAACTTTGTGGGAAAATTAGACATCAAAGCAACTGTACTGATTGGCCACTACGATTTTTAAGGATAAGATAGTCCTTTTTTTATCTCACAAATAAATGCAAACATAAAAAACAAGAAACCATCCCTCAATAGATCAACTGGGAATGTTTTTTTTTTCCTTCCCTAAAAAAATCAAGCTTGTTATTGTTACTATGGCAACAGATTGTCAGTATGAAGACTAGAGTTTCTCTGTCCTGTTTGATTACTAAACACAAGGAAACAAAACGCTTTATTTATTTATTTATTTATTATTATTATTATTTTAAATTTAAAAAAATCAGTGCCTTTATGCTTTTGTATGGTTGGGAAAACAAGTGCAGTAATAAGAGTTACATTGCAAAAGGAAGTTTGGCAGGGGAATACTAAGAAAGTAAGCTGGACCTCGGGGCACAGAGTGTGCCATCTGTGACCTCCTGGTGGCTGGGCTGTGGCCTCTTGTTTGACCTGATTGGATTCTGAGTCCCTTCTCTTGGCCTTGTTGTCCTCTCTCTGGGGGGAAATGCTAGGTGGGAGATAATGTGTGAGTGAAAATTCATTCCCTCACCAATCAACAAATGCTTATTGAGTCCATACTATATACCAGGTACTATTCCAGCTCCTGACACAGTGTTTGAACAAATTGAAAAAATTACTGCCACCATGGACTCACATTCTTCTGGGAGATTCAGGCCAAAACCAAAGAGGCAAAGCTATACATAATGTCGGATAGAAATAGTTGCTATGCAGCACTCTCAACAATAGCCAAATTATGGAAAGAGCCTAAATGTCCATCAATTGATGAATGGATAAAGAAATTGTGGTTTATATACACAATGGAGTACTATGTGGCAATGAGAAAGAATGAAATATGGCCCTTTGTAGCAACGTGGATGGAACTGGAGAGTGTGATGCTAAGTGAAATAAGCCATACAGAGAAAGACAGGTATCATATGTTTTCACTCTTATGTGGATCCTGAGAAACTGAACAGAAACCCATGGAGGAGGGGAAGAAAAAAAAAAGGAGGTTAGAGTGGGAGAGAGCCAAAGCATAAGAGACTCTTAAAAACTGAGAACAAACTGAGGGTTGATGGGGGTGGGAGGGAGGGGAGGGTGGGTGATGGGTATTGAGGAGGGCACCTTTTGGGATGAGCACTGGGTGTTGTATGGAAGCCAATTTGACAATAAACTTCATATATTGAAAAAAAAAGAATGTCTATGAATCAATAAAAGAAAAATTATTGTTGTATCCCCCCCAAAAAAAGAAATAGTTGCTATGAAAAAATATAAAGCATATTAAGATAGTAATAGGAAAATTTTTGAAAGAAGAGGAAAATACTGAAAAATTATAAGAAAATCCTAACATTTTAATTTATCTGTAACTAGGCCTGATAGACATAGATTATATGTGAGCATACTACATCAGTCATATTTTTTAAAACATATATAGACTGAATATGAGCCTCTATTTTCTGAGAACTGGGACTCATTGCTTAGAAAAGTGAAACAATAACTCAGTGCAACAGCTTAAAATATTGCAGGCCCTTCATATGGCTAACAGAGGCCCCAAATTTTAAAACTTCAATTCTTTTAGCACCTCTCTTGAGTAAATTCCCTAGCAAATTCCAAATATGCTTAATTGCTTAAAAAAAATCCCTTTGGGCTATTTAAATATCGTTTCTTATAGAGAAAAGAAGGCTTAAAATTTTTGCTCTCTGGCTTACAAGTTCTTTTTATGGAGCTTATGACTTTGGAAGGTGGTAATGGAAGAAAATATAAATGGATTTGGAAAGAATTTCAACAGATTTGTGAATGGCAGAGCCATTCCTACCAACTAAGAAAATCTTAAAGGTTTGGAATGTACTTTCTGCTAAGGAGCCCACAAAACAGAGGTCCCACCAGGGGATGAAGAGAATCAGGAAAGGGCCCATCAGTTAGGAAAGACAACCACTCCCTCCTTCCCCTGTTAAGTTGCAGTGGCAGCAGATGACTGAGCTGCGGGAACACTACACCACCCAGTACAGCAACCTGTATTTTTATCAGATTGTATTTATTCCTTTATTGTCTCATAAAGAACCTGGCACTTATTTGGCAACTTTGCTGGACAACATGTAGACATAATATATTTTTATGTTACCATAAAGCGATGATTATAGTAAAGCATACTACTTAACTGCTTTTCTAATTGTCAACATTTGGTGTGGATTACAATTGAACTGTTTGCTTCCTTTGCCTGGATTGAAGATTATATTCTGCAAATGATTCTAAGGTGCTTCAAAATACTGTGTGCAGCAACATAGAAATGTGTGTTTTTACAACAATAGTCAGGGTTGAGCAAACAGGGTGTTCACATAGAACTTTTGGGACATCTTGAATTCTAGAACGTGCATAGGCAAATTTCTGAGGGTTACAAACGGCTCTGTTCCTCCTCTAAAGATTTTGGGTTTGTTTGGTTGGGTTTTGAGGGTGAGGTTTTGTTTTAAGTGGTTTTTAATCTTCAGTCTACCAGGGCCATATCCTGTCGCTCTTGGGTTAATCTTGCTCTCCCAGTTGACCAAATCGTGTCTAGTCCCCTTGAGAATTCCATCAAGGTGAAGAGTTGACAAAGTGAGACCTACAGCAGCTCTGATGAAACATTAGCAAAAAGCTAATGTTGGACTCTGGCCCTGGGTTCAGCTGTCTCTTTTCCATTCTCAATCCTCCACATATTCCCATTAGTACTCTTCACACTGGGGCATTCTCACTCCTTTCCAATTCAGAGAATTGGCAAGGGGAGCATCATTAGCATGAGTTCTGGGTGGTGAAACACTGTGTTTCAGCCCATTTCTTCTGACAGTACGACCTGTACGAGGCAGTCAGCAGTGGTCCTTTGGAAGATCCTGGGAGTTAGTTAATTAGTGGCAGAACTTATGTGTGCATATGGGATATTATGATATGGTCCTCTATGAAGGGTTACTTCTATTCACATGTTAAATCCTGAAAAATTGAAGTCAAAATGTTAATAAGTTAATAAGACTATAATTTTTTTTTCAAATTTGTACACTGATTTTTTATTAAATTGCAGAATGTGGTAATTTTTATTAAGTTGCAGAATTACCACATTTTTCCTTTCTTTTCTACACTAATTAATTTATTTTGAAAATGTACAGACTGTGGAGATGGTGTAAATTATGATTCGTACCTTCTCAGTAATGTCCTTTGCTTGCTACAGGTTTACAGCATTGATCTGGCTCTTCCAACTTCTCTTTGTTTTCTTTAATTTTCAGCCAAGCCTGGATATGGGCTCATTTGCCTTTCTTTTTTGTTTGTTCACATTCCACAATCCAGATCAAGTCTCAGCTATTTCTTTTAGCTGCCTTAGATGAGCAAGGTTCTTAGGTGAGCAAGGTTCTACTTTGACTTTTAAAATATTTGTCTGCCTTCAGCACTTTATCAGTTTATATTATTTTTGTCAGGTCATCTTGACATACTGCATCATTTCTTGTTTTCTTACATCCTTGCCCATGATTCTATTTGATTAGATGTAAGTGGCAGAGTCATTGTGGCCTTACATTTGAACAAAAAAATTGCTCTTGTTCGCGCGCGCATATGTGTGTGTGTGTGTGTGTGTGTGTGTGTGTGCGCAAGTTTGTAGTGAAGGCTAGGGGTAAGGAAGAGAGAAGTTAGAGAGAAAAACTTCTTTATGCCTGTGGTATCAGCAGCTTCTCCAAGAAAGGATTTGAAATACACCATCAACACCCTTGTCTTTCCCTGAGGGACCCTTGAATCAACCTGCACAATCTCCCATTGAGATTTCCCAGAAAACAGAGAGGTTCCCCAGAAATTGCTGTATAGACCAGCCTGGATTTCCTATGCAAATCCAGGCATTCTTGGGGCTATGTGGCAAATAAAAGCAAAGAGATTTCTGAAAATAGGAATTTGCTTTGGTAAAGCCCCAAAACTCTCTAGGCTGATTTTTTTTTCTGTAAGGCTGGTAAAATGGTTATTTTTTTTAACTCTCCCCAGGAGCATGTTCCATGTGGGGAAGAGAGATATAATGGGAAAAGAGAGGGATTATATAGACGTTCAAATGTTGTTGATTGCATATGTATGGAAGTAAGCAGGTCAAGGTCTTTCTTTTCATTGAGAGCACACTGAAGGTGAATGATCTGTACACAGTAGGTGCTCAGAAAATATTTAATTTAAAAATATGTGATATTTAATGTTTATTATTTATCAGAAAATCTTTCTTGGGGATAAAAAATAAATAAGCTAAAACATTTTGAGGTAGCTTCCAGAGCTCCATAAGCAACAATCGGGTAGAGAGATGGACCAACCAACCAGTGCTTAGGAAGCCCGGAGAAAGGGCTGGAATGAGGAACACAGGATGATCCTGCTTAGCATGCTCTTCAGGGGCCACTTCCTGACCAGTGAACTGGCATCTCCAATGTTCCACCCTAATTTGGTTCCATGACCCCAGGCTCTGACAGGTCACCATGAAAGGTGATCTCAGCCCCAGGTGTCACGGTCACTGACCTGGCATGACCTCTCCCACATTTGCATGGGCCCTGGAGCTAAGGAAGCTTTCACACTCCCCGATCCCAGTAACTGTGGGTGTCCCAGTCCTGGTCAGGCTTTGCCTGCAGGCTGTTGTCCTTGCTGACTTTACCTAACAGGAAGCATGAAATTAGGCAGAAGCTATTTGCCTTCCATCTGCCCTACATTCCACAGCACCCCTCCTTTGTACTCATGGAAGCATTTCCCCTTTTAAGGTTCAGTCTGACCTAGTACCAATGTCAGTCAAACCAGGACAGAGAGAAGCTGAGAAGTTTTCTCCCTCTCCTGCTCCTTCCACCCCAACCTAAGCAGGTGAGGTCTGGAATTAGTCTTATAGATATAGACAAGAAATCTGGGAATGATCTCTCTCCTATCTGTGCCATAGTGGCCCCTTCTGTACAACTGTGGTTATGCCTTGGACTTTTGTTGAACATGTATGTCAGTGCCCTGAAGTCCCTCCTGATAATTTAGCTCAGCTGGCTAGTTGGGCCTTACCACCCTGTCTCACTTTTACTCAGCCATGTTGCATTGTCTGTAGTCTTCAAACAGACTGATCACTTGGCCTCACAATGCTGCTTTTCACCTGACTTCATGGGTCCGTACTCCCTGGAGGGTGGATTCTCATTGCTTTGGTGCTCCTTTGGGTATCTATCTGTCTAGGCTGGACTAGAACTTAATAAGGCCACACTCCATTTTTGGCTACACATTTGGGCTACTGGCTACTTTCTGGGAGGCGAGAGCCATAGCTGTGTCAATTTTCACAGCCATAGTTCTTGTTTTCTCTCCTCATGTACTGGCATTTGCCACTGAAGTCCCAGCACACATCCATGCATCTGTGTGCAGGATAGGAGAACGCATCCTTCTCTTTTGCTTGTTAGTTCTGTTACCTGACGTCCTGTCCAGTAGTACTTGCCAGGCCTCACTTGCTTAGCTGGTGCCCTGGTCCTGAGCCTCCTAGATAAGCCTCTGCTTTAGCTAGTTATGTCTTGGCAGGACAGAAGGTCCTTTCAGGCCATTATTGTTCTGAGTGATTATTTCACTTGCCAATTAGCATCCTGGTATACTCCATCATCTTCACATAATCGGGTGAATCTGCCCAAGCTGCATCCAGAACATCAGTGCCTAATAAATATTTGTTGCCATTGATTTGATTGGAATTGCCTAATTGTAGAGTACCTCACTGTAAGTTGCACACTCTTCCTTTTTTAGTGTTTATTTTTGAGAGAGAGAGAGAGTGTGTGTGTGTGTGTGTGTGTGCGCGCGCGCGCGCGCGCGCAAGTGGGGGAGGGGCAGAGAGAGAAGGAGATAGAAGATCCGAAGCGGGGGCCAGACTCAAATTCACATCTGTGAGATCATGACCTGAGCCAGAATCAGATGCTTAACTGAGCCACCCAGATGCCCCTAAGCTGCACACTCTTTAAAAAACTCAATGAAAATTAACAAAGGCAAACAAATTGGATGATAGTTAGTGGCTTTAAAATGGGGTTATTCATAAAAAATATCAACAAAGTGTTCAAAGTTTTTTGGTGCATTTCTTAACTGCTGACAGAGATGGAGGCACAGACAAGCAGTGTCAAAACTATTCCTAATTGAAAATTATGCAGACATAAAGACAAAGTGTACTTAAGTCAACAGGATTTCATTTATTCAAAGTTCTATTCAATCACAGCTAGTCAGTAAGAGCTAGATTAAGGAGAAGCTGTATTAGAGACTCATTTGTGTATCACAGATAAAAATTTCTACCTTCTTAAACTTCCAGCTCCATATCCTCTCTTAATGCTGGGATAAAAGTAAGCCACTGCCAATTTTATCTTCCATTTCTTTTTCTGTCCTCATGGTGTGTCTACACTGACTGCTCAGCCTTTTCCTTTGGCACACAGGGCAGTGAAGTGGGAAATGAACATGGATTTGGGGCCTAACAAGCTGTATGTGTCATTTATTAGCAGAGGCACATAAATAGATAAATTACCTATCTAGGAATAGAATGAATGGATAAATTGTGTAAAGGCACCTGTACAATGAGGACTACTATCTATCTCTAGGTGCTTGTAATGACCAAACAATAAAATTTCTGTAAAGTACCTCTGTGTTGTGGCTCAACATGTAGCCATTCTTTATTCCTTTTTTCTCCCCTTTCCATATTTTCTCCCAAAGGAAGGGGAAATTAATCTCCAAGTCCCTCTTGCCTCCTATGCTGACCTATTGCCCTCAATTCTCCCACCACTCGTTTCCTCACACATCTGCTCTCTCCTTAACACATGTGCTGTCT
This sequence comes from Leopardus geoffroyi, assembly GCF_018350155.1. Lineage (NCBI taxonomy): Eukaryota > Metazoa > Chordata > Mammalia > Carnivora > Felidae > Leopardus > Leopardus geoffroyi. The sequence continues at coordinate 59,369,037 of NC_059341.1, read as the reverse complement.
CCCTCTCTCCAGGTACCTTCTACTCTGCCTTTGATAAACACATCATGTATACATCCTATTCTGGAGAATAATTTTTACCTATTGTTTTCTTAATTTCTAATGATCTCCTTCTTTTCAAAGTCAATATACTAAAATGAGTGATTTCACTATTAGTTTTCTCATTACATGTCATCTTCTTAATTCTTAGTTGCTGGCAGAGACTTTTAAGTCCCTCTAAAAGGACACTTCCAGAGTCTGGAATGCTGTCCTTCTGGATTGGTGGGATTACTAGTAACTTTGAAGTATTGTCTATGCTCATCAGATGATAGGAGTGTTTTCACATTTTTATAAATGTGAGAATTTATAAATTTATAAATGTTTAATATGTTAGAACTATTGCATTGAAAAGCCTGCCTTATAGAAAAAAGACACAAAGAATCCAAGTCACAAAATTTGAAAATTATGTAAACCTATATTTTTATCGGTACTAAAAAAATACATTTTTGAAGCAAGGTATAATCTCAAAAATGTCCAATATAGCATCCTATAGGAAAGGAACTTTAGACACAGATGATACAAAGATAAAACATAGATGATAGATAGATAGGTAGATAGATGATTGATAGATAGATAGATAATGTATTGAATTGTTAGTGTTCCTTTAAGAAAAATTTATTATTTTGAACCATTTTGCATTAGACTGAAACCCTTCCAGAAACATCATACACATTTAGTAAACTACAGCACTTCTACCTAATTGCTCCTTTAGGGGCTAATGACCCCCTTTGCTGCTTTGTTTAAAACACCTGATGCAATCAGCATGGAAAAAGCTGTGCTCAGTCTCATATATTGCCTTATAAATTTACATTTACTTCAAAATTAAATGCAATTTCAAGGTGTCTTTTTTTAAAAAAAATCTAATCAATCTAGTATACTGTAAGCATTGCTTTAAGTTACACATTTGCTAAAATTTGTGAAGGTGACTTTGGTGAATGGATTTTTGTCTTTAAATAGATTCGGCTTGCTGTATATGCAAAATGATTTGAGGAGAATCAACCATGGAAATTCACTGAATATGTGCTTTGCTCTCATAATATTGAAAACCACAGCATAACCTGAAGGACCTCATTTAGTTAAGAAATCAGTGTATGATTTATAAATGCACCGTGTAGAAACCTTATCAGGGGTCCATGCCCAGCATGTTTCTCTGTTATAATTATTATTTGCAGAGGTAGCTTTGTGGATTGGATTTTATTTTATTTTTCAATACATACTTAATTTCTTGGCCAATTAAAAATGTGTAAGCTTCATATTGCTTAAATAACTTTCTGTAGAAATATGAATAATATAGATTAAAACTACTTCTCTTCATAGAATCTGAGATTTTAGAGCTGGAAGGAACCTAAAAATAATATATTCCAATGCCCTTAATAGACTGACAAGCAAAGAGAGGCCCAGAAGAGACCAAGTGACTTGCCAAGGTCTGTTTCTCCTTGCAAATAGGTGACCAAACTAGAATGAGCACCTAGTTTATGCAAGATTTGATTCTGTGGGAATGAGAGGGTTACATAAACATTTATGAAAGGATTTTTAATGAATTAAAAACTTATTTTGCCCAGTTCATGGTAATATAGTATAGAAGAGAACAGATTTAACTTGGAAAGTCATCACTCTACTTAGTTGGTTTTCTATATAGAAAGAGTATCCTTTTTCAAATGAATTTTGTATTCATTCACATTTTTTTAGTGAAATGAGTAATTCGACAATTCTTTTCATTTGGAGTTTCACAAACTAAGGATTTCATTAGGTCTACTGATAGAAAAAAAATTTCTTAGGCAAATGTGATACATGAAAATTATAATGGGAAACTTTACCTACATACTCTAGTCATTTGCAAGTGCTATCCATTTATATATAAATATAGCCAGTGCTAAGGTGGATTGCTCATTTTGATAATTACAAACAATATTTATCTATTCATTATAAGACATTATCTTCTATACTTGCTTAACTTAGGTTTGGTGGTTGCTTATAACTGAAAATAATGAAAGTGGTAGAATCGAATATAGGTTATTCTTAGATTCTAACTTTCCACTCACATTGGTCTTTACTATGGTATATAGTGTTTTATAGTATATAAACTCTGAAGATTTGCTTAGGGTGGTATTTCTCTGAAATAAGATAGGACGCATATTTCCAACCTACTTTTTCTTCCTATAATAATCAAAAAAAAGTGTGAAAGAAACAGGGACTTTGGGTTAACATTCATTGGTGGCAGACACCACTGCTCTCAACCCAGCTTCCCCTTCAAAAGGCTTTGAAAGAAATCACAAGTAAAGACATATCCAGGGGCGAGTCCATCAACAGGAAAGCAGAATTATCTAAAATGGAGATTAGATGGTACAAACAAAAATGAGTCTAAGACAGAACAATCAAACAACAGATTAGGGGCAGGGGAGAGGCCAGAGCAAGAGGAGAGGGCTGTGGGAGATAAGAGGGAACTGAGAGGGAGGTAGAAACTACAATGGTTTCAGAACATATTTAGAAACATGACACTCTGCCACATAATGTCCACAAACACTTGGCCCACTCTTGCAGGGCTGGAGGCACTATCTTGCTCACCACTGTGTCTGCTAGTTTGGGGTTCACCATTTATTAAAACTATTAATGAACATCTACTATGTGTTTGTCAGGTATTGAGACCACAAAAGGGAATAAGACAAAATCATTGCCCTTAAGAAGTTCAACCTAGTGGAGGACAAAGGAAACTCATATGTATTGAAATCCCACCATGTGCCAGACATGCTGGAGGGGGTCTGCTATGGGTTGAATTGTGATCTCCAAAAACATCTGTTGAAGTTCTAATCCCCAGTACCTCAGAATGTGACCTTATTTGGAAAGAGGGTTGTTACAGATAGCATTAGTTAAAATGAGTTTATACTGGAGTACTTTGGGCTCTTAATCCAATATCACTAGTGTTCTTATAAGAAAAGAGACCCAGGAAGAACACAATGTGAAGAGAGAGACAGAGATTGGAAAGGATGTATCTATAAGCTAAAAAAAACCAAGGATTTTTGGATATCACCAGAAGCTAAAAGACACATGGAGCAGATTCTCCCTGAAAATTCTCAGAAGGAAGCAACTTTGTGGACACCTTGATGTGGAACTTCTAGCCTCCAGGCTGTAAGACTGTCAACTGTTGTTTGGAGCCACCCAGTTTCTGGTACCTCATTAGAGCAGCCCTCACAAACTAATATACTTCTAAATTAGTCCTTATAAGAATTTACAGGGTAAGTAGCATTAGCCCCACTTACAACTAGATATATTTATAACTCGCCTTATTCCAAAAGAAATGGCTTTGGGATTAGATAGAACTGAATTCACATTTTCATCTGCCAGTTGCTAGGTGGAAAAACTCAGAAAAATTATTTAAACTCTCTTAAGCCTATATTTGCTCTAGTGTAAAATAGAGGTCATTCTACTGGGGTGCTTACTTCCTAGTTTACACTGGCTGCTAGGAAGCTAATAACCAAATCTGTAGCCCAAGAATATAAGATCCCAGGCATGCTTCCAATTGTTTCGAATCTGTATAAACTTTTGTTAAGCTGCTATAGATTTGGGAGAGTTGTAAGTTAAATTAAACATAAACATAATTTTAGATAAGGCAAATGCCAATAGAATAGCATCCATATATTACAGGACAGGATTGAAAACATTCCACTACCATCTAAGAGAGTGGCCTCCAAAGCAAGGTTTTATACCCATGAGATGAGATTATCCATTGGGGTGAGGGAAGAAAATGTTAGAACCAGTATTTATATTTTATCACAAAAAAAGGAAATAAGCTTTCCTAATATTTACTAAGTGTTGACAATCACACCCTCACCCCTTTTTTTTAATATGAAATTTATTGTCAAATTGGTTTCCATACAATACCCAGTGCTCATTCCAACAGATGCCCTCCTCAATACCCATCACCCACTCTCCCCTCCCTCCCCGCCCCCCATCAACCCTCAGTTTGTTCTCAGTTTTTAAGAGTCTCTTATGCTTTGGCTCTCTCCCTCTCTAGCCTGTTTTTTTTTTTTTTCCCTTCCCCTCCCCCATGGGTTTCTGTTAAGTTTCTCAGGATCCACATAAGAATGAAAACATATGGTATGTGTCTTTCTCTGTATGGCTTATTTCACTTAGCATCACACTCTCCAGTTCCATCCACGTTGCTACAAAGGACCATATTTCGTTCTTTCTCATTGCCATGTAGTATTCCATTGTGTATATAAACCACAATTTCTTTATCCATTCATCAGTTGATGGACATTTAGGCTCTTTCCATAATTTGGCTATTGTTGAGAGTGCTGCTATAAACATTGGGGTACAAGTGCCCCTATGCATCAGCACTCCTGTGTCCCTTGGGTAAATTCCTAGCAGTGCTATTTCTGGGTCATAGGGTAGGTCTATTTTTAATTTTTTGAGGAACCTCCACACTGTTTTCCAGAGTGGCTGCACCAGTTTGCATTCCCACCAACAGTGCAAGAGGGTTCCCGTTTCTCCACATCCTCTCCAGCATCTATAGTCTCCTGATTTGTTCATTAATCACACCCTCACCTTGATCCATGTTAGGGAAGGCAAGTTGTGAGACAGCCAGAGGAAAAGTGGGGGTTCATGGTTGACTGCAGTGCACACCCTGGTTCGTCAATGAAAGCCTGTTGTACAGTGTTGCACCTGATGTAAGCCCACTTAATTGAAATTACAGATCACATTGTCTAACATTAACTAAGCTTACCCTCAACAAAATGGACATGTGGCTTAAAAAGAGGCATGCAAACAAGTGGCGGATAGAAGATAATATGCAAACACAAGTGAACAATAAAATTGCAGAATGGACACATCTACTCCTAGAAAAAAACCTTTTTCACCTATACTATTAAGTTACAACAATTGTGATTTCATTGACTATGACAAGAAGTTAGCCCCTGAAATTCAAAATCATCAATAAGATTATTTGAAATGTGAATTTATACCAACTACCATTAATGAGCTCTAAATATATACTGCGCTTTGAAATATTAGCTGAAAATAGTTTATATTAATTATTTTATAAATACAAATGCCTATATTGGTATTTTTGTTCAAAAATGTTTACTAGACTAGCATACATTTATAAAATATTTGAAGATAAATTGCCTAAACAATGAGCATATGCTAATAATTACCCTCTTCCTAAATCTCTCTTTAAGCTTCCTTACAGAATTGTTTCTATAATTACAAAACCCCACAGGGAGAGTCATTAAAATGCTTTGAAGGATGGGTCTAATATGACAGGTACAATAACATAATTTATTAACAGCCTTGATATTCTCTCAGTGTCTCCACTGGCATTGTCCAATAGAACTTAATACAATGACAGAAATGTCTCTCTCTGTGCTGTCCAACATGGTAGCTACTAGCTACATGTAGCTATCAAGCACTTGAAATGTGGTTGGTGTGACTAAGAATTAGTTTTCATTTTTTAAAATATTAATTAATTTAAATAGCCACACGTGGCTAATGCCTACAATATTGGAGCAGCTCTAGAATATGAAGTCTATGAGTGAGGTTACTGAGTTCTTTCTAAAATTCCCCAGTTCTTAGCACAGTGCTGGTACATATTTATCAAATGAAATAGGAAATAAGTAAGTGTACCATGTATTATAGAAAGATAAAGAATAACCCCACAGCACACACACATATCATTACAATGACTGCACACTCATTAACCTCACGTGGAATGTAGAAACAATTTACTTAGGACAATAACAATCAAATGTCCTTTGCTTGCAGGCTAATTCATAAATTAGAATTTAAAAAACATAAATTTTCTTTATGATTAAACTGGGCTACCAAGGAGATAAGACCCCGTAACACCTATAAAAGCTTATTAGAGCCCTGCTAGGGCATAAGATGAGTGTGCTCATGGGCTGAATTACTTTTAAGGTGACTGCCCCTCTGGTAAGGTAGGAACACCTTCCCACCTCATGCTGTGGGTTCCAAGTCGCCTCACTAAGCCAGTAGCAGGAACTTTAGGCCAGCCATCCTAATGGCTGACTGGGCTGTTACTATGACTTTTTGTACCCAATTTCCAGGTCTGAGTATAACGGGCAAAAGACTGAGGGAAGCTATATTCAACAGCCAACAAGAGCAGGTAGCATTGGCATTTCCGGAGTCCAGACCATTCACTGTAAATAGGAAATAAATCTGGATTATTCCCAGGTAATTAACTGGCCTACCTCATTTCCTTGCTAAACCAGTAACATCTGACACTTTAGAAAGTGGTTATGATTCAGGGCACCTGGGTGGCTCAGTCAGTTGAGCATCTGACTCTTGATTTCCATTCATGTCGTGATCCCAGGGTGGTAGGATTGAGCCCCACTCAGTGTGGAGCCTGCTTGAGATGCTCCTGTCCCCAGCTAGCACGCATGCTCTCTCTATAGAATAACAATAATAATAAAAAAAAAAGAAAGTGGTTATATTTGTTGTCACCACTGATATGAAAGGACAATATTTTTTCACAAATATATAGATGACACTTCTAAAATAATGAAAATTGCATGAATTGAAACATAATTTTTAAGCAAAACATCACATAGTCTAGTGAAAAATAATGTTTAAGAGGTATATATACTATGATTCCAGGATTATAGAAATAAACATGCATGTATAAAGACAGGAAAGACATTAAAGTATAAACAGAGGTATCTCAAAGTAGTGGACTTTTAGGTGATATATGTTGTTTCTTTTGGTTCACCCATGTTTTCTAAATTTCTCCAATATATATGCATTACTTTTATATGAAAATAACTTTTTGTATTTTTTAAAACTACATTCTCTACATTTTGGCTTGAATAACCAAATAATCCTCTGACAATAATAATAGCAGTGTAATAACACAATAGGCCAAAGGGGAAAAAAGGAAAACATAAATGGTAAAACCATCGTCAAATTTGTCCTAAAGGCTACTTTTACCAATTTGCAAACTTGGTAGTTGCTGTGAAATTGTCTGTTTTTACCAGACTCCAAGTGTCAATAGAGAGAATTAATAGAAAGTCGACTGGAGAGTTTACCCAATTTCAAGACTTTAAATGAAGTAAATTTATTTAAAGTAATAATAAGCAAAGATAGAATTACCCTATGACCCAGCAATTGTACTACTAGGTATTTATGCAAAGGATACAAAAATGCTGATTCTAAGGGGCACATGCACCCCAATGTTTATAGCAACACTATCAAAAATAGCCAAATTATGGAAAAAGCCCAAATGTCTATCAACTGATGAATGAATAAAAAAAAGATGTGGGATATATACAATGGAATATTACTTGGAGGTTAAAAAGAATGAAATCTTGTCATTTGCAACAACATGGACAGAACTGGAGGGTATTATACTAAGCAAAACAAGGCAGTAATAGAAAGACAACTATATGATTTCACTCATATGTAGAATTTAAGCAACAAAACAGATGAATATAGGGGAAGGGAAGGAAAAATAAGATAAAATTGGAGAGGGAGGCAAACCGTAAGAGACCTTTAAATACAAAGGACAAACTGAGGGTTGCTGGAGGGGAGATGGGTAGAGGGATGGGCTAAATGGGCAATGGGCATTAAGGAGGGTCCTTGTTGGGATGAGCACTGGGTATTATATAGAAGTGATGAATCACTCACTGGGTTCTGCTCCTGAAACCAGTACCACACTATATGTTAACTAACTTGAATTTAAATAAATAAATTTAAAAAATAAAATATTAATAAGTGCATTTTTGGATTATAATAGTGGGAACTCAGAAGATGATAAAATTAATTGAGTGATTGATTGATTCCTTCATTCACCTAGTGAGCATGGGAAACTATGCAATGTGTGGGGGGTAAAGCAGTGAATAAGATGAACACAGTCCCTCTGCCACAGATTTAACTACACACATTCCTTTTTACTTATACTGTAACTACTTCCAAAATGGTTTGTGTGATATTGTAGAAATTCTGTAAGAAAAATATTTATTATTTTCTTGAACACAACATTATGGAATGGCCAAACAATCTGTTATGTACAAATCATCAAAACCCTAATCTTCTATCTTAACAAAGCTCACTGTAAAGATGTGAGAAGCTACCAAAAGAAAATCCAAATTAGTCTCTTTCCAGAATACTAGGAAAGGCACTTTAAGAGTAAGCTCCCCTTTTCCTGTTTTCTCTTAGTTGATGGGTTTCAGACAAGGTATACCAACCACCTCTCCTATGTAAGAGATAAATGTTATGGAAAAGTTTTCATATTATTTGAGTTATAAAGTTTAAAGATTAAAATGCAGATACTTAGTCTGAAAGTAGAGTTTCTATGGAAAAGCGGGTTTGCACTTAAACTTTCTGAGCCCCAGGAGATCCTCACCTACTTTATAGGGATTTTCTAAGGCCACCAGGACATTATATTTGAAAACATTTGCAGCTTGCTACTATTGGAATTTTATTTTGGCCACCTATTCAATTAGTGGTGATCTCTCTCTCTGAAATGTGGGTGATGTTTCCTTGCTGCATATTTTCAGTCTCCTTTTTCTTCCTATAATAATCAAAGCCAGTGAGTATTGAAAAACCAGGGACTTTGGGTTAACACACATGGATGGCAGACATCACCAGTCCCAACCCAGTTGCCCTCTAAGGGGCTTTGAGAAAAAACACAAGTTAAAAAAAAAAAGGCAGGGGAAGGGGACAGGTTGGGTACTGGCAGTGCATCAACAGGAAAGTGGAAGATCATTTAAAAGGGAGATTAGATGCTATAACCCAAGATGAATCTGGCAAGATAGAATAATCGAATGACAAATTAGGGGCAGATAAGAGGCCAGAGCAACTGGAAAGGGTTGTGGGAGATGAGAGGGAACAGAAAGGGATGTAAAGACTAGGATGGTTTCAAAACCATGTAGAAACATGGCACTACAATTGCCATATGATATCTACAAACACCTGGCCTGCTGTTGCTGGGCTGGAGGTAGGCTGCCACTCCATATTGTCTAGCCCACTACCATGTCTCCTAGTTCACTGTTCTTCATTTATTGAAAAAATGTTAATCCAGGTATTGTGACCTCTAAAATGTGAGTAGTCAAAATTAGACCTTCATTTCTATCATCGAAATTATTATATATCATGCAATAATCAACCCAAGTTTTACCCCCACCTATGATAGCCCTGTAAGGAGAAACCTTTCTTTGCCTTTTTGGTTGACATATGCCTTCCACATCTGTACTCGGAGCACAGCCTTCCAAAATGGATCCACAACTGCCATGCAGCTGTAGGAACGTGGCTCCTTATTTTCACACTAGTTAATATTTACTGAGAACATATTGTTTTTAGGCACTTTATATATTGCTATCCTTCTTAATGTGTGTAACAACCCCTGTGAAAGAGGTAGCCATATCCCAGTTTAAAAGGATAATCCAGGATTCAGAGTCGCTAAGAAATATACCCCAAGATAGACAGCCTCTACGTGTCACAGCTAGGGCTTAAATCAGGTTGCTCTGACTTCAAGCCCAAGATCTTTTCCTTATGCTGCGATGTTGCTGTATTCACATCTAATGTTATGTGGACAATTTTACCATGGCATTGCTGAATTGGCACATTTCCAACTCCCTAATCACATGGCTTCATCATAGCCATACATAATTGTACTCTTTAACAAGCTGGGCTCAGCAGGTACTTTGATCTTTCTGAAAAGTCTGTAGTAAAATGCAGAGTAATAACGTATGATCAATCTGACTCTTAAAAGTGAGAACTTGGTCTGATGGTCGCTACCTTTTATTCTTTTAGCTTTCTTACTCTAGAACTTCTGTTGCAATTGTTCCTTAATTTTATTAAAACCTCCAGTACATTGATACTGCTACTTTTTCACAATCTTCATCACTCTCCCAATTTGGCCTCTCTTTTACTGAGCTTACAATTCATGACCCATTATTAAAATAATTTACTTGAAAACATATTCAAATCTCTAGCTTCATTTTTCCTGTACTTTCCTGGCTAGACCCCAATCCTTCATGAGCCTATTAGCCATCTTCTTTATGCCTGTACCTACTGGAGATTATATCACAAGTGTTTGCTGGCTGCACTTTAAATTTTTGATCCCAAGCCTCAAATATACCCTCAGTAGTGCCAAAGGGCTTTTACTACCTTTCCTAATAAAGCACCCTTTGGAGTCTTTGAAATAACTATTTTATATTTCCTTCCCCCCAAACCTCCCACACTCTCTCCCTCCCCATTCTTAGCTGATGGCTTGGGCTCATACCTACTTGAAAAAAAATCTAAGCCATCATACAGGAACGCCTGTATTTTATTAAGCTACTCACGTTGTCTCTGTGCTCCTATTCTCTCTGCCTTCCCTCTTCTTGAAATGGAATAAATCTATCTGTTTCTCTCAGAGGTCAATCCTTCCACTCATTCTCAGATTCCACTCACTCTTACCTTTCCAAGAATGTTGTTCTCATAGTTAACCCTCACCTCTATTCTACACCACCAGTGTCTTTCTCTGCACTGGATCATTCCAGGCAACATACAAACAAGTTTTATAATCTCTCAAATTATAATAACCAAAACTTTCCTTGACTCTCATGATTTCCTGTACTATAATTCTCTGTTTTGCCACAGCAACCTCCTGAAAAAACTTCCTTAGTTTTCGCTCACTCTGGTTACTCCAAGCTCCTGCTCAACTATTGACTGAGTCTGCTCTTGTCTGGGCCACCAGGAATCTCATTATTGCTAGATCCTCTACACACTCCTCCTGTTTTCATTGTACTCGCCTTCCTCCCCGCAACATTTGACCCTTATCCAGTCCCTTCCTTTTCTCCTTTGTCTTTTAAAACATACTCTCCTGCAACTGCTCTGGCCAGTTCACTAATTGCTTCTCCACCTGTACCTGATCTCTATCGCTTCTCGGCCCTTTGGCTAAGATCAATTGTACCTGATCTCTAACTACTGGGATATAGCAGAGCATAATACTGGCCTGTCTTCTAAGTCTATATATATTCTCTCCAGTTGATTGCATCTAGTCCATGACCATAAATACCAGCCATATACAGAAGACTTCATCTGCCATCCAACACCTTTCCATGAATTCCAAACTTGTATAATTAACTGAGTACCTGCCACCTATGCTTGGATAACAAACATAGATTTTTCCGTGGCACTTTCTATCAGAGGCCTATCCAGCAGCCATTCCTTCCTTCTTTCTTGCTAAGAGGAGCCTTGATTTTATGTAGTTACCAAAAGTGATTGGACACCCAGATGAAACTTGGTTAGTCATGGCCTAATCATGGTAGTCCAATTCCTACTGCTGGCGACTGATTCAAAAATAAAAACGTACACGTGACACAATTCTGGCTAATGAATTGAAAGAAAAACCTGCTGCAGAGCCTCCAGGAACATTTTCCTTGGTATTGAAAAGTACTATGTAAATCAGATCCTATCTCTTCCCTCTTTATCCCAAGTTTATCCCTGTTGTCTATAGTGCCCTCTACAATTGGGCTCTTGCTTATCTTTTTTATTTCATGCCATTTGTTCCTTTCCTTACTCACCATGCTGACGTCCTCTTTATTTTCCCAATACATCAAGATTTCAGGACCCTTTGCCTTCTCTGGTCCCTCTGCCTGAATTGCTTTTCTTCCAGTTCTTTGCATGGCTTGCTCCTTCTCATCATATAGCATTCAATTCAAATGTCATCTGTTTTAGAAAGGTTTCCCTTGCTCATTTTGACTTATTTACTGTTTAACTCTTATCACAACATAAGATTGCCATTTTTTTATGTTTATTTTCTTTTTTTTTATTTTCCGTCTCATTCACTAGAATATAAGACCATTGAGAATTTTATTATTGAGGGAATATTAATCTTCTTTCAAGACTATGATGTTGTATGGTATTTCCAATGCCTAGAACAGTGCTTAACATTTATATTTATATTTGCTGAATTGTAGATATATATATATATATATATATATATATATATATATATAGTTGTAATTGGCTGTAATTAAGTACATATTGGTGATGTGGCATCAGAATTAAATTAACCCACCAAGCATCAGCTAGGGTGGCTCTGATTCAAAATAATACTTCATAAGAAACAGTTTCTTAATGCTTTTCTAAAGTGAGGAGGGAAAAGGAGAGCAAAAGATATTTTTGTTGTTTATATATTTTTAAATAAATTTTAACATTTATTTATTTATTTTGAGAGAGAGAGATGGAGAGCGAGCAGGGGAGAGACAGAGAAAGAGGGAACAGAATCCCAAGCAGGGTCTGAGTAGCACAGAGCCTGGTGCGAGGCTCGAACCCATGAACCATGAAATCATGACCTGAGCCAAAATCAAGAGTCAGGCACTTAACCGACTGAGCCACCCAGATTCCCCTACATAGTTTTTGAAAGGAGAAGAAAGTTGTATTTGGAAAATAGAGCTAATGTGTATTCTCTGGCACCTCTAGTACTGGCAGAGATAGATGGCCAAAGAGAGATGAGATGTGTTAGTCCATTCAGGCTGTGGTAACAGAATGCCACAGACCAGGGTGGCTTAAACAACAAACATCTATTTCTCAGTTCTAGAGGCTGGGAAGTCCAAAATCAGGGTGCCAGCATGATCTGGGTCTTGGTGAGGGCCCTTCATGGCCTTCTAACTGTATCCTCACATGGTATAGAGAGAGAGCCTGGTCTCTTGATCCCTTTGGGAGGACACTAGCTTCATCATGGGAACGCCAACTCCATGACCTGATTTGACTGTAAAAACCTCCCAAAGGTCCCATCTCCAGATACCATCATAGTTCGGGGCTTCAACATAAGAATTGGGGGAGGATACAAACATTCAGGCTATCACATGGGGTTATTGGGAATAATAAGCCTCCTTTATCTTGAGGCCTCAAATGAAACAAACCTTACCCTAGATACTTTAACATTTATTATTTTTTAATGGCATATAAATCATAAAATTAAATTTGGCAACATTGGAGAAATACTTTAAAAAGTTTCAAATGAAACATGGTAGTTGGGTTAATGAGACTGCGCAGTGAACAAAAGCCCTTGGATTGAGGAATTGACTTTAAGAATTTCTGATTGCAAATCCACAATTTTTTCAGGATAAATAATTCTAAGCTACTTAAAAAAATTAAAAGTCCTATTGTAGTTATATGTAATAGGACAGATAATAATGATAAATTTATTGTTTAAAGAAAAGATTAGAATGAGAAAGCAAACAAATCTCAGTGGACCAAGTTTTCAGTAATTGTTTAGTTTTTAAATTGTGTTCATCTTAAATTATTTTCTGTGCAAATCAAGAGTTCCATAAAATTCCTTTTATTTTATCACAAAAGCTTGTTATGACATAGCAAAAACACATTTTAAATGTTTACCATGTGGACAAATAATAGTGCAAAGAGTTATTATATTATTTGCTGAATAGAGGTAAATTCAAGTAAACTTAAGAAAGATAGCTGCTATTTATTAAAATTATGCTGCTTTCTGAATACACATTATTAATAATCTTTCCAAGTAGAAGAGGATTATTATTCCCCATTAATTGATGAAGGAACTCAGATTTACATAGCTCATCTCAGGTTTACATTGGTAGTAAGTTCCAGAGACAATATTTGAATCCACATTTTTCTGATAGAAACTCCTTTCCATTGTATTTAGCTTACCATAGCAGTCAATAATTTTGTTCTTGTGGTTTGGTTTGCAGCCAAATTATTAGCTTATAACAACCAACTTCTAAGGAAAGGAAATTGGGACATAAATGTTACCTGGTCTTGGTAAAATTGAAATTTTGATACCGTAATATACTTTTATAAAAATAAATATAAACAACCTCAACATAATAACGGCCATAAATGAAAAACTCACAGCTAGCATCATACTCAAAGGGAAAAAACTGAGAGTTTTTCCCTTAAGAACAGGAGCAAGACAAATATGTCCACTCTTACCATGTTTATTCAGCATAGTACTAGAAGTCATACCCACAGCTAGCAGACAACAAAAAGAAATAAAAGACATCTAAATTGGTGACAAAGAAGTAAAACTTCTAACAACAGTTCTAAAATTTGTAAGGAACTACAAGCGACCCCAAATAGCCAAACAATCTTGAAAAAGAATGACCAAACTGGAGATAATCATAATTCCAGATTTCAAGTTGTATTACAAAGCTATAGAAATCAAAACAGGATAGTGCTGGCCCAAAAATAGACACATAGATCAATGGAACAGAATAGAAAACCCAGAAATAAATCCACAATTATATGGTCAATTAATCTTCAACAAAGGAGGTAAGAATATACAATGGGAAAAAGAAAGTGTCTTCAACAAATGGTGTTGGGAAAACTGGACAACTACATGAAAAAGAATGAAACTCGACCACTTTCTTACACCAGAAACAAAAATAAATTCAAAATGGATTAAAGGCCTAAATATGAGAGCTTAAACCATAAAAATCCTAGAAGAAAGCACAGGCAGTAATTTCTCAGGCAATAGCCATAGCCAACATCTTTCTAGCTATGTCTCCTAGGCAAGGGAAACAAAAATAAACTGTTGGAACTACATCAACATAAAAAGCTTCTGCACAGCAAAGGAAACATCAACAGAACTAAAAGGTAACCTACTGAATGGAAGACAGTATTTGTAAATGACATCTCTGATAAAAAGTTGGACAGCTGACACATGAAAGATGCTCAACATTATTCATCATCAGGGAAATGCAGATCAAGACTACAATGAGATACCACCTCACACCTGTTGGAATGGCTAAAATAAAAAACATAAGAAACAAGTGTTGGTGAGGATGTGAAAAAAGAACCTTTATGCACTGTTGTTGGGAATACAAACCTGGGCAGTCACTGTGGACGGCAGTATAGAGGTTCCTCAAGAAGTTAAAAATTGAGTTACTCTACAATCCAATTATTGCACTATTGGGTATTTACTTCCAAACATACAAAACCACTAATTCAAAGGGATACATGCACCCCTGTGTTTACTGCAGGATTATACAGTAGCCAAATTATGAAAGCAACCCAAGCGTCCATTGACAGATGAATAGAGAAGAGGTGGTTTATGTATAAAACATAATATTATTTAGCCATGAAAAAGAATGAAATCTTGCCATTTGCAACAACATGTTTGGAACTAGGCAGTATAATGCTAAGTGAAATAAGTCAGTCAGAGAAAGACAAACACCATATGATTTCACTCATGTGAAATCCTTCTCTGCAAGAGCACTGCTCTCCTAGCTAGGCTTGACCTTGACAATGGCATAGACTTCAAAACTTCAGGCTTTCAGCTCTGATGTTTAGAAAAACTTGCAATAATCAGATCCTCTTGTTTTAAGGAAATGTTTTCCTTGTGCAATCCCCTGTGTGCTGTTTTCTCTCTCTCTCTCTCTCTCCCTCTCTCTCTGTCTTTCTCTCTCTCTACCCCCCTCCTCTCTGTGATCAGGGCTACCTCCTCTCTGCAGTACCCAAGATTCTTTTCTCCCCCAAATCACATCACCAAACTTCCTACTTTTCACAAGGTGGCCTCTCTTCTCTCTCCAGTTATGCAGTTTGTGTTCTTAGTCCTCAGATTGATTTCCAGGTATTCAGAATGATTTGATACTTATCTAGTTACGTTCAAAGAGCAAGGCAAAAATAGGGTCCTCCTACTGCTCTGCCATCATAACTCCTCCTTGTAGATAACATTTTTTTCTTTTATTTATTATTTTATTATTTTTTTAAATTTACATCCAAATTAGTTAGCATATAGTGCAACAATGATTTCAGGAGTAGATTCTTTAATGCCCCTTACCCATTTAGCCCATACCCCCTCCCACACCTCCTCCAGTAACCCTCTGTTTGTTCTCCATATTTATGAGTCTCTTATGTTTTGTACCCCTCTCTGTTTTTATATTATTTTTGTTTCCCTTCCCTTATGTGCATCTATTTTGTCTCTTGAAGTCCTCATATGAGTGAAGTCATGTGATTTTTTGTCTTTCTCTGACTGACTAATTTCACTTAGTATAATACCCTCCAGTTCCATCCACGTAGTTGCAAATGGCAAGATTTCATTCTTTTTGATTGCCAGGTAATTCTCCATTGTATATCTATACCACTCCTTTGTTATCCATTCATCCATCGATGGGCATTTGGGCTTTTTCTATACTTTGGCTGTTGTTGATAGTGCTGCTGTAAACATTGGAGTGCATGTGTCCCTTTGGAACAGCACACCTGTATCCCTTGGGTAAATACCTAGGAGTGCAATTGCTAGGTCCTAGGGTACTTCTATTTTTAGTCTTTTTGGGAACCTCCATACTGTTCTCCAGAGTAGCTGCACCAGCTTGCATTCCCACCAGCAATGCAAAAGAGATCCTCTTTCTCTGCATCCTTGCCAACATCTGTTGTTGTCTGAGTTGTTAATGTTAGCCATTCTGACAGGTGTGAAGTGGTATCTCAGTGTGGTTTTGATTTGTATTTCCCTGATGATGAGTGATGTTGAGCATTTTTTTCATGTGTCGGTTGTCCATCTGGATGTCTTCTTTGGAGAAGTGTCTATTCATGTCTTTTGCCCATTTCTTCACTGGATTATTTGTTTGTTGGGTGTTGAGTTTGATAAGTTCTTTATAGATTTTGGATACTAACCCTTTATCTGATGTATCATTTGCAAATATCTTCTCCCATTCTGTCAGTTGCCTTTTAGTTTTTCTGATTGTTTCCCTTACTGTGCAGAAGCTTTTTATTTTGATGAGGTCCCAATAGTTCATTTTTGCTTTTGTTTCCCTTGCCTCTGGAGACATGTTGAGTAAGAAGTTGCTGCCAACAAGGTCAAAGAGGCTTTTGCCTACTTTCTCCTCAAGGATTTTGATGGCTTCCTGTCTTATATTGAGGTCTTTCATCCATTTTGAGTTTATTTTTGTGAATGGTGTAAGAAAGTGGTCCAGGTTCATTCTTCTGCATGTCGCTGTCCAGTTTTCCCAGCACCACTTGCTGAAGAGACTGTCTTTATTCCATTGGATATTCTTTCCTGCTTTGTCAAAGATTAGCTGGCCATATGTTTGTGGGTCCATTTCTGAGTTCTCTATTCTGTTCCATTGATCTGAGTGTCTGTTCTTGTGCCAGTACCATACTGTCTTGATGGTTACAGCTTTGTAGTATAGCTTGATGTCTGGGATTGTGATGCCTCCTGCTTTGGTTTTCTTTTCAAGATTGCTTTGGCTCTTTGGGGTCTTTTCTGGTTCCATAAAAATTTTAGTATTATTTGTTCTAGCTCTGTGAAGAATGCTGGTGTTATTTTGATAGGGATTGCATTGAATATGTAGATTGCTTTGGGTAGTATCAACATTTTAACAATAGTTGTTCTTTGTTCCAGGAGCATGGAATCTTTTTCCATTTGTGTGTGTGTGTGTGTGTCTTCTTCAATTTCTTTCATAAGCTTTCTTAGTTTTCAGTATATAGATTTTTCACCTCTTTGGTTAGATTTATTCCTAGGGATTTTATGGGTTTTGGTGCAACTATAAATGGATTTGATTTCTTGATTTCTCTTTCTGTTGCTTCATTGCTGGTGTATAGGAATGCAACCGATTTCTGTGCGTTGATTTTATATCCTGCAACTTTGTTGAATTCATGAATGAGTTCTAAGCAGTTTTTTGGTGGAATCTTTAGGGTTTTCCATATAGAGTATCATGTCATCTGCAAAGAGTGAAAGTTTGACCTCCTCCTGGCTGATTTGGATGATTTTTATTCCTTTGTGTTGTCTGGTTGCAGAGGCTGACTTCTGATGCTATGTTGAATAACAGTGGCAAGAGTGGACATCCCTGTCTTGTTCCTGACCTTAGGGGGAAAGCTCTCAGTTTTTCCCCATTGAGAATGATATTAGCATTGGGTCACTTATATATGGCTTTTATGATCTCGAGGTATGATCCTTCTATCCCTACTTTCTTGAGGGTTTTTATCAAGAAAGGATGCTGTATTTTGTCAAATGCTTTCTCTGCATCTATTGAGAGGATCATATGGTTCTTGTCCTTTCTTTTATTGATGTGATGAATCACATTAATTGTTTTGAGAATATTGAACCAGCCCTGCATCCTGGGTATAAATCCCACTTAGTCCTGGTGAATAATTTTTTTTAAAGTATTGTTGGATCTAATTGGCTAGTATCTTGTTGAGGATTTTTGCATCCATGTTCATCAGGGAAATTGGTCTATAGTTCTCCTCTTTAGTGGGGTCTCTGTCTGGTTTTGGAATCAAGGTAATGCTGGCTTCATAGAAAGAGTTTGTAAGTTTTCCTTCCATTTCTATTTTTTGGAACAGCTTCAAGAGAATAGGTGTTACCTCTTCCTTAAATGTTTGGTAGAATTCCCCTGGAAAGCCATCTGGTCCTGGACTCTAGTTTTTTGGGAGATTTTTGATTACTAATTCAATTTCCTTACTAGTTATGGGTCTGTTCAAATTTTCTATTTCTTCCTGTTTCAGTTTTGGTCGTGTATATGTTTCTAGGAATTTGTCCATTTCTTCCAGATTGCCCATTTTATTGGCATATAATTGCTCATAATATTCTGTTATTATTGTTTTTATTTCTGCTATGTTGGTTGTGATCTCTCCTCTTTCATTCTTGATTTTATTTATTTGGGTCCTTTCCTTTTTCTTTTTGATCAGACTGGCTAGTGGTTTATCAATAGATAATAAATTTTTTTTAGCAATTATTGAGATATGCCAGTGATTCTTGGTATATTCACAGACTTGTGCAGTCATTGCAATATAATTTTAGAACCCCCAACACAAAACCCCATACTCATTAGCAGTGACTCCTCATTCTTTCCCAGTGCTCTAGCTTGAGTAAACCATTAATCTATTTTCTGTCCCTATAAATTGGCCTATTCTGGATATTTCATATAAATGGAATCATATAATTTATGGTCTTTTCTTACTGTCTTCTTTAACTTAGCATAATGTTTTCAAGGTTCATCTATATTGTAGCATGTACCAGTACTTGATTTCTTTGTATTGCTGAATAATATTCCATGTATAGATATATTCCTTTTGTTTATGCATTCATCAGTTGGTGGATATTTGGATTGTTTCCACTTTTTGGTTATTATGAGCAATGTGGCTATGAACATTCATGTACAAGTTTTCATGTAGACATATGTTTTTATATCTCTTGAATATATATCTAGGAGTGGGATTGATAAGTCATAAAGTAACTATGTTTAACACTTTCAGAAACCACCAAACTGTTTTCCAAAGTGGTGGCACCATATTCATTCCCACTAGTAATGCATGTGGCTCATAATTTGTCTACATACTGACAAACATTTATTATTGTCTTTTTCATTATAGCCAGCCTTGTGTTTATGAAGTGGTATCTCATTGTGGTTTTAGTTTTCATTTCTCTAATCACTAATGATGTTAAGCATCTTTTCATGTGCTTATTGGCCATTTGTATATTGGTCTTTGAAAAAAATATCTGTTCAAATCCTTTGCTCATTCTTAAGTTGGATTATTTGTCTTTCTTTTGTTGAGTTGTAAGAGTTGTTTATATATTCTGGACAAGTTCTTTATCAGATTTGCACATATTTTCTTTCATTTGGTGGGTTGTCTTTTTACTCTTTTCATAGGGTTTTTGGGGCACAGAAGTTTTAATTTTGATGAAATCAATTATTTTTCTTTTGTTACTTGTACTCTTGATATCATATCTCAGAAGACTTTGCCTAACTCAAAGTTATGATCATATTTTTATATATATTCTTCTAAAAGTCTTACAGTTTTATTTCTTACATATAAGTACATGATCCATTTTGATTTGATTTTTGTATGTGGTGTGAGGAAGGGTCCAACTTCTTTTTTTGGGGGAGGGGGGCATGTGAACATCTAGTTATCCAAGGACAATATGTTGAAAACACAGTTATTTCCCCTTTGAATTGTTTTGACACCCTTACCAAATTTAATTGACCATAAATGTAAGGGATTGTTTTTGGACTCACAGTTACGTTCTCTTATCTGCATGTCCATTCTAATGCCACAACACCATACTATCTTTATTACTCTAACTTTGTAATAAATTTTGATATCCAGAATCATGAGTCCTCTAACTTTGTTTTCAACATT
The DNA here is from genome assembly GCF_018350155.1 of Leopardus geoffroyi. Taxonomy (NCBI): domain Eukaryota; kingdom Metazoa; phylum Chordata; class Mammalia; order Carnivora; family Felidae; genus Leopardus; species Leopardus geoffroyi. Next base: position 59,348,946 of record NC_059341.1, on the reverse strand, counting down.
CAACAATGTTTTTCAATATTGTTTTGGCTACTTTGGTTCTCTTGCATTTCCATATGAATTTTAGGATCACCTTCTTAATTTCTGCCCAAAAAGGAGGGCAGGCAGCTTGGATTTTTATAGGATTGCATTGAATATGTAAATGAATTTGGAGAATACTGCCATCTTAACAACATTAAGTCTACAAATCCATGAACACAGGATGTCTTCCATTTATTTAGATCTTTCATTTCTTTCAACAATCTTTGATAGTTTTCAAAATACAGGGGTGCCTGGGTGGCTCAGTCGGTTAAGCATAGTTTTCAAAATACAAGGTTTTCATTTCTTTTCTTAAATTTATTCCTAAATATTTTATGATGCCATTATAAATGGAATTATTTTCTAAATTTTGATTTGGGGTTGTTAATTACTAATAAAACTACAATTGTTAATTACTAATGGATAAAAGTACAATTGATTTTTGTATATTGATCTTTTATCTGCTGCTTTACTGAACTAATTTATTAGTTTTAGTAGGTTTTTAGTGGATTCCTTAAAATATTTTCTATGTACAGGCTCATGTCATCTGCCAGTGGAGATAGTTTTACTTCTTCTTTTCTAATCTAGATGACTTTTATTTTACTTTATTTTTTGTCTAATTTTCCCTGACTATGCTAGGCTGAAGAAAGAAAGAATTCATGATCTTGGCCACACCCACTCGGAGTAGAGCTCCATTACATTGAACTAGAGGATGAGGAGCAAGTTGTGGCTCAAATGCCAGAGACTCACTGTTCTTAATGAGATTTGGTAGATTTTATTAAATAAATATTTCTTCATTTTCTTTATGTCCTTAGGACAATTTCCAGAGGCTCTAAATGGCAATTGTTTTTATAATTTTCATTAAACTTGGTTGTTTTGCTGGGAAGAGGGTCCACAGAACTACTCACACCACCACTGAGAAGTATTCCTCCCTAATATGGTGTTTTCATTTCCTATGGCTGCTGTAGCTAATTACCACAAACATAGTGGCTTAAAACAATGCAGATTTATTTTCCTGCTGTTCTGAAGACCAGATGTCTGATATCAGCTTCACTGGGCTAAAGTCAAGGTGTTGGCAGGAGTAGTTCTTTCTGGAGGCTCAAGAGAAAATCTATTCCTTGCCTCTTCCAGATTCTACAGGCTGCCAGAATTCCTCAGTTTGGGACCCTATAACTTAAGTCTTTGCTGCCATTGTCACATAGCCTGCTTTCTGGCACTGACTTTTCCTTTGTCCCTTTTATGAGAACCTTGGTGATTATATCAGGCTCACCTGGATAATCTCATTTGAAGATTTTTAACTTGATCACATCTGCAATTTCTCTTTTGCCATGTTAGGTGATATTCCCAAGTTCCCAGGGATTAGTATGTAAGCATCTTGGAGGGCAGGGGGAGACACAGTTCTCTGCAATTGTGCAGTTTTAGTTTTTGGAAGGAACTGTAGTCTTTGTAGATGAAGAAACTGTAGTTTGAATTAGTTACAATCACTGAAGGTCTATACCTAATGTGTCGCAGAGCTAGAACCATGTCTCCAAAGTCCTCTATGTTAGAACATGATGTTTGAATGATTAAACATAAATAAGATCCATATTATTTGTAGAGTCTAATCTATAGATCTACAATTTAAAATGGTGAGTTGTGAAAGCACAAAATTGGCTTTTATCAAAACTAGTGATCTGAATTCAATTTAAAAGTAATATATGCATTTCAGGGGTGCCTCGGTGGCTCAGTGGGCTAAGCATCTGACTTTGGCTGGGGTCATGATCTTACGATTTGTGAGTCCAAGCCCCACGTCGGGCTCTGTGCTGACAGTTCAGAGCCTGGAGCCTGCTTTGGATTCCGTGTCTCCCTCTCTCTCTGCCCCTCCCATGCTCATGCTCTATCTCTCTCTCTCTCTCAAAAATAAACATTAAAAATTAAAAAAAAAATAAAAAATAGACATATGCAATTCAATCATTGTATTCAAATTTCACCTTTTGTAACAACCTTTGCCTTTCAAAGAACAGGATTGGCTGCAAGCAATATGTTTTCCCCAAGTTAATTTAATTCATGTTCATGAATATATGCAGTAAAATGTAGTTATTACCATATGCACTATGGAATAAACATATGCACATTTAGATAATTTATGGATAATGTGTCCTTTGGTGATTCCAAATGACAGAAATCATCCACAATTTCAGAAGGGCTCTGGAAAACTTAATTGAATGCACTGTGTGGTGTGGGAGGGTCTCTTTCCAAAAAATATTTTCACTAATTTAATTTTATAAAGTGTGATCCTCTCCAGTGCTTTTCTTTAGGGTTGTTTTTATCCCCAGCTCCTGAAGGACATTCAGGGCATGTTAACATTTCTCTTGTGGCATAAAATGACCCATGGAAAGAACTGATTAATGATTGCACACAGTTCTCTGGAGGAAAAAGTCATCATGAGATTTGAAATGGTTCCTTTTAACAACAACGTCTGTACTTAGAGTTTTCCAAAGCCATTTCACTTTAAAAGAAAAAAAAGAAAAAAAAGGAAAAGGAAAGAAGGAGCCTCCCTCCCTCCATGGATGCCTTTCACAGGCACATCATCACCACTCAATGAGAAGTTGAACAATAAACTATTGTCACTTATGAGCAGTAGTTACAGGGAAAGAATCTGGCCCTTGAAAGGGATAGATTACACTGCCAAATAGATTTGATCTGGCCCTCTTGTTAGCATGTAAAATTCCCTTTGTAGTGTCAGCCCAGAGAAAGGAAAAAAAGGTAGCATGGGGGTATTTTCTGGGCATGGAATTGGGTTCTGTGGAATAGATCTTCTTTTTTATTGTAGGATATTCTTCACTAGACTCACTGATTTACTACTATTCTATAAATGCAGTGCAAGAGCACATCAAACATTTTCTCAAATGATTGAGTTTAAAGACGTTTTTTTAAAGAATCATAAAATAAATCTCTTTAATCAAGAAAAGCCATTGTCTGTTGTATTCTCAAGTGATGTTCAAGCTCTCTGAGAATGTCTTTGAGGTTTCAGGTTGGGTGGGAGCATTCTTTTATGATTATTCTGTTGAAAATTCTATCAGCTGCATAGAACTCTACAGCCTGTAAATAAACATGGAGAAATAGTGACATAGAGTACATGCTATGTCCAATCTCCACTGTACTCTGCCCTTTAAATAATATGTGCATTTTTTTTCAGTGGGACAAATCATTTAGGTCCCAGTTAATTCTGTTAGGAAATTAATCCTAGAGAATCACTAAGTATATTAATCAAATTGTACTTTTGTTCACAAAACATGAATTTCATAGGCAATTCCTGCTTTTATGGAAATACAGAGTTACACCTGTGTCATTTACATAAGGAAGAAATGTCATTGATATGGCAGCATTTTAAAATAATGACCTATTTACCTAATTGAAAAAATCTTTGTTGAAGTGTAATGTATATAAAAATATATAAATATCATGAATATGCAGGCGTATAAATTTTAACAATTTTAACACACCTCTGTAGCCAGCACCCAGATCTAGAGACAGCATCCCCAAACCCCCTTTATTTAATCTATTAAAAAAGGATTTGATCTTGCTTGTTTAGAACTTTAAAAAGCTAACAGAATAGTCATTTTTCTGGCATACCTTTTTCTTAGGCAATTTATAGGGACCCAAAAGTATTTGTGATCACTTTCAGACAGATGAAAAAGTACACTAAAAAGGAAGAAGAAATAAGTATAACCCTACTCTCTTTTCCATTTTTTAAAGGAGGGGGCATTTATATAAAACCATAAGAGAAATAAGCAATTTTTGAAAAGGACTGAATTATTAGTTTTAAAATCACAGACTCTTGGAAGATTATGATTTTAGGGAAAACATTTTGTGCACAGCCCAGGCTGCCAGAGGCCACCACTAGAGGGAGGCAGAGGTACCACCTCAGGCTCTAGGGCTGTTTCTGGGGCTGGTGCTGAGCCTGCCTTGGTGGTGGTCAGGCCAAGGCCCAGGCAGGCTCTGGCAACCACGAGGTTGAAAAAGGCTTTCTGGACAAAGAAAGTCCACTTCCTAGATGAAGACAGGAAGATAGGGAGTAACTAGAGAGGAGTAAGTAGAAATTAAGTAAGTTAAGTAGAAATTAAGCAGGCCCTGAAAGAACCTGAGCTGGGGGTCCAACTGGAAGAGGCTGAGAATGTTCTGGTACCCCTCACAGACAGCAGACCAGACTATGAGGACACAGGGTCCATTTCACAGGAAACAATTGAACAATTGTTCAATGAATTTCCTAACATTATAGATACAGAAACAGAGTGAAGTGGTGTTCCAGTTGCAGGGCTATCAACAGTGGTGCTAAGACAGAAACAGTCATCTCCCAGCCTCCAGAGCTCATTTTATTCTTTGTTATTACTCAGATCAGATCATTTTACTACTTTATTACTGAGTTGTATTCGAAAGATGTTTTGGTTCAGGAGCCTTAAGAGCATAAGTTGAGAACTTAGGATCAAGCAGTTTTGAAAGCTGTTGGTTAAGGGAGTTTTGTGGGGATGCTGTGAAATCAGAGTTATGTTATTATTCAAATGGGGCTCATTGTACTAACTTTATGCTTAGCTGGCTAGGGAAAAATGGGGAGTAAATGTGAATGAAAAGGACCTCACTACAGAGATAAGCCCATTAACACTCTGCTCTGGTGGTATGCATGCTTATGTGTATGTATAAGTGTGTGCCCAACATTCTTGGGTCTGTTGTGGCTGTTGTAATGCTATTATTTACTGTTGGTCACTTTTTCCATATGACAACTGAAAATAATAGAAAGTTTCAATTGCAAGGCAATGCGTGGACACTGGGATGCTTGCCATTTTATTTGCCTTTAGACAGAGGATACAGGTAACTTGTTTTATACAGTGTTTGTGATCTGTATGTGTTTTGAAACCCAGGTCACATGGTTAAATGGAATTAGTTTTAAGTTAAAGAACACACACCTGAATAATGCAAATAATGGTAGCTCAATCCTCCTTTATCTTGGACAACAGTTAACATTATCTAAACTTGTAAAACAGTGGACGGTTTGGGCTGTTCAGTTAGCTCCACACTGTCAGGCTTCTTAGCTGTGGCCAGCTAGCTCTTTTTTCTACTTTCAACAAGCCAAGCTCATTGGTTTAATCCTTTTGTTAACTCTTAAGCTTTGGTGTGTGCCACAGCCATGGACTGAGTACCTCTTCCTAGTTTTCTGTTTTGTAAATGACTCTTTCTGAAAATAAGGAAGACTAATGAAAACTTGCAGAGGTTGGTAACTTTGTAGATAGTATTCGGTTTAAGACTGATGGCAAACTTTTGAGGATACTTTTAAACCGAACAGGTATGATTCTGTGAGTTCACCACTTCTGAAAAGAAAGATTATTAACTCAGGAACAGCTCACATTGCATCCTTATTCATGACGTGATGGTTGTGTCTTCTTCGTATGTAAAAGGTGTTTCCTGCATGTTGAGTATTAGAGCAGTCACAGGGAGTTCTTCTGGTGGATCCAATGCCAGTACAGATCAAATCTGGGCCAAAGCTGGACTAGGCTCTGAGGTACACAAGCCCAGAGAAGACAGGTGGATACCTGACATCCACACAAACAGCCACATTTCAGGGAACACCTCTGAGTGCAGGCCACAAAGGGCCAGTCCCAGCAGATAGAGCAGACCCTTGCAGCACCCTGGGATGGCAATGGGGGGGAGAAAGGGGACAAGTGATCTGAGGGGTTTAAGGCACTTGCTGTAAACAGGACGTGTATCTGAGGGTATGTGTTTAGTGTCTGTTGATCACGCATGTGGCCATGTATGTGGCATACAGGCCAGAGTATGGGATCACAGCAGATACCCAATATTATTTCAGAATGAGATATTTCATTTGGTGGACTTTCCAGATACCTGAAACAAATCTTTCTAAAATGTGTACATTAATTATTTCCAGGGAAACCTTTTAAATGGATTATATATTTCCTGCCCTTCTAAAACAGAGTCGATGAGCTTGGTGTAAACCTTATTAGGTGACCATCCCTGACCGTAGTGAAGCCTTCCGGTTTGTTAAGCTCAGACTTCTTGTCCATGTAGGAAATATAGAGCCTCCCCAGAGTGCCACATTAAAAAACTTGTATGTTTTTTTGCGTATAATTTTCTTCTAGCAGTGTGACGATGTCTCTTACTGCATCTCACCCTTCTTGGTGTGTCCATTTTTATTAGTGCTCTTTCCTTTTCCTCTGGTGCCAACTTGTTTCTGATTGATCTGTTTTGGGTCACAAAAACAGATGTTCAGGTGTGTTAAAATTATGTGTAAAACAAGACGGGGATCCTGCAAAAAAGTGTTATGAATTAAGCATATATACTTAAATACCTGAACGTCCAAATTCAAACATCTATTTAAACTACTCAAAATCCTTTCTGGTGGCTTTATGTTATGTTTTATTTTATTTTGTTTGCTTTTCAACGTTTATTTATTTTTGGGACAGAGAGAGACAGAGCATGAACGGGAGAGGGGCAGAGAGAGAGGGAGACACAGAATCGGAAACAGGCTCCAGCCTCTGAGCCATCAGCCCAGAGCCTGACGCGGGGCTCGAACTCACGGACCGCGAGATCGTGACCTGGCTGAAGTCGGACGCTTAACTGACTGCGCCACCCAGGCGCCCCATTTTGTTTGTTTTAGTAGTTGAGATTTTCATGGGTCATCTCTGACTATGTGAGGTATTCACATAATCTGTAATGTTATTTGGCAATATACATTGGCTGTCATGTCTTTTCAAGAACTGTGACTGGCACAGAGTAAGGGCTTAGCAAATATTTATTGTAAGAATAATGTATTGCTGAATGAAGGCAGGACATGCAGTTTCTGTCCTGCAAAATTCAACTATATGCCCATTCCAGCAGAAGGCACATACAAATATTAACTTAGAATGATGTGAGTAAAAGCCAATGATGCTGGTATCATTTTCTAGGAGTCACAAACCCAAGGTCAAGGGAAACACTGGCCAGAACAACCTTTTGTTTTATGTCAGTGCCTGTGGATCATGCATGAACTCCCTAGTTCACTGGCCTCACCACTACTTTTTTTATTTCACATTTGGCTAAGTCAGACAGTTAGGTTACCTGCTTGGCATACCCTGAGGGTGTTTGGATTTTAAGGTCCCTGAGTTGCTGTCTTATATAATCTTTATTGAGTATTCTCACCATACAAGGCAGTACTAGATGGTGACAAACATGTTCAAAACCCAAACTCTTGATTCCCCTCTAATCCCAAGCTTCCCCTTCTATAGCCTGCCCCAACTCAGTAAATGCCCCTCTTCAAATGCTAAAAACCACAGGGACATTCCTCTCTTTTTTTCACATCCCTCTTTCACTCCATCAGCAAATGATACCACCTTTGAAAGATATTTAGAATTTAAGTATTTCTCATCACTCTCATTGCCACTACTTTAGTCCAACACCTCCAGCCCAGGTTATTATAACAGCCCCTGACTGGTCTATCTGCTTCCACACATGTCCTCTTACACTTATCCCCACAGGGAGATGCTTTTACTTTGGAAGTAAATCACAGCAGTTCTCTGTTCAAAACTCTCTGTTAGTTTCCGTCTCACTCAGTGTAAAAGTTGAGGTCCTTTCCATGGCCTATAGACCCGATCCTTTCCCTTCCCCCACCTCTCCACCCATGTGTCCTACTGCCCTCTTTCTCATCCACTAGGGACCACGCACACTGGCCCCCTATTGTTCCTAGAACATGCCCAATGTTCCCACCTCATGGCCTTGCATCTGCTTTTTCTTCTATTTGGACCCTCTCCCATTAGATAACCAAGTGACTCATTTCCTTTCTTCCTTTGGGTGTTTGTCCAAATGTCCCAATTTTAGACAAGCCTTCCACAACTACCCTATCTAAACTAGCAACCCCACATCATCTTCTAGCCCCTTTATCCTGATGTTTTTCTTGACAACTCCTTACCTGACACTAAATATTTATTAGTCTGTCTCCTCCCTCAAGAATGTAATCATCTTGAGGGAAGGGATTTTGTTCATTATTGTATCTCAAGTGTATAGAATAAGGCCAGTTTTATTGGCCCAATCAACATTTTTTTAATGAACAAATACATGAATAAGTGAAAGAGAAGTATAGCAAAACGATTTATTAATTCAAGAAATACTTACTATGTGTTAACATGTCACACACTGTCCTAAGCCCTCGGAATTCTTCAGTGAACAAGCTAAAAGAAAAGTGGTCAGGCACTGGCAATGAACAGAGATGAAGAGAGAAGACAAGGAGGCAGCCTAGGACAGTGGTCCACAGTCCAGTGTCTGATGTCAGCTCCCTGGGTTTGAGTCTCCCCCCTGCCTCTTGAACAAGTCACTGAAGCCTTTGATGGTTCAGTTTCTTTCCATCTGTAAAGTTGGGGTGATGTATCTATTGCCTAGTTTTGGTGAGAATTACGAGACACAGTGCATATAAAACATTTGACATGTGGCAAGAATTCAATAAATATTGACCATCATTAGAGCAAATGAAGACATGGGAGCCAAACAGTAATAGCTTTTGAGATGAATACAATCCACAAGAAGTTTGGGGAGAGGACCAAGGTGATCTGGTGTTTGAAGCTGCAGTGCTGAGTTTAGTACATTTATGTTCAACACAAGGGAAAGAAGTCAGTTCAAAGAAACAGTGTGCAGAGGCAAGTCTAACTGAATGAGACCTGCTCTGTGCGATTCCACTATGTACCTGGAGCACAGACTGATGGAAAAGTCCAAAGCAATAGTTTTGGTTTTGCTGTGGCAGGAAAGCCAGCAAGTTTACTCCTATCTTGTTAAAGGAAAAGAAACATTTGTATTGAAAGCGTCTATTTTACTGCTCTTCCTATCCTTCAGAGAAACAATCAAAAAGAAGACAGATTCATAAAATTTATTTTACTAACTGTAAAAATGAGAATTGAGAGCACAGAATTAAATGCAGGTGGACTAAGAGGATGTTGAAGTTCCTGTTAACGTCACAGAAGTCCTGTGTGGGTTTTTTGTTTGTTTTGTTTTTGTTTTGCTGAAATGTCTTTTTAAAACATTGTATGGAAAATCACCATAGGTGTTGCTATTTCATCTCAAGTACAGTCATGCATGGGAACATATCGCTTCTTCTGGAAGAGCACCTCTGTCATAACTGGAAGTAAATATGACAAGAGCTAAGCTTTTTTTTTTCTTTTTCTTAGCATAGTACACCCAAATTTCAAGCAGGGTTAAAGGTGAGTCTAAATCATAAAATACATATGGTCATCCATGTGTATATTTCACATCTCTTGAATATTTATAAAGCTAAAGTTTTTGGAGATACAAAGTTCAAAGGATTCCTTGAGAGTGGTCAGACCCTTCTACTCTAACTCTGAGTTATTTGATTTACATGTAGGAAATTTACATGTAGCCAGAATGTATATGTAGGAAAAAATCTTGCAACAAATGTTGCAAAAAAAAAAGAAAGAATTAGCAAATCTATGTATGGTAAGCCTTAGTGAGAATTCTCTTGAATTAATTATGCCCAGGATAGCTTGACCATCCATTAAGCCAAAACTAGTCCATCCCTGGGGGGGATGACCAGGGAGGGAAAAGGCAGATGTGCCAGGGAGGGGCTGCAGGCTGCCCTATGTGTTGCCTCACCCGCCAAGAGCTGGGAACGAACTTTGGAAAAAAGGCAGAATAAGCACCTGCAGTCTTAGATCATTCTTTCCTGGATGTCAGCCAGACTGTCACCAGCCAAACTGCCCTGAAGAACCATCTGGAGATGTGAATATTCTCCAAAACAACTTCTTAAGGCAAAGAGAGACACAAAGGATGTTGGAGGGCAGGTGATGGTAGCTGGTCTCTACTAACCATTTTATGAGCTGATTACAAAAGGCAAACCTAGAGCTTTTAGTCTGTTTATTATATATTTTACTTGCACTGGAAAGAAATGAAAAAAGGCTACAACATGTTTTAGCTTGTTCATTATACATTTGGTAACTTAGAATTTTTATTATTTTAATTCAAATTGATAATCTTTTCTATATTTTGCATTTTGGTATTATTTGGAGCATAAAGCTGGAAAGCTAGTTAATAATATGAAAGGTTGATGAGCACATACCACCAACCCAACAATTCAAAGGCTGTGGCTATATTCTAGAGAAAATCCTATGTAAGTGCACAGGGAAACACCTACAAAGGCTTTTTTTTTTTTTTTTTTTTTTTTTTTTTTTGCAAAAAGTTGGGAACAATCTAAATGTCACTGAAATGGACAAATAAATGGATATTTATGGATAAATAAAGGGAAATGAATAAATAAAGCAAATTATAGAAGGTTCTTACAATGGTATGGCAAAACTATGAACCAATCATCAAACGTGTTTCCTCTCCTGGAGCAAATAATTTCACATTGAGGAAGATGAGTGATGAATTTCACTCATTATTTAATGAATGACTTCTAAGTGTTAAGTATTATACTCGGTGCTATGGACACAGTGAGATAAAACACCTGCTTACGTGAAGAGTTACAGCCTTGCCATCTTTGTACTTTACTACCCAGTGTATGATCTTGAAATTAATTTAGGGTTATCATTAGATTATTTTAGCAGGTGGTTCAGTGTTGGAGTCCATTATTAAATGACATTGAGAAATATTCAAATTGATGTCAAATGATTTTACTAAGAAAAGAGCAAATCCTTGACTTTGAGTTCAACCTTGGCTTCTCTGATCCTAATGATCACTTCCTTTCTAGACCCAGGTACTGTACTGCCAGCCCTCCTGAAGTTCATCACAAGGAGAAAGGAGAATTGATAAAAATCACTCCCACAGAGATCTTTCTAGGGACTTATCAATGTGTTGCTCCAACCCCAAAAAAACATTTCCATTTTAAGGGAGAAAAGTGTTAACCCAAGGAATGGCATTACAAGCATCAAATTCTTATATTTACCCCTCAGAACTCTTTCATTTAAGTCACTGATTCTCAGCTCCAGCTGCACATTAGAATCACCTGGGGAATGATTCTAAAAGACACTGATGTCTGAGCCTCAATCAAGACCAATTAAATCAGAATCCTCAAGGGTAGAGCTTGGGACTTAGAATTTTCTAAAAGCTCCCAGTGCAACCCTAATCAGCAGACTTGGTTGAGATCAATCAAAATATCCATCTCAAGTAAAATCCTACAGGCATCTCACACATAAACAACCACAGAGGGACAAATACAAAGTTGTAAAGGTGGTTTTTAAATAGTAACGGTATTTGTTTGAAAAAGTTAAGATTGGGGAAATGGTTGAGAGAGAGCAGGCTCTAGAGTTAAACTAGGTAAGCTTATGTCAGTGCTGCACACACTAGCTGTGTGAGCAAGGACATCAATCCCTGGGCCTGTAATGGGGACAGGAACAATACCTACCTCTCATAAGACCACTATGGATATTAAATACTTAGAAAACTGTTTCTCATTACCATTATATATAGCCTTCTAGCATCACTTCAAATTTTCTTACTCTGTAAAACTTCCCTTGAGTCACTCAGGAAGAGTAAATCACTCCCCTTCTCTGGCCCCACGTACCCACCAATGAGACTAATCGTATTCACCCATTTATCCTTTGGCATTGTAGTTGATGGAATTTTTTGTCTATCTCCCCTTACGACAGGTTTCTGTTAAGTATGATGAGGCATTTCACACTAAGGAGGATCATTTTATCAACTAAGAAAATAAACATCAATCTTTATTTTACTGAGTTTTTAACACTCTTCCCTATTTAACTCTCTGAGAAAGAAGAAGCCACCAGGAGAGAACTTCTACAAGTACCCACCACCACCTCTACCCACCACCTGCCTCAGTGCCAATACATCCTACCTTCCCCCATCACCATGGATGAACGATCCACTCTCCTAATCAAGACCAGCCCCTCCGCCAGTCGATGAGGTCTCATCCATTCCTTTCTACTGATACCTAGGCCTCCTGGGCTTGATCAATGTCAGTAGAGTCTGGTATTGGTGATGCCTCTGAAATTAGAGGCAGATGCTACTCAAGATTTCATAGGACAGGGGCGCCTGGGTGGCTCAGTTGGTTAAACGTCCGACTTTGGCTCAGGTCATGATCTCGCAGTTTGTGGTTTGTGAGTTCAAGAGACGCATCAGGCTCTGTGCTGACAGCTTGCTCAGAGCCTGGAGCCTGCTCTGGATTCTGTCTCCCTTTCTCTCTGCCCCTCCCACCCCCCCCCCCCCCACACACTCTGTCTCTCTCAAAAATAAATAAACATTAAAAAAATTAAAAAAAGATTTCATAGGACTCTGGAGTTCTTTAAAATTCACCTATTACCTAGGTACTACTCATTAAAAATCAGGAAAAACCCTATATCCAACAGGGCCTCAACTTTAATATTAACATTAATGTTAATATTAATTTGGGGGCCATTATTCAGCCATTAACATTAATGTTAATATTAATATTAATAACAGCTAAGAGAAAAGCAAGACTTAGCCAGGACTTGTGAGTCTTAGTAGCTGTGTAAGTTTTTAGTCAAGTTGAACTTCCCTGAGCTTCGATTTCTCTTTTGTAAAATAAATTATTGTGAGGATCAAATGATATAGAACTTAGCACAATGTCCGACACCTACTAAGTACTCAAAAAATATCAGCTATTATTATTGACTCATCTGAGTTTTTCCTTAAGAATTTCTTTCTTAGAGATCCCTTCCCTAACCACACTGTCTGACATAGTATCTGTCATATCACTGTCTGTCCTCTTGTCCTGCCTTCTTTATTTTCTTCATAGCCTAACACTAACATTATCTGTGTGTGTGTGTGTGTGTGTGTGTGTGTGTGTGGTCTGTCTTCCCTAGTGTAAGTAACATAACAACAGGGACTTTGTTGATTCACTGCTAGGTTGGGAATAGTGTCTGGCACATGATAGCATGACAAGCGCTTAATAAATATTTATTGAATAAGTAAATGAATGATTATATTCCACGTGCTCATAATTTTAGGCAGAATCATGCTAAATCACCTGAAATAAAAGACAACTCCTCTTATTTTTAAAGTTAGCAAACCATTGCAGTTTTTACCAACTCACACTGGTGAGAAATACTTTCTTATGACAACAAAATTACTAACATTAAGAAATAATTTATGGCAAATCTTCCTATCCTTTCACTCTCTAAGTTATGGATTTGAGAACTACTGATCACTGTCTTCCCAGTGACCATTTTTGAGTTAAAGAGCATTAATAACTCTTTCTTCAGCCTCTTTCTTCCTGGGCTGAGAAATTTCAGTGTCTTTACTAATTATTAAAATATATGGTTTTATGTGGTTCTCTTCTGAATTGAATCCCAAACCTTCACATCCTCCTTGGTTTGGAATTCAGAATTGGAAAGGATGTTTTATTACTGACCACTGCAAAGCATAACTGATGAACTACCTCACAAATTATACTGCGGTTCTCCTATTTAAATATCCAGGAATTGGGTTACTGAGTTACATCAGTGACTCGTGGCCAGCACGTTATTCACAATGACCTCAGGAACTTTTTCTGCCCAATTTGTACATACACAGCCCATCTTCATCTGGTGAACAAAGAGTTTATTTTGCTACCTAAATTTTTCCCTTTTAACTGAGCTTCATTCTGTCTTTGGCCACTGTTTTGGGCTGAATTCTGTTCCCCCCAAATTTACATGTTGGAGTGCTAACTTCCACTACCTCAGAATGTGCCTATATTTGGCAATAGGGTCTTTAGGAGGTAATTAAGGTAAACTGTGGTCATTAGGGTGGACTGGTGTCCTTATAAGAAGAGATTAGGACCCAGAGACACACAGAAGGAAAACCATTCAAAGACAGAGAGAAGGCAGACATCTACAAGTCAAGTAGGCCTCAGAAGAAACCAAACGTGCCAACACCTTGATCTCTAACTCCTAAGCATCTAGAACTGTAAGAGAATAAATTTCTGTTATTTAAGCCATCTGATCTGTGGTACTTTGTACGGCAGCCCTAGCAAGCTATTACAGCCACTTTTCCTATTTAACAAGCATACTTTGAATTCTGATACTGTCTCCCTACACTCTGCTTGCAAAGTGCAGTCTGCTCTTCTGCAGTTACCTTCTGTCACCTTGTTCTCTTCTGGGTTTCCAAAAATTAACTTTAGAAGGAAAACACCCAGGGGTGCCTGGGTGGCTCAGTCGATTAAGCATCCGACTTCGACGCAGGTCATGATCTCATGGTGTGTGGGTTCGAGCCCTGTGTCAGGCTCTGTGCTGACAGCTCGGAGCCTGGAGCCTGCTTTGGATTCTGTGTCTCCATCTCTCTCTGCCCCTCTTCCATGCTTTCTCTCTCCCTCTCTCTCTCTCTTTCTCTCTCAAACATAAACATTAAAAAAGAAAAAAAGAAAGAAAGAAAGAAAGAAAGAAAGAAAGAAAGAAAGAAAGAAAGAAAAAAAGAAAGAAAGAAAACACCCAAAAGAGAATGGGCACCAAGTTTACTGCACTTGATAGGATCATGGAAGGTAAATTAAACTTTAGTCTGAGGGATATTTGTAAAAGCACCCACAAGCAGTTATATGCTGGAAGTCAGCACTAAAGATATTACCCAGAGACCCAACAATTGAGGATTTAGAATGAAATGAGCTTATCAAGGAATGCATCTGTACAGACCAGATAATACCAAGGACTGAACTGTAGGAAGCACTGGGGTCAGTGTAAGGAAGAGCAGGAGGAGCCAGAAATGGAGCCAGAATGGCAGCTGATGTGGCAGGAAGAGAACCAGGAAAATGCTTATGAAGCTTAACATTCAAAGCCAGGAGAAAGGAGAGTCCCTCTCATTCTCCTCCACCCCACCTGTCAGCATCCCTACAAGCACTGGCCACTAGTGACTTACCTCAGTAAATAAGACACTTTCTGCAGATCCTGTCTTCTTTTATTTGAACCCCCTGATGGCACTTGACGTTGACAGTCATTCCTCCTTTTTCGAAATATTCTCTTCCTTTACCACAGCACTCTTTTCTAGTCTTCTTCCCGTCCCTCCGACTGCTATCCCACTGCTGCCCAGTTTCCTTCTCCTTAAGTCACTCTTCAAATGTCAGCTTTATTCAGAAATCTGACTTTGCCCCACTTCTCATTTAACACATCTCTTTCACATCAGCCACTTCTGTAGCTCTCTGTTCCCATCATAGGTGGTACTCTGTGCCCTAAACTTTTCCAAATGCTTTGTCTCCTCCCAATATTTGCCTTCTCTGTGACAAAATTCTGTTGTTTTTTATGCACCAGTTTCATTTACTCATCCATCCACTCTTTCATTCCCTCAACAACTGTGTATAGGTGTTAGGTGCCAGGCACTATGCAAAGCACTGAACTTCAAAGTTAATGTCCAAATGAGACTCATTTACATTTTACCAGAAGACTTCAGTTCCTAAGTCCCAAAGAGTAAGTAGGAATAATATAGTTTGCATTTGTTACATTATATAAATAAAGTGTATAATATATGATGTAATAATCATGTGATGCTCATAAATATTCCATAAAATAGATTGATTGGACAGATATCATTTTTACCTCAGGAAAGTCAAGCTCATTGATTCTGACAAAATTATCTTTTTTTTTTTAATAAGGAGGCATTTATATTCTATTATAATAATAAAAAGTAAACCTAATAAATACATCTAAATAACATACTGCATTCTAGTTCTATTAATTGGTATAGGAACAAACTGCTACAAAAATAAAACCTGGACAAACTTTATCTCTTAGCTTTTGGATATTAACTGAAATATGAGATTAGCATAGAGATAGCTCATAGCAAATGCTAAGTAAAAAAAATCTAGAATTATAGATAAAACCTTTTAAATAAATTTATTCCTCATCTCATAAAAAATGGCAGTCTGTTTTTTCAGGGTATTAATTTTCTGGTGTTGCTATAACAAAATACTATAAGCTTAGTCGCCTAAAACAACACAAATTTAGTATCTTTCAAATATGGAGGTCAAAAGACCTACAGTCAATGTATTGGCAGACTATACTCTGGAGGCCTTAGGAGAGAGTTTCTTTTCTTGACTTTTCCATATTTTATTTTATTTTATTTTATTTTATTTTATTTTATTTATTTTATTTTTATTTATTTTATTTTTATTTTATTTATTTTATTTTTTAATATGAAATTTATTGTCAAATTGGTTTCCATACAACACCCAGTGCTCATCCCAGCAGGTGCCCTCCTCAATACCCATCACCCACCCTCCCCTCACTCCCACCCCCATCAACCCTCAGTTTGTTCTCAGTTTTTAAGAGTCTCTTATGTTTTGGCTCCCTCCCTCTCTAACCTCTTTTTTTTTTCCTTCCCCTCCCCCATGGTCTTCTGTTAAGTTTCTCAGGATCCACATAAAAGTGAAAACATATGGTATCTGTCTTTCTCTGTATGACTTATTTCACTTAGTATAACACTATCCAGTTGCATCCACGTTGCTACAAAAGGCCATATTTCATTCTTTCTCATTGCCATGTAGTATTCCATTGTGTATATAAACCACAATTTCTTTATCCATTCATCAGTTGATGGACATTTAGGCTCTTTCCATAATTTGGCTATTGTTGAGAGTGCTGCTATAAACATTGGGGTACAAGTGCCCCTATGCATCAGCACTCCTGTGTCCCTTGGGTAAATTCCTAGCAGTGCTATTTCTGGGTCATAGGGTAGATCTATTTTTAATTTTCTGAGGAACCTCCACACTGTTTTCCAGAGTGGCTGCACCAGTTTGCATTCCCACCAACAGGGCAAGAGGGTTCCCGTTTCTCCACATCCTCTCCAGCATCTATAGTCTCCTGATTTGTTCATTTTAGCCACTCTGACTGGCATGAGGTGATATCTGCGTGTGGTTTTGTTATTTCCAGGTATTTCCCTGATGAGGAGCGACATTGAGCATCTTTTCATGTGCCTGTTGGCCATCCCGATGTCTTCTTTAGAGAACTGTCTATTCATGTTTTCTGCCCATTTCTTCACTGGATTATTTATTTTTTCAGGTGTGGAGTTTGGTGAGCTCTTTATAGATTTTGGATACTAGCCCTTTGTCCGATATGTCATTTGCAAATATCTTTTCCCATCCGTTGGTTGCCTTTTAGTTTTGTTGGTTGTTTCCTTTGCAGTGCAGAAGCTTTTTATCTTGATGAGGTCCCAATAGTTCATTTTTGCTTTTAATTCCCTTGCCTTTGGGGATGTGTCGAGTAAGAGATTGCTACGGCTGAGGTCAGGGAGGTCTTTTCCTGCTTTCTTCTCTAGGGTTTTGATGGTTTCCTGTCTCACATTCAGGTCCTTTATCCATTTTGAGTTTATTTTTGTGAATGGTGTGAGAAAGTGGTCTAGTTTCAACCTTCTGCATGTTGCTGTCCAGTTCTCCCAACACCATTTGTTAAAGAGACTGTCTTTTTTCCATTGGATGTTCTTTCCTGCTTTGTCAAAGATGAGTTGGCCATACGTTTGTGGGTCTAGTTCTGGGGTTTCTATTCTATTCCATTGGTCTATGTGTCTGTTTTTGTGCCAATACCATGCTGTCTTGATGATTACAGCTTTGTAGTAGAGGCTAAAGTCTGGGATTGTGATGCCTCCTGCTTTGGTCTTCTTCTTCAAAATTCCTTTGGCTATTCGGGGCCTTTTGTGGTTCCATACGAATTTTAGGATTGCTTGTTCTAGCTTTGAGAAGAATGCTGGTGCAATTTTGATTGAGATTGCATTGAATGTGTAGATAGCTTTGGGTAGTATTGACATTTTAACAATATTTGTTCTTCCAATCCATGAGCACGGAATGTTTTTCCATTTCTTTGTATCTTATTCAATTTCCTTCATAAGCTTTCTGTAGTTTTCAGCATACAGATCTGTTACATCTTTGGTTAGGTTGATTCCTAGGTATTTGATGCTTCTTGGTGCAATTGTGAATGGGATCAGTTTCTTTATTTGTCTTTCTGTTGCTTCATTGTTAGTGTATAAGAATGCAACTGATTTCTGTACATTGATTTTGTATCCTGCAACTTTGCTGAATTCATGTATCAGTTCTAGCAGACTTTTGGTGGAGTCTGTGGGGTTTTCCATGTATAATATCATGCCATCTGCAAAAAGTGAAAGCTTGACTTCATCTTTGCCAATTTTGATGCCTTTGATTTCCTTTTGTTGTCTGATTGCTGATGCTAGCACTTCCAACACTATGTTAAACAACAGCGGTGAGAGTGGACATCCCTGTCGTGTTCCTGATCTCAGGGGGAAAGCTCTCAGTTTTTCCCCATTGAGGTTGATATTAGCTGTGGGCTTTTCATAAATGGCTTTTATGATGTTTAAGTATGTTCCTTCTATCCCGACTTTCTCGAGGGTTTTTATTAAGAAAGGATGGTGTATTTTGTCAAATGCTTTTTCTGCATCGATTGACAGGATCCTATGGTTCTTATCTTTCCTATTATTAATGTGATGTATCACATTGATTTGCGAATGTTGAACCAGCCCTGCATTCCAGGAATGAATCCCACTTGATCATGGTGAATAATTGTTTTTGTAAGCTGTTGAATTCAATTTGCTCATATCTTATTGAGAATTTTCATCCATATTCATCAGGGATATTGGCCTGTAGTTCTCTTTATTTGCTGGGTCTCTGTCTGGTTTATGAATCAAAGTAATGCTGGCTTTATAGAATGAGTCTGGAAGTTTTCCTTCCCTTTCTATTTTTTGGAACAGCTTGAGAAGGATGGGTATTATCTCTGCTTTAAATGTCTGGTAGAATTCCCCTGGGAAGCCATGTGGTCCTGGACTCTTACTTGTTGGGAGATTTTTGATAATTTATTCCATTTCTTTGCTGGTTATGGGTCTGTTCAAGTTTTCTATTTCTTCCTGTTTGAGTTTTAGAAGTGAGTGGGTGCTTAGGAATTTGTCCATTTCTTCCAGGTTGTCCCGTTTGTTGGCATATAATTTTTTATAGTATTCCCTGATAATTGCTTGTATTTCTGAGGGATTGGTGGTAATAGTTCCATATTCATTCATGATTTTATCAATTTGGGTCATCTCTCTTTTCTTTTTGAGAAGCCTAGCTAGCTGTTTATCAATTTTGTTTATTTTTTCAAAAACCAACTCTTGGTTTCATTGATCTGCTCTACTGTTTTTTTTTAGATTCTATATTGTTTATTTCTGCTCTGATCTTTATTATTTCTCTTCTTCTGCTGGGTTTGAGGTGTCTTTGATGCTATGCTTCTAGTTCCTTTAGGTGTGCTGTTAAATTTTATATTTGGGATTTTTCTTGTTTCTTGAGATAGGCCTGGATTGCAATGTATTTTCCTCTCAGGACTGCCTTTGCTGCATCCCAAAGCATTTGGATTGTTGTATTTTAATCTTCATTTGTTTCCATATATTTTTAAATTTCTTCTCTAATTGCCTGGTTGACCCATTCATTCTTTAATAGTGTGTTCTTTAACCTCCATGCTTTTGGAGGTTTTCCAGACTTTTTCCTGTGGTTGATTTCAAGCTTCATAGCATTGTGGTCTGAAAGTGTGGATGGTATGATCTCAATTCTTGTATACTTATGAAGGGCTGTTTTGTGACCCAGTATGTGATCTGTCTTGGAGAATGTTCCATGTGCACTCGAGAAGAAAGTATATTCTGTTGCTTTGGGATGCAGAGTTCTAAATATATCTGTCAAGTCCATCTGATCCAATGTATCATTCGGGGCCCTTGTTTCCTTATTGATCCTGTGTCTAGATGATCTATCCATTGTTGTAAGTAGAGTATTAAAGTCCCTGCAATTACCGCATTCTTATTAATAAGGTTGCTTATGTTTGTGATGAATTGTTTTCTATATTTGGGGGCTCCTGTATTCAGCCCATAGACATTTATAATTGTTAGCTCTTCCTGATGGATAGACCCTGTAATTATTATATAATGCCCTTCTTCATCTCT
This sequence comes from Leopardus geoffroyi, assembly GCF_018350155.1. Classification (NCBI taxonomy): domain Eukaryota; kingdom Metazoa; phylum Chordata; class Mammalia; order Carnivora; family Felidae; genus Leopardus; species Leopardus geoffroyi. The sequence continues at coordinate 59,329,056 of NC_059341.1, read as the reverse complement.
TGTTACAGCCTTTAATTTAAAGTCTAGTTTGTCTGATACAAGTATGGCTACTCCAGCTTTCTTTTGACTTCCAGTAGCATGATAGATAGTTCTCCATCCCCTCACTTTCAATCTGAAGGTGTCCTCAGGTCTAAAATGAGTGTCTTGTAGACAGCAAATAGATGGGTCCTATTTTTTTTTTTTTATCCATTCTGATACCCTGTGTCTTTTGGTTGGAGCATTTAGTCCATTTACATTCAGTGTTATCATAGAAAGATGTGGGTTTAGAGTCATTGTGATGTCTGTAGGTTTCATGCTTGTAGTGATGTCTCTGGTACTTTGTGGTCCTTGCAACATTTCACTCACAGAGTCCCCCTTAGGATCTCTTGTAGGGCTGGTTTAGTGGTGATGAATTCCTTCAGTTTTTGTTTGTTTGGGAAGACCTTTATCTCTCCTTCTATTCTGAATGACAGACTTGCTGGATCAAGGATTCATGGCTGCATATTTTTTTTCTGTTCATCACGTTGAAGATTTCCTGCCATTCCTTTCTGGCCTGCCAAATTTCAGTAGATAAGTCTGCCACTAGTCTTATGGGTCTCCCTTTATATGTTAGAGCAAGTTTATCCCTAGCTACTTTCAGAATTTTCTCTTTATCCTTGGATTTTGCCAGTTTCACTATGATATGTCATGCAGAAGATCGATTCAAGTTATGTCTGAAGGGAGTTCTCTGTGCCTCTTGGATTTCAATGCCTTTTTCCTTCCCCAGATCAGGGAAGTTCTCAGCTATGATTTGTTCAAGTACACCTTCAGCCCCTTTCTCTCTTCCTCTTCTGGAATTCCTATTATATGGATATTGTTCTGTTTGATTTTATCACTTAGTTCTCTAGTTCTCCCCTCATACTCATGGATTTCTTCTATCTCTCTTTCTCACCTTCCTCTTTTTCCATAATTTTATCTTCTAATTCACCTATTCTCTCCTCTGCTTCTTCAATCTGTGGTATGGTCTCCTTCATTTTATTTTACACCTCATTTATAGCATTTTTTAGCTCCTTATGACTATTTCTTAGTCTCTTGATCTCTGTAGCAATAGATTCTCTGCTGTCCTCTATACTCTTTTCAAGCCCAGTGATTAATTTTATTACTATTATTCTAAATTCTTGTTCCATTATATTGCTTAAATCGTTTTTGATCAATTCGTTAACTGTTGCTACTTCCTGGAGTTTCTTTTGAGGAGAATTCTTCTGTTTCATCATTTTGGATAGTCCCTGGGGTGGCGCCAAATTGCAGGGCTCTTCCCCTGTGCTGTCTGGACTAACTTGTGCTGGTGGGCAGGGCCGCAGTCCACAGTCAGACTGGTGTGTACCTTATCTTCCCCTCTCCCAGGGACAGGACTCACTGTGGAGTGGTGTGGCCCCTGTCTGAGCTACTTGCACACTGCCAGGCTGTGGTGCTGCTTCATTGGGATCTGGCATATTAGCTGGGGTGGATCCGCAAGGTGCATAGGGGCGGGAAGGGCAGACTCAGCTCACTTTGCCTTCGGTGGTCTGCTTTGGGAGGAGCCCTGCGGCACCAGGAGGGAGGCAGACCCATTGGAGGGATGGATCCGCAGAAGCACAGTGTTGGGTGTTTGTGCAGCGCAAGCAAATTTGGTGACGGGAACTGGTTCCCTTTGGGATTTCAGCTGGGGGATGGGATAGGGAGATGGCGCTGGCCAGTGCCTTTGTTCTCCACTGAGCTGAGCTCCATCCTCTGGGGCTCAACACCTCTCCCTCCCAGTGTCCTCTTGCCCTCCCACTCTCCAAGAGCAGAGCTGTTGACTTATAACATTCCAGATGTTAAGTCCTGCTGGCTGTCAGAACTCACACAGTCTGGCCCCTCCGCTTTTGCAAGCCTGACTGGGGGATTCTGCCTGCTGGGCGGGCTGCCCCTCCACCGCCCTGGCTCCCTCCCACCAGTACCATGTAGCATGCACCGCCTCTCTGCCCTTTCTACCCTCTTCTGTGGGCCTTTTGTCTACCCTTGGCTCTAGAGAGTCCATTCTGCTAGTCTTATGGCAGTTTTCTGGGTGATTTAGGCAGATGTGGGTGGAATCTAAGTGATCAGCAGGACAAGGTGAGCCCAGCGTCCTCCTATGCTGCCATCTTCCCCCCTCTTTCGACTTTTCCACATTTCAGAGGCCATCACATCCTTGGCTTGCAGACCCCTTTCTCCATTCTCAAGGACACCCAGCAACATTTTATATCTCTCTCATTTTTGCTTCCACCATCATGTCCTCTCCTCATCTCTGACTCTCTTGTCTCCTCCCTCTTATCAGGGCCCTGTGATGAGGATAACCTAACAACATATTGAATTTCCTTACACTAATTTTGTTTTTGAATTTTCAAAAAAGTTTAGAAATTATTCTCAATTAAAATTGTTTTTCTCCAATTAGAAAAAAATTACTAGAATTTTTATCTATGAGGTGATCAAATTTACCAATAATAACCTTTCATTACAAGTTTTATAGAAGGATTTAAATATACTAGAGGATTGACTAAAGAAAGTTGATGGATAGTAATTGAAAGTTGTATTTTCTTCCAATGAACCTTTTCATATTATTTAAAAAAAATATTTTTCAGTATAGCTGACACAAAGTGTTACATTAGTTTCAGGTGTATAACATGTGATTTGACAAGTCTCTCATTATGCTGTGCTCACCACAAGTGTAACTACCATATGTCACCATACAATGTTATTACAATAACATTGACTATATTCCTTACACTGTACCTTTCATCCCCATGATTTATTTATTCCATAACTGGAAACTTGTATCTCCCACTCCCTTTCACCCATTTTGCCCATCTCTCCACCCCCTCCCCTCTGGAAACCATCAGTTTGTTTTCTATATTCATAGGCCTGAGTCTGCTTTTTGTTTGTTTATTAGTTTATTTGTTTGTTTTTTTTTTTAGATTCCACATGAGTGAAATCATATGGTATCTTTCTCAGTCTGACTTATTTCACTTAGCATAATACTTTGTAGTTCAGTCTATGTCTGACAAAAATGTCTTGCTAAAAATTGGTAGAGTCAAAACTTGAGCCCAGTTCTTTTGGCTCCTAAACTGGTACTGATTCCTTTCCACTCCAGACACTCTCTCAGAGCTAGCTGCAAAGGACACTCTGATGTCTGGAGGGAAAATGGGGTTTCCATGGTGTACTGGTTTCTTATTGCTGTTGTAAAATTTACCATAAACTTGGTAGCTTAAAACAACGTGCATTTATTCTCCTGCACTCCTGGAGGAGTGGCTCATGGCCCCTCTTCTCATTACCTTTTCTACAACTGCTTCCATCATTACATTGCCTTCTCCCTCTTATGGCACATCTCCCTCTAGCTCCTTTTAAGGATCGTGTGATTACTCTGTTGGGCCCACCCAGGATAATCACCCCATCTCAAGAGCCTTAATTTATTTTTTATAACTTTTTTTTAATGTTCATTTATATTTGAGAGAAAGATAGTGCACAAGCAGGGGAGGGGCAGAGAGACAGAGACAGAATCTGAAGCAGGCTCCAGGCTCTGAGCTGTCAGCACAGAGCCTGACTTGGGGCTCAAACTCACAAGCTGTGAGATCATGACCTGAGCTAAAGTCAGACACTTAACCGACTGAACCCCCCAGGAGCCCCCCAAGATCTTTAACTTAACTACCTCTGCCAAGTCCTTTTCCCATATTTCCCCACCTTTACCATCTTTTCCCACAAAAATCAATACAGGCTTCAGGGATTAACACCTGGATATCTTTGGGGGCCATTATTTGGCCTATTACACATGATACCCTTTAAGTTGTACATTTAGGAAGATACATTTTTTAAATAAAAAATCAGGGCACCTGGGTGGCTTAGTAGATTAAGTGTCTGACTCCAGTTCAGGTTATGATCTCGTGGTTTGTGAGTTTGAATCCCTCATCAGGCTCTCTGCTCTCAGCACAGAAGCACAGAGCCTGATTCTCTCTCTCTCTCTAAAAAATGAATAAACATTAAAAAAATCACTCTAGGCCCTAGTCTCTCTTTTCCATTTCCTTACATCTAGATAAGTTAATCAGTGCTTCATTCATTCAGCCAAAAACCATGGAACTCTGTGTTAGGCACACAGTGCCTATGTGTGTTAGGCACCATGTAAGGTAGTAGGCATATAAGAAGCAGACGGTGATAGTGAAGGAATGTATAAAGTATGGTTAGAGCTCATTTTGCCTGAATGACTCAGCAAGGTTTTCCCAGACATAAAATTGTTTGAGCTAAGTCTTGAATAGCAGTAGGAGTTTACTAGGCAACTTGAAAGCAATATAGACAAAGGAACAGAAACTGTATAAAGCCCAAAAATGTGAAACCCCAGTACCAAAGTCCTACAAGTAGTTGTTCAGTACTGCTGACAGGAATCACAGGTACCTCACAGAGAGATGGTTAGTTGTAGCGAATGACATTGTTTTTTCAGGCAGTTTACTCACTTATTTTAACAAGGAACATTTGAATTTCTCTGAAAAATTCTAATTTTGCTAAGTCTCTATCAAATGCCACAGCATTTTTCTTGTTTCAGTGTTATCTGTAGAAAGCAAAGCTCTATCTCATTGAATACACACAAGAACCTTTGAGTAGATACAATTATATTAAAAGCTAAAATGACGGGGCGCCTGGGTGGCGCAGTCGGTTAAGCGTCCGACTTCAGCCAGGTCACAATCTCGCGGTCCGTGAGTTCGAGCCCCACGTCGGGCTCTGGGCTGATGGCTCAGAGCCTGGAGCCTGTTTCCGATTCTGTGTCTCCCTCTCTCTCTGCCCCTCCCCCGTTCATGCTCTGTCTCTCTCTGTCCCAAAAATAAATAAACGTTGAAAAAAAAAATTTAAAAGCTAAAATGATAAAACAAGCTTAATAAGCATTCTCTATCTCTGAACTGATATTTTGCTGTTTCAAGGGGAAATACATTTGACTGATAGACATTTACTGTTTAGTTCTACCACACATAATAAAGGGAAAGCAGCCAAAGTGGTAAGCAAAGGAAATCCAAATTTATAAAGAACCACTTCAATAAGAAATCAGGTTGGCATAAAATGAATCCTATTATAATCTAATTTCTGAATGTAAAGCTTTTGCTCTTTCAGGACATAGGATCAGGCTTCAACACTGAGAATACTTGCATTTTACTTCCTTTACTTGCTCGTGTGAAATAATTTCATGGCCAATATGTAGTAACTTGGCTCACCAACCACTTGCCTGGAAAAATAGTCAAAGAAATATTTTGGAAATGCTCATGGCTCTGTGTATGTGTGTATGTGAGAGAGAGACAGACAGACAGACAGACACAAACAGACATAGACACAGATAGATGAAGGGGAAGACAGTCTTTATTTCTCGACAATATTTGGGGAGTTTTTCATTAAATATTTGTACTTTAAGGTATTATACTGTAAATGTTCTTAAATGGAATACGTGAATGCTAGAGCTAAACCATTATTTTGAGTAAAATTATGGGATCATATTTAACTATCTTAACTCATCGACATAGATAGTCAAGGATCCCAGAATGTACTTATTTCCTTCCTCTCAGTAATTCCCACATAGTCCCATCACTATATCTTTTCACTGCCTTTTCTCAGGTCTCCCCATCCTAGACAAACCACCTCCCACCACCATCTAAACAATCAGCCTCTTTTGATTTTGTTAATCTCCTTAACTTTATTGGCAGTGTTTTTTAACTCATCTGTCTTTGTGCTCTCCCCTTCCTCACCACCTACTCCTATCTGTACACCTTGTACAATTTTTGTCCCTGATACACCACTAAAATTGCCCTTTAAAATATGTATTCTTAATCACCAGATGTGATCACTTTACCACAGTTTTTATTCTCCTGGACTTCCCTGGAATTTGATGACAAAATTTCATCCTTCATTTGAATGCTTCAAAGTAGCATTATATTTGTTCTCCTGACTCTCCTGTGCTGCCTTTTCTGACTCCTACAAGCCTTTAAAAGTAGGTGTTTCTCAAGGTTATCTTTTCTATTTAAAACGTTACTTTCAGGATCTTATCCACTCACCATTTCAACTGTTAAAAGAAGGTGGCTTCCCAGCACATCTTCCACTGAAGCCAATTGTGCCTTGAGACTTGCTTCTTATATCTGATTAATGAGACCACCATTTTCCCAGTCCAAATTAAAGCCTTGAGGGGGCACCTGAGTGTCTCAGTTGGTTAAGCATATGACTCTTGATTTTAGCTTAGGTCATGATCTCATGGTCGTGAGATCGAGCCCTGCGTCAGGGTCTGTGCTGACACCGTGGGGCCTGCTTGGGATTCTCTCTCTCTCTCCCCCTCTCTGTCTCTCTGCCCCTGCCTCGCTTGTGCTCTCTCTCTCTCAAAATTAAATAAACTGTAAAAATCTTTAAAAAATAAAAGGCTGAAAATTTCTGTGTCTTCTCCCTCTCCCCCGTCTAATGAGCTGCCAAGGTCCATGGCATCTACTTCCCTATACCCCATTCACCATTTCATTTGTACTATTCACTCCTTTAATTCAGCCTCACACTGCGTTTTCCCCACACCATTGTCCTAGTTTCCTAATAATCTCTCTGCATCATTTTCTCCTTTCTAAAAAAATTTTTTAATGTTTATTTATTTTTGACAGAGAGAGAGAAAGATAGAGCATGAGTGGGGGAGGGCAGAGAGAGGGAGACACAGAATCTGAAACAGGCTCCAGGCTCTGAGCTGTCAGCACAGAGCCCGATGGGGGGGGTTCAAACTCACTGACTGTGAGATCATGACCTGAGCCAAAGTCCGACACTCAACCGACTGAGCCATCCAGGTGCCCCTCTTCTTTCTTTAATCAAACCTTAGCCACTGCCAGCTATGACTCTGTGTGCAAGAGCCTTCAATGGCCTTGCATTGCCTACTAAACTAAATCCGAATGAAGTGGTTGTAAACTGCATCAGTTACACTATGATGTCTAAAATAATAAGAGTGGAAGTAGACTCCTCCCCTGCACATTAATAGATTCAGAATTGTGTCCTATGGAGGTGTTTCACCTGAAGGGGGATATAAGAAACAGTTCAATCAGAGTACAGCGACCAGGATGGGGAAACATCCATGACCATGTCAGATAACAAGTGGTTAAAGCAGTGGAGATACTTTGGGCGTAAGAATCACAATTTTTTTTTAAAGATCATTGACTTCAATATTTGAATAACTGCCATTTGGAAAAGGACTCCTTTTATTCCATGTGGCCATAAGAGGTAAAATTTGAACAATTAGGTAGAATTAGGTATAAGAAAAATGATTTAGCTCAATATAAAAAAAAATACAACTAAACAAAGTGGGACAGGAGCTCTCAAGAGGTAGCAGATTCTCCATAACCGAGGTTGTTATTTAAATTGGATGCATTTCTGAGAATGTTATGGCATTGAGTCAAGAATATAATTCTTTCAGTCATATAGTTGTTTGTGTAGCTCTTTCTTAGCCTAGAATGCAAGACCAACCCACTTTTCCAGCTTGCCCTCTTAATTTTTATGCATGTCCATGCCATTCCCTATGTGTAATTTCCTTGGCAGTTACAGTCAATTTATAGTTCCCCTGACAAAATTTTATCCGTTTTTCAATGGCCACATCATATGTTGCCTTTTCTAGGAAAATCTCTCTCCTCCTATCTTAGATACTACCATGAATAGATGAGTTGTTCTTCTGTTCCAAAACTTCAGTACTTCATTTATCTATTTAAGGCACTTAATAGTCTTACTCATGTTATTTGTGTATATTTCTCCTTTACCTAATAGAATGTCAACTTCATGAGGCAGGAATTACTCTTATATTGATATATCCTCTATAAGACCCAGTATAATATAATTCCTTTCTTTATTAATTCAACATATATTTCTTCTACTTTGGAATTAAAAAACTAGACTAAATCATCTCTAAGGAGCCTTGTAACTTAACAAAAAGTCTATGAATCATGTTCTAGAACTTATTTAATAATGGATACATAAAAACCTCCTTGTCTCCATATTGATTATGAATACAAAGAATAAGATATAGTGATGTCAAACTGGTTTTATAAGAAAGTTTTTTAAATCTGATTTTGAAATTTGGGTAACTTTATTTTTCAAGAACTTTTGCAACATGCCTATGAGATATTTAACACATGTTCCTTATAGAATTTTGAACATTAAAAGAATTCTCCATCTGGTTTTATGAAATTAAGTGACACTAAATCAGAGCTCTACAAAGTTAAAGGTTGTATAATTAAGAAGATCAAGGGGCACCTGGGTGGCTCAGTCTGTTGAGCATCTGATTTTGGCTCAGGTCATGATCTCACGGTCCGTGAGTTCGAGCCCCGTGTCAGACACTGTGCTGACAGCTCAGAACCTGGATCCTGCTTTGGATTCTGTGTACCCCCCTGTCTCTGCCCCTCCCCGACTCATGCTCTGTCTTGTTCTGTCTCTCAAAAATAAGTAAATATTTAAATTTTTTAAAAAGAAGATCAAATGGTAAACAGTAAACTCTGGCAAGGCTTGAGTAAGGGAACATCTTATTGTGATATATCAGAAGTTTTTACCACTCATTTATCTTTACCTTTTCTTCCTGCTTTTTATATAAATAAAGAATATTTCCATTGGTGCTGATTTCTGTTTGGCAAATTGCTACCAAGAGCCCAGATGCTTTTCAGTGTAACTTTACAGAAATTTGTGTTGTCCAAATTTCAGAAGTGCTATTACACTAGGTTAGATAAAACAAGATGAAAAAAAAAAGAGCAATTTATATTGAAAACTAAGCCTAAATTCTTTATTTGTTTCAACTGCTTTTGTTTCTCTTCCCGCCCCCCCATCTGTGTTTACTTCTCAAGTGACTCAAATTAGGGGGCTAAGAACCAAATTATGAGGTGACGGTATGACTTTGGCATCCAGGAAAATCCAAATATATAGGAATCTAGTTAAGACAGTTTCACCAGGTCAAAAGTGTCTTTTACTTTTGATAAAGGACACTTAGGAAACAATCTTCTGAATCTTTTGACTGTCAGCCATTATAAAAGCCCCTTAGAATAAGCCTAAGAGAAAGCTCTCCCATGTGGGTCTGAGGCAAATGTGACACTGCCAAGACAAGGAAGTCCTGTGACTCCCTGACCACTTCAGCACCTCAGGAATTAACAGAGCTCAGTGATTTCCCTCTAAGTATATCTTATGCTTTCTGCTACAGTGCCCTTCTGTCTTCTGACTTCCCCTCCTCCTCAGCCTAAACAAGAGAAAGTTGGAGTGATGTGGTCCAAAAACAGGTAGCAAGAAGTTTGTAGGTATTTTCTTTTTCAGTTGGATGCATGCCCTATAAAAGAGAAATTTAGGACTAACAAGTTGCAATCCAAGTCAGCTGTCCAGTTACAAGTCTGATTTCAACTATTCTGACAGATTTTTGATGCCAAAATTAAATATTGCCCTACTCTCCCTCCTTCTGGTATTTTTAATTAATTAGAATAAATTTCTAGATATAAAACGCGCATGGTTAGAAACAATCAGTTATTGACATCATTACCTGCAACATGGTTTCTGACATTATAGCACAGGAATTAAGGTGTTGACCAACCATTCAGAAAAGAATTAACTTGGTTTTCAGCAAGAGTGGAGCATGAGAACTGATGATTAAGTATTGATTTTCTTTCTTATAAACTTGTATCTTGTGTTCCAAAGGCATTAGCTTTGTTTTGCAGAAGAATTGAATCTTCTCTGGGATTTTAATCCCCACAAATGTACTGCTCTTGTAAGGTGGGTAGGATGAGTGAGTGGTGGCTGCTTCAGGCTTAGCCTTGGTGTGTAACATTTTCCCATGCCAGGGACTCATAGAGTAAGCAGATGTGGGGTAATTGCTCACTGAATGATTGCTTTATGCCATCTATACTGATTTTAGTCTAATTGTGGGCTAGAAAGCATTTTTATAATTATTCCATGTGGAATATTCTTGCTATAAAAATATTAAATCTCATAATCCCTTCCTGGAAACATGGAAGGTACCTGAAACATCAAAGTAATTGGATCCTTTATTGTTAATGTAAAAAATGTGTGAAATGAAATATGTAACATATTCAGAAAACTACATATAGGTATATGTAATTTTAAAAATAAGGAAAATGAGGGGTGCCTGGGTGGTTCAGTTGTTAAGCATCCAATTCCTGATTTCCACTCAGGTCATGTTCCATGGTTTGTGAGTTTGAGCTACACATCAGGCTCTGCACTGATAGCATGGAGCTTGCTTGGTATTCTTTCTCTCCCTCTCTCTCTCTCTGCCCCTCCACTGCTCTTGTCCTCTCTCTCTGTCTCTCTCTGTCTCTCTCTCTCTCTCATTCTCCTTCTCAAAATAAATAAACATTTTTTTAAATAAGTAAAAAATCAAAAATATATCTACCACCCCACCCAAGAGATAGAACAAGCAGAACATTAATAATGCCTTGAAGTCACCTATGTACCCATCCTGTGCCTGGCCCTAATAGGAACCTTAAACCATTACCGCAAGTCTTTGCATTTATCAGTTCTTTGCTTGTCTTCATAATTTTACCACTTATGTCTGCATCTCTAACATGTGCATCTCTGTGTGTGTAATATAATTTTGTAATTTTCAATTTTACATAAAAGACATCATACTTTTTTTTCCTGGTTACTTGTTTCCTTAACATGTTTGTGAGAGTCATTCATGTAGATGTGTGTAGATCTAATCTATTTTTTACTGTTCTCAGATGGATAAATGCTTTTTTTTATAAGTTGAAATGTTATTCTTTTTCCTATTGATCAACATATGGATTGTTCCCAAAATTTTGCTATTATAAATGATGTTGAAATAAACATACATATACATGTATCTTAAAGAGTCATTGCTGGGCTATAGGGAATGCATGTGTTAGCTCTGCTAGATAATGCCTCAGTTATTTTTAAATTTTATTTCTAGCAGCATATAGGAGTTTCTTTTTTTTTTATTTTAACTTGTTTTCTTTTTTATTTTTTTAAATTTACATCCAAATTAGTTAGTATATAGTGCAACAATGATTTCAGGAGTAGATTCCTTAGTGCCCCTTACCCGTTTAGCCCATACCCCCTCCCACAACCCCTCCCATAACCCTCAGTTTATTCTCCATATTTATGAGTCTCTTATGCTTTGTCCCCCTCCCTGTTTTAATATTATTTTTGTTTCCCTTCCCTTGTGTTCATCTATTTTGTCTCTTAAAGTCCTCATACGAGTGAGGTCATATGATTTTTGTCTTTCTCTGACTAATTTCACTTAAAATAATACCCTCCAGTTCCATCCACGTAGCTGCAAATGGCAAGATTTCATTCTTTTTGATTGCCAAGTAATACTCCATTGTATATATATACCACTTCTTCTCTATCCATTCATCCACCAGTGGGCATTTGGGCTTTTTCCATACTTTGGCTGTTGTTGATAGTGCTGCTGTAAACATTGGGGTGCATTTGTCCCTTTGGAACAGCACACCTGTATCCCTTGGGTAAATACCTAGGAGTGCAATTGCTGGGTCATAGGGTACTTCTATTTTTAGTCTTTTGAGGAACCTCCATACTGTTTTTCAGAGTAGCTGCACCAGCTTGCATTCCCACCAGCAATGCAAAAGAGATCCTCTTTCTCTGCATCTTCGCCAACATCTGATGTTCCTTGAGTTGTTAATGTTAGCCATTCTGAGAGGTGTGAGGTGGTATCTCATTGTGATTTTGATTTATATTTCCCTGATGATGAGTGATGTTGAGCATTTTTTTCATGTGTCAGTTGTCCATCTGGATGTCTTCTTTGGAGAAGTGTCTATTCATGTCTTTTGCTCATTTCTTCACTGGATTATTTGTTTGTTGGGTGTTGAGTTTGATAAGTTCTTTATAGATTTTGGAAACTAACTCTTTATCTGATATGTCATTTGCAAAGATCTCCCATTCTGTTGGTTGCCTTTTAGTTTTGCTGATTGTTTCCTTTGCTGTGCAGACACTTTTTATTTTGATGAGATCCCAGTAGTTCATTTTACATTGAGGTCTTTCATCCATTTTGAGTTTCTTTTTGTGTATGGTGTAAGAAAGAGGTCCAGGTTCATTATTCTGCATGTCGCTGTCCAGTTTTCCCAGCACCACTTGCTGAAGAGACTGTCTTTATTCCATTGGATATTCTTCCCTGCTTTGTCAAAGATTAGTTGACCATATGTTTGTGGGTCCATTTCTGGGTTCTCTATTCTATTCCATTGATCTGAATGTCTGTTTTTGTGCCAGTACCATACTGTCTTGATGGTTGCAGCTTTGTAGTATAGCTTGATGTCTGGGATTGTGATGCCTCCTGCTTTGGTTTTTTTTTTCAAGATTGCTTTGGCTCTTCGGGGTCTTTTCTGGTTCCATACAAATTTTAGGATTATTTGTTCTAGCTCTGTGAAGAACGCTTGTGTTACTTTGATAGGGATTGCATTGAATATGTAGATTGCTTTGGGTAGTATTGACATTTTAACAATAGTTGTTCTTTGTATCCAGGAGCATGGAATCTTTTTCCATTCTTTTTTTGTGTCTTCTTCAATTTCTTTCATAAGCTTTCTTAGTTTTCAGTATATAGATTTTTCACCTCTTTGGTTAGATTTATTCCTAGGGATTTTATGGTTTTTGGTGCAACTATAAATGGGATTGATTTATTGATTTCTCTTTCTGTTGCTTCATTGTTGGTGTATAGGAATGCAACCGATTTCTGTGCGTTGATTTTATATCCTGCAACTTTGCTGAATTCATGAATCAGTTCTAAGCAGTTTTTTGGTGGAATCTTTAGGGTTTTCCATATAGAGTATCATGTCATCTGCAAAGAGTGAAAGCTTGACCTCCTCCTGGCTGATTTGGATGACTTTTATTCCTTTGTGTTGTCTGATTTCAGAGGCTAAGACTTCCAATACTATGTTGAATAACAGTGGTGAGAGTGGACATCCCTGTCTTGTTCCTGACCTTAGGGGGAAAGCTCACAGTTTTTCCCCATTGAGAATGATATTAGCGTTGGGTCGCTTATATATGGCTTTTATGATCTCGAGGTATGATCCTTCTATCCCTACTTTCTTGAAGGTTTTTATCAAGAAAGGATGCTGTATTTTGTCAAATGCTTTCTCTGCATCTATTGAGAGGATCATATGGTTCTTGTCCTTTCTTTTATTGATGTGATGAATCACATTAATTGTTTTGAGAATATTGAACCATCCCTGCATCCTGGGTATAAATCCCACTTAGTCCTGGTGAATAATTTTTTTTAAAGTATTGTTGGATCTAATTGGCTAGTATCTTGTTGAGGATTTTTGCATCCATGTTCATCAGGGAAATTGGTCTATAGTTCTCCTCTTTAGTGGGGTCTCTGTCTGGTTTGGAATCAAGGTAATGCTGGCTTCATAGAAAGAGTTTGTAAGTTTTCCTTCCATTTCTATTTTTTGGAACAGCTTCAAGAGAATAGGTGTTACCTCTTCCTTAAATGTTTGGTAGAATTCCCCTGGAAAGCCATCTGGCCCTGGTCTCTTGTTTTTTGGGAGGTTTTTGATTACTAATTCAATTTCCTTACTAGTTATGGGTCTGTTCAAATTTTCTATTTCTTCCTGTTTCAATTTTGGTAGTGTATATGTTTCTAGGATTTTTTCCATTTCTTTCAGATGGCTCATTTTGTTGGCATTCTGCTGTCATAATATTCTGTTATTATTGTTTTTATTTCTGCTATGTTGGTTGTGATCTCTCTTCTTTCATTCTTGATTTTATTTATTTGAGTCCTTTCCTTTTTCTTTTTGATCAAACTGGCTAGTGGTTTATCAATTTTGTTAATTCTTTCCAAGAACCAGCTTCTGGTTTCATTAATCTGTTCTACTGGGTTTGTTTGTTTGTTTGTTTGTTTGTTTGTTTTGGTTTCTATATCATTAATTTCTGCTCTAATCTTTATTATTTCCTGTCTTCTGCTGGTTTTGGGTTTTATTTGCTGTTCTTTTTCCAGCTCCTTAAGGTGTGGTTAGGTTGTGTATCTGAGATCTTTCTTCCTTCTTTAGTAAGGCCTGGATTGCTATATACTTTCCTCTTATGACCACCTTTGCTGTGTCCCAGAGGTTTGGGGTTCTGGTGTTATAATTTTCATTGACTTCCATATACTTTTTAATTTTCTCTTTAACTTCTTGGTTAGTCCATTCATTCTTTAATAGGATGTTCTTCAGTCTCCAAGTATTTGTTACCTTTCCAAATTGTTTCTTGTGGTGATTTCGAGTTTCATAGCGTTGTGGTCTGAAACTATGCACGGTATGATCTCAACCTTTTTGTACTTATTTGGGGCTGATTCGTGTCCCAGTATATGGTCTATTCTGGAGAATGTTCCATGTGCACTCGAGAAGAATGTATATTCTGCTGCTTTAGGCTGAAATGTTCTGAATATATCTGTTAAGTCCATCTGGTCCAATGTGTCATTCAAAGCCATTGTTTCCTTGTTTATTTTTTGATTAGATGATCTGTCCATTGCTGTGAGTGGGGTTTTGAAGTGTCCTACTATTATGGTATTACTGTCAAGTTTCTTTATGTTTGTGATTAATTGATATATATATTTGGGTGTCCCACATTTGGCGCATAAATGTTTACACTTGTTAGGTCTTCTTGGGGAATTATGCTATAATTCCCTTCTGTATCTCTTGATAAAGTCTTTATTTTAAAGTGTAGAATGTCTGATATAAGTATGGTACTCCAACTTTCTTTTGTTGACCATTAGCATGATAGATGGTTCTCCATCCCCTTATTTTCAATTTGAAGGTGTCTTTAGGTCTAAAGTGGGTCTCTTGTAAACAGCATATAGATGGATCTTGTTTTCTTATCCATTCTGTTACCCTATGTCTTTTGATTGGAGCATTGAGCCCATTGACATTTAGAGTGAGTACTGAAAGGTATGAATTTATTGCCATTATGATGATTGTAGAGTTGGAGTTTCTGGTGGTGTTCTCTGGTCCTTTCTAATCTTTGTTGTTTTTGATTATCTATCTATCTATCTATCTATCTATCTATCTATCTATATTTCATCCTTATATATTTATATATATTTTTCATCTTTCATATATATATGTATATATATATGTGTGTATATATATATATGTATATATATACATATATATATATATATATATATATATATATATATATATATATATTTTCATCTTTTTTGCCCTCAGAGACTTCCCCTTAAAATTTCTTGCAGGGCTGGTTTAGTGGTCACAAACTCCTTTAATTTTTGTTTCTCTGGGAAACTTTTTATCTCTCCTTCTATTTTGAATGACAGTCTTGCTGGATAAAGAATTCTTGGTGGATATTTTTCTGATTCAGCATATTGAATATATCCTGCCACTCCTTTCTGGCCTGCCAAGTTTCTGTGGATATGTCTGCTGCAAACCTGATCTGTCTTCCCTTGTAGGTTAGGGACTTTTTTTCCCTTGCTGCTTTCATGATTCTCTCCTTGCCTGAGTATTTTGTGAATTTGACTATGATATGCTTTCTTAATGGTTGATTTTTGTTGAATCTAATGGGGGTCCTCTGTACTTCCTGGATTTTGATGTCTGTGTCTTTCCCCAGGTTAGGAAAGTTTTCTGCTATGATTTGCTCACATAACCCTTCTACCCCATTTCTCTCTCTTCCTCTTCTGGGACCCCTATGATTCTGATGTTGTTCCTTTTTAATGAGTCACTAGTTTCTGTAATTCTTAAATCATGCTCTTTTGCTTTAATCTCCCTCTTTTTTTCTGCTTCATTATTCTCCATAAGTTTGTCCTCTATATTGCTGATTCTTTGTTCTGCCTCATCCATCCTTGCTGCCATGGCATCCATCCGTGATTGCAGCTCAGTTATGACATTTTTAATTTCATTCTATTTTTTACTTCTTTTATCTCTGCAGAAAGGGATACTAATCTATTTTTGACTCCAGCTAGTATTCTTATTATTGTGATTCTAAATTCTGGTTCCGACATCTTGCTTGTATCTGTGTTGGTTAGATCCCTGGCTGTCGTTTCTTCATGCTCTTCTTTTGGGGTGAGTTCCTACTGAATTCTGTGGCTCAGGTTATGCAGATTGTTGTGTTAATCATCCAATCAGTTTTCTAGGTGTGTAGGATGGTTTAGTGTTGGTCTGGCTGTATTTCATGGATGGGAGACATGCAAAAAACTTCCACGCCATTCCACCATCTTGGCTACCCCCAGGAGTTTCTATTCTTTCATAGCCTCACTAAGATATTGTCATACTCTTTAATCACATTTGATGGGTTAAGCAAAGGCTGTCATATTTAATTTTTTGTTTCTCTAATTACTAACGATACAGAGCGTATTTTTCATGTTTAATAACCACACAGTTCTGATTGTTTGCGCATTTTCTTATTGGAGTATTTTATTTTTACTTATTGGTATACAGGCTTTCCTCCCATTTTAATTGTGAAATATAGTAGTATACAAAAAATGCTGTGTGAAATATCTATGTACAATTTAATATATAATTTGAAATTACAACTTAATAGATAATTTCAAGGAAATGTTTTAGTAATTACAACATACATCATGAAATAAACATTTCCAGGATCCTTACATGTGTCCCTCTCTAATTTAACTCTAATTCAACTTCAGTTTTGTTCCAGAGGAGACCATTATCTTGATTTTCCTGATAATCATTCCTTGCTTCTCTTGATAGTATTATCTTCTATATATATATTCCTAAACAATATAGTTTAATGTGGTCTGTCTTGAGCTTACTCTCTATATATTCTTTTGGTTTTTGCTTCTTTATTTTGTTTGAGGGGGAGATTGCTTCTTTAGATCAACGTTGTTTGTGAGACTTAGCCTGATCTCATATCCTATCTTGCAGGGTCCAGCATTTGGGGTCCATCTTACTGTAGTCCTATAGCTTTGCCTATAACTCAAATTAACATTGGATTATCAGTTGAACCATAAGCCTAAAAAAATAATTCTCATCTAAATCCATTTATGTCTTCCTTTTTACCTGAACTTACAAATCTATGTTAATTCCAGCGGAGTCAGGAGATTTCACTAAATTGCTAGTTAGTTGCTATGGTAGCAGGTTTATTTTAGTTTTATTGCTACCTTATCCTTGAATGTTTTATGTTTGTTATAGTCATGAATTAACTTTAATACATCCCCACTTTACATCTACTGCCTTTGAGGCATGGCCAGTTCTTTTTTATTCTTTTCAGTAGCCCAAATATATACCTTAGAAGAACTTCTGGTCTTCTGGGTTCATGGAAATATAATATGAAATAATTAGAAAATTATAAATATTCACATTTTCTGCTTAAGCCATGGTGCCTAATAAACACTAATAATGAGGATCCAAGCACATTACAGGTTATATATATACTAATTAAAAAGAAACTTTACTACTTTGTACCTAGTTGTCTTGTTCTCTCACTGTCTTTCCTAAAACACCCTGAAGAATTCGATTCAAATTAGGTCAGCTCAACAGTTATTGAAGGCCTAGGCAATATCCCCTCCTCCAACCATAAAAAAGGGAAGAAAGTGGGAAAAAGTACTTATTTCTTCTTCAATGGACTTATAGTCCAGATGAGAAAACATAGATATAGAGCAATAATTACTATGTAGTATAAGGGCAATAATAAAAGCAAGAACAAGGTGAAAGTCACATAGAGAGAGAATGAGTAACTCTATTAGAGTTCAGTGTGTTAGGGGAAGACATCACAGAAGAAGAAAGCATCAAACTAGTTTTTAAAGGATGAATAGAAAATTTCCAGCCAAGGGAAACAGGATGAGTAAAAGCCTGGAGGTTATAGTGAGTTCAGTGAACTGCAGATGATTCAGTATTGCTGGAGTTTAAAGCACAAAGAGGAAGCATGAAGAGAGATGAGGCTCCAGAGAAAGTCCATGTCTTGTCAAGGTTTGTCATGGACTTTGAACTTTATTCTATGAGAAAAGGAAGCCATTTAAGTATGGGGACGCTATCAAATTTGTGTTTCAGAAATATTACGTTCAAGATGTGCAATTTAGGTGCTTAGCTGTATGGTAAGTATTAGGATTGGCTTCATTGACAATAACGCAAAATAATTCTGCTTTAGAAAACTAGTCCAGAGATCCTGTTCAGAGCTGATACGGCATCAGAGACTCCATGGTGTCAAAGACTCAGTCTCTTCCTATATTATTGCTCACATATGTTGCTGTCATATATCCCTCTTATAATGTGTAAGATGGCAGTGTCCAGGCAGCAAAGTTGAATAGGAACACAGTGAAAGAGGGCAAACGTGCCCACCAACTGTCTTTTTAAGAAGAGCTCAGGAACTGCAACACGACTCTTCTACCTACCCTCCATTGGCCGGATCTTAGATACATGGTCACATCCAGCTGCAGGGTAAGCAGGGACGTATCACAGAAAAAAGGGTCAATGGAGGACAAGTGGCAGTTTTTGTCACTGAGAAATAAGACATTGGAAGTGAGAGAAGCCAATAAAAGACTACTGTAGTATTACAATGGGAAATAATAAGTACTGCATTAGGGCACTGTTCGTGAGGATGGAGAGTGAAGGGAAGATCTAAAAGCTGTTTGGGAAGCCAAATGGTTTAAGAGTTGGTGATCTAGTGGATGGGGTGATAACTCTTGGCTTCTGGCTTGAGTGGCTGAGTAGATAACATAAGGAATTTTCAACATCATGAAACAGGTGGAAAAAAATAAAAGCAAAACAAGAAAAAAATCAAAGTAGTATTTTTACAATATAAAGACTCCTTGCCTTTGACAATATCCTTTCCCAAGAGCTTTCCTCAAATGTTTGGATCTTACTTAAAAGCAGAAGGGGATATACAAGTCTCCAAATAACATAGGATGCTGGCTCTTTCTCTTTTACCCAAGACATTGAGGTAGGAAAACTTCCAGATCTGACTGTCACCAGAAAAATGAAAGACAGATGGCAAGTAATTATATCCTCTGGACTCTAGTTACTTCATATGTAGAGTTAGAAAGTTTCACTAGATAATGTCAAAGGTATAATCAGCTATAAAATTATTTGATTCACTAATCAGACCAATGCCCCATACAAATCAACAGCACAGTGTGAACAACCTTGCATCACTCTGGCCATGCAATCCTTGCCAGTGGAAAAAAGTGAGTGAGGCGGTATCTTAAAGTTCAAGTAAACACAATTTCCCGTCTAATTGCTTCACATCTCTGCACTTGGTACTTAGAAACCCAGTTTGGTGTGGTCTGGTGGTATTAAAATTTGGCGAATTTGCAATCTCTTATTAAAGTGGAGGGGATTTTGCCAATTGCATTTCAAGAATACTTAAAAAGTTGTACTTGGGGGGGAAAAAAGGATTGCTTTTCCTATTATGTATGTAAGTCTACATGTGCTGGCTGAAAATATCTCCCTTGAGTTAAGAAGTGTTTTCCCTTTTGGTTGGTTGAGTACACATTGTTCCACCTACTACAAAGGATTAAAATGACCTGTTTCAGAGAGCAAAGTAATGGTGGCAGCATGTGATTTTTGGCAGAAAGAACACTTTGTAATTGCTAATTTCCTATATCCAAATTCAGCTGAAGATCACAGCCTGAGACCATAGTACTTTGCAAGTCTTAACAAGTAGGACCAAAGGATGCTGCCAGGTTTTGTAAAATGCCAGTGAATCTAAACTAGCAGGGATTTTGCTGAAGATGAGCCTTTTGGAAGGAATGTTCAAATCCAAGACCCCAAATGCCTTATGGAGACATGAAAGAGTCCAGTTGGTAGACTTAGGTGTTTGCTTTGGCTCACATCTCTCTTCTCATCTCCATTGTGTTCTGTGCCAACTGGCAGCTGTCCTCAAGGTCACTCTTCTTAAAAAATCAGCAACTTAAATGAGAACCAGTAATGCTTTCAGCAGGTATAATCCATTTTACTTGGAAAGTGTTTCAACTAGTATTTCTTTTGATACAAAAAAGTTTGGAAATCTGATATAAATGTAATATTTTAGAATTCATATCTAACACCAAATTTGCATTTCTCACACTAAGAAAAATATTCCTTGCTGAATAAGTATTACATCCCAGTCTATTTATGAAAATCTACATTTTTTAGGTGGCCCAAAGAAAACAAATGAAAATAAGACTGTCCTCATATAATCAACTTTGAAGCCAGTTTTATGTTCAAGTTCCCAAATAATTTTCGACTTTGTCAGTTGTATTTTTTAATTAATCATTCTTTGCATTTGACAAACAAACCTTAAAATGCAAAGTACTTTACTCTTTATCAAGGCATTACATTGTGGCACATTTGCAGGATGTGGGACCTGGGGTGTTTGACATCACCAGAACCCTGCATACCTGATTAGGTCTATAAAATATCTTTGATTATGTAAGATCTGGGAACTATCAAATTTCCAAACACTGTATAGAACTTTTGCTGAGCAAAAAGTTGAGATGTGCACAGGAGCCATTGTGCTATAGGGCAAAGAGAATAGATTCAGTGGTTACATTAAGGCCAAGCTTGTCCCTTCTTAACAAGCTAACCTTAGGTGAACTAGTTAGCTACGCTCTCACAATTTCTGATTGTCTCAGTCTCACTTTAAGAAAAATCAGGACTGTGTTGCACATATAGATACATATGTAGATAGATAATGTATCAGTGTATTGATGGATAGATAACTTATTATTGCTATTATTATTATTATCATCCACCCATCCATCCATCCATCCACTGGCAGCTTAAATACTATAGTTGATCAGACCTAAATCCCTGGAATCATCTTGTCTCTTCTCTCACACTTCACATCTAATCTACCAGCCAATTCTTCCAGCATTTCCTCCAGAATATATCCAGAATATCACCATATGTCATCACTTCCACTGCTATCCATGGTGGTGCCCAGCACCATCAGCTCTCCCTGGATGATGGCAACAGTCTCCTCCTCTCCAATTTCTCTGATTCTTGCTCTCCTTCAGTGTATTTTGAATACAGAAGCCAAAGTAGCCTTCTTAAAACAGAAGTCAGATCCTGTCACTCCTCAGTTCAAAGCCCTCTGATGACGTTCCTTCTCTCCCTCATGTTCTTCCCATGATGATAAAACCCTGAGGATCTGGCTTCTCCGTCAGCTCTCACTCATCTTCCATCACTCTGTAACCCCTCTCCTGCCCCTGCTGTCCCCAGACTCATCAGCCTCTTGCCAGATACACCTTGCCTGCAATCTCTATTATTGCTCCCTATCTCAGCAAAAGCTGGTTTACTGATCCAGGTTTCAATTAATAAGGACAAAATATTAGAGTTGAATCATTGGGAATAAAAAAGATGCAGTGAATGCAAAGCATGTTTAAGAATGAGATATTATAAGACTCAGTAACAAATTATAGCAAAGGGATTAAAGAGGATAAAAACAAGTCTCTGTTCCTATAATAACAAAAGATATTTTTAAATATTTATATTATTCAAGTAGTTTATTATATATCATATAACATAAAGTTCTTCAAGTGTTGGATTCACATGTATTTCAAACTCAGCACTTCAAAGTATCTTCTAAATCTAAAATTCTATGATTAACAGGTACTATAAAAATAACTTAATCAAATACAGATATACTTTTCCACATAATTGTGTTTAATAGAATATTGATACAGCATTTTATTTAAATACCAGATTTAGGTTGCTATATTTTAAAAATTTTTTAGCTATGTGTTTTCATGAGAAGCCTTTTTCTACTTCAAGAAATTTATCAAAAAACAATAAAATTTTGGGGCACCTGGGTGGCTCAGTCGGTTGGGCGTCCGACTTCGGCTCAGGTCACGATCTCACGGTCTGTGAGTTCAAGCCCTGCGTCAGGCTCTGGGCTGATGGCTCGGAGTCTGGAGCCTGTTTCCGATTCTGTGTCTCCCTCTATCTCTGCCCCTCCCCCGTTCATGCTCTGTCTCTCTCTGTCCCAAAAATAAATAAACGTTAAAAAATAAATAAATAAATAAAATAAAAACAATAAAATTTTAATTTTCCTGCCTATTGAGATCTCATTTTGAGCATTGTCCCTTTCTCTCAATAGACTGGATATGTGTGTGTTATGTGTGTGTGTGTGTGTGTTTAATGAATTCATCAGTTCATCCATAAAACAAAAAATAAAAATGGGTATCAAATTTGGGGAAAATTCAACTACTTATTACTTCTTCTATGCATAAAGTAAGATTTGTATTTTTTTAAAGAATAAACATATTTCAACCTACATGGATCAGATACAGAAAGACTCTCCCTACCTGTCCCAGAACCCATTGCCAAGAAAAAAGAAAGCTGAAAGACTTCTATTTTGTATTTAATTTTTATTTTTTAATGTTTATTTATTTTTGAGACAGAGAGAGAAAGTGCGGGGAGGGGCAGAAAGAGAGGAAAACAGGATCTGAAGTAGGTTCTTTGTTGACAGCAGAGAGCCCGATGTGGGGCTTGAGCTATGAGCAGTGAGATCATGACCTGAACCAGTTGGATGCTTAACCAGCTGGGCCACCCAGACCCTCCTTTAATTCCAGTGTTGTTAACATATTGACTGTTATTTTTACTTCAGGTGTACATACAGTGATTCAACAATTCTGTACATTACTCAGTGTTCATCATGATGAGTGTACCCTTAATCCCCTTTGCCTATTTCACCCATTCCTCCTCCCCACCTCTGGTGACCACCAGTTTGTTCTCTGTAGTTGAGTCTATTTTATTTTTTGCTTTGTCTTTTTTTTCCCATTGTTCATTTGTTTTACTTCTTAAATTCCACCTATGACTGAAATTATATGGTATTTGTCTTTCTCTGACTGACTTATTTCACTTAGCATTTTTCCTTCTAGATCCATCCAGGTTGTTGCAAATGGCAAATTTTCATTCATTTTTGTGACTGAATAATATATATATACATTCTCTTCTTTATCCACTCATCTATTGATGGGCACTTAGGATGCTTCCATAGTTTGGCTATTGTAAATAATGCTGCAGTATACTTCGGAGCACATACATTTTTTTTAATTAATGTTTTTATATTCTTTACATAAATACCAAAAGTGGAATCACCAGATCATATGGAGTTCTATTTTTAATTTTTTGAGGAACCTCCATACTCTTTTCCACAGTGGTTGCACCAATTTACATTTCCACCAACAATGCACAAAGTTTCCTTTTTCTCTACATCTTTGTCGACACTTGTTATTTCTTGTACTATTGATTTTAGCCATTCTGACAGGTGTGAGATGATACCACATTGTAATTTTGATTTGCATTTCCCTGATGATGAGTGATGGCAAGCGTCTTTTTGTGTATCTGTTGCCCAGTTATATATCTTCTTTGGAGAAATGTCTTCATGTCTTTTGCCCATTTTTTAATTGGATTATTTGTGTTTTTTAGTGTTGAGTTGTATAAGTTCTTTATATATTTTGGATACTAACCCTTTATCAGATATGTCATTTCCAAATGTCTTCTCCCATTCAATAGATTATCTTTTAGTTTTGTTGATGGTTTCCTTTCCTGTGCAGAAGCTTTTTATTTTGGTGTAGTCCCAGCAGTTTATTTTTGCTTTTGCTTCCCTGGCCTCAGAAGACATATATAGAAAATGTTTCTGTGGCTGATGTCAGAGAAAGTACTGTCTGTGCTCTCTTCTAAGATTTTATGATTTCAAGTCTAGCATTTAGGTCTTTGATCCATTTTCAACTTATTTTTCTGTATTGTACAAGAAAAAGGTCCAGTTTCATTCTTTTACATGTAGAAGTTTTCCAGTTTTTCCCAAACACCATTTGTTGAAATGACTCTCTCTTTACCATTGCATATTCTTGCTTCCTTTGTCAAAGATTAATTGACCATATAATCATGGGTTTATTTCTGGGTTCTCTGTGTCTGTTTTTGTGCCTATACCATACTATTTGACTACTATATCTTTTTAGTATATATTGAAATCTTGGATTGTGATTATTCCCAGGTTTTTCTTTTTCAAGATTGTATTGGCTATTTGGGTTTTGTGGTGCTTTCATAAAAATTTTAAGATTATTTGTTTTAGGTCTGTGAAAGATGCTGTTGGTATTTTGATAGGCATTGCTTTAAATCTGTAGATTGCTTTGGATGGTATGGATGTTTTAACAATATTTGTTTTTCCAGCCCATGAGCATGAAATATCTTTCCATTGATTGCATTGTCTTTAATTTCTTTTATAACTGTTTTATAGATTTCAGAATACAGGTCTTTCATCTTCTTTGTTAAGTTTATTACTAGGTGTTTTATTATATTTGGTGCAATTGTAAATATAATTGTTTTCTTAAATTCTCTTTCTGTTGTGTCATATTTAGTGAAGAGAAATGCAACAGATTTCTGTAGTTTAATTTTTTATTCTGTGACTTCACTCAATTAATTTATCAGTTTTAATAGTTTTTAGTGGAACTTCAGGGTTTTCTATATATGGTATCATGTCATCTGCAAATAGTGACAGTTTTACTATTTCCCTACCAATTTGGGTGCCTTTTATTTCTTTTTCTTGCCTGATTTCTGTGACTAGGACTTACAGTACTACGTTGAATAAAAGTAGTGAGACTGGACATCCTCATCCTGTTCCTGCTCTTGGGGGAAAGCTTTCAGTTTTTCACCATTGAGTATGATATTACCTGTGGGTATTTCATATGTGGCCTTTATTATGTTGGTGTATGTTCCCTCTAAACTTACTTTGTTGAGGGTTTGTATCATGAATAGATGTTGTACTTTGTCAAATTCTTTTTCTGCACTACTAAGATGATCGTATGGTTTTTATCCTTTCTCTTGTTGATGTGATGTATGATGTTGATTGATTTGTGAATATTGAGCAACACTTGCATCCCAAGAATAAATCTCACTTGATTGTTGTGAATGATTTTTTTCATATATTGTTGGATTCAGTTTGCTAGTATTTTGTTGAGGATTTTTATATCTATGTTCATCAGAGATATTGACCTATAGTCCTCTTTTTTTTGTAGTGTCTTTATCTGGTTTCAGGGTAATGCTGGTCTTAAATGAATTTGGAAGCTTTCCTTCTTCTTCTGTTTTTTGGATTAGCTTGAGAAGAATAGGTATTAACTCCTCTTTAAATATTTTATATAATTAGCCTGTGAAGCTATCTGGCCCTGGACTTTTGTTGGGAGTTTTTTGATTATTGATTCAATTGCATTGCTGGTAATCAGTCTGTTCAAATTTTTTATTTCTTCCTGATTCACTATTGGGAGGGAGGTTATATGTTTCTACGAATGTATCCATTTCTTCTTAGTTGTCCAATTAGATAACATGTAATTATTTTTTATAATATTATCTTATAAACTTTTGTATTTCTGTGGTATTCATTGTTATTTCCCCCCTTTCATTTCTGATTTTATTTGGAGTCCTCTCTCTCCCTCTCTCTCCCTCTCTCTGTCTCTCTGTCTCTGTCTCTCTCTCTCTCTCTCTTTTGGATTAATCTGGCTAAAGGTTTATCAAATTTGTTGATCTTTTCAAAGAAGCAGCTCCTGGTTTCATTGATTTGTTATTTTGTTTTTTTCAGTCTGTATTTCACATATTTCTATCCTAATCTTTATTATTTCCTTCCTTCTACTGGATTTGGCCTTTGTTCATTCTTCTTTCTCTGACTTCTTTAGGTGTAAGGTTAGGTTGTTTATTTGAGATTTTTCTTGCTTTCCAGGATAGGCCTGGATTGCTATCAACTTCCTTCTTAAAACAGCTTTTACTGCATCCCAAAGATTTTGGACGACTGTGTTTTCATTTTCATTTGTGTCCATGTACTTTTTGATTTCCCCTTTGATTCCTTATTTAAGACCATATTTAAGACCATATTAATTAACTTCCATGTATTTCTGCCTTTCCAAACTCTTTCTTGTGATTTATTATTAGTTTCATTGTCTTGTGATTAGAAAAGATGCATGGTATGACTTCAATCTTTTAGAATTTATTGAGACATTTTTGTGGCCCAAAAAGTAATCTGTTCTGTAGAATGTACCATGTGAACTTGTAAGAATATACAATTCTGCTGTTCTAGGATGGAATGTTCTGAATATATCTGTTAAATCCATCTGGTCCAATGTACCATTCAAAGCTACTGTTTCCTTGTTGATTTTCTGTTTGGATGATATAATTGTTGATATCAGTGGGGTGTTAAAGTCCCCTACTATTATTGTATTACTATCAATGTATTCCTTTATGTTTGTTATTAGCTATTTTATGTATTTGGGTGCTTTCATGTTGGGTGTACAAATATTTACAATTGTTATATCTTCTTGTTGAATTGTTCCCTTTATGATTATATAGTGTCTATCTTGATCATCTGTTATAGTGTTTGTTTTAAAGGCTATTTTGTCTGAT
The DNA here is from genome assembly GCF_018350155.1 of Leopardus geoffroyi. Taxonomy (NCBI): domain Eukaryota; kingdom Metazoa; phylum Chordata; class Mammalia; order Carnivora; family Felidae; genus Leopardus; species Leopardus geoffroyi. The sequence goes on along the minus strand of NC_059341.1, from coordinate 59,302,774 downwards.
ATGTGTTGCTATCCCAGCTTTTTTTTCACCTCCATTTGACTTGATAAATGTTTTTCAATCCCTTCACTTTTAATCCTCATGTATCTTTAGGTCTGAAATGAGACTCTACATGAGCAGCATGTAGATGGGTCTTGCTTTTTTATCCATTCTGTCACCCTATGTCTTTTGATTTGAAGTATTTAATCCATTTACATTCAAAGTAATTATTGGTATGTGTACTTATTGCCATTTTGATACTCGTTTTATGGTTGTTTTGTGGTTCTTCTCTGTTCCTTTCTTCTCTTGCTCTCTTCTCTCACAGTTTGATGACTTTCTTTAGTGGTATACTTGGATTCCTTCTTTATTTTTGCATATCTATTACTGATTTTTGATTTGTGGTTACCATTAGGTTTCTATAAAACATATGATGCATATGGCAGTCTATTTTAAGGTGATAGTCTTTGTTTGAGAGAGAGAGAGAGAGAGAGAAGGAGGGTCATAGATAGAGAGACACATAATCTGAAGCAGGCTCCAGGCTCTGAGCTGTCAGCACAGAGCCCAATGTGGGGCTGGAACCCATGAACTGTGAGATCATGACCTGAGCTGAAGTCAGACACTTAATCTACTGAGCCACCCAGGAGCCCCAAGGTGATAGTCTTTTAAGTTTAAACACCTTCTATATCCCTCTCCCATCCCACATACCCACGTTTTAGGTATAAGATATCATACTTTACATCATTTTATTTTGTGAATCCCTGGACTGATTTTTAAGATATACTTAATTTTACTGCTTTTGTGCTTCCTGCTTTTCTTACTCCTGCTTATGATCTTTCCTTTCCACTCAAAGAGTCCCTTTTAACATTTCTTGTTGGGCTGGTTTAGTGGTCTTGAATTCCTTTAGCTTTCATTTGTCAGGGAAACTCTTTATCTTTCCTTCCATTCTGAATGATAGCCTTGTTGGATAGATTATTCTTGGTTGCCCTTTTTTTTTTCTTTCATCACTTTAAATATATCATGGCACTTCCTTCTGGCCTGCTAAGTTTAAGCTGAAACATCTGCTGATAGCCCCATAGGGTTTTCCTTATATATAATGGTTTTCTTTTCTGTGTGTGTGTGTGTGTGTGTGTGTGTGTGTGTGTGTGTGTCTGTGTGTATGTGTGTGTGTCTGTGTGTTAATTCTCTCTTTAACACTATTTTAGCCATTTTAATTACTATGTCTATTGGTATGGACCTGCTTGAGTTGATTTTTTTAGAGAGCTTTCTGTGCTTCCTGGATTTGGATGTCTGTTTCCTTCCCCAGATTTGGGAACTTTTCAGCTATTATTTATTCAAATAAATTTCTGCCCTTTCTCTCTCTCTTTTCTCCTTCTGGGATCCCTATTATGTGAGTGTTGTTGTGTTACTGAGTTCCCCAGTCTATTTTCATTTTTTTGGTTATTGTTTTTATAGTTCCAGTTCAGTAGCTTAATTGCTTTCCATTACTCTGTCCTCCAGGTCCCTGATCCATTCTTCTCCTTCCTCTAGACTACAATTTATTTTTTATTTCATTTATTGAGTTTTTAAATCTGATTCGTTCTTTTTTTTAATGTTTTCTCTTTGTTGAGTGTTTGACTGATGTTTTCCACTCTTTTCTCCAGTCCAGTGAGTATCTTTATGACCATTACTTTAATTCTCTATTAGGCATATAGCTGATCTCCCTTTCATTTAGTTCTCTTGCTCTGACTTTTCCCTATTCTTTCATTTGGGACATATTCTTCTGTCTCCTCATTTTGTGTAACTCTCTATATCTGCTTCTCTGTGTTAGTAAAGTCAGCTACGTCTCCAGCTCTTGAAAGTAGTGGCCTTATGAAGAAGTCCTGTAGTGCCCTGCAGTATGATGTCCCTTGTTCACCAGAACTTGGCACTTCAAGGGTATCTTCTATGTGTGTTGTGTGCCTCCTGCTATTGTAGCTAAGCTGCTTTTGCCTTCATTCCATTCATTTACAATGCCTCTCTTTGATTGTTGTGGGCAATGTTTTGTTATTGGGCCAGTGTGGGACCACTTTGGGCTTGAGTTGAATCAGATCAGGTGTTATCCAGAGATGCAGTAGTACAGAACTGCAGAGTGATTTCCCTGTGTTGTCCTTGGCAAGCTTTTGTTGATGGGTGGGGCCTGCAGTCAGACTAGATGTCTGTCCCCAACCCATTGCTGGGGCTGCAGTCAGAACTGGGTATGTGGTTATCTTACCCTCTTCCCAGGGCAAGAATCGTTTGGAGTGTGCTGGTCCCTGTTGGTGCTGCTTTCACAAGGCCAGGCTTGTGGCACCACTTTGGATGGACTCTGGCCAAGGGCTTATTGGAGAAGGCAGGTCTGTAGTTGAACATAGGGTCAGGGTGCACAAGGTTAGCAGGGTCTGTGTTGGTCCACTGTGGGATAAGAGCTGCAGCCACAGGGAACCAAGGTAGTCCAGGTTGAGGGAGGGGGATCCACAGAAGCATGCAGAGGCAGGACACATGATGTTAGCAAGGTTTGCATGGGTCTGCTGTGGGAGACCAGGGACCAAGGTCTGGCTGTAGGGGACATGTCCACAGAAAAATGTGGGGACAGGGCATGCTATTAGCAAGCTAGGTAACAAGTATTGGAGTCCTGCTGATTCCCACAGGTCTTCATGTGTCTAGCTCAGGGGTTGGGAAGGGAAATGGTTCCAGATAGCTCCTTTGTTCCTGGAGAAGTCTCCCAATGATCTCTTCACCTGAAGCACATGCTCTGAGATTAGTAAACAAATGTCCCTCTCATATACCTCAGATGTTTTGCAAACTGAAAAGCAGAAATACTTCTAGTTTCTCAATAGCTTATCCAGAGGAGGGCTTCTGTCTTTGGAACATGCTGTAATTTCTTAAGTAGTATTAAAATATTTCTTTAAAGTAGTATTTGCACAGTGCTTTAGAAGAGGGATTTAAAATGCAGATACCTAAGCCTCATCTCAAACTTTCTGAAATAGATCTGTAGTCCTGGGGCCCAGGAATTTACATTTTAATATATTCTCCTAGTTGGTTTACATATGTTAAAATTTGAAGATTACTGCAGAGAAATTATATTCCATATTATGAAAATGAACACCTAATGAACATTGCTTGAGGATTCTTGTTTTTAGTTTTTTTTTTTATGTTTTTATTTTCTTTTTGAGAGACAGCATGTGAGCAGGGGAGGGGCAGAGAGAGCTTCAGAAGCAGACTCCAGGCCCTGAGCTGTCAGCACAGAGCCTGATGTGGGGCTTGAACTCACGGACCGTGAGATCATGACCTGAGCTGAAGTCGGATGCTTAACTGACTGAGCCACCCAGGCACCCCGTGTGTTGCTTAGGGATTCTAAGTCCATAACATGGCAGGAATATGTTTTGTGCCAGTAGGTGTATATGCCTGCTATGTTAATTGACTTAGAATTGCCAGACTATTTACCAAAGAGCACTGGTAATACAATTGTTATAATAATAATTATTATTATTGTTTAATAGCTTTATTCAGAGATATTTTATATACAAATCTCCCACTTAAAGTGTTATTCAATGGCTGTTAGTATATTTATAGAGTTGTGCAACCATCCCAACAATTAATTTTAGAACTTTTTAATCATTCTCAGAAGAATCTGTGTATCCTTTAACTATCACTTTCTCCCCTCCCCAGCCCTACAGCGCAAGGCAAACACTAATCTAATTTCTGTCTCTCTAGATATGAGGTGAACATTTTTGTACAATTTTTTGTATGGACATGTGTTTTAATTTTTCTTAGTTTTATACATAGAGTGGAATTGCTAGTCAAATTGTGACTCTATGTTTACCTTTTTGAGCACTTGCCAGACTGTTTATCAAAGTGCCTGCCCTATTTTACATTATCCCCACAATGTTTGAAGATTCTGATTTCTCTCCATTTTCACCAACACTTATTATCATCTATCTTTTTAATAGCCATTCTAGTGTATGTGAAGTGGTATTGGTTTGCATTTCCTTAATGAGCAACAAAGACATGTGCTTCTTGGCCACCTATACATATTCTTGAGAGAAATGCCTTTTCAGATCTTTTGTCTATTTTTAAATTGAGTTATTGGTCTGTTTTGTTATTGAGTTGTAATATATTTTTAATATATTCTAGATAGTCTCTATCAGACGTGTTATGCAAATATTTCCTACCATTCTCTGAATTATTTTCATTTTCTTAATAATGTCCTTTAATGCACAAAAGTTTTTAATTTTGATGAATTCTAATTTGTCTATTTTTTCTTTTGTTGTTCATGCTTTTATTGTCTTATCTAAGAATCTGCCGCCAAATCTAAGGTCACGTAGGTTTACTACTATATTTCTTCTAAGACTGTTATATTTTAACTCTGAAATTTAGATCTTCAATCCAATTTGAGCTAATTTTTGTATATTGTATGAGGTAGGGGTCCAACTTTATTCCATTACATGTAAATGTCCAATAGTCCCCACACCTATTGAAAAGATTATTCTTTCCTCCATTGAATGGTTTAAGCACCCTGTCCTGTAGCACAAAAATCAATTTACCATAGAGGTGAGGGTGTATTTCATAATTCTTAGTTGTATTCTATTGATCTGTATGCCATCTTTATGCCAGCACCATCATGCCTTGACTACTGTTGCTTTATACGAAGTTTAAAATTTTTTTTTAACGTTTTATTTATTTTTGAGAGAAAGAGACAGAGATTGAGGGGAGAGGGACAGAGAGAAAGGAAGACACAGAATTGGAAGCAGGTTCCAGGCTCTGAGCTGTCAGCATAGATCCCAATGCAGGGCTTGAACTCATGAACCCTGAGATCATGACCTGAGCTGAAGTTGGATGCTCAACCGACTGAGCCACCCAGGCGCCCCGCTTTATACTGTTTTAAAATCAGGAAGTGTGAGTCCTTCAGCTTTTTCATATTTTTAAACATGGTTTTAGCTATCCTGGACCCCTTGAGCTTCAATATGAATTTTAGGATCAACTGAAAATTTCTAGGGGCGCCTGGGTGGCTCGGTTGGTTGAGCGTCCGACTTCGGCTCAGGTCAGGATCTCGCAGTCTGTGAGTTCGAGCCCCGCGTCGGACTCTGTGCTGACAGCTCAGAGCCTGGAGTCTGCTTCGGATTCTGTGTGTCCCTCTCTCTCTTCCCCTCCTCTGCTCATGCTCTGTCTCTCTTTCTGCCAAAAATAAATAAACATTAAAAAAAATTAAAATTTCTACAAAGAAGCTAGGTGGTATTCTGATAGTATTACACTGAATTTGTAGATCAGTTGGGGGAGTGTTGCCATCTTAACAATGTTAAGTCTTCCAATATATCAACAGAAGATGTCTTTCTGTTTATTGAGATCTTCTTTAATTTTTTAAACAATGTTTTATAGTTTTTACAGTATGTGTTATGCACTTTGTTACAGGTATTCCTAAGTTTTGTTCTTTAATACTATTGTAAATGGATATTTTTTAATTTTACTTTTTGGATTGGACAGACAAGTGTATAGTAAAACAATTGATTTTTTACATATTGACCTTATACCCTGCAACCTCGCTGAAGTTGTCTTTTCTTATAGATTTTGAGTGGATTCTTTAGGCTTTTGTATATGTAGGATCATGTCATTTGCAAGTAGAGATAGTTTTACTTCTTCCTTTCTAATCTGAATCCATTTTATTTCTTTTGCTGCCTAATTTATCTGGACAGTACTTCCAGTACAATGTTGAATAGAAGTGGCAGGAGTAGACATTCTTATTTTATGAGGAACTCATCTTGGGGGAAACCTTTCAGTTTTCACCATTAAGTATGATTTTAAAACAAACAAAAATCAAGAACAAACTCTTACACAAATGAGCTTATGATCTAAAATGAGACAGACAATAATCAACTAATTGCACAAATATAGGTATCCCCCCTTTTCAAAAGATAGTGGTTTTTTTTACTTTTATGAAAGACCTACAGTAGTGACAGTTTTCACTAACTAAAAGAAATCCAAAGAGTATTTTTTCTTTTATAAAAAAACAAGAACAAAAAATCAAAAATAGCATTCAGTGTTTATTTTGCAGCTGAGTCCTTATAGAGGCCACATGTACCCTGAACCCTGAGAGTGGTACTGCCAGCTCCTTCCTGGAAACTGCAATAAGCATCTCAGCATCAAACCACTGTAGCTTTGCATTCTGTGAGCATCTGTGCTTTATCTCCATTTATCTTGTGCATTAATTAGCCAGGTATGACCTATGGTATCAGAAAAGCCTAAGAAGGGTTACTTTTGGGGTCTGGGAATGCTAAAAATCTTTTTATGTTAATTAATGGTAATTTTCTCTTTGCTTTACACAAGTTCAGCTTACAAAAGTTCTCATAGGAATATTTTATTTTCAAATAGTGGAGGAGATCTTTATAATTAAATTATGATAACTATGATGGTGAGAATGTATCCTTGACCCCTGTAGATAGATTACAATGACCATGTGATTTCTTTTGCTTCAACCCCTGAGGGGCACAGTTAACTTAAAACAGGATTAATCTTAACCACTGATGCCTTGTTGGGCTATTTTGGTTTGTCTATCCTTTGAAGGAGTGTCCAGTCTATAATTTAATTTTTATTCAGGACCCTTCCATAGTTTCTAAGACTTACTTCAAATAATGCTACATTTATATACAGAATCTATGTCAGCTCTGGATACGGAGAAATTCCTAAGTCTATGTATATCTGTAGATTCCTAAGAGGTAAACCATAAAATCAAAGGAGCTTATTCAAAGGACAAGGAAGGCAAGTAACCTGAGACCTCTATAGTAACAATATCCACTACTTTGCCTGAAACTTTTTTTTAAGTTTATTTATTTATTTTGAGAAAGAGAGAGCACAAGCAGGTAAGGAGCAGAGAGAAGGAGAGAGAGAATCCCAAGCAGGCTCCACACCATCAGTGCAGAGCTTGATGAGGGGCTTGCATTCATGAAACAGGAGATCATGAAGTGAGCCTAAACCAGAGTCGGGCACCCAACCGACTGAGCCACCCTGAACTTCTAATTTATAAAACCTAGGTTGAGACAGGGAATAGAAGCAAGGATTCCAAGAAGTATTTCAGAACTATGCAGGTTTTTTTGTTTGTTGTTTTTCATACTTTTTTCCTGCTGAACCTGACAATGAGATTATTCTTAATTATACAATCTTCTAAATGTTTCATGTGATTCTTTATAGGTTTCAGAGCAAGACTATCATTTGGAGACAGACTTATGTAAGGTGAATTATGTCTTTGTATGCAATTTACAGATGAACAGATAGTAAAATAACAGCTGGTTTAATTTGTTAAATTATAGAATAAGTTTGGAAGTAAAGTTTTCACACCAACTTAACCATCCTTGGTGACACAAATATATAAACAGAACTATTTGGATCTGCAAAAAATGTGAAGCAGACAGTGAAAGGAGGAAATCACACTGACCTCTTCCCTGAATTCTTCTTTCGGCCACTCCTTGTTATATGCTAAAAATCCATATTGAGTTACCATATAATCTTGTTCCTCAGTGAGAAAAGATTTCACACTTGTTGGCTAGTGGCTATGATGCCAGGTTTTTATTCCCTCACATGAATGAAGAGGGATAGAAGTAGAATAGGGAAGTAAGTCAGGGAAATAAAAGTAAATACATTTTCTAACCTAGATTTAACCTGTTGTAATATCAATTATTTCTGTCAATTTTCCATGTTAGAGTTATATGCCTAGGACAATAGAATTTAATCAAAAGAGTAATATTGTGGAACAATTGTTTTTTGTTCTCTTGGTTTTATTACTAAATTTTGTGACTTAGAGATATTCAACTTCTTTTTGTCTCATAATCACCTTTCCTAGTCTTAAGAGATTCAGAGGGTTATATAAATAAAACCATTCTGATTACATTACCAATCTTGACAATTGACCTACGAACTATATTACCCTGTTACTTCTCATATTTCATCTGCAAAAGTTGCTCCATTAAAAATGGATTCATATGTTTTAAAACCAGATGCTTTAGGGATAAAACACCAGTAGTTCCTGTTTTGAAAAATGAAGAGCTGTCTTGGGCTCTTTAATTTATCCCTAGTACATAACACCAGCCATATGAGCATTTCTCAGTCACCCACAGTCAGAATTGGCTTATAGTAACAGTCATGTTGTCCATGTGATGGACTATGTATAGCTTTTATGGGATGCTGCCAGGGGATATGTGCCTCATGTGCCTTTTCTTACTCTCTTTCTGACTGGAGAGATTGCTATTCTTTCAAAATGAAAAGTTATTTACTAACTTAAGTTAGTTCCAAGTATATCAAAGCTTACTGTTCATGTAGGATTATATCCCATATACTTAAATACGTGATCTCACTTAGTTCTCATAACAACTCTATAAAGGAGGTATCTATTTTTCTGTTTTTGAAGAAGAGAAAATTGATCTCATACACTTTACCAAAATCACATAGTTTTTATGAGATTGCTCTCGATTCAATTTTAGGGTTGTCTGATTCCAATGTCCAGGCTTTCCCAGCCCAGTTTCAAGAAAGGAAAGTCATAAGATTACCCAAACCACTTGTTATATGTATCTGGCTCCTGAACTCATCAAATCCAGAGTGTAATTTTTATCATCAAAGAGGTCCGTGATCATTTGGGTATAAATCAGAGAAACTTCATAATTATTAAGATAAAAGTATTAAGATAAAAGTAATGCTGTTTTTCAGAGAATTACTATGAAGACTGATTGTCTCATTTTATTTATTTCATCAAACTTATAGGGCACACCTGTATACAAGCATTATACCAGTCACTGAAAATATGAGTATGGATAAGATACACGGCCCCTATCCTTTATCTCATATCATCGTGGTAGAGATATAGATGAAATAACACCTATAATCAGGAGTGCCATTCAAAATGTTTAATAACTGTACTGAACAAGCACCAACCAATCAGAGCATGACGAGTTATATATAGCTGCTGTGTTTGAAAATCATGCTCATTGCCTATCAGCTTTGACTATAATAATGTAATTAATACTCAAATAGAGGTATGTGGAAACACAGATGGAGACAGGTGGAAGGAAGGGATGAAGGTGATCATGAACAACCTGAAAATAGAGATGACATGATCGTAACCTTGAAGGATAAGTGGGAGTTTTCCATTGGACGAAAGAGGACATGGCCTTTTAGGCAGAGGAAGCAACTATATTAAACAAGGGCTATATAGTGGTTTTAGGGGCTGGGAATGTGGAGTTACCAATCAACAAGCATAAAGTTTCAGTTAAGCAAGATGAATAAGTTCTTGAGATCTGCTGTACAATATTGTCCCTATAGTTAACAATAGATCCCATCTTAAGTGTTCTTACAGCAATAAAATTAAATTAAATATAAATACATTAAATAAGCAAACAAACTAAGGCTGGGAAGCACTGAGAAATGCCTAGCAGCTATGATTAGATTATGGGGTTCATGGGGAGTAATGGCTAGAGACGATGGTAGAAAGTCATTTTAAGCCAGATCATGAACCTAAGCTAAGAAGTTTTTACTTTTCTTCCCTGGGCATCAAAGAACCTAAACAATTACATCTTTGCTTGAGATAATTTCGGTTGTATTGTAGAAAATATACTAATGGGAAAAGGCCATGTAGAGGCTATATTAATAATTTAGGTGAGAGATATGATGTGGATCTATACTGGTATTGTTGTAAAGAGGAGAGGGATGTAAGAGACACTGTATGTATTGGTTGATTGCCTATATTGAGGCGGGAAAGAAAAAGTCAAGAATGAATTTGCCTTGAGCAACTTTAGTGGTTTTACCTGAGATAGTACAAGGAGATGGAGATAACATATCCAGTATGTTTGGAAAGTGAGCAAGATAATGATCTTGGTTTCATACATAATATGTCCTGCAGAACACCCAGGTGGAGTAGTCAAACAGACAATTAGAAATGTAGATGAGTACCAGTACTTATTCTATGCTACACACACACACACACACTCACTTGACAGACAACTCAATGTACGGAAGAAATACTTTGAAACTAAAATATGTTAACTACTCCCCCTTTAAGAAAACAATTTGTTTTAATTTTATGGTTTGAGTCAATTTATAGATTGCATATCATAACTTATAAATATCAAAATGTATTCAAAAACTATGTTTTGCTTATTTTGATATTTTATTGTGCTGGTAAGTCGAAGGTTAGATCTTGATTGCCCTACAGGTAAGTTTGATTTGCAAATATCCCTCATACACTTCTTTTATCATTTTGTTTTAGTGAATTCCAAGATTGCATGCTGTTGTATAATAATAAACTGCCCATAAAAACTCCAACACTGACTTGGGGCACCTGGGTGGCGCAGTCGGTTAAGCGTCCGACTTCAGCCAGGTCACAATCTCGCAGTCTGTGAGTTCGAGCCCCGCGTCGGGCTCTGGGCTGATGGCTCAGAGCCTGGAGCCTGCTTCTCATTCTGTGTCTCCCTCTCTCTCTGCCCCTGCCCCGTTCATGCTCTGTCTCTCTCTGTCCCAAAAATAAATAAACGTTGGAAAAAAAAAAATTTATTAAAAAAAAAAAAAAAAAAAAAAACTCCAACACTGACTTAGAAAATGGCAACTGGGGGAATTGCTCAGTATTGGTAGATAGTCTGAATTGGCTCAAATCTACAATAATGGGAGTGAATCTTTATATCAATAAACAATACAGTATTAAGAAACTCCCTCATTTACATGGTTTTGCATTAAACTGATTGACATATGCATGTAATATATTATGAGACCAGTATTTCAAGTCACACTGAAAGCATATTCTGTTTCTATTTGGTTACCTGCCCTTACCACTCTCCCCAGGGGAAAAAAACTACAAAGATAATTAATTTGTTTTCACTACATTCTCATCTACTAGTGTCGCTGTTTTCCTAACCTTTAGGCATCCAAATCCTCAAACTAACTCTGCTTGCCCAAAGGCTACCATCGCAGTATTTCACTCAAACCTGCCCTTTATAGGTGCCTAGATCACCTTTCTTCCTCCTGTCTGGTGTCATTTAAACTCCCATTTAAGCAACAGCACATTTTAGGGATTTAGGTTTATTCACAGTAGTTAAAAACGGTCAGCCAGTCTTCCCAAGGTGTGTCCAAGGTGTGTCCAAGGTGTGTCTGTGCACTTGTGTGTGTACGTACATGTGCATGTGCACACATGCACACATGTGTGCCCCATAATGTCTGCATGCATGAATGACCTGTTTCCTATTGTGCTCTGTGAGATCAAGTAGGTGAGGTGGACAACTAGACAAGTGAACAGAGCAAGAAGCCTACCTCAGTGTGAAGCTGAGACACTAGCAGATACAAGGAGTCAGTATATTGGGACTAGAGAAATAGGTTCTCACCATCTCCTCCTTAACCCTAACTTTCTCCTCCCAGGAGTTTGCTAAGACATGTTGATGAGACCAGCACAGACCCTGAAATGCCCTACCCTCTCAGAATCTGTTTTCAGAATGCAGAAGCTGCTTCCTAACTGGTCTCTGGAAGAGAGGCAATTGGCCTTGGTCAAAATGTCAAGGAGACCAAGGTTTGTTTTTTCTATCTCCCTCACTGAGTTATTTGCAGACCTTCTCCATACTTGATGGAAAAAACATATTACATTAATTTTAAGATGGTAATTTTTCACAATTTAACACCTCTGTATCATCAATGGCATCCTATGGCATTGGTGTTGCCTGGATTTAATTTCTTATATAAACATTTATTTCCAACAATTACCTAGAACTACTATTGGCCTGGTACCACTTTAAATTAAACTTTATTCTTGAGGTTTTTACATCACAATAGTGGTGTGAATTCAGACCTCATATATATATAATGCCTGTGGTTCAGAATCTCAGGGGAGATTTTTCTTTTCTTTCTCCTCCCAGTACTAAGGTTAAGAAGTACAAGTAGTCCCTTAGGAATCCCAACTTTATGCCAGGGTATCTTATTAGATTCCCTATCTTGGACTGTTTTTCTTCGTATTTGATAAAATAATGGTGTATCTTATAGCCAAAAGAATATAAGAAATTTGGTATTGGAATTGAAAAGGTTCACCAGGGACAAAAATTCTTCACAGTTTATTACTTCTGCACAGCAGCACTGCCTTCTTCAGGTCTTTACTTGTCTTTGAGAGCCTGCCAACACCTCTCAACAAGACCTAGGTAATCACCCTCCAGATGAATGATTCACTATGCAATTTGTAGGTATAATGGGATTTGTTAATTTGTAATTTCATCAAGATGTAATTTGTGGGTAAAGATTGTGATAAAGCCATAATTACCACTGTGGTGATTTTGTTCATTGCTTTTGCAAATACTTATTAATGTATCTATCTTGTACCCTGAGGAAGGAACAAAGATTCCCAAGAAATGGTCCCTGACCTCAAGGATCTTAGAGTCTATTTTGATTAAATAAAGCATGTGCAAAATAACTGTAATGTAATGTGGAAAGTAATGCTGTGGGATGAAAAGTATGCCCTGTGGATATTCAGGAGAGAAAGGAATTATTTCCAGTTTGAGAAGAACAAAAATACTTTACAGAAGAGATGGGTAATAATATTAACAATAAAAATAATAATTACCATTTAAAATGATTTACTCATGTTATTTTATTTAATCCTGTAGAAAATAGATATTAATTATACTTTATTGCTGAGAAAACTTGTTCTGAAAATGAATACATTTTAAGACATAGAAGCAGTGTTGGGAAGGGTGTTACTTACTAGTGGGAATAGTCAGAAGAAAGGCATGAATGGGAAAGCAAGACACACATACAGAGATACTACATAGATTAACTTGGTTGGAGCATTGGGTGGGTAAAAGAAAGTAATAAGAGAAGTAAAACTGAATATTTTGTTTTAGTTAGGTAATGGAGGAATAGATGGGAGTTGTCATGGAGATAGAATAAAATAACTTGGCAGACAGTTTATTACAGAATAACAGAGGAGGAAGATTTATCAAAGATGAAGAAGTGATTTGGGGATTAAATGTCTGAGAGAACCTGTCAGAATGGCTAAAATTAATAACACAAGAAACAGGTGTTAGTGAGGATGTGGAGAAAGAGGAACCTCTTGCACTGTTAGTGGGAATGCAAACTGGTACAGTCACTCTGGAAAACAGTCTGGAGGTTTCTCAAAAAGTTAAAAATAGAACTACCCTACAATCCAGCAATTGCACTACCAGTTATTTACCCAAAGGATACAATGATACAGATGCAAAAGGGTACATGCGCCCCAGTGTTTATAGAAGCATTATCAACAACAGCGAAACTATGGAAGGAGCCCAAATGCCCACTGACTGATGAATGGATAAAGAAGATGTGAGATATATACACAATGAAATATTGTTCAGCCATCAAAAAGAATGAAATCTTGCCATTTGCAAAAATGTGGATGGAACTACAGTGTATTATACCAAGTGAAGTAAGTCAGAGAAAGACAAATACCATATGATTTCACTCATATGTGGAATTTAAGAAACAAAACAAATGAACATATGAGAGTGGGGAAAAAAAGAAAAAAGAGAGAGGGAAACAAACCATAAGAGACCCTCTTTTAATTTTTTTTAATGTTTATTATTTTTGAGAAGAGAGAGAGAGAGGACAAGCACAAGTAGGTGGAAAGCAGAGAGGGAGACACAGAATCTGAAGCAGGTTCCAGGCTCTGAGCTGTCAGCACAGAGCCCGGCGTAGGGCTTGAATTCACAAACCGTGAGGTCATGACCTGAGCCCAAGGAAATCAGACGCTTAACTGACTGAACCACCCAGGTGCCCCCCCCCACCCCCCACCAATAAGAGACTCTTAAAGATAGAAAACAAACTGACAGTTGATGAAGGGAGGTGGGTGGGGGATGGGCTAGATGGGTGATGGGTTTTAGGAGGACACTTGTTATGATGAGCACTAGATGCTGTAAGTGACCGGTCACTGAATTCTGCTTCTAAAACAAATATTGCACTGTATGTTAACTAAAATTTATTTTTTTAATGTTTATTTATTTTTTGAGAAAGAGTGCAAGTGGAGGAGGAACAGAGAAAGAGGGGGACAGGGGTTCCGAAGCGGGCTCTGCACTGACAGCTTCAATGCTGAGCCCAATGCAGGGCTTGAACTAATGAGCCAGGAGATCATGACCTGAGCTGAAGTTTGCCACTCAACTGACTGAGCCACCCAGGCACCCCAACTAATTAGAAGTTTGATAAAAATTTGAAAAATAAATGAATGGGAGAAAGTGATACTAGAAGAAGAAACAGTAAACACAAGAGAATATGGTCCATTGAGGCTCTAACTAACAAGCTTAATTATAAATGTCCTAACACTCCCTTGCAAGTAGAGAAAATGCTTGGGGGAAGGACCAAGAAAAGTATGATATGTAATCAATGGTGGTAGGTTTATAAAGTTCTGAACATCAAGGATAGTCTCCCTGAATGGATAATCTTAGATGAGGGTGTGAAAACTCAAATCCAATTTAAGGAGGTCCAATGTTGTACCAGATGTGAGCCTCCTAGCATGGACCATGGTGACTGAAGAAGTAAGGGGAGGCTAACTGTCACCAGGGAAGACCTTTCAAGTCCAAATGAAAGAAATTGAAAGCAAAATTGAGCCACAAGGAAAAGGATTTACTTAGGCTAAAAGGGTTTATTTATCCCAGTTCTGTCCCACCGCTAGTTACCAATTTTCTAGGGCACAAGGTTGACTTTTGAAAAGGATACTTTCTATTCCACCCCTTGATAAACAGGCAGAAAAATTGGGCATCACCAACCTAGGCAAAAGGTCTAGCCAAGAGTTTTCTAGGTGGGTTTTGTGTTCTTTCAGTGAAAGAATAAAATGTTATGCTATCAGCCAGTTTAGGGCTCTGTTCATTTTAAAGCATTATATGCATAATCTAAAAGGAAAAAAACCACCCAACTGACAGAGAACAGATTGGTGGTTGCCAAAAGCAGGGAGTGGGGGGTGGTTGAAAAGGTTGAAGGGGGTCAAAAGGTACAAACTTGTGCTTATAGAATACATAAGTCTTGGAGATGTAATATACAGCATGGTAACTTAATAAAAAAGGAAGGAAGAAGGAAGGAAAGAAGGAAGGAAAGAAGGAAGGAAGGAAGGAAGGAAGGAAGGAAGGAAGGAAGGAAGGAAGGAAGGAAGGAAGGAAAGAAGGAAGAAAGGAAGGAAGGAAGGGAGGGAGGGAGGGAGGGAGGGAGGAAGGAAGGAAAGGTGGATTATGCTAGCACAATAGCTCTAAATTGAGAAGTTTTTCTTTTTAATTATCAAATTTTTGAAATTTGTCTTTAGAAATAGGTCTACCACCACTAATTTTTTATTGTCACACTGTTTCTATTTTATGAAATTTGGATTCCTAAGGTCCTGGATTAAGTCCCCACTGCCATATACTAGCTTTACCATTTCCATTAAGCACAAGCTGTATGATTTTGATAAGTTACTTAATCATACATTTTTCATGAGCAAACGAACTATTTCTCTTTGTTTACTTTGTGATCTTTTCTCCCAGGAGAATGTCTGTTTAGGTTAGTTGTCATCACTCAATGCGGAACACTCCTTCTGCAAAGAATGGCCCACCAAAACATTTTCAGAGGTACTAATCAGTGTGAATATGGTTTTTACAAAATAAATGATTATGAGTCTAGAATAGTAACACCACCTTATGCTACTTGTATACTTGTATATTTCTTCAAACATTTAAAAAGACCTTTCATAGACATTTTCTCATTTAATTTGCATAACATACTCTGTAAAAGTAGGAAGAGAAGAGTGAAGTAGCTATAAATGAACAAGATAATGAAGACAAAGAAATATCACCAGGTAGCAAGACAAATTTGAATCTCACCTTAAATTTGTCATGTCACTTACAGGCTATAGGATTAATTCTTTTGTCTAACCCCGATACTAAAAGAAAAATGGTGGTGTGTGTGTGTGTGTGTGTGTGTGTGTGTGTGTGTTTACTAACTAAAGACACCAATATAATAAACAGTGAAGTCAAAAGGCATACAAATATTTTGTTTAAACAATATGAGGATAAGTTTTTACTAATGGCTTTCCAGGTAATTTGTACTAACTCTCCTACTAAAAACAACTAGGAAAGCTGGGAAAATGTATCAGAACTAAAGACACCAGAAAGCTCTCAAGGCATTCAATTATCCTGATTCCTATGATCCAGAAGAACAAAAGGACCCAGAAGGATAATGCATCTTTACTGTCAAATTTGCCCTAAAGTTGTCAGGTTATTTTAGGAAGAGTTTGCTGACAGTATGAACAGAGATTTTACAGATCTGAGAATTTAGAGGACAGAAGTTGAAGTAAGAGGCCCAACAAAGAGAGAAGTCCTGGTAACATCTTCCTCCAGACTTTGAGTTTGAACCTTAAAAGTCATACCTTAGGAGTAAGGATATGCCAGAAACAGACTGACCTTCACAGGAACTGAAATCAGCCTCAAATGATCTCATTCCCTGATTGAACTAATTAAGTTAATATGGACTTCCTAGTGTCCCTAGTCACTTAATATAAATTTCTGAAGGAATATAATGTCACTTTAGACCTAAGTTATATCTCATAATTTTTTCATTAACTGTGTTTGGTGCTCCATCAGGAATACTGAGAAATATGAGGAAACAAGACAGGTACCTGAGCGCACACAGAAGTAACACATATAAGGAATTCATACAACACAGTAGCAAAATAATAATAATAATCCAATTAAAAACAGGTCAAAGAACCTGAACAGACATTTTCCCAAAGAAGACATACAAATGGCCAGCAGGTACCTGAAAAGATGCTCCACATCATTAATTATCAGAGAAAGGCATATCAAAACCACAGTGAGCTATCACTTCACACCTGCTAGAAAGGCTTTTATGAAAAAGACAAGATAACAAGTGTTGATGAGGGTATAGAGAAAAAGGAACCCCTGTGCACTGTTGGTGGGATTGTAAAATACAGGCATAACCTGCAATAAAAATGATAAATTTTAATATTACTCTCTGTAATTTTTATAATACATAGGAAAAAATCAGTATGGATATAAATGACTTGAATAACAATTATTACAATTCAACTAATTGAGACCTATAAAACACTGCAACTGAAAAAAAATCAGAGTATGCATTCTTTTCAAAAATACATAAAAGTTTTACAGAAATGGACCATACACTGGCCATGAGGTAAACTCGATAAATTCGGGACTTAAATTATTCAGAATATGTTCTCTGACCCAAAGAAATTGGCTAAAAATCACTAAAAAAAAAAGAGGAAAAAAAACCTAGAACATCTTCATATGTTTGGAAATTAAGCGATAGTTGTTTTTTTTAATTAAGTTTTTAGGGACATCTGGGTGGCTCAGTCGGTTGAGTGTCCAACTTTGGCCCAGGTCATGATCTCCCCATTCATGAGCTCGATGTTCACGAGCATTGAGCTCTGTGCTGACAGCTCAGAGCCTGGAGCCGGCTTCAGATTCTGTGTCTTTCTCCCTCTCTGCCCCTCCCCCGCTCATGTTCTCTCTCCCTCTCTCTCTCTCTCTCTCTCAAAAATAAATAAAGACACTTAAAAATTATTTTTAAAAAATTAAGTTTTTAAAATATGATAAAATAAGTTATAAAAATATTACATACTAAATTAAAAAAAAAAGGTAAAACCATGGTTAATGGGAAATATACAGCCTTAACTGCCTATATGAGAAAATAAAAATGGCCTGCAAGGCAATTATCTAAGCATCTGCCTCAAGTACTCCTAACTGAGCAACAAACTGAACACAAAGAAAGTTTTAAAAAAAGTATCAGAAAAGGAAAATATGTCATTAATCATGTAATAAAGAAGATCAAAAAATCAACAGATGGTTCTTTAAAAGAATTGATAAAATTAATTTAGAAAAAAAGAGACAAATGACTAGTATCAGTGATGAAAATGGAGATGACACCACAGATTCCACCAACATTAAAAAGATATTAAAAGGATATTTTGAAAAAAATTTGGTAAAAGTATGGGTTACCAAAAACCAACATAAAAAAAAATAGAAAATATGATCAGTCCTATCACTACTAAAGAAATTGAATTTTAAAACTTCTCAGAAAGTGAAGTCTATAACCAGAATGTTTCATCAGTAAATTGTACCTTGGATATAAGGAAGTAATAATTCCAATCTTACACAAATTCTTCCAAATTATGGAAAAAGATATTTACCAACTGCTTAATGAGACCAGCATAATGTTTATACCAAAACCTGACAAAAATATTACCAGAAAGGAAGATTACAGGTAATCCAGTATTTCCAAATTGATCTGCAGATTCAGTATAACCCCAATAAAAGTCTAAACTGTTTTTTTTAATTGATAAGGTGATTCTAAAAATTCATATGGAAATCAAAGAACCTAGAATAGTAATAATAACATTGAAAAGAACAAATTTGGAAGACCTATACTATACTATACTACACTACACTATACAGTTACCTTAATTAAGACAGCGTGGTAATAGCACAAGGATAGACAGACTAATAGAACAGAACAGAGACCCAACGATATGGTCACATGATTTACAACTAAGGCACCATTATCTTTCAATACTGTCTTTTCAGTAAATACAGCAGGATCTATTGGATAGCCATGTGAAAAAAGAACTAAACCTTGAATCTTTTGGCACACCATAAGCAAAAATTAATTTAAGGTAAATTATAAATGTGAAAGAGTAAAAAGTATAACTTGTAAGAGAAAAAATAGTCCAATATTTTTATGACCTTGAGATAGATAAACATCTTAAACAGGACACAAAATCATTAAGTTAAAAAAGTTTATAAATTAAACTTCATTAAAATTAACAAACTCTAATGGGGCGCGTGGTTGGCTCCATCGCTTAAACATCCGATTTTGGCTCAGGTCATGATCTCGTTGTTGTGAGTTCAAGCCCCGCATCGGGCTCTGTGCTGACAGCTCAGAGCCTGGAGCCTGCTGCTTCAGATTCTGTGTCTCCCTCTCTCTGCCCCTCCCCCACTCGCACTCTGTCTCTCTCTCTCTCAAAAACAAATAAACATTAAAAAATTTTGTTTAAAAAATTACAAAGTCTACTCAAAATGTACCATCTGGAGGGGCGCCTGGGTGGCGCAGTCGGTTAAGCGTCCGACTTCAGCCAGGTCACGATCTCGCGGTCCGTGAGTTCGAGCCCCGCGTCAGGCTCTGGGCTGATGGCTCAGAGCCTGGAGCCTGTTTCCGATTCTGTGTCTCCCTCTCTCTCTGCCCCTCCCCCATTCATGCTCTGTCTCTCTCTGTCCCAAAAATAAATAAACGTTGAAAAAAAAATTAAAAAAAAAAAATGTACCATCTGGAGAGTTGTAAGACAAAGTACGGTTTAAGAGAATACATTTATAATACATAAATCCAGCAAAGAACTTTGATCTGGAATATATAAAGAATTTCTATTAAAAAAAAAAACAACCCTTTCCAACATACAGGCACACACATACACACAAATATAAGCAAGAAATTCCTGAAGTGTCCTATAATTAATCTAATTATTGAACCATTAGGAACAAATAAATGCCTGCATTATGCATACTCCTTGGTCTAGGTGTAAGGCCTTCCACAGCCTGGTCTCCCGTCTCTCTGGTTCTACTTCACAGGGCACGTCCAGGCTATCTCTCTGTCTCAGCCATTGATATGCCTATGCCATGTCTACCCCTGCATTTTGAGGCTTGCCAGAAAAGCACATTCCACACTGTCTAGCAACAGCAAACAATTATGGCATATTTGTTAAATGAATGCATGCCTGAAATAATAAGTTAATAAATGTCTTCCTTCCTGTTCTCTGACTTTTGAAATCCTATCTTTTGAGGCTCACCTTATCTCACCTCTTCTGTGAGGTGACAAAACAACAGCACAAGTAATTCTGTGCTGAGTTCTTGTAGCTCATAACAAACTATTCCTTTGATTCATATCATATTCTGTTATGCATTGTTTTTTTTCATATTCAGATACTACTGTCCCATCAAAAGACTAAACTCCAGAACAGCAAGGAACATGTTTGACATCTGTTTATATTACTACAGAGTCCAATTGCCTTGTAAACAGCGGTGCTCAATATTTTTCAGAGAATAGTGTGGTGTAATGGTGAAGAAAGTAATCCCTAAAGTGATACCAGACCTTAACTCTGGCCCTTGCTCTGCTACTTTATAGCTGTGTTACTCTGGGCAATTACCTGACTGCTATAGGCATCAACATGCTAATCTGTGAAAGGCAGATAATAATGCATCCTTAAAAGGTGACATGAGATCATATACGTAGAGTACTTAACACAAATAGAAAACATGGTAAATAATAGCTGATAGTAGCAGTAGTAGTATTCACTATTGTTTATGGCTGACTTTGAATTGTAAGAGCATACACTCAAAAAACTAAGGGAGAAACAAATGTGAACAAAGAACAACAACAAAACTAAGACTATGTTGTAACACTTACCGTGTAAGAAGTGGCTGTGTGTTGGGGCGCCTGAGTGGCTCAGTGGGTTAAACGTCCGAGTTCGGTTCAGGTCATGATCTCACAGTTTGTGGGTTTGAGCGCCATGTTGGGCTCTGTGGTGACAGCTCAGAGCCTGGAGCCTGCTTCAGATTCTGTGTCTCCCTCTCTGCTCCTCCCCCACTCATGCTCTGTCTCTCAAAAATGAATAAATGTTAAAAAAAATTTTTTAAAAAAAAAGAGGTGGCTGGCTGTGTGGGGACTCTCTTCACAGTAACTCTGAGACTCAAAAGATTACTAAATGTATCATGTCACCACAGAATGGTGCTTCAGAATCTTGGCTCTGTAGTCAGATGGACGTGGGTCTATTTCCAGATCCCACCACTTAATGATTGTGTAACTGCAGGCAGGTTGCTTTATCTCTCTGGACCTCAGTTTTCTCATGAGCCTGATAATAGAACCTGTAGCATTTACTTATTGTGAGGATGAATTGAGAGAATCCACAGGAAGTCCTTGTACTTCACCTTGACACCTGATACGCACTGATTAGCCATTATATACTGAAAGCTCACTTTTCCTCAGGGCTATGTCCCACAGTACCCCTGTTATATCACTAAAATGGGACCATTCCATTTATGTTCAACATCATTCTGTTTTTCTAGGAAGCCATATCTCAAAGGATCATTGTGAGACCAGCTTTTTAAGAGTTATATACGCTAATCCTATAAATTCTTTTTTTGTAACTTAAATCCAAGTTGGTTAACATATAGTGTAATAATGATTTCAGGAATGGAATGTAGTGATTCATCACTTACATATAACACCCAGTGCTCATCCCAACAAGTGTTCTCCTTAATGTCTCTTGCCCATTTAGCCCATCCCCCCACCCAATACCCCATCAACAACCCTCAGTTTGTTCTCTGTATTTAAGAGTCTCTTATGATTTGTCTCCCTCTGTTTTTATATTATTTTCCCTTATGTTCATCCCTTATGTTCCCTTCCCTTATGTTCATCTGTTTTGTATCTCAAATACCACATGAGTGAAATCATATGAAATCATATGCTTCTCATAATGTACTCCAGTTCAATCCAAGTTATTGCAAATGGCAAGATTGTGTTATTTTTGATTGCTGAGTAATATTCCATTGTATACATATACCACATCTTCTTTATCCATCATCAGTCGATGGACATTTGCTAAGCCTACAAATTCTGATTATAATCATTTGACTTGATTTGGAGTTCTTGAGGATGGTATGTAACTGTGATTTTTAAACTTTTCTCCTGATAGAACACCAGTGAAAAGGTTACCACTATAAAATTAGAATTTTTGCCCAAATTGTAGTAAAACTAGTAAATGGAGGGGCACCTGGGTGCCTCAGTTCATTGACTGTCCAACTTTTGAGAACTCCATTTGCAAACAGTGCATGGATTTTCTCATTCCATCTCAGGTGTCTGGATTCTCACCTCTTTCTAACATACAGGGTCTCAAAGAAATGATACAGTAAAATTTCAGACACAGTATTATTATCCACCCCAGTGGCTTTTCTGTTGCTAGTCAAAGTCACAAGTATCCTCTTATAAAAGATATAGCTCAAATCTCAGGGTCATCAATAGTATTAGAAACATCCTGATTTCTTCTGTTTTCTCATTTGCACATGGAGAAGAAAGCTGCTAACTTAAATTAAATTTCCCAATTTAAGTTTACTTATAACTCAAACTGTCAGTAAAATAATAAAAGCAGCTTCATTTATATAAATAGTGTCATGGGATTTTTCAAGAATAACTAATTCACCCTTGGTGAACTGTACCTCTCAATTGCCACCTATCACCATCATCAATAATGAGTAATGCTAACAGTAGGTACCACAGATCAAATTTGTTATATGTGCAGAGGAAGAGAAGGAGATGCCCTTTGCCTGGGTGTGCTTCCACTTTGAGCTTGGCTGGGCTCCATTTAGACGTATTTTTGCCTGAGGCCACTGGAAGGGTTTATATCCAGGCTTCTAATAGCTCTCTTTCGTACTCTTTTAATCCAGTGCTTATCACACAGTGTTCCTATGGGGTATGAGTGTTCCATAAGCTGTAGAGAGAGAGCATTTGACTGTAATATTGAATAATGATTGCCTTTACCCTGCTTGCAGAGGGGAAAAAAAAGTTAATGGATAACATTTACTCAATTCAAATTGTTTTCCAATGATTTTTTACAAGTCTTTGGTTCCAGATACCACTTTCTGCTAAAGTTTGCCAATAGATGACAGAAGAAAATGAAATTGCAAATTCATATTGATAGAAAAACTCAAAACCAACCATTTGTTCTTGGTTCAACAGTTTGTTCGGTGTTTTAAGACGTGTAAGCTGGTTGTTGTGAGGTTATATGTTATACAAATAATATACAATGGATTTCTTTTTGCTAGTAAAAGTATATTAAAATAATGTGTAGATGAAATAAAAATATTGATTTATATTCTTTTAATATTTTGCAAAGAACATGGTGCTCTGCAAATAAGAATGTGATCTGGGTCTCTGCCCCTTAAATAAGTCTGAGATAACCTGTCTTAGAATAATAAGCATTATATTCCTTTAAAGAAAATGGATAGAAACTATTGATGGATAAAGGCTAAACCTAAAATACATGTACCCTATGTGTGAAATAACTATGCAGTTATTTATGAGCCAGTGCTAAAACTAATAGGAATGTCTGAGGGTTGAAACCATTGCTTGATACTTAATACCACATAGGCAGATCTAAGATCTTAGTGTTGTTTCCGAATAGAATTTTGTGACAGGAAAGACCCGTCAAGGTATTTGGACAAACTATCTGAAACTGGAACCTCCCCCAAATGGTTCTTTATCCTTTCTGTGAACATCTCCAGTAGGATCTTAACATGACCCTGACTGCAAGTAAAATAATAGTATCTATGTTTGCAGCTCTGTTACTTATATGTGGATCTTGGGAAGGAGATGAATCAACCTAGTTCATTTTTACACTAGGAAGATGCTTTGCAATAGGAATTTATACTATATTTATGTAGGTGCAAATGTGAAACTGTATTCCTATATATACGAACTCTTGAATCTTAGCTAGTGAAATATGTCATGTTTTAAATTGTAATCCTCAACTGCATATTACTGCATATGAATATTCCCACCCATGGCCTGAGAGGGGATGGAAATTCTCTTTATATATACAGTCTGCATTCACACAAGACATTTTATTTATATTACCAATTTAATAAAATCCCCTACTGTGTAAATGTTCTCCATATGTGGAAACAGAGGACTAGAGTGCATAAAGCCAGTTCTTTGTGTTTTTCAGCTTTTAAAAAATTATGTGCATGTAATGTTTCCCTGGTTTTTTAAAATTGCTGAATATGGTATTTTGCCTCTTTTAATTTTTCTTAATTAAGGTAAAAGCTCACAAAATAAAAAAAAAAAGTTTTCATTATCCTGTTTTACCCTATATCTGTCTCATGGGGAGTACTTCAATTTCTCATGCAAAATTCTAGCAGTTTTCCAACAAGGGATAAGACCAAAGAGAGAATTGACACAGGTTCTGGAAGCCAGGGGAGAGAGTCATTGGAGATCAAAGCAGAGAGAAACCAGGGCAAAGCTGGTTCAGGAGTAAGTGGTCAGGCAGTTACCATGGAAGGAGTTAGGAAGATTTTGGATAAGAATTACAACAGAGAAACAGGAGGTACAGTGAAGGAGTCTTTGTAACAAATAAATGTGAGACCATATTCTGGCTCTGCCATCTATTGGTGGTATAACCTTGGAAGAGGTATTCATCTCTCTGAACTTCTACCCCCTCATTTGAGAAAATGGAGCAATTCCTATCTTCCAGAGCTGTGATGAAAGGATCTGTGTAAAGACTATTGTACCTCATAAACAGTAGGTGCTTCTGCTTTTCCCCTTCAGCTCTTGCTTGACCCTATCCTTCCTGAGCTAGAGACAGCCATGATGATGATACCATCAATGTTTAAAGTCTACAGATCCCGAAATGAAACATGTGTTCTAGCCTTTTTACTCTAGAAAAATCCAAACATTTAAAGAAGAAATAGACATAATGTATAACAAATCTCCTTGTATTCATTACTGAGCTTCAACAGTTACAAATCATGGCCCATCTTTTTCATCTCCATCTCCATTCACTTCTTATGATCTGTATTATTTTGAAGCAAATCTAGACATCATATAACTTTATGTAAAAAGCTTCAGTATGTATTTCTAAACAGTAAGGATTATTCTTTTTTTTTTTTTTTTTTTTTTTTTTTTTTTTTTAATTTTTTTTCAACGTTTTATTATTTATTTTTGGGACAGAGAGAGACAGAGCATGAACGGGGGAGGGGCAGAGAGAGAGGGAGACACAGAATCAGAAACAGGCTCCAGGCTCTGAGCCATCAGCCCAGAGCCTGACGCGGGGCTCGAACTCACGGACCGCAAGATCGTGACCTGAGCTGAAGTCGGACGCTTAACCGACTGCGCCACCCAGGCGCCCCAGTAAGGATTATTCTTAACGAATACAATCATAATGCCAAACACACCTAAAATATTTAACTTTTATTCCTTAATATTATTAAATACCAGGTTGATTTTGTTGTTGTTATTGCTATTATTGTTTTTTCTACCGTTATTATGTATTTTCAGGTACATTATATAAACCACATGAATACACCATGTGGTATTACCATTGATGGTGTAATTTTTCCAAACTGACAAACAACTCTTTGAAAAGTTCTGAACAAACCAATACACTCTTCCTCAATGTAAACAAATAGTTACTTCGTGGAGATTTTAGTATATATTTAAAGTTTGCAAAAATATTTTGTATTTATAGGTAATATGGAATTGGGCTTTGCACTCAGATAATTATAAACTAGTTTTCATCTTTGTCTGGAAAATTATGTAGTATGTGGGAAAATTATTTGCAATATTTAAGAAAGTCTCTGGCTCGTATCCCCACCAATCTTTATGACTACTGTCACTGTTCTTTCACATTTGCAAAATGCCCTCCATGGTTCACTTCATACCCTGTTGAAAACCACTTACTTAGTTTGAGCTTAGTTTTAGTTGCATATATGCTATAACTTTGGGAAAATAAATAAGGAAGATCCTGTATGGGGAATGACTAGTGGAACATTCGCAAACTTAAAGCTTTTCAAAATTTTTCTCAGTTGATGAAATTTTGTTTCTCCAAACTATGCTGCAGAATGTGAATAGGTTCTCTGATAAAACAAGTGAGATCATAATGACTTCATGGTAATATATGTAGTTCAAGTACAGAAAATTTTAACAACTAAGAAACCAGTCAGGTAGAATTAGGGAAACTGGGTTAGTGGTAAGAAATAATAAATTCATTTTTACTTATTTCCTAAGAATAAGTATAAATTTACAAATCTCTTTGTGCTATGTTTACATAATTGGCCCACAACCCTAATAAGGAATTATGCTTCATCTCCAAGACAGAGAAAATACAGTCAAATGTTTACCCTCCTCTAGCTTACTTGCTTCACTATAACTTCAAGTAGTATATTTCTTCTCATTTCTTTTTTTACTCATTTTTTAAATTCAATTATAATTGATATACAGTGTTATATTAATTTTAGGTGTACAATATAGTGATTCAACAATTCTATACAGTACTCAGTGCTCATCATGATAAGTTCACTCTTAATCCCCTTCACCTATTTCACCCATCCCCCCACCAACCTGTCCTCTGACAACCACCAGTTTGTTCTCTATATTTAAGAATCTTTTTTTTGTTTTTCCCTTTTTTCTTGTTTTTTTTCTTAAATTACACATATGAGTAAAATCATATGGTACTTGTCTTTCTCTGACTTATTTTACTTAGCATTGTATCCTCGAGATCCATCCATGTTGTTGTATATTGTAAGAGTTCACTATTTTTATGGCTGAGTAATATTCCATTGTGTATATACCACCTCCTCTTTACCCATTCATCTATTGATGGAACTTGGGTTGTTCCCATAACTTGGCTACTGTAAATAATGCTGTAGTAAACAAGAGGGTGCATATATCTTCATTCATTGTTTAGTACCATGTTGTTTAGCTTCCATGTATTTGTGTTCTTCCAGATTTGTATGTGTGTGATAGATTTCTAATTTCATACCATTATGATCAGAAAAGATTCATGATATATCAATCTTTTTGAATTTTTGAGACTTGTTTTGTGACCCAACATGTGTGCTGAAGAATATTCCATGTTCATTTGAAAAAAGAAATGTTTATTATGCTATTTTTGGATGGAATGTTCTGAATGTATCTGTTAGAGCCATCTGGTCCAGTGTGTCATTCAAAGCCACAGTTTCTTTGTTGATTTTTCTGTCTAGATGACATATCCATCAATTTAAGTGGATGTTAAAGTCCTTTACTATTATTGTATTACTATAGATCACTTCCTTTATGTCTGTTAATAGGTGCTTTATGTAATTGGGGGCTCCATGTTGGGTGCATAAATATTTACAATTGCTATATCTTCGTGTTGGATTGTTCTCTTTATCATTAAATAGTATCCTTCTTTGTCTGTTGTTACAATCTTTATTTTAAAGTCTGTTTTGTCCAATATAACTATTTTTACCAAGGCTTTCTTTTCACTTCTATTTGAATGATAATGCTTTTTCCATCCCTTCACTTTCAGCCTGCTTGCATCTTTAGGCTAGAAGTGAGTCTCTTTCGGTAATTTGGCTATTGTTGATAGTGCTGCTATAAACAGTGGGATGCCTGTGCCCCTTCAAGACAGCATTTTTGTATGTGTATTGACTGATAAATGGATAAAAAAGATATGAGATATATATACATATATACATACACACACAACGTAATATTACTCAGCAATCAGAATGAATGAAATCTTGCCATTTGCAACAATGTGGATGGAACTAGAGTGTATTATGCCAAGCAAATAAGTCAGAGAAAGACAAATATCATATGATTTCATTCATATGTGGAATTTAAGAAACAAACTAGATGAACATAGGGAAAGGGAAAAAAATGTAAGATAAAAACAGAGAGGGAGGCAAACCATAAGAGACTCTTAAATACAGAGAACAAACTGAAGGTTTCTGGAGGGGAGGTGGTTGGGGGGATGGGCTAAATGGGTGACAGACATTAAGGAAGGCATTAATTGAGATGAGCACTTGGGTATTATATGTAAGAGATGAATCACTGTGCTGTACTCCTGACACAAATACTTCACTGTATGTTAATTAACTTGAATTTAAATAAATAAATTTAAAAAAAGAAGTGAGTCTCTTAAAAGCAGCATATAGATGGGTCTTGCTTTTTTATCCATTTGGTCATCCCATGTTTTGATATGAGCATTTAATCCCTTTACATTCAAAGTAATTATTGATAGGTATGTAGTTATTGCCATTTTGTTACTTGTTTTATGGTTTTTTGTTTGTTTGTTTGTTTGTTTTGTAGTTCTTCTCCCTTTCCTCTCTTCCCATTTGGTTTGTTTTCTTTAGTGATATACTTGGAATCCTTCCCCTTTATTCTTTGCATATCTCTTACAGTTTTCTATTTGTGATTATCATTAGGTTGATATATAAGATCCTATGCATATGGCAGTCTATTTTAGGATGATGGTCATTTAAGTTTGGACCCATTCTAAAAGCACTGAATTTTTACTGTCCCCTCCCACGTTTTATGTATATAATGTCATACTTTACATCCTTTTATTTTGCTTATCCTTTAACTGATTTTTTATATATATGATTTTACTGCTTTTTTGATTTAGCTACATTGGCTTTATAAGTAATTAATCTACTACTTATTATGTTTGTGTGTACCCGTGAAACCTTTTCATTTTGTAACTTTTTTATTCTTGATTATGGCCATTTTCTTTCCAGTCAAAAATTCCCTTTAACATTTTTTGTAAGGCTGATATAGTGATGAACCCCTTTAAATTTTATAGGGGTTCTATAATTAAATTTAAATTTAAATAGTCTAGGAAACTATTTTATTTCTCCTTCTGTTCTGAAGGATAGCATTGTTGGATAGAGTATTCTTGGTTACAGGTTTTTTTCTTTCAGCATTTTGAATATATCATGCCACTCTCTTTTGGCGTACAGTTTCTGCTGAAAAATCAGCAGATAGCTTTATGGGGTTTCCCTTGTATGTAACTGTTTTCTTCTCTCGTGGTGCTTTAGGATTATTTCTTTGCCATTACTTTTTGCCATTATAATTATTTATTATGTGTCTTGGTGTGGACCTCTTTGCATTGATTTTGTTGGGGGCTCTCTGTTCCTCCTAGATCTGGATGTCTATTTCCTTCCTCAGATTAGGGAGGTTTTAGCCTATTATTTCTTCAAATAAGTTATCTGCCCCTCCCCTTTCTCTGTCTTCTTTTTTTGGGATACCTATAATATCAGTGTTATTGTGCTTGATAATGTCACTGAGTTTCCTTGAAATATTCTCATTTTTTACTATACTTTTTTTTTCTTTTTGTTGTTCAGTTTCTTTGCTTTTCATTATTCTGTCTTCCAGCACACTGATCCATTTTTCTGCTTTCTCTTATCTACTGTTGATTCCTTCCAGTGTATTTTTTAATTTCAGTAATTTAGTTCTCTGTCTCTGATTGGTCCTTTTTTATATTTTCTGTCTTTTTGTTGAAGGTTTCACTGAGATCCTCCACTCCGCTCTTTTTTCGCATCCAATTAGTGTCTTTATGACCATTCCTTTGAATTTCTATGAGGCATATTTCTCATCTCCAAATCATTTTGTTATGATTTTGTCCTGACCATTTGGGATATATCCCTCTGTCTCATTTTGTCTAAATATGTTTGTTTCTATGTATTAGGGAAGTCAATTATATCTCTTGAAAGTAATGGACTTATGAAGAAGAGGTCCTATAGTGCCCTGTAGTGCAATGTCCCTTGTTCATCAGAACCTGGCACTTCAGAGTTGTCTCCTGTGTGTGTTGCATGCACACTACTGTTGTGGTTGAGCCACATTTTCCTTCACTCCAGTCGTCTAGGTGGTCATCTTTGTTGTGGGCAGGGTTTGGTCTCTGTGCTATTATGAGGATAGTCTGGGACCACTTTGTGCGTGTAGTTGGGTCAGACCAGTCGCTTGCCCTCAGCCTGTTATCCAGAACTGTAGTTGCACTTACCTGCAGGCTGCTATCCCTGCATTGTCTCCTGAGTGGCTTTTTTTGGTGAGTGAAACCTATCAGACCAGATGTCTGCCCTCAGTCTGTCTGTTTGCAGTGCCCCCCCCCCCCAACTACAGGGCTTTTTCTTTGTGCTGCCCCCTGTGAAGTTTTTGTCAGTGGGCAGGGCCAACAGTTAGATCAGATGTTTTCCCCCAGCCCACTGCTAAGGCTGCAGTGGAACTGACCTGTGTGATTATCTTTCCCTCTCACCAGAGCAAGAGTCATTTTGGAGTGGTGCTGGCCACAGTCAGGGCTGCTTGTAGAAGGCGCTGCATCAGACATGACTTTGGAAGGATTAAGGCAGGTTGGATGGGGCAGTCTGCAGGAGAATGTGGGGGCAGGGCACATAAGTGTTATCAAGGTAAGTGCTCATCTTCTTGGAGGATGAAACCTAAGCTAGGTACCAAGTGTTCATGCTGGTTCCCACAGATGTCTGGCTATCCATGCTGGGGATAGATGGAGATAATGGTGCCCACCAGGTCTTTTGTTCTTGGAGAAATTTCTTAAAGATTCCTGTTCCTCTATCACACATTCTGACATTAGTAAATAAATCTTCCTGGTGTACCCCAGGTGCTTTTCAAACTGCTGCTTCTATGCTGTATCTTGTCAAAGTTGTGTGCTGTTTTGTTAAGGGTGGGAACTGTTTCCTGTCACCTTCTGGCTCTCCTGGAGCTGAGCCCACTGATTTTTAAAGTTCCCAGTGTTATGGGGCACCTGGGTGGCGCAGTCGGTTAAGCGTCCGACTTCAGCCAGGTCACGATCTCGCGGTCCGTGAGTTCGAGCCCCGCGTCAGGCTCTGGGCTGATGGCTCAGAGCCTGGAGCCTGTTTCCGATTCTGTGTCTCCCTCTCTCTCTGCCCCTCCCCCGTTCATGCTCTGTCTCTCTCTGTCCCAAAAATAAATAAACGTTGAAAAAAAATTTTTTTTTAAGTTCCCAGTGTTAAAACCCAGTGATTGTGAAAACTCAAAGTTAAGAATTTCTGATTTTCAAAGCCAAATGTTATGGGGACTCATCTTCCCAGTTCAGGCCCCATATGTCTGGGGTGCCTGGTGTGGAATCTGTTCTCCTCCTTTTCTGTGCTTGTGGTGTCCCTCTGGTATTTGTGGTTAGTCTCACAGGTTAGTTTGGCTCCCGACTGGGGTTCCACCCTTTCTACCATTTTTTTATGTGGCCTCCTTTCCAAAATTAACTGTGGAGAGTCTATTCTGCCTGTCTTCATGTCATTTTCTGAGTTACACTGATGTGGCTGTTATCTAGGAGTATCTGTGTGAAGAAGTAAGTTTAGGATCCTCCATGCCACTATTTCATAGGTTCCCCAAGAAATCTTTTTCTTTTGACTTATTAAAGCAAATACTTTGTTCGTTGGCCTTTGTATTTAACTATTATTCATCATTCCCTGATGGAAGCTATTTTCTAATCTAAATTGGAAGATGTTTATCTTTATTCCTTGAAGAAGGAATTGTTAGTGCCTATCTGGTTCCTGGTACAGAGTGGATGCTTATTTAAATATTTATTAAATGAACCTACTCACCCAGTAATCATCATTGTTAATCTGCCTTATTACTGTGTACAGTCATGTACCTTCCTATGTGTTAATTTTATTCTTATGTCATAATTATCATAAAGCATTAAGTGTGAATCTTTTATTCAAGATTGGAATCTGAACTAAGTGATTTCTTCTAAACCATACTGCTGGCATAACTAGGAGAAGAATTTAGGTCCTCCTGGCTTTGATTTCACTATTTCTACCAATAGGTTTCTTTCTGCCTGAAAAGTATACAAGTTTTCTGTTCCTGCTGCTTGGCCATTTGTGTATGTTCAAAGAACATTTGCCAAAACAAAATAAATTAAAAAAAAAAAAACAATTAAAAACAGTAACTAATGCTCCCAGTATTTATATATAGGCCTTGACCCTCAGATATCCAAAATAGGATATTGAATATTTTGGTATCAAAATTTATCTGGTGAGAGATATGGCTCTCCTAAAAGCAAGTTACCTTATTTACTGTCTGCAAATTGAAAAGCAGGTGCAGCATCAGTATAGTAATTTCTCAGAGACTGGAACTTTGTAACTATGGAGACATTACCTCACAGTGTTCTAACAGGCAGTGTTGGCCAGATGTGAAAGTTATAGTCATAAAGGTAGCCTTGCTGGGTTGCCGCCCTGCCTCTTGAGCTGCTTCAAGTGAATGTTACACACCTTCACCTTGATTTGCATAATATCATTAGCCAATACCAGTATTGGCTATGTCAATATTTACATATTTACATTAGAAGCCTGGCTCTGGCACCAGTTTGGGAAAGAAATTATTTAATCTGGCATATGCTTTGAGGTAGTTAGATTAACTGGTAAGGTCACTTGAAAATAAAGTCTACCTTAAAATTCAGCTATATTTATTCCTAATATCATGATTTTTTTTTCCCCCAGGAAAGAAAAGAGACTTTTCTTCTAGCCAAGATGAAAGACATGCAAGCCAGTCAGAAAACTTCAGTGGCCCTGCAGAGTGAAGTCCATGAGCAGGAAGATAAAATGGAGAATCAAGCACAGTAAGAATGGCATAAGTGAGAGGAGAGAAGGATCTGAGTTTTAGAGGATAATGAGGGCGTACTTGACCTCTTGTTTCAAAATATCTTATGAAGTAGTTGTAACTGGAATTGATTCCACACATTTTCTAAAATTAACTATAACATACAACTATTTCCCCAACCACTGTGTTATAAAGTACAGTCCTTGAGTAATACTAAAGTTCACCTGTACAGATCTCTATCATATGAGTCATGGTTGAGACTCCAAAACTTATATCTAGCGTGTTAAGGAAATTGGCAGATAATTTCTTTAGAACTACTTTACTGACCTTGGGGACAAAGAATTGATAGAGAATTTTGGTTTGGAAAATGCCTGTGAGGATGTGAAATAGAAACTGCAACTCACCCCACCACCACCAAAAAAAAGAAAGAAAAACAAAAGCAAAAAACTACAACTCCCTGTTTTTACTAATTAAATCATTCTATCAATTAGAGGATTAGCATAGGTTTTCCAGTTTTTTTTTTTTTAATGGCCTCTAGTATTGAATATACCCAATTTAAATACCTAAATTTTTTTTAAATAGGCTCCATGTCCAATATGGGGCTTTAACTCACGATCCTGAGATTGAGAGTCATGTGCTCTACAGACTGAGCCAGACAGGAACTCCCTGAATATATCCAATTTAAAGCTAATGTTATTTCGCACCTAGGTGTCCTGTGTTTACTGTTCAGTTCAAGTCCATTTTTTAAATGGTCATCTGAGGTCATCTGAGAAATGATTGGTGTCAGTATTACCAATGTAGTACCCCTTAAAATAACATTGAAATGTGGGAATTGAACTTTTATAACTACCTCTGGTTTAGTGCTAATCAATCCCAGAGGTAACAAAGTACTAACAAAGAGCTTAGAAAATTCCATACAATAGAGGCAAAGCTAACTAAGCACTAGGACAAATCCCTTATCTTCCAAAAAGAGTCTAACAAGTCAGGGAGTACAGGGTTTAAATAATGTGTCTAGACATGTGTCTCTTCCTGAAATGTTGGAGCTCTTACAAAAGTATGTGCACCTATTAGAAATTTCTTATTCAACTACAAAAATAAGAATACTTTGTGGCGCTAGGCCAGATTTCTTTAATCACATTTGCAAAAGCTTATTAGGAATCTTCTGTGGAATTAAATTATTCCAAAATGCTATTGTTTTACTGGAGGAAGAAAAAAACTTTGAAGCTTATAAAATGAACATGCTGAAAAGATATAGGCAGTTTGTAATGAAACCCAGATAGATGTAAGGAACTTTGAAAGAGAAAAGTACTTTTCCTGCTTATTCTAGCTAGTATCAGGCAGAAATCATATCATATGATCCTGTCTCAGGTTGGACAGAGACGAAATATTTTTAATTTGACAATTTACCTCTATAGTCTCCTTCCCACTACCCACCACATCATACACAAGAGTATATTTTCATGGGTTAGAGCTTTTATGACAAAGATGAGTGCTTAGGATGTCAGCAAAATGGCAAATGCTCAAGCTTAACATGTATTGGGCTAGTAGTACAATTTTCAAAGCCAATGCCATTTAATTATTTAAAAAAATTAACTAGGATGTCTGTGCCTTCTGAGAGGTACATTTAGAGAAGTCTGGTTTTGAGTACAGAACTCTCCAGATACAATATTTCTGATGAAGGAACTTACAAATTGCAGAACAAAATTATGAATATATCTTGGTAAACAAAGAGATTAAGACTGATATCACTTTGGTGGATTAGGAAACTTCAGGCCCTTGTTCCCTTATGAAAACATTTGGAAAAAAACAAAAAACAAAAAAACAGAAGACTTGCTAAAATATCTTCATAGGAACTCTGGAAAATAAAGAGATCAAAATAGTGACAATCCATGAAGGCAAATACTTAGCTCTTGACTAACAGAGGTAGATAAGTGGCCCCCAGTAAAGGGGTGCATAAGCTGACCATTTACCAAGTTTTTCAGAAATCTAAAGGATTTTGGACCTCAGGACTTTGTTGATAATTCAAGTATTAAACACACACACATGCATACACACACACACACACACACACACACACACAGATTGCTTTGAGGTAACTAAATCTCAATGTGACTCATACAAAGTTTGTCACAAACCTTTTCATGAGTCGTGCCATGGGAATATTGTTTTACTTGTGAAATAATTGTGTTGTAGTTTAGAGGCTTTGTTTAAATGCACACTAGTTAATAAATGCTTTATGCATTTAAAAAAGAAAGAAAGGAAATCTTTGTTCATAGTAAGATTTACTTATAAAAATAATACTGGCAAATTAAGTCTTTCTTCCCTCTCTTTTCTATATTCCCCCCCCCACACACACACACACACGCACACACATGTACACATGTGCTCTGCATTTATAGAAATTAATTTTCAGACTATATTTGAAAGTAGACATTAACTCTAGAATTTTTATAATTAGAAATAGAAATAAAAAATTAGTTAAGCAACAGGAATTGAAAGAAAACGGTTTAGTAAACAATGATAAATTAAACAGGTATTATAATCATGCTTTTTAAGCTAATTGAAAGGGAAATATTATGTAACAAGTGATAAAAGTGGGATAAAAATGGTTTCTAGAGTCTCAATTTTGAGTTAAAAAGAATACACTAAAAGGTCTGGAATTAAATTGTAAAATTTTTGGTTGGTGGCATTTTGGTGATTTTTGTTTTCTTCTTTCTACCTTTGTACGTTTTCAAAATCATCTACAGTTGCAATTTACTTTTTAGGTAAAAAAGTAAATAAAAGCATGTCTTGAGGCTTAAAGCATCTTACTTAGATCGTTAAAACTACAACTGTAAGATGTCCTTATGCATACAAGATGTATAATTCTTTTATTTTTTTTTTTAATTTTTTTTTTCAACGTTTATTTATTTTTAGGACAGAGAGAGACAGAGCATGAACAGGGGAGGGGCAGAGAGAGAGGGAGACACAGAATCGGAAACAGGCTCCAGGCTCTGAGCCATCAGCCCAGAGCCCGACGCGGGGCTCGAACTCACGGACCGTGAGATCGTGACCTGGCTGAAGTCGGACGCTTAACCGACTGCGCCACCCAGGCGCCCCTGTATAATTCTTTTAAAAAGCAGAACTCTGAGTAATAATCATAGTTCATGATTCTTATGTTTGTATCTATTCGTTTTGACTTTCTTACTTTGTTTATTATACTATTTTATGTGCACAGAAGAGAAGACACACATGATGGTCGCCCAGTGACACAGCGATCTTTAGTACATTTTTTTCCACAAACAGATTCAGATGCCACACTGCCTTTGTCACAGTCATTAACCTATGACACATCTCTCAGTTACTATATGTCTGGCCCTCAGTTTAGTGGAATAACTGTATCAACAACTGGGCACAACACTCCTAAAACTACTATAGAGGGCCATTCCCAATCAGCAAACAGCTTGGGTAAGTAAAACACGTATCAAGAATTTTCGACTATTTTTTAAAGCATGTAGTTCAATAGGTTTTTTATGTGCCTAGAAGTCAGAATGATGTGTTATGATTTGTCTCCAATAACACAAATCTCTTAATGATATGCAGAGTAACTTGATTATCCTTACCATTGATCTTGGCACTGGATTCATACTCAGGTCACATAAATGTATGTGGCCAGATGTATCATCCCCATGATTAAAATATCTTGAATTGTCATAATGTTCATGGGCTGATGGCTGAGGTGCTCTAGAATTGCTAGATGAAAATTCTAATGTGTAGCATTAACTCCCCTTCCTCTGAACACCATCAGAAAGACTAAGCGATGTCTTGTGTATTTGTGCCATTAGAAGACTTATGGCTTATGTAAGGAAAAGACAGATAACAGAAAGAAGCAAAATAAATGGTAACAAAACGGTGGAGAGAAAAAGAACAAAAATGAATTTGGAGGAGAAGAAAACAGAAACAGTTCTATAATAGGAAAAAGTCAGGTTTTGACAGTTGCCAACACTGTAAACAATGCACTTTAGCAATACCCACAGGATGTTTGTTTTTAACCAAGTGTAGGGAACTTTGAGGGTGTATTAATTATCAAGGTTTACTGAAAAGACCATGGTCTTGGAAACAGAGGACCTAGCTCTAAACTATATTTCTACTTCCTGCACTGAGAGATTTTAGGTAAGGGTATTTAACATCCCTGAGTTCCATTACCCACAAGTGCAAAATAGGGATGAAAATGTTAACTTCACAGGGCTGGCCTAAGAATTAAATAAAATATTTATGAAAATTACCTAGCATACAGTAAGTACTAAATAAAAGTTAGTTGTGAATCTGAATATATCTACAAGCACCTTCTCATTAAATAGGTTAAATTTGGGGTCTGTATTTCAATTACCAGTCAACAAGTTTCCAAACTGGTAGCACAAACACACCCATGACTCTTGATGCCTCTGTTTTCCTCTATTACTCTGTGGACAGTTAAGCCTGGCTGCTGTTTATTTGTGTTTCATTGTGTTTCTGATATTTTCCTATTTCATTTGGGGATTTCACCTAATGCCATTATTACCTATGCTTCATTGTTTGTATGCCTAAAATATATTTTTTACAAAGACCTCCTAAGATCACACTGACCTTTAGCAGTGACCAAAATCCATACACTCAAAAGTGAAAATACCAACTTTACATCTAGGGAGGGAATATTTTTCCTTCTTTGTCACTGTATCATCATGGTATATGTCCTATATTTGGATTAAACTGTGCAATCTCTTAGTATTAGGGGGAAAAACAAAACATAGTGGTTTCCCCTTGCAAGATGAGACTTGAGCTGAGATGTAGTCTTCTCCTTCAGTTACCGTAGATTCAACTTCTATAGATAGATGCCTGGGTTCCTTTCTAGATTAAATAACAACTGGCACTAAAATTAATCCATCTTCTTTCTTTTTAGAATACAAAGATAATGTATATTCTCCTTCCCCAAAGAAATTTAATGATTAAGTAAATACTCACTTGACTGGAAATGAACTAATTGAATTCCATACATTGCTTCTAGACAAAATACTTTGAGGAATTCTTTTTAGGAACTACGTGTTTACTCCCTTCTTTCTTTTTTTTTTATTTAAAAATTTCTTCATTTTTATTTATTTATGTATTTATTATTATTTTAGAGAGAGAGAGAGAGAGAGAGAGAGAGAGCATGTGAGTGGGGGAGAGAAGCAGAGGGAGAGAGAGAATCTTAAGCAGTCTCCACACTCAGTCCACACTGGGCTCAATCCCATTAAACCAGGATCATGACCTGAGCTGAAATCAGGAGTTGGACGCTCAACTGACTGAGCCACCCGGGCACCCCAATAAATATTTAATTTTTAACAAAAATTTACTGGACAAGGAATTCTAGAATAAACTTTAAAAGATGGACTTTTACTCCTTTCCATCTTTCATCTTGTTTTGGCTTTGTTAAAGATACAAGAATATAAAGCAAACTCTAGATTGCCTTAATCCTTTGATGATTTTGGACCCAGTGTCACATTAACCAAAGTCCCTGAACTACAATAATTGCTATCACTTACTGAATATTTGCTGAATACTAGACACTGTGCTAGACAGTTATCTACATTTTCTTCAATCCTCACATTGCCTTACACAAGGTAGTATAATTTGTGTTCAGGAAAATGGAGAATTAAAAAGTTTAAATCCATTGGCTTTCTAAGTGGCAGAGCCAGGATACAATTGCAGGTCTGTGTAAATCCAAGATATTTTGTTCTATCCACTCCATCATGGTCCCTCTCTGAAGTGTTACTCTCTCTGCAGACACATGATTAGGTTTACTCAGCATGGTTCTTTCCATGCAAAATCATAATTTAAAAAAAAACAAATTTCCAAGAGCATACTAGAGTCTGATTAAGCATTACTTTATCTTTCTAATAAAGAATTTTAGTTCATTAGAGGAAATTTAAGTCTTTACCTGGCACAATTACTAATTGTTGGTAGGAAGGATTCATTTGAGGTTTTAATTTATGGGTAATAATTTGGGGAGG
Source organism: Leopardus geoffroyi (assembly GCF_018350155.1). NCBI lineage: Eukaryota > Metazoa > Chordata > Mammalia > Carnivora > Felidae > Leopardus > Leopardus geoffroyi. The sequence goes on along the minus strand of NC_059341.1, from coordinate 59,264,657 downwards.
ATGGCTAATATGAAATAAAATAAAGTTGTGTTTATATATAACATATCCAAATTTAAGGAACTCAAATGTTTTACCTCCTGGAAAGCTTATGATACTTCTAGTACATACGAAAGCTTATAATGCTTCTAGTATTTAATAATCAGTTGAGTAAAAGTCGTTATGCCAGTGATATTATTGATAATTTAAGATTATTGAAATAATCTCTAGAAATTATATGTTACTAAAAATAATCACTAGTTATTTTATAGACTTTGGCTTAACGCTTTTAATTATCCTCATTGAGTTCGACAGTGACCGTAAAATGTATAAAGAATATAATTTTGTAGAAGCAAAGAATAAAGATAGCAACTTTGGGTTCCTTTAATGTCTTTTTATTTATTTCTCTCTCTGTTGCTTTCCTCTTTGACTGATTTCTTTGAAAGGAGTCAACAGCTTCATAATGACAAAGAAAGAGCCTCTGTCAGTCCTTGCTCCTGAGACAGCTGTAACTGGGGAAGGAGAAGATTATTTCCTATCTTTGTTTGGTGATTCAAAGAAATTTGCTGCATGCTCATTCCAGGCAGAGAACACCCGGAAGCACTTTTCCATGATTCTTGAAGAAGTGGGCCAATCTAGATCCAGGTACATATTCTATTTGAACTATTTAATATCTTCTCTTGGGATAGAAGCTACTTTATATCAGTAGAGAATTTTATTTCTTTTTTCTTAATGTTTATTTATTTTTGAGAGACAGAAAGAGTACAAGCAGGGGAGGGGCAGAGAGAGAGAGGGAAACGCAGACTCCAAAGCAGGCTTCAGGCTCTTAGCTGTCAGCACAAAGCCCAGTGCAGGGCTTGAACTCCTGAACCATGAGATCATGACCTGAGCCGAAGTCAGACGCTTAACTGACTGAGCCACCCAGGCGCCCCAGAAAGTTTTGTTTCTAATCTGTTGTTACATCCATGATTTCATCTAAAACCCTAAACAGTTTGTTGAAATACAACTGTTTCACGTTCTGAACAATGATAAGAAATCAATGTAACTTTCTAGGGAACCAAACAAGGATGCTGATTTTTCAAAGATGCCAGAGAAAATAACACTACATAATCCCTACAAATAAAGTCAATTATATTTTTTTTATTATTGGGAAATTATTCAGATGGATTTAGTATCTTTTTTTTCTTCTACTAGTCTCTTGAGTTCAAGATATAAGGAGAAAGGTGGACTTATTCCTTGATCCATTTTTATGGTTGTTGGTATCTATGGCAAAAAGAATTATCAGGATGAAAGTTGATATTAGAACTGAAATAAAAGAGTAGACTCATCTATACATTTACTTAACCCTGATTTTCTTGTTCCTTAACAACAGATTGAATTGTGAATTATTAGTAATAAACACATGTTGACAGAGGGTGTTAGAAGGCTAAAAGAAGTTGTTAACCAGTTGTTAGGCTAAAAGAAGTGATGATCAGACATAAAGAAAACATTTCCCCTTAGGTCACATTTCCTAAAATCACCCACTATTACCATTCAACTGTAGTGAACACCTAAGTGTTCTTTCAACCATCCCAAAACACTTCATCAAATTGTTCATTCAGTATCTATCTACCATGTTAAAAATGATGACTTGTTTGGGGCAAAAATTCAAAAAAGACTTGTGAATATGGTTTTAAGAACTTTCACTCAGGTATATCAGAAAAGACCTGCAGGTGTAAGGATTGAGAGAGAGGCAAATAATGTATCAAGGCATTTAGAGGAGAACTTTCTCCCAGCCAAGGATGATCTGGGAAGACTTTGTGAAGGAGTTATCATTTAGAATTATCTTAGAAAGATAAGTAAATTTGGGGTATGCAAATTTGGAGTCTTTGAGAACATCCTAGATCACTAGTTCTCAACCCTACCTACACAATTGAATCACCTGAGAAGTTTTTAATGTCCTGATCCTACCCTAGACTCTGAGTCAGATGTTCTAGTGCTGGAATAGAGCATGGTATTTTTTTAAACTCCATAGTAATTCTAGCACACAGCCAAGGTTGCGAACCACTATCTTACTTAGAGCAAAGGAACAGCATAAACGAACTGAAGGAGGCAGAAAAAGCTAGGATCTAGGAGATCTAAGGCATTTTACAGCATTGCTCCACTGAGCAGTGTATCAATTAGTGTAACAGGGCTGTAGGGGCCAGATTTGGGGAGTGATCACAGTGAGCCTTGAATACCAGGCTGAGGAATTTGATCTTCACAATGGGCATGGGAAGCAATGGGAAAATTTCAGACAAAGGAGTAACAGGATCATGATTCAGAACGTTTAATTGTGGCAATGAATATTATGAATGAATGTTGGAGTAGCATTTTGTCAAATGCTTTTTATGCATCTACTGAGATGATCATATAGTTTTTCTTTCTCAATGTTAAAGCAACCCTGCGCTCTTAAAATAAATCTCATTTGATCATAATGTTAACCCTTTAAATATATTGTTGAATTTGATTGGCTAAAATTTTGATTCAAATGTTTACATCTATGTTTGTGAAGAGTATTGATCTGTAGTTTTCTTCTGTAATGAATGTCTTTGTCTGCTTTGGCATCAGGGTAAAACTTGCCTCATAGAATGAGTTAGGATATAATTCCACTCTCATTTTCTAGCTGAGTTCCTGTAGGATTGATTTTTTCTTAAATATTTTATAGACTTCATCAGCAAAGCATTCTGGGCCTGAAGTTTCTCTGTGGGAAGGTTTTTACCTACAAATTGTATTTCTTTAAAATAGATATCAGGATATTCCAGTTATCTGTATCTTCTTGAGAGAACATGAACAGTTTGTGTCTTTCAAGCAATTTGTCCATTTCATCTAAGTTACCAGATTTATATTCATAAACCTGTTCAAGATATTTCCTTATTATCACTTTAGTATCTATAGAATCTGTAGTGATGTAACATTTCTTGTTGCTGATACTGGTCAGGTGTGTCTCCTTCCTTTTTCCTGATCAATCTTGTCTGAGAGTTATCAGCTTTATTAAACTTCTTAAAGAACCAGTGTTGGGGCGCCTGGGTGGCTCAGTCAGTTGAGCGTCTGACTTCAGCTCAGGTCATGATCTCGCGGTCTGTGAGAACAGTGTCCAATATCTTGGAAAACATCAGTTCATATAATTTCTTCTAGATTCTTAGTTGTTTCAGGTGAGAAGTCAAATACAGTTTCTGTTACTGAAACTCAGCTAGAAACAGAAGCCTCTTCTCAATTTGATTGTTTTCAGTAAAATATGCTGTTTATTTCCTGCTATCACTCATTATCTCTAAGGATGTTTAATATATTCCAGCAGGAGGAAAAAATAGTAGACAAACAAGAAACAAAATGAAGAAATTATTAGAATTTTCACTAGCTATGCATGATCTTTCTTCCTACCTCTAAGACCATATATTAACTTCCAGGTCAGTTCTAGATGCCTCAGGAGTGACCAAACTACATTAAGAAGGCTACCTTCCCACTCATTCTCATTCTCTACACTTCCCTAGGCAGTTGTTCATTCTGTAAATCTAGAATCAGGATGGTAGGAAGCTGTGGGCCAAGATGGGCCTCACCAAGATAATGATAACTACACGAATAGTTTTTGTCCAAAATAGCTTATAATGTTACAAATCTGAGGGCTTTTCTCTTGTAATAGCAATGAGCTGAATCAAACTCCCTGAGTCTTCCTAAGTTTGTCTTCTAAAAACTTATAGGTCTTGGGGCGCCTGGGTGGCTCAGTTGGTTAAGCAGCCGACTTCGGCTCAGGTCATGATCTCATGGTTTGTGGGTTTGAGCCACCATTGGGCTATGTGCTGACAGCTCAGAGTCTGGAGCCTGCTTCTGTTCTGTCTCCCTCTCTCTCTCTCTCTCTGCCCCTCCCCTGCTTGTGCTCTCTCTCTAAAATAAATAAACATTAAAAAAAAATTTAAAAAACCGTATGAGGTCTTAAATACTGTACCCCTTCATCAGACCTCCCACAGCTATAAACATAGGTGCCAATCTGTACAGAGAATTGTTAGGTAGGTGTCTATTGGAAGAACTGACACTCTAAGGTAATTTTGGCAAACTTTAGAGTTGTAGAAACCTTAATGTAGATAAGTAGCATGAAGCTATCAAGAAGAACCTAAGAACTAGATAAATCGGGGCTTAAATAATGGAAAGTGTTGGTTTTTTAAAAAGTTACATACCCATATGTCTCTTCAATCTCTTTACTAATCAGTCTCATGCCAAGACTCCTGAAAGAATGATTGGTACATTTTACACTCTCAGCATATCATGACTTATAAGCAGAGGTCTGAAGTCACTTTTCTACTAAAGAAAAGTGGGAAGGCTTATTGTAAAAAGAAAAAGATAACTAGTAAAGGCTGTGTGATAGCAGTTTAACAGCCCTGCCTCTGTGAATTTCTATGTACTGTGTGAAGTATTTTCCTATAGCTTTGGGCCAAATATCAAAAGGCAGGGAAATGAAGTGATTAGCCCTGACAGGGGTGAAGTTATTTTTTCCTTCAGACAAGCTAATTTATTCTACTTATGTGCATAAAATAAAAATTTAAGATCAATGAATAAACAGTTCACGTAAATAATGGAAGGTTTTTGAAAAGCAACTGTGCATATTCCATTATGTGTATGAAAACAAAAGGATAACAGAACTATTCTAGGTTCTTATCTATTTAAAAGCAAAACTCAAAATAGTGCTCATCTCATCTCCCATGCAAAAAAAAACAAGTCTGAAAAACAAAAAGGCATCTTGTCAAGAAATTAAAGTATCTCACAGAGAATTCAGTAACAGTAGGATGAGGATGACATAGAGGAATTCTAGGCAAAGGAGAGTAAAATTTTATATCAACAATTTAGTAAGAACCATAATGGTAATGCAAAAGAAAAAACAGGTATGTAAATTACTCAAAAGTAAACCTCTGCAAAACAGCCATTCTCATATAATGCAATGGAAGTATCAAATTAGACCGCTATTTTTAAAGCAGTTTGGTAGTGCATATTGAGATTTCATGGATGTTTACATTCTCTGTTCTCACAATTCCTCTTCTAGGAGAGGAAACTCAGAGTGATAGCCTGACATTTTAAGCCATTTTCTCCTCAAAACAGTTGCTAATTTGAAACCAGCAGCTAAGAAGCTGAGAAGTTAATCATATATTGGCAGTCTCATAAGACTAGGTGAATAAATATTGAGATTCAGGGCCTGTCAAGAAGGAGCACCATTGATAAACAACCCAGGCTTTCAGGTGGAACCTCAAAGGGTCACCCAATGGTAAGAATTTACAAGGCATACAAAATGACAAAAGTTGACCAAAAACTAAGGTTAAAAATGAACATTAAAAACAGGCCTAGGTAGGGGCGCCTGGGTTGCTCAGTGGTTGAGCGTCCAACTTCAGCTCAGGTCATGATCTCATGGTCTATGAGTTCAAGCCCCATGTCAGGGTCTGTGCTGACAGCTCAGAGCCTGGAGCCTGCTTCAGATTCTGCATCTCCCTCTCTCTCTGCCCTGCCCCCGCTCATGCTCTGTCTCTCTCCCTCTGTCAAAAATAAAAATAAACATTAAAAAAAAACTTAAAAAAAACAGGCCTAGGTAGTAAAGATATTATGGTTATCTGACAGGGATTTTAAAATAACAATGACTAAATATTCAAGGAATTAAATGACAAAATAAATATTTTATTAGTTTATTCTCTTATGAAATTATCAAAAAGAAATTCTAGAAGTAAAAATTCCAATAAGAGAAATTACTATTTCAGAAACAGTTGGGTTTAACAATATATTTGATGCAACACAAGAGAGAATTATTGCACTAAAGCATTCTCAGAAGAAAATACCCAGGCTGAATTGCAAAGATTTTAGAAGAACAGAAACTAGCACACAATTATAAATAGAGAAAGATTTAAAACAAAATTGAACTACTTGTAACTGAAGTCCCTTAAGGGGAGGAAACACAGAGTAAGACAAAACAGTATTGGTCAAAATCCAACATAGAAGTTTCCCAACCTAATGAAAGACATCAAGCCACAGATGCAGGAAGCACTGCCAGCTCCCAGAAAGATAAAAGGCAGAAAAATAAAAACCCAAATCTCTGATTACATTGTAGAAAAACTTCTAAAACAGAAGACATAAGGAAAATTTTAGAGAAAAAAAGACACTTAAACAAAAGATTGGTAGTGGTTTATCATTAGAAAAACAGAAGACAGAAAACAGAAGACTTTGGCAACATTTCTAGCACACAATTTAAAAATTTATAAGAAGTGTATGTTAGTTTTCTATTGCTGCCATAACAAATCATCACCAATATAGGTACTTAAAATTACATGAATAATACTTTTATTACTGCACAGTTCTTCTTCCAAAAATATGTGTATATATTTAAATGCTATTTTAGAAATACTATTAACTCAATTATAAAATGTAAAACAACCTTATAGAAGTGGAAAAAATAATATGAACAGGGAATTCACAGAACAAAACTGTGTGGCCAATAAATAGCTTACTCAACTTCTCTATAATCAGGGAAAACAAATTTTGTACCCATGATATTGAAAATATTAAGAAATTTGAAAATTTCAAGTGTTAGTAGGGATGTGGGGAATAAGAAGAGTGACTACCAACACTTGCAAAGACAGTGAGTAAAGCATGCAATGGCATGAATTATCACAAGTCTCGTGGTATATTTTAAGACTTCATGGTTACAGTTTAAGCAAAGCTAGGCGGTAGGGGGAAAAAAGAAATTATGTACAGCCTCGTTTCCATGCTATGAAGCTGGTGTTTTGTCTGGAAGTATATGGTAAGATACTGAAGGGTTTATCCTTGAACAAAGATTGCTCTGGAAGCAAAATGGAGACTAGTTAGGAGGGTACAATACTGGAGAAACCAGTTAGGACACTATTACAATATCATACAACGGTGATGAGAGCCTAATGAAGATAGCAGCAATAGGGATGGAGAAAAGGGGGTGTATATAGAAAGATATAGGGATAGAATCAATAGTATTTGGCCACAGATAAGGCAAGGTTAAAAGAGTGCAAAAGTAATGGAAATTCCAGGCATGGCCAACAGAATAAATGATGACATAATTAACTAGAATAAGTTTCCCACTCTTCCCAAATGATGAGTTCAATTTGGGGAATGTTGATTTAGAGGCACCTTCGGGGTCTGTGGTCAATTGTTTCTATGGGTTGAAAGCTCAGCTGGAAAGTCTAATTTATATTTAGCAGTCATCAGTGTATTAATGCTTACTTAAGCCTAATTCATAGAGTATATCACATATATGGAGTGTGATGAGAATAAAAGAGGGTTAAAGACAGAATCCTGGGGATCAATATCTGAGAGATGGGTGAAGAGGAAAAAATCTGAAAAAGAGACTAAAAAGAAAAGAGAGAGAGAGAGGGAGAGAGAGAGACTGAAAAGGAGCAACCAGACTGAAAGAAGGAAAACAGTGGACTTGGGTAAACAAGAAGAGTTCCAAAAAAGAGGCCATATCTGGCAGAGGCAAATACCACCGAGATATTAAGACAAAGACTGAGTTGGTGGGAATGTAAGTTGGTACAGCCACAGTGGAAAACAGTATTAAAGTTCCTCAAAAAATTAATATCATAGGATCCAGCCATTCTGCTTCTGGGTATATACCCCCAAATGAAAGCAATCTGAAGAGATAGATAGATGGCACTCCTATGTTTATTGCAGCATTATTTACAATAGCCAAGATAATAGAACACCTTAAATGTCCATCAATAGATGAATATCTATCTATCTATCTACCTATCAAAATCTTACTCAGCTGTAAGAAAGAATGAAACCATTTGCAACAACATGAATGGACCTAGAGGGTATACTTCTAAATGAAATAAGTCAGACAGAGAAATACAAATATCATATGACTTCACTTATTTGTGCAATCTAAAAAACAAAACAAACAAACAAACCAGAAACAGACTCATAGGTAGTGAAAACAGACTGTTGGTTACTGGAATTGTGAGAGCTTGGGGCCAGGTAAAATAGGTGAAGGGGATTAAGAGATACAAACTTTGAGTTATAAAATAAATCATGCTGATGTAATGTACAGCATAAACAATATAGTCAATAATATTGTAATATTATTGACTTATCATGGGGATAATTTTGTAATGTGTAAAAATATTGAATCACTATGATGTACACCTGAAACTAATAGGATATTGTATGTCAATTATACTTCAATAAATATACTGTAATACATATTTGACAGTTGCTAAGAGAGTGGATCTTAAAATTTTTTCTCACAAGAAACAATGTAACTCTGTATGGTGGTGGATGTTAACTAGACTCATTGTGGCAATCGTTTTCCAGTGTATACAAATATCAAATCAATATGTTGTAAACTTGAAACTAATATAATGTTTTTCAATTATATATCAATAAAAAAATAAGTAACCACTCAATTTATCTCAGTTTACCAACCAAGAGGATATTGGTCATCTTGCTCTAAGGCAGAAGTAGATGGTAGTGGATGGAGGAGTGAATAAGAGGTGAAGAATTATTGACATAGTCTTTCCAAAAGCTTGATTGTGATAGCAGTATGAAGTGGAAGATGGAGGAAGATTGTTTTTTTTAAGGTGGTGGCAGTTTGAGGATACATATACATTTGGGGAAAGGGGGCACTGTGGAAGGAGAGGTTAGTATTAAAGGACAAAAGAAGAATAATGAATGGACTGAGATGCTGAAGCAGTGGGGGGAGGCGGTGAGCAGAGGGTTTCACTGTGGATGGGAGAAAGGCCCCTCTTCCACTGAAACAAGATGGGCTGGAACAGAGAAGAGGTAAAGTGGGTATGGGTGAACCTGCTTCTAAGAGGAAAGCAGGAAAACACACTTCTCTCTAATGGCCCTGTTTTCTTAGTGAGATTATTTGCTGAGAGTAAGGATGGAGATGTGAGGCAGGGTTTTGTACATTGTTGGAGGAATAATGGACCATGCTGGTTTAGCTCATGAAGAACACAACTTGCTAAAACACACACACACACACACACACACACACACACACACACACACACACCTTGCTGCCAGTTACTAAGGGAGTCATTAAGGGCCCACCTGTGGTTGAAGACCAATTTATTCTGTGGCAGTAATTTATACGTGTGTGTGTGTGTGTGTGTGTGTGTGTTTTCTAGCAGTACTCAACCACCAGGCTATATAGACTTTAAACAATTTGAACGTTTGCATCAACCCTCTTTGAGAATGCATTAGTTGAGTGAGACAGAAGAGCTAATGCTAACATTTATTGGGTACTCTTGGACACGGCAATCTCTCTCTAAACATGTCTGTAAAATGGGACTAAATAGTACTTGTCTCACTGGTACTTGTTGGAAGAATTACATGAAATGTTAGTGTTCCTCAGATTGTTTACCATGACCTTCAGTAAGAAATGGGTAGCCTTATTGTGAGGATTAAATGAATATCTGAAAGTTCACAATGCCTTTCCCAAGATATCTGGGGACTTAATGTGTTTCAAAATTCTGAATTTGGGGAATTTGAAGAAAGTAATATGATGACCAGAACACATATTACATAACACCCCATCAGGGCTTAGAAAAGTATCCAAAATCAAACATTAATCTTTCTACAGCCAAACATAATTAATATTCACACAAACCACAAATGAAGACTCTTAATAGCCTCCCAAGAGTTTCAGGTCAGATTATGCCACCGAAAGAATTCAGGTCAGATTTTTCCTCAAATGTATATTTTTGTCAAGTTTTTATTTAAATTCCAACTAATGGACATACAGTGCCGTATTAGTTTCAGGTATAGAATTTAGTGATTCATCACTTACATACAATGCCCAGTGCTCATCACAATATCAAACGTATTTTTTTTAAGCTTTGGGGTTTTTTAGGATTTTTTGGATTTTGGAATTGTGGATATGAAATTGCAGTTATAGATACAATCTTTACAAAGTACCCAGCACATAATAATTATTGGTTGTTATTATTACTGGCATTTCATTTTTAAAATGATGGCTATAACCCACAAATGGGATTTCATGTGACCCACACTCTAAGAAATGCTAACATACAAATGTTTAGCCTGGTCCCTGGTACACACTAGGCTTTCAACATGTTGCAGGGAAAAATTACCATTTTATATTTGTATAATATTTTAAGTTTCAATCATTCTTTTTAAGCATGTAGTTGCTATTCATCTTCACAGTAACTTTATCCGAAATAATCTGAATGGTTTAACTTTCCTCTTCATTTAGATGGTAGTTTCATGTCTCAGTGCTTTTATGATGAACAGAAGGAATGTAAATAATGATAAACACATCTTCCTATGGCATTTATACCTTGACACCTAAAGTGCTTTCTAACTTTTCTTTAATTACTTCATGTGAAAAAATTTTGTTGCATAGATAAACAAGCAGAACCAAGAGATCGAGCCATTTGTCTTAGGTTATAAAATACACTATTTCTACATAGACTGTGTCCAACAGACTATACAGCTATTTGAAAGTTGTACTTTCAAAGCATATTATTCAGTCCTTAAAATGAGCTAAAGACACGTTTCTCTAAAGTCGCCTTATAATCTTTGTGTTTTATTTTTTCAGTGCTCTTGGAGACATTAAAATAGCTGAAGTAAATGTCAAGGGTTTATTCGTGAAGCTCATTAACTCTTCCCTTGACAAAGAACTGGAGATTGGAGGTCATATTCTCCAGCAAAATGTGAATGGACAAACAGTCTCTTTGTACCGCTTCCTTCCAAATATCATAATGCAGGCCAATCGCACAGTAACAGTGAGTGCCAGATATAAATGCTGTGATGCTCTGAACTAGAATTGTACAGGAAAAACTCATCGACCCATCCAGACTGGCTCAGCACCAGTTGTTTCTTCATCATTTGATCTCTACGTAAAATGTGGTTTCTCGTTGTTGTTGGTTATTTGTGCCACTTTGTCCATCCCTGGATGTAAATTAACGCCCATAATTCAATTTCCATTGCTTTCCTCAATTTGGTGTACAATACCTTTTGTTTTTATGATTTCACTATTAAAATGAAATACTTAGGTTCCCAAAACTAAGCAAACATAATCCTTAGAAGCAAAGAGATTGGGGCGCCTGGGTGGCGCAGTCGGTTAAGCGTCCGACTTCAGCCAGGTCACGATCTCGCGGTCCCTGAGTTCGAGCCCCGCGTCGGGCTCTGGGCTGATGGCTCAGAGCCTGGAGCCTGTTTCCGATTCTGTGTCTCCCTCTCTCTCTGCCCCTCCCCCGTTCATGCTCTGTCTCTCTCTGTCCCAAAAATAAATAAACGTTGAAAAAAAAAATTAAAAAAAAAAAAAAAGCAAAGAGATTGTTTGCTTAGAGAACAGGTAATTAGTTGATGCTGGAAGGTTTCCTTTCTTTTTTGTGCTTTCCTTTAAGTCATGTACAGTAGCTTGGTTTACACAGCTGATATTATATATTATACAGTCATATTTTAAAACCTCATTGTTCAAAATGACACATTTCAATGACCCCCTGACATATACAAAACTATGTGAAGCTGCAATGGCATTTGTCATTAACAAACCATTTTTCTTATAGGTATGGGCAGCTGCATCTGAAGCAAAGCATCAGCCACCATCAGATTTTCTTTGGAGAGAACAAAAAATGTTTAAAACAAGCCCAGATTGTACAACAATTCTGTGCAAACCTAATGGTGAAGTCAGTGTCTGATTCTCAACAATAGCTTTTAAAAGAATGCATAGCTCTCCTTAGGTTCCCCTTCTCCTCTTAGCTGACTCAATTATTTTCCATCCTTAAGAGCTCGGATAGAACCATCACCAACTGCAATAACATGTCAGGCAAATCAACAGCATCCTCTTCCCAGGGCCAAAATGCCAAAGAGCTACTTACAAGTTGGCAAAAATAATTTTCATAGCCCATATTTATAAGAAGTTACTTCAAATTTTAGAATCAGGGATGGATTTTATTTATGATATTTAGGCCAAAGAGTGGAATAAGAAAGGAAAGTACTACATAGAGACCTTTTCTATTCATTTATTCATTTCTCAATTATTTGTTGAGATTATTGTCCATTCCAATGGCTGTAATAAGTGCTGAGAATATAACATAGAGTCAGATATGATATCTGCTCTTAAGATATTAATATTCTAATGAAAGAATCTATAGTCTAATTTGTAACAACTATACTTTAAATCAACTTCACCATAAATTAAGTGTATTCGTAATAATTTTAGGTAACTTATTCCCAGTATTTGACAATTTTATATTTTCACTCTACCTTTTCCTTAGCATAATAGTAGCGTTAAGTATATGCCCAAAAACACACTAATAAAGTTGAAAGCTATCTTTGTTTACAACAAAAAAGTTAATCTTTTTGCAAAAACATTATTTTAATTTTTCTTAAAAAATCTTTTTTTCTTACCCCCAGTCTAACTTACTATGTCATATAACTACTAATCCAGGTAATATGTTAATTGGAATCTATCTCTTTGATTGTCTTTCTTGCTACATTATACCTCATTCTTAGATTGTACTCTCTCTTTTGAGTAGACTTGCTAATTTATTAAGAGCCATTTAATGTCTTTCTGTAATAACAGCAGTTGTTAGATAGAGAGACCACTCATTAGCTGTAATTTTGAAGCATTTACTCACTTACCTTTAGATCTTTCAGCGGGCTAAAACTGAATTTTGTAATACTTCTAATGATTCTCATTGATGGGAAAAATAGGTGATATAATCTAAGTTATTTACTCAGCCTTGTAAAAAATCATTGGCAGATTATGATTAAGGCATTTCTGTTTCAGATTTTTCATCATATTTATCCACCCATTTATTTGTTCTGCAAACACATTTGGGGTTTCTACTTTGTGTGCACACTGTTCCCAGACACTGAGTGTTGAACGAGAGACCAGATCTCTGAGCTCCTGGAATGCCTATTTGAGTAAATTGTCCTTACCTGAAATGAAATTAGTCTTTGTACTTACACTGCTCCTTTTACTCTGATTTGAACTACACAACTACTTACAACTGCTTTTTGCACAGTTCTTTATAGTTAATGAAATTTAGTAGCTTAATTGAACCTCACAACACCCTCATATAACAATTCCCTACCACCATCCTCCCCATTTCACATATGAGGACACAGTCCAAGATAATAAGCAACTAATCTGTCTGAGGTTATGCAGTTTGTAAGTTTTAGAATTGGAAACTAAGGCCAGGATGTCTTATTACATCCTCACTGTGTGTTTTATTAATTCACCCATAGTAAGTGAGTGGCATCAAATTGTTTGACTTTGAAATTTTACTGCAATAAGCCTATGACATTTAAAAAAATCTATCCAACTCCATCGGTAATTGACATTAATGAATCATTTTTGTTAGGCTGTCGCCTGGTACACTCCTATTCACTGGAAACAAGTGTGGGAGAAATTAGAGACTGACATTGAATTTGACAGATGCTCAACAGTAAGTCCAACGTGTCAAAGACACATATTTCATTGGCCAACAGCTATATCTACAACTAAAGAAAAACAAGACAAGTCTAATAAGGATACCTCAAAAAATCAGATGGAACAAGTTAGAGTTTTTCTTAAAAGGTAAAAGTTGTTTGCATTTTTTAAAAAAAAAATTTTAACTGAACAAGTAGGAATGACTGGGTGACAAGTAGAGACATGATGAGTAGGTAAATCAATAATGACAAAAAAAATCCTATTTCAAATAGAATGATAAAAACCATAATACTATTTGTGTTTTGTGAAAAACACAGAGAAAGCAGGGTTATAGTCATGGGACAGTAAAGGCTGGTGACTTCCGCTAGGCAATATCGAGACCCCTCCGGCCATTTCACTTCTTAGTGGCAATGCTGTTAGAGGCAAGGCTGGGGAGAGGTGAAGAGATGAAGTTATCACCATGTCTTTAGCAGTGCTTCGGTGGAGGGAATAGTGAATCATCTAGGAATTTCATCTTGGATCAAAAGTTGCCTTGTGGCTTAACGTGAATAATTTGTTACACATGTGTGGGCAAATACTTCTGATGTGATAAAAGCACTGCCCACATGGTCTTAAAACATGGTCTTGAAACATGCTTTCACTTTAATTGAGGTTCATTGATAATGAACTATGATGATCCCTTTTTGGTTCACTTTGGACTTAATTTTTTTTTACAGAGAAAAAGAAAACCCACCAACCCTTTTTCCTAATAGCAGTCCTTGGTGCCACAGTCCCAATGTCCCTGCACATCCCTACTGTCCTCTGATTGAAACTCACAATACCAGCATGGCTGGAAGCAGCTTAGATAGACAGCCTAGGCCTCAGTCAACTGGGTCTGATCCAGCCCAGGTAAGGCAAAGTACTTATTCCACTGGAGAGTTAAGAGATGTGGGTGGGAGGAGGAAGAGAGAGGAGGAAGAAGGAGAGAGAAGGAGGGAAGGAGACCTGGTGAAAGGGGTTAAGTGATAAAATTCACTAAGTACTAAAAACTATTTGGGGCATTTGGGTGGCTCACTCAGCTGAGCATCTGACTCTAGGTTTTAGATCAGGTCATGATCTCATGGTTTGTGGGTTTGAGACCTACATATGGCTCCACAGTGACAGCATGGAGCGAGCCTGGTTGGGATTCTCTCTCGCTCACTCTCTCTCTGCCCATTCCCCACTCACTCTCTCTGTTTCTCTCTCAAAATAAACAAACTTAAACATAAATAAATAAATAAATACATACATACATACATACATACATACATAAATACTATTCATTTCTTCAAGTGTAGATGGCTCCTAAAGCAAGTATCATAAATCATTCACTTACATTTGCTTTAGCACAGTGTCTTCTACTGTTCTCAATATCTATTGAATAATGATTTGCTATAATGATTTGCAAACTTTTAATTAGTAGAGGGATGCTTTTTTAAATGAAATATTGGGCAGACTCAATATATAAAAGAATAATGTGGCCAGAAAGAGTACATGGGATACTTGAAGTTTGGTCAAAAGTACATTTTGTTTTTCATTAGGCAAGAAAAACTAGCCTTACAAAGTTATGCTATGCTTAAAGAAAAATTTATCTTTTCTTTTTTTACATTAAATATAATTTATTGTCAAATTGGTTTCCATACAACACCCAGTGCTCATCCCAACAGGTGCCCTCCTCAATGCCCATCACCCACTTTACCCTCTCCCCCACCCTCCATCAACCCTCAGTTTGTTCTCAGTATTTAAGAGTCTCTTATGGTTTGCCTCCTTCCCTTTCTGTAACTTTTCCCCCCCTCCCCTCCCCGCTGGTCTTCTATTGAGTTTCTCAGGATCCATATATGAGTGAAAGCATGTGGTATCTGTCTTTCTCTACCTGACTTATTTCACATAGCATAATACTCTCCAGTTCCATCCACGTTGCTACAAATGGCCAGATTTCATTCTTTCTCATTGCCAAGTAGTATTCCATTGTATATATAAACCACATCTTCTTTATCCATTCGTCAGTTGATGAACATTTAGGCTCTTTCCATAATTTGGCTATTGTTGAAAGTGCTGCTATAAACATCTTTTCCAAACACATTCTAATATCAATACCAAATTCTTACTCTTTTTCAACACGAAGTTTCTTATTTCAGTCCTCTTAAGTTGGGTTATCAACCCAGGATCTGTGAATGGATTTTGGGAAGTCCCTGAACTGCTACATCTGGTACACAAATGTGTGCCTATATGACGGTTTCTGGAGAAAGAGTCCATGGAGTTCATCAGGTGCCCCCAAATGTTTACAAGAATCTAATTAGAATGCAATTCCCGATCCTAAGCTGTGAAAGTCAGCTTCATACAGGTGCTATATGCTGCTCAAGCTATAATGATTTGCAAACTTTTAATTAGTAGAGGGATGCTTTTTTAAATGAAACATTAGGCAGACTCAATATATAAAATGTTACAAAGAAACCTGTCCAAATTGAAGAAAAGATAGCAATTCCCACTGCCCACTATACCCTTCTTCCCTCCCATCTTCCCTGGCTTCTTCTCTCCTTCCCTGTGATCTTTGAGGTACCTTTCTGGAATCATAGAATTCTATACCATAGTATGAAAACCATTGTGTGAGTATACTAACACATAATTGGAAGTAGTTCCCCCAAAATAGTTACTTTTAGAAGTGGAATGATAAAAATTATGTAAATTCCTGAATATATTCAATTTCATAAAATTAATACCCTATATCTTTGTGCTTGACTTTCTTCATCCATCAAGTAAGAGATTTGGAAATTTAAAGAGCTCTTTAGCAATAATTTATACATATAATTTTTATGTATAATACACACAGACACACACTTTTGGTGCATTACAACTTAGATTTGAGATTCATAAGAAGAACACGAATTATGTTTTTCTCCAAATAATGATAGTAGACACTATTTTACCCATTCTGGACAACTTGTTTCTCAAAGAAATTTGGCTTCAAATTTTCTTTCTTTAATCTTTTTATTCAACTATAATTAACATAAATTTTATTGTATTTCAAGTGTACAATATTATTACTTAAATCTCTGTGCATCACTCAGTGCCCATCACAATTACTGTACTCATAATCCCCTTCACATATTTCATCCATCCCCCACCCACCTCCTCTCTGGCGACCACCAGTTTGTTCTGTATATTTAAGAGTATGTTCATGAACAGACGTTACTCCAAAAAAGACATACATACAGATGGCCAACGTGAAAAGATACTCCATATCATCCATCATCAGGGTTATGCAAATCAAAACCACAATGAGATATCACCTCACACTTGGCAGAAGGACTAAACTTAAAAACTCAAGAAACAAGTGTTTTGAAGATGTGGAGAAAAAGGAACAAAACAAATGGACAAGGAGAAAAAACAGGCAAACCAAAACATAGGCTCTTAACTATAGAAAACAAACAGATGGTTACCAGAGGAAAGGTGGGCAGGGAGATGGGTGAAATAGGTGAAGGGGATTAAGAATACTCTTACCTTGATGAGCACTGAGTAATATATTGAACTGAAATTAATTAACACTGTATGTTAACTACACTGGCATTCTAATAATTTTTTAAAAAAGAATATTTTAAAAGATCTATAAGAATTTAGATCTAAAAGATCTAAAAAGATCTAAATCTTCTTTTAAAAGAATCTTTTTGTCTCTTTTATTCCTTGTTCACATGTTTTGTTTCTTAAATTCCACATCTGAGTGAAATAATATGGTATTTGTCTTTCAGACTGACTTATTTCACTTAACATCATACCCTATAGATCCATCCATGTTGTTGCTCCAAATGGCCAGATTTTTATTCATTTTTAAGGCTGAGTCATATTCCATTGTATATATATACCATTTCTTCTTTATTCATTCACCTATACATGGACCCTTGGGTTGCTTCTAAATCTTGGCTATTGTAAATAATGCTACAATAAACATAAGGGCGCATATCTTTTTGAATTAGTGTTTTTTTTCTCTTTGGGTAAATATCCAGTAGTATTTTCACTATGGTGATCATATGGTAATTCTATTTTCAATTTTTTGAGGAATTCTATACTATTTTTCACAGTGGCTGCACCAATTTGCATTCCTTCCAACAGTGCACAAGGGTTCCTTTTTCTTCACATCCTCACCAATGCTTGTTATTTCTTGTCTTTTTTTATTTTAGCCATTCTAACAGGTGTGAGGTGATATTTCATTGTGGTTTTCATTTGCATTTCCCTGATAATTCGTGATGTTGAGTATCTTTTCATGTATCTGTTGGCTATCTGTATATCTTCTTTGGAGAAATGTATATTCATGTCCTCTCTCCATTTTTCAGTTGGGTTATTTGTTTCTTTGGTATTCAATTGTATAAGTTATTTTTTTCAAGTTTTTATTTAAATTCCAGATAGTTCACATTCAGTGTAAGATTAGTTTTGGGTGTAGAATTTAGTGATTCATCACTTACTTACAAAACCCAGTGCTCATTCCAAGTGCCCTCCTTAATAACCATCACCCATTTAACCCATTCCCCCACCCATTTCCCCTCATTTGTTCTCTAAAGTTGAGTCTGTTTTCCAGTTCGCATCTCTTTATTTTCCCCTATGTTCATCTGTTTTGTTTCTTAAATTCCACATAAGAATGAAATCATATGGTATTTGTCTTTCTCGGACTATTTCACTTAGCATAATACACTGTAGCTCCATCCACCACGTTTCAAAAGGCAAGATTTTATTATTTTTATGGCTAATATTCCTGTGTGTGTGTGTGTGTGTGTGTGTGTGTGTGTGTGTGGCACATCTTCTTTATCCATTTATCAGTTGATGGACACTGGGGCTCTTTCCATAATTTAGCTATTGTTGATAAAGCTGCTGTAAACATTGGGGTGCATGTGTCCCTTCGAATCAATATTTTTGTATCCTTTGGGTAAATGCTTAATAGTACAATTGCTGGATCATAGAGTAGTTCTATTTTTAACTTTGTGAGGAACCTCCATACTGTTCTTCAGAGTGACTGCACCAGTTTGCATTCCTACCAACAGTGAAAGAGGATTCCCCTTTCTCCTCATCCTCACCACAGCTTTGTTTCCTGTGTTGTTAATTTTAGCCATTCTGACAGGTGTGAGGTGAAGTCTTATTGGAGTTTTGATTTGTATTTCCCTGATGATGAGTAATGTTAAGCATCTTTTCATGTGTCTGCTAGCCACCTGTGTGTCTTTTTTGGAAAATGTCTATTCATGTCTTCTGCCAATTTTTAACTGGATTATTTGGTTTTGGGATGTTGAGTTTTATAAGTTCTTTATATATTTTGGATACTAACCCTTTATCAGATAAGTTAGATGTTAAAGTCCCCTAATATTATTATATTACTATTAATTACTTTCTTTATGCGTATGTTATTAGCTGCTTTATGTGTTTGGCTGCTCTCATGCTGGGTGCATAAATATTTACGATTATTATGTCTTCTTGTTAAATTGTTCCCTTTATGATTATATAGTGTCTTTCTTTGTCTTCTGTTGTAGTGTTTGTTTTAAAGGCTATTTTGTCTGATGTGTATTGCTACCCCAGCTTTCTTTTCACCTCCGTTTGCATGATAAGTGCTTTTCAATCCCTTCACTTAAAAAACATTTTTAAACGTTTATTTATTTTTGAGAGACAGAGATAGAGCACAAGCAGGGGAGGGGCAGTGAGAGAGGAAGACACAGAATCAGAGGCAGGCTCCCAGCTCTGAACCACCAGCACAAAGACCGATGTGGGGCTCAAACCCACGAACTGTGAGATCATGACCTGAGCCAAAGTTGGATGCTTAACCAACTGAGCCACACACGTGCCCCTCAATCTCTTCACTTTTAATCTGCATGTGTCTTTAGGTCTGAAATGAGTCTCTTATAGGCAGCATATAGATGGGTATTGCTTTTTTATCCATTCCATCACCCTATGTCTTTTGACATTCAAAATAATTAGTGATAGGTATGTGTATTTATTGCCATTATGTTACTTGTTTTATGGTTGTTTTGTAGTTCTCTGTTACTTTCTTCTCTTGCTCTCTTCTTTCACAGTTTGCGGGCTTTTTTTAAAGTTTATGTATTTATTTTGAGAGAGAGAGAGAGCACACATGAGTTGTGGAGGGGCAGAGAGAGAAGGAGAGAGAGAATCCTAAACTTTCAGCACAGAGCCTGATGTGGGGCTTGAACCCATGAACCATGAGACCATGATCTGAGCTGAAAACAAGAATCGGATACTTAACTGACTGAGCCACCCAGGTGCCCCTGCTGGCTTTTTTAGTGATACACTTGGATCCCTTTCTCCTTATTTTTTGCATATCTATGAATGATTTTTGATTTGTTATCACTATTAGGCTTATATATACCATCTTATGCATATATAGCAGTCTATATTAAGGTAACAGTCACTAAAGTCTCAACCCATTCTTTACTCCTCCTTCTCCCACATTTTAGGCATATGGTATTATATTTTACATCCTTTTATTTTGTTAATATCTTACCTGATTTTTATAGATACACTTAATTTTACTGCTTTTGTGCTTTCTACTTTTCTTACTCCTACTTATGGTCTTTCCTTTCCACTCAAACGTCCCCTTTAACATTTCTCATTGGCCTGGTTTAGTGGTCATGTATTCCTTTAACTGTTGTTTGTATGGGAAACTCTTTAAGTATTTTTCTGTTATGTTAAGATGATAGCCTTCCTGGATAGAATATTCTTGGCTGTGGGTTTTTTTCATTCAGCACTTTGAACCTATCATGCCACTCCTTTCTAGCCTGCAAGGTCTCTGCTGAAAAGTCCACTGTTAGCCTTAAGGGCTTGTATGTAACTGTTTTCTTTTCTTTTTGGGCTTTTAACATTCTCTCTGTCTCACTACTTTTTGTCATTTTAATTACTATATGTCTTGGTGTGGACCTTCTTGGTTTGATTTTATTGGGGGCTCTCTGTTCCTCCTGGATCTGGATTTGTTTTCTTCCCCAAATTCAAGAAGTTTTCAGCTATTATTTTTCAAATTTTCTGCATTCATTCTCTTTTTTTTTGGATCCCTATAATGCAAATATTACTTTTGATGGTGTCACTGAGTTCCCTATGTCTATTTTCATTTTTTATTATTAGTTTTCTCTCCTGTTCAGCTTGATTGCTTTCCATTACTCTGTTTCCTAGGTCACTGATTCATTCTTCAGCTTCCTCTAGTCTATTGCTTATTCCATCTAGTGTAATTTTAACTTTGGTTATTGAGTTTTTCATCTCTGATTGGTTCTTTTTTGTTTTCTCTTTCTTTGTTGAGGGTCTTACTGATGTTTTCTACTCTTTTCTTCAGTCCAGTGAGTATCTTTGTGACCATTACTTTAATTATCTAGCAGGCATATTACTTATCTCTGTTTTATTTAGCTCCCATGCTCTGAATTTGTCCTGTTCTTTCATTTGGGACCTATTCCTCTGTCCCCTCAGTTTGTCTAACTCTCTGTGTATGTTTCTATATGTTAAGAAGATCAGGTATGCCTCCTGCTCTTGAAAGTAGTGGCCTTATGAAGAAGATGTCCTTTGAAGACCTGCAGTGCAGTGTTCCCTGTTACCAGAACCTGGCACTTCAGGAGTGCCTGCTAGGTTGTGTGTGCCCTACTATTGTGGCTGACTCACATTTGCCTTCATTCCAGTTATTTGCAATGACTCTCTGCTGTTTGTGGTCAGTGTTTGGTCTCTGTACTGTTAGTGGGCCAGTCTGGGGCCACCCTTGGGCTTGAGTTGAGTCAGACCAGTTGTATGCCAGCACTTCAGTAGCACTGAACTGCTAAGGTTTCTTTTGTGTTGCCCACTGAGAAGCTTTTGCTGGTAGTCGGAACCTGTAGTCAGTCCTGATATTTGCCCCCAGACTACCAGACTACTGTGGGCTTCAGTTGGACTGGTTTCTATCATTATCTTCCCCTGTCCCAGGAGTTACTTTGCAGTGGTCCTGGCCCCTGCTGGGGCTCTTTGTACACTGCAGGCTTGTGGCACCAGTTTGGATGGGCTCCAGCCAAGGGTATATTAGAGGAGATAGTCTACAGGAAAATGTGGGAGTAGACTGTGGTGCCTGCAAAGACCATCCTGGTCTGCTGTGGGAGGGGCCTTACAGCCACCTGGGAAAACTGCCAAGGTTCACCAGGTTGAAGGGGGCAGATCTGCAGAAGCTCACAGGGACCTGGCATGCAGTATTAATAGGGTTACCTCTGCTGTGGTAGGGGACCATTAGCCACTTTGGAGAACTCCTCCAGAGGCTGGGTGCAGAGAAAGGTCCATAGAAGAGCCCAGGAGTGAGATATACTTTTAGTAAGCTAGGTGGAGTGTGTTGGCACTGCACTGGTTCCCACAGGTGTCTGTATATCTAGGCTGGGGGACAGGGGAGGGAAATGGCACCCACCAGGTCTTTTGTTCTTGGAGTAGTCGCCCAAAGATCCCTGCATCTCTAGCACATACTCTGAGATTAGTAAATAAAATCTTCTTCTATATTTCAGGCATTTTTCAAACTGCTGCTTCTATACTATGTCTTAGCAGGGCTGTTTGCTGTGCTGTCCCTAAAAGAGCAGAGACTCCATCCTCCCAGCTCTCCCAGAGCTGAGTCACTGATTTTTAAAATTCCACTGATTGCTAGGCACCTGTGGTTTTCAAAGCCAAACGTTTGGCTCCCCATGTGGGTTCCCTGTGCCTGAGGTGCCTGGTATGGGGTCTGGTCCTCTCCCTGTCTCTATGCTGGTGGTATCCCTCCCTCCCTGGGACAATCCCATGGTTCCATTTGGCTCCCAACCATGTCTCCATCCTTCCTACCCTCTTTGATATGGCCTCTTCTTTACATTGAGCTATGGAGAGTCTGTTCTGCCAGTCTTCAGGTGGTTTTCTTGGTTATTTGCACTGATGTGAGTGTTATCTAGGTGTATCCATGGGACATGGTGAACTTAGGATACTCCTACTCTGCTATCTTCTGCAGAAGTCCTATACTATTTTCTTATGTTATTAAATTGACTAGGTTCTCTGGTATATTATGGAAGAGTTCCAGTAAGCATGACCATCTTTGGCTTGTTTCTATTCTTGATAATAGTGTTTCTAAAGCAATAGCAGGATGTTTGCCAAAAGTTACCACTTATCATTTGGTCTGCTGAGAATTTATTCCCATAGGAATTAGCAGAAACATAGGGGAGTGTTCTGCATGGAAACTGGATGGAAATCACAAGATGCGCAGAAGGTCCAGTTAACGTAGTGGATTAACAGATTATTAAATGATTAAATAAGATATGAAACTCATTCTCTCCCACTGAATGTTCACAACAAAGTAGAACACACACATACACACACACACACACACACACACACACACACACACACACTTGTATGAGGAAAGTATTCCTGATAACTATGGAATTATGAGAGAGGGTTTCATCAAAGCCCCCTACCAGGAAAAAAAAGCCAAAAATTGTGAATAGAATCTCCTTAAAAGTCCTTTCAACTGTCCTACAAGGGGTGTGGGGGCATCCACTGGCCCTTCACTTCAAATCTCTTTTCATAATCACTCTCATCTTCTCTTTTAGAAGCACAGTTCCTCCCATCCTTCAGAGATCACCACAACTTCTTTCAAAAGGCTGTCAAGATATCCTACCCTATCATAAGAGAAATCTGATGACAGATACTGAAATAATAAATTTTCATCTCATTATAAGTCCCATTAATATTCCCATTTCACAGCTAAAAAAGTAAGTGATAGAGCTAGAAAATTTCCCCTCTTTGAAATTTTTTTAATACTATAAAATATATAAAGTTGCAACACAGTCCTCTTCCTACTTCAACTGAAAATGTTAATATGTTGTCATATCTGCATCAGCTATTTTCTGTTTTAAAATAAATAAGTATTACTTATAAAGCAGAATCCCCCTGTAGTTCCTTCTGTGGTCCTTGTCTCCTCCACCTCTCCCTGAAGCAATATACATGAACTTGGGTGTTGGTGTTGGTGGTGGTGCTTGTATTGTGTTGTTGTTCACCTCAAATCTAACTTGAAATTCTGAAATTTTTCTACTATGAACTGTGGAAGCTCAGAAAACTTATCTGTTGCTACTAATATGTCTTCCAAACCTAGAATACATCATTCCTTCTACAAAGAATATGTATTAAAGACATGTTATCAACAAAATTAAACTATTTCTTTACCTTAATAGAAGAATTGAAGGGACACTGAACAAAAGAAAGAGGGAGAGAATATTGACATCTGGGTAAAGCCCATACCATAAACAATTTACTCAAAAATGGCTGATTGCCTATAATAAATCATAGTGCAAAGCACCACAGACACAAAAATAAGGCACTCTCTTTCTGGGAAGAAAAACAAATAGTAAAGCAACAAACATAGTAAGGTAGTGACTTACAAATATTTTTGACCATAAACCACAGTAAGAAATATGGTTTACATCATTACTCAGTATACATATACACATGTACATGTGTAACTGACACAAAAGTTTCAAAAGGCAGTACTTAATTTTCTGAGTTGTTTGTATTTCCTACTGTATTCTATTTCATTTTTAAGTACCTGTCATGACCCTCTAAATTTACTTCATTACCAATAAATGGGACAGGATCTCTGTTCAAAAAACATTGTTTTAGAAACGTTTATAAAGTGACATGAAAGCAACTGAAAAGGCAACTCAAAGGAGATAGTATTTGAACTATGATATTGAAAGATGTATAGAAGCTATTCAAGTTTAAAAGAAAGTGGGCAAAGCATTCTGAATAAAAGAAATAGCATATTTTAAAAGCATATGGAGATAAAAATAAATTCTATGTGTCTAGAGAACAGTGAGAAATTGCATCCAACTGAAATATATGTTGAGATGTTAGTCTGGAAAGTTTGGTGGGGACTATAAAAGTCTTTGCACACCATTATGTGAAAGAGTTTGGACTGTATCAGATAGCTAGGAGGAGACACTGATGGTTTATAAGCAGGTGGCTCATATAGGTAGACCTATTTTTGAAAGAACTTTGAAAACTATATCAGAAATGATATGGAGTAGGAAAAATCTATCCCTTCAGCCCAGCCCTCTATTCTGAACTCAATTCATGAGGCCAATTACCTATAATCTCCTGGATGCCCCATGAGTGTCTCATTCCCAACATTTACAAAATTTACCTCATCATCATCTCTCCCTTAAAGTTTGTCAATCCACTTCTTCCCCTTATCTCAGGAAATGCCATTCAGAACCCCAGGACCTGAGAATCTTTCTCTATTCCTTTTTTTCTCCACTCCCACCTATAATTAACCACAGAATCTTGTTTATTTATCTTAAATTACCTCTTCACTTTTCCTGCTTAAATATTTTCATTTTCTCTCCCAACATCCTCATGATGAAGTTCAAACTCATGAAATTACATAAGTATCTTGTAGCCTGACCCAGCCTATCTCAACATTCATCTTGCACTCTGTGCCTCAGCCAGCTTGAAGTTCCTTCAGTTCCTCCAGCATACCATAACTACCCCTAGGCCTTCACAAGTTCTGTCACTCCTCTCTTCACCTGGATAAATATTCTCCATTCTCAACATTTCCACTTATATGTAATTACCTCCAAAAAGCCCATCTTCTGGCCTCCACCAAATTAGTTTTATGTTCCTTATATATATTCTCTTAGCATCCTATACTTCCCCTATCATACAAAGCCCTTATAGCACTCTACTATAAATTCTCTTTATCGCTGGACTATAAACTCTAAAAGGATAGAAATAACTTTTACACTGCTTACCTTGTCCCCTGCACTAAGCTTAGTGCATGACCCATAATAGTTGTTTAATACATGTTTTCTGAAGGACAGACAGAAATGGAGACTCTGAAAGTTTTTAAGCAAGCATCTCATAGATTTAGATATATGTTTTAAGGAAAATTTTAGAAGCAATGCTGAAAATGTTGTGTTTTAGAAAATATTCCAAAAGCTAGAAAGGAAAGAATTGGGGGAAGAAATGAAAGGAAGGAAAAACAAACCAGATTATAAGAGATTAGGAAAACGTAGGTCTAATAAAGTTGTAATTTGAGTTCCACAGGAAAAGAAGTGAAAGATTGGTGCAGAAGTAATATATAAATAAATAATGAAAAAAATTGTCAAAAATTGATGAAAGACACCAAGTCACAGAATCATGAAAAATAAATCCCAAGCAGCACAAATCCAAAGGGAACACCAATGTATATTATAATAAAACTTCAGAAAAGCAAATAACAGAAGTTAGAAGATGATGGAATGATATTGTCAATGTGTTATATACTAAAAGAACTACTAACCTAGAGTTCTATACCTAGCAAAAGTATACTTCAGAAAGTGAAGGTAAAATAAAGGCATTTTCAGGTAAAAAAAACTAAGAGAATTCATCGACAGCAAATCCAAGGTCAGGAAATACGGATAGAAGTACTTCAAGAAGAAAGCAAGGATGTACAGAGATGAAGGACAAAATGAAGAAAAATGGAAAGAGTCAAAGATGGATAAACATAAATGAATATGCACTATACAAAACAATACAAATTGTCTTGTAGGGGTTAAAATTTATATAGAATTTAAATACATGACAACTGTATTAGTTTTCTAGGGCTACTGTAACAAAGTACCACAAACTTAGAGGCTTAAAACAACAGAAATATATTCTCTCACAATTCTAGAGACCAGAAGTCTGAAATCACAGTGTTCATAAAGGCTATACTCTCTGAAGGCTCTGGAGGATTATCTTTCCTTCCCTCTTCTTAGTTGGCAATCCTTGGTGGTCCTTGGCTTGTAGATGGCTTGTAGATGGCTTTTTAATGGCCTTCTCTCCTAAGTATCTGTGTCCATATTTCTCTCTTCTTATGAGGGCACCAGTTATTGGGTTACGGTCCCCCCTAATCTAGTATGACTTCATCTTACTTAACTACATTTGCAAGGACCCTATTTCCAAATAAGGTCACATACACAGGTTCCTGGGGTTAGGACTTCAACATATATTTTGGGGGGACACAATTTAATCTATAACAACAGCAATAATACATAATTTGGGAGGGGAGTAAATGGAATTAAAGTACTCTAAATTACATGTTTTGTCCAGTAAGTTGTAAAAATTATAATTTATAGTAGTCTTTAGTAAATCAAGGATTCAAGTTGTAATCTAGGATAGACACTAAAAGAATTATATAATAATGTCATGTTTATCGTCTGACATATGTCATAGTTTCATTATCATTCAGTCAAAATATATTCTAATTTCTAATGTGATATCTTCTTTCAAATATGGATTATTTGGGGTAATACATCACAAATAAAGTGGGTTTATTTCAGAAATGCAAGGTTGGTTTGAGCTTTGAAAATTAATCAAGTCACCTTACATTTTAGAGATTAAAAAAAAATTTGATGTTTATTTTTGAGAGAGAGACAGATGAGTGGAAAAGGAGCAGAGAGAGAGTGGAAAAGGGGCAGAGAGAGAGGGAGACACAGAATGTGAAGCAGACCTCAGGCTCTGAGCTGTCAGCACAGAGCCCAATGTGGGGCTTGAGCCCACGAACCACAAGATCATGACCTGAGCTGAAGTTGGACGCCCAACTGATAAGCCACCCCGGTGCCCCATAACCTTATCATTTTAACAGAATAAAGAGGAAAATTATATAGCCATCTCAAAGATATAGAAAAAGCATTTGATAAAATTAAATAGCCACCCAGGAAGAAAGAACCTTAGAAAATTAGGACCAGAAAGAATTTTCTCAATCTGATAAATGTTATATATAAGAATCCTAAAGCAAATTGCCATAACTAATGTAGAAGATATGAAAGTTTTCTCTTTGAGATCCAGATAGACAAGAATTCTCTCTATGGCAGTTTCTGTTCAACATTACACTAGAAGTCTGGATGCAATAAGGCAAAAAAAATATATCTGGATATACAAATATCCCATTACTTTATAATCTAACAATTCCATTCCCAGGAATTTTATATGCCTAACAAATATATACATAAGTATACAAAAAAAATACAATAATGATCATAGCAACTGCATTTGTTTTTTAAACAAAATTGTAATATTTATTTGTTTTGAGACAGAGAGAGACAGAGCATGAGTGGGGGAGGGCAGAGAGAGAGAGAGAGGGAGACATGGAATCTGAAGCAGGCTCCAGGCTCTGAGCTGTCAGCACAGAGCCTGACGTGGGACTCGAACTCACAAACCATGAGATCATGACCTGAGCCGAAGTCGGAAGCTTAACTGACTGAGCCACCCAGGCACCCCATAACAACTGCATTTGTAACAGTCAGAAACTAAGAAGCAATCCAATTATTCATCAGTAATATAATGGATAAATTATGATCTATTAACACAACCCCATAAACAATGAAAGTGGATGAACTACTGCCAATGAAATAACATTAGTGAACTTAATAAACATAATATTGAGCAAAAGATGCCAGACAAAAAGGAATACATGTTGTATGATTCCATTTATATAAAATTCAAAAACATACAAAATTAAACCATGGTGTTAAAGATCAGAATAATTATCTCTGGGAGGAGAGGAGTAGTACTTGGAGGCTACACAAACTGCTTCTAGAATACAAACGATGCTCCACTTCTTGATCTGAATAGTGTTTACATGTATCACTGTTTTCTCACTGTTTTCACCATGCTGTGCAGTTATGACTTGTGAACTTTTCTGCATGTTAATTATACTTAAATAAAAGTATGTTATACTTAGATAAAATACTTTTTTTAGAAACTTGATGACAACAATAAAGGAAAATTAGAAAGGAGAAGTAAGCAGTTAGTTACAGTAATGAGCACTGACATCTTATATCTTGACAAGGAAAGAGAAAGGAAATCTTAAAAAATAGATTGATGAACTCAAAATGAGTGTTAAGAAAGCTTATTTAAGGTAAGAGAAAAATAGTCTTACCTGAAATAAGTCTAGGCCTATCATTATATTGCAGCATGTAGGGATTTGATTTTAACATAGTTCATCATAGCTTAGTCATGTCCAGGAATATCTCTGGCAGAGATGGCTAATTACTGCCCCTAAACCATCATTCCTTCAGATACACAATGCACAAGTCCAGGGAAACCTCAACACATGGCCACCAAGAATAAAGCCTATTTGTCTCGGCCTCTGCTGCAGTTAGATAGGACCATGTGTCTATATTCTGCATAATGGAATGTGAACAGAAATCATGTATGCAACATCTGGATTATGCCCTTGGAGTTGTACTTCTCTGTGTCTCCTGTGTACTGTGATAACAAGGGCTGCAGCTGCCGTCTTTCAGGTCAGAGATGAAGCTGTGAGTTTGATGTTAGGATGGAAAAGCCACACTAAATGCCCTGGGTCAGCACATCTCCAGGCTAAATGAGAGAGAAATAATTTTCTTTAAGCCCTTGTTATTGTGTCTAAACCAGATGGCCTACACCACATCACTACCATTTAATTTCACTTAAAAAGCTACTTGTTAAAAAGAAAACAAAAGTCACAGCTAAAAAGATATTAAGACAATTAAGTACATTTAAATGTAGAATTAATATTAGATATTGACAGGTCATTGTTCTTCCCTTGTGCCATTAATTGTGTTCTTTTTGTTGTGGTTATATTGGTTGTTCTTAGATTCATACAAAGATCTTAATTTTTCGATGGTTCTGTGATATAAGCATAGAGAGATCATGCAAAGTGGCAAAATATTAACTAGTGAAGCTGGGTGACAGATATACATATTTGGTTGCATTATGCTTTCATGTTTTCTTTGTTTCAAATTTTTCACAATAAAAATTTGAAAAAAATAAACATTTCTGATAGAATGTGGTATGCCCTTGGAGCTATTAGCACACAGAGGCAAGGCATGAGGACACCATGAAGGAGGTGCACTTAGGAAGGTTAACCTTTGACAAAGCAAATGTGTTTGCATTGTGTTGCCACCGTTTCTCCTAGGCCTAGAGAGAATTTGCATTCTTTTTGCTGAGATTACCTCACAGAATGTGGACAACACTGTCAGTCTTCTTCTGTAGCTCAGTTAAGTGGCAGGAATTAGTATGAAGATAGTATCCTATAGACATTGTTTTAAGCAGGCGGTGTGGTGTGTGCGATTTAATGTACCTTATTTGCATGCTGTCTGATACCCTTTGCCTATCATCTGTGATCCATATTGCACCCTGTAGTGGGATTCATTTTAATTGTAGACTCTACAGCTACAACTGTCTTCCAGACAATGTTATTATAGTAATAATAATAATAACAACAATGTTCCTTTGTTTCTGAAGACGGCAGAACCACACTATAAAAGCCAATCTGTTAGAAAATAAAGGAAACTAGAACATAGATAATATGCAAGAATTAAACATTTAAAATCTCACCACTGTAAGCTCTATATATCGTAAGATCACATTTATGGAGTTTTACTTTAGTTGGACTGTAGGCAAGTTCTCAGTACAGTTCAATAGGTCTGGCTTGTCTGTGCTGGGATCAAAGTATTTCTTCCCTATAAGAACATATTTCTAATCCATAATAATAACAAAGGAAAAATACAAGTTAGAAATAAATTATCTTTAAGTATCCTCTATATAAGTTCTTTGTTCTCTATATTGATGTTTATACTTGTGTCACATTATTTACATTTATCGATTAAGAATTTGGAATGTTGAGTGTTACATCTCTGGTTTTTACTTAACGTTATATCTATCTATGTATCTATCTATCTATATGCACACATACATAGTACTAATCAATAATATAATTAGAAATTATATGAACTGATATGTAGGGGAAAAAATCTGACTATCTTGGACCTCTTACACGTAGACTGAGTAGAAAATAATTAGTTGAAGGAACACTGAAAACTGTCAAGAGTTTCTGTCCAATTTTTTGTTATCAAAATAACAGCATCAAAAAATCAAGAACTTTTTTATAAAGGAAATTATATCACATCGTGTATTCAGAGGTAATGATTTTTCTTTCTGTTGCTTGCTTTCAGAAAATTTATACTATAACATCACCATATTCCTACAGGACATTTTTCTAAATAGTAGACAAATAAAACCATTTATATGTCTCTTCTTAAAGGTGAAATAATTTTTTTTTAATAATCATACAAAGAATTTTAAGATATTAGTTCTAATGACAGAATGATTGGATAACTTCATGGCTAGATCTGTTATCTAAAAACAATTCAACATTATAAGACAGAAGTATTTTAAAGTAATTTACCTTTAGTTATGAAATATTATAATCTCATTTATGGAAAAAATGATTAGTGAACCATTTTTTCACACAAGTAAGAAATACTATTTCAGGATATCAGAGTATTGTAAGATTAAAGTTACTAGGGGGGCACCTGGGTGGCTTAGTTGGTTAAGCATCTGACTCCTGACTTCAGCTCAGGTCATGATCTTAAGCCCAGAGTTGGGCTCTGTGCTGGCAATGCAGAGCCTGCTTGGGATTCTCTCTCTCCTTCTCTTTCCAACCCTCTCCCGCTAATGCAAGTGTTCTCTCTCTCTCACTCTCTCCTTCTCTCAAAATAAATAAGCATTAGAAAAACAATAATAAAGTTACTAAGGCTGAATGCTTCGGGCTCAAATAACCATCAAGAAATTGCCATCACTCACTGAAATTGAAATAAACACCACTGCTACTGATAATTCTGTCATTAAATTTCAAGAAATTATAGATGGGAATTTTTTTATAAATATTTTTATCTCTAAAATCAGTACTTTGTTGGCTGAAGAACAAGTTTTCAGGGTGCAATTCAAAACCTCCATCCTCAGGCCACTCAGTTTGGAAAGACATACATAAAATATTCACGAGGTTTGTTTCATGCCAACAAATTGCTCCAGAAGATGAGAAATGATGAGCTAGATTCTTACATCTGAGCCACTGTCTCTGGTATGGAAAATACCTTAGAAACCTATTCATGCCCCAGGTCCACAACTTACTATTCAGAAAGTTTTCACTGTGATGAGCCAAATAGCATGCTGACTCATTGGATTCAGAAACCTATTAGTGACTAAGAGAATCACTGTGTTAACCAGAAACACCCTGCATTTTTGTTCATCTTTCTTTCAGATCACACTTTCACATCCAGCCTCTGGATATTGTTTCTTTGTAATCAAATACTGGCAATTTAACTTGATAATTCTTCTGAGCTTTCAGAGAAAAAGAAAGGGTTAGATATAACTGAGTAGCTTTTCCTGTAGTTGTTTTTTTTCCAGAGGAGCTCATTATTGTCTGTACTTTGAAAATTATTTTGCCTTCTTATCTTTTATTTTACAGGAATAAAAGAACATCTCATTTCTGGGCTAGAACTAATTGGTACTTGGTATTATTCAATTGAGTGCTATTTCAGTTTGATACTCTCATTTTCTGTGTAGAAATTAAACAAAGTGACTTTCAATGGCTGCTTAAGTATATAGAAGTGAAGGAGGCCACCATATCTGTCACCTCATTCATCACCGGGGTGAAGTTAGCTAAACTGAGAGGCTAAGCATCATTTACTTCTGTCCACACACCATCTCATGCCTGCCTCCTGATGCAGCCTGATTTCTGTACCTCCCTTCACTAGCTACTTCATTATTATGGCAGCTGTGAGTGTAGAAAATAGAGAATTTGAGGAATTTTACAGGCTGGTAAAATTACCCCGCAATCTCAGTTTTTAAAAATATATCTTTCAGATGGATATTTCTTCTCTCAAAGTTTTGATTAATTATGTCTTGAAATATAAGTTTCCTTTTAAAATGATTCACTGAAAACTTGGGCTTAATAATCACACAATACTCTTCAAGTAGTTTTCAAACCCCTTGTTTAAAGTTACCATTAAATAATGTCCTTAAACTTTAGATTTCTTCTTCAAAGAAAGAAAATTCTTTTTTATAGTTTATTCTAGGATTTGTTTTAATGTGAAAAAATCACTGCTTGGAATATCGGATTCTCAATCTCTCTCCTTTTGGCGGGGGGTTTGCAGGGACCACGAAAAATAAGACATCTGAGTTACAAAAGCAATAGGCAACGAACTTAAAGGTAAGTAACAGTATTGCAAATTTTCCTTCTCTGCAGAAAAATAAGAAGACTAAAATAATTTGTAGATATAAAAAGCCATCAGAACATGGATTGTTCTCATATATTCTATAGTCATTAATTTTCTGTTAAATATTTATGTTGCTTTTGGATGCATCAGTTTTTATCTTCCCTGTTGTAGGATAAACTTTCTAAGAATGGGAAACAAGGAAATTTCACATCTTTACTTTTTGCCCAATATCCTCATGCTATCCTTATTGGTGGATAAGTAAGGACAATTAGAATCCAGAGTCACTTCAAATACTCAAAAAACATTCTGCAACTATACCAATACATTTTGGTTCCTATGAGCAACAGATTATTAATAGCATAACAGAAATTGTTCTGGTTTAAGAGATTGCAGATGCTCTATAGTTTTATGTCTCTTAAATGGCAATGAAAGGGAGGATTAGGAACTCTGACCTCTGCTATTCAGTTGATAAATGACCCTGTATCATTTAACCAGTCACTTTCTACATTGCCTCATCTTTTTCATGATATTAACAGCTAAGTAATTGAGGAAGATCTCAATGGCTTTCTGTTTTGTTGGTGGTTGTGTTTAAAGTGTTCCCCAAAGAGCTGACGACAAGTGATTTTTTGTGGTCAAGGATTCCTTTTGATCAATATTCTTCTCTAGTTTACATCCTTTGCTGCTCTAGTGCATAACTGATCTATTTATATGTTTTCTTGCTCTTTTTTTGTGAGTAGGCTTTATGTTTATTCCTTGGTTTAAGAATAAAGCTGGAGCCACCTGATCCCTAACTTGTTAGTATTCTAGACCCTACTGGCAGAAATGGCCTAATTTTACCACTTCACACAACCTACTGGCCTTTGATAGTGCCCCCTACAACCCACATCTGTGTACCAACCTTTCAGTTTTTCTTAGATTGCTCAGCTGGCCCAATTTATTTCAGCTTGTCTCTCTCTAGATTTTCTCTAATCATCATCATCTTCTATTTTTCTGAATGTCACCTTCTCTTTTACAAGTCTACTTTTACTCTCTATTTTTGTAGCATCATTACCCTTGAGCTTCCAACTTCCTAAAAATATGGTGGCCCCAACCTCCCTGTTCTTCTGAGAAGCTTTCTTCTCAGACACTTATTATAGGACATCAGGAATGTAGAGATTTCTTCAAAACACATCATTTTAGAGCAACTGAAGTCTGTAGAGACAAGTTACCAAAATTCACCTTATAATCAACCACAGAACCAAAACTAAATCTAAGGTCTTTTAACTGCAGAGAACTGGAGAATCCAGCCTTGATCCCCACTGATATCATTCCTGCCCTCAGAGGTCTACCTTCCCTGGGACCCATTTCCTCCAGTTGATATAACCCTGAGCAGAGTGTAGTTGAAATGCAAAGGAGAGAATCTAAAATCCACCACAGACATTACCAACCAGCACTTCTACAATTCAATTACCTTTCATTTCTGTAGCCAGGAAAGAATTATACCACATATAAGTTGGAAAGTGGACATGTTATTATATATAAAAACAAGGATTTGTTGTTTTTGGGTTTGGTTGGGGGAAAAATGTTTTGAATCCTCTTATTGGATATTGGATAATATAATTTTGGGAAAGGTTTTTGGCCTCTGTTGGTTTTCTTCAGTTCTTATTTTGCTTAACCACCATGGTCACAAATTTGTTCATTGATTCCCCTCTGTAGGAGATTCTTTGGTAGGCTTGATTTTTTTTTCCCACCCTGTTTTGAAAAGTTTCAGGTGGCTTACAGTTTTCTCAGAGCCTCCACCCCCATCTGGTGATATCTTTAGGACTGACCATCAGTGTGCCCTCAGAATATTTCTGAAGACTTTATTGGGAGCAAAATTTTACTGTATCTGTCAGTGAATAAATTTTATATGGTAGTCAGCTCTTAGGCCAGAATGTCTATTTATGGAAAATTGATCAGAGACTAAGTCATCTTTCAGTTCTCATTGATATTCATGACCTTTCCTTGGCGACTTATAATGCCATATGCTCATATAGCATTTCATGGTTTTCACATTATCTTGTTTGAGCCTATGAAGTAGATAGGCTGATATTATCTCGTTTTATGGTTGAAAACACTTTAGCTCAGAGAGATTCAGTGACTTGCCTAAAGTCACTTAGATAGTAAGTGACAGAGTTAAGACTAGAATCCTAGCATTAAGATTGTCTTTGTCTTATTGACCCCCTCCCAACTCATCTGAAAGGAAAAATACCTCTTCTTATTTAGAAGTAGAAATAGGAAAGAGACATTTTTACTCACAGAAAAAAAAAAATAGGAGTTGGCTACCATGAGAATCTTAAAACTGCTCCATACAGCAGAAAAGATTCAGGTCTTATTTCCAAAACTGCTAATTTAACAGACTGCTAATTGTTGGTATAAACAGCAAAGCAAAGTTCATTCTCAAGGATCTTTGA
Source organism: Leopardus geoffroyi (assembly GCF_018350155.1). NCBI lineage: Eukaryota > Metazoa > Chordata > Mammalia > Carnivora > Felidae > Leopardus > Leopardus geoffroyi. The sequence continues at coordinate 59,229,801 of NC_059341.1, read as the reverse complement.
CTGCTAATCACATTTTTATGCTACAACTGATTAAAACCATGCAGTTGTACTTGGAGTCACAGCTCTCAAATGCTCTTTGCTCAGTACTTTGCAAGGAATGTGTGGGAGTTCTGCTGTATGACTAATGGGCAGTGTAGGTGGGTGATGCCACAGAAGTTACAGAAACAGAAATTTCCATGAGTTAGAGTTAGAGAACTCTAGAATGACCAGGTAATTTCCCTGTGTCTGCCACCTGCCATATGAACTCTCAGACTTGCCAGGAGACACTGAGGAATCTAGGGTAGAAAATAGAGAGGGGATAAAGGTAGGGACAGAAGCAGGATTTGTTACCTATCACCAGCACTGTCCTCAAGAGTATCCAGTTGCTTAGGACCTGACAAGAAAGCACCAAAATTTGTAAACACAGGATATTAAATTCACAAGTGGTATAGTGCCTATACCTAGGAGGCACTCCTAGTAAAGTACTGGTGATGGAGTCCTTCTGTGAACTAACCTATGTTCACATATCTCTTAGTGTTCTGAATGGCCCAAAGTGGACATGAGATGAACTTCTAGCCCTCCAAAGAAACTTCTTTGGGACCCTGACAAGAACCATCCGTAACAATTTCTCCTCCTGGGGTCACTTTTTGTGAGCAATGAGTCCGTATTTAACAGCCCGGAAAGAGGGACTAATATTTAACACTCCTTAATGTGAAATCTTGCTAAAGAAGTCTTAAAAATCTAATGGTTACATTTTCTGGTGTCAAATGTTTTTATTTTTTAATCTATACTTAGCTGTATATTCCTGCCATTTACTCATTAATATTTTTCTCCTATCACCTCTCAAAGTGTTATGTTTCCAAAATTCTTCAGTTGAAATGTCATGAATATTTGTTTCCCACAACCTCCTTCCTTCAAAGTCTGCTTGACACCCTGTTCTCTATCTTCCCAGCCTAATCTTACTGTGTCAGAGTTAGGTTGTAAGGAGGGAGTAAAAAGACCTACAATCTATATTCACACTGGGTCAGAGGTATTCCAGAGTTTAAAGAAAACTAGATGCTTATGCAAACATCTCCAGTTCCACTTTCATAAAGGAGACGTAGAACATAAACATCTCAGAGTGTGAGGTCTCCTTCTGACTCCTAGAGAAGACTCAAGCAGTTGCATACACAGAGAAAGGAAACTTTCCCTTTTTATTACATTTTTATGTTTTATCTCATATATTTTAAATCCAGGAAACATCTTAGATATTTAATGGCAAAGATAGTTAGATAATATTCAGGTACCATCAAGAAGGAAATGAAAGGCACAAACATTTAGAAATGGCTCATCAAACTGGTTGCCTCAGAACAATTTTGATCTTCATATTCAAGGCCAGAAGTAAACAATATCCATGACCAGCTAATGAAATAGGTATGCTGCTTAAGAATCAAAGAGCCCCCTACATCATAACTCATCATTAAAACTGTAACCTAAATAAGCACACGTTACAGAGTTGAGTTAGAAAAGAGAAAAAAATGAATCCTTTCACCTTGGTGAAAGTTGAGGTATCACAAAATAATTTCCTCCCTCCTATTATTGTCCTTCATCCCTGAGTAAGTTCAAGATCCGCTATTTCCAGGGCTTAATTTAAGATTAAGCTGAAAGAAAGACTTTAAATATCTCTCCTTTATATTCTATAACAATTTCAGCATATTTAACATCTGTGTTATATTTCACCATGCACTGCCATTTATTTTATTTTTCATCAGGACAATAATATTCAAATCTAGAGAATACAAGGATACCCAACATGTCACAGCCAGCCTTTCACAAGGGAGAAGAAGCCAGCAGCAAGCAAGAAAATGGTTTATTTTAGAAAAGATAATTCCTCAGGACTTTACGGTAACCATTTCTTAAAGAAGGAGATAAAGTTTGTGATCAAGTTAAACCATTTGTCTTCTAGGCTGTAAAGAAAAACATTGGTCAAAAGCAAAAGCATCCCAGTTTTCACTTTATGCATATAATGTTCCCCAATAACTAATTTCAGTCTTTTATAACCTGCCCAGCTCTTAGGTCTGCCATTTCTGCCATTTCTGCAGGTGTATTTTCTAAAAGCATGTTTCAGAAATTCTGAATCTGTGGTCTGATTCTTTACACTTGGAATCTGTTCTGTATCATTAAAACACAGATTAATTTAGCTTCCTAATGACTGGAAGTAATAGGTGATGTTTCTATGGAGTAACTAGTTGGGTGTTTTTAAACCCGCCTGCACTTACCCCAAATTCATCAAAGATAGTGTCTTTTAGGTGCAGTACTAAGTCCCAAATCTCATGTATATGAAATATCAAGAATGTTTCAATTAAATAATCTGATGGAGCTACTTTTTATTCGACCATTCTTACTCCTTATTCTCTGATAATCTTATTCTATACCTGCCACAAGTATAGAATTTGAAAAATAATGAAATGTACTCATTTTTAATGTTGACCCTCTTTGTAGTCAGAAGGTATGATTGCTTCAGTTTCTGAGAACAAATCCCATCTATATCATGTAACCCTGCATAATTTAATTTAACTTACATTGATTTATGTGTATTTATATAACTTGTGAAGAAAAATGGGGCATACACAGTCCTGGAATGTGAGGAGTGAGAGAAGTATGGATTTTTCCCAGTATCTGTTTAAAAAAATAAAGAAAAGTAGGGGCACCTGGGTAGCTCAGTCAGTTAAGCATCCAACTTCGGCTCAGATCATGATCTCACTGCTCGTGGGTTCGAGCCCCACATCAGGCTCTGTGCTGACAACTCAGAGCCTAGAGCCTGGTTTGGATTTTGTGTCTCCCTGTCTCTCTGCCCGTCTCCAGCTCACACTCTGTCTCTGTCTCTCTATCAGAAATAATAAACATTAAGAAAGAAAGAAAAGTAAAATAACCCCAAAATCCATCCAGTGGTGACTACTGAACTGTTTCATTACATTCAAACACCAAGACTAAAAATATCTTATTTTTAAAAAGTCATATACCAAAGCACTCAAACATATACCAATATTCATAGCAGCATTATTCACAACAGCCAAAAGGTGGAAACAACGTAAGTGTCCATCAACAGATGAATGGATATTTTAAATGTGATATATGCATATAACAGAATATTATCCACCCATTAAAAAATGAAATTCTAATATATACTACAACATGAGTAAACCTCAAAAATGTTAATGCTAAGTGAAATAAGCCAGACACAAAAGGGTGAATATTCTATGATTCCATTTATCTGAGGTACCTAGAAGAGGCAAACTTACAGAAGTGGAAAGTATAATAGAATTTACAAGAGACTAGAGGAAAGAGTTAATGCGAAGTTATATTTAATGGGTATAGAATCTATATTTGGGATGATGAAAACATTCTGGAAATAGTGATGATGGTTGCACAATATTGTGAGTGTATCCAATGCCACTGAATTATACATTTAAAAATAGTCAAAATGATAAAAAAAAAAACTTTAATAAAACTGATTAGTTTTTCCAAGGTGAAAAGTAAAAGTCATATGCAAGTCTAAAGCATCTGAGAAGATATACATTGCTTAACAAAAAAAAATTGTCAGATATTTTTGGGTTTAATATAAAAAAGATTCACATTAACCCCTGCATAGTGATGCAGCATAAATATTTTCTAGTCACCAGGCCACACTGATCACATTATTTCCTCATTCTTTGGACATTTAGGAATAGACTTGCCGTTTTCAGAAAACTGCCAATAATACTTTATGCTACTTTGAACTATTAAGTAGTATCTTTGAATTGTGTGTTGGCTAAATTGTGTAGGCTGTTCTGTCTTTTTCATGGTTACTATAGAAATTGTGTAGTCCTGGTGTTATGAGAAGACCACAGGGCATCAGAGTACACAATAAAAGCTAACTTATTTCATGGTTTACAATTTCTTCCAGCTGTCCCCTTTTGTGATTATCATGTTAACATTGAGAGTATAAACATACAACCAAAAGGGTTCTGGTAACTATAGCCAATAAGCGATCTCACCCATAACAGATTTCCAACCTCCTTCCCTCCAAGATTTGGATAGAAACACATGAAAGAAGTGGCATGTAAGCTTCAGGTGTTTCCAATTATTTCCCTCATATGAGCAAAGGTTTCCTAATGCAAAACATGTTTCAGCTCAGATAGTTTTCCTTATATTTAAAGATTATGTAATTTCAGAAGAATTTCATCTACATATTCCTAATTCATCGACACTTCATCAATAACATAATATCTCCTCCGATCATTTCCTCTCTGGGTGGTTGAAAATATGGTACATTTAAGGACTGTTTACTTTTGTGAAGTGCACTTTTATAAAGTGTATAACCTTTTGCCCCTGCAAAAAAGAGAAATAAATGCTCAGTGCTGGGATTTGTAGTAGATTCCTTGCCAGTTAAGTCACCACAGAGTGTTCTAGTACAATGCCTCAACTATCTTCCTGTGCAGAAACTGTCAGTTTCTGTCCAGAATGGTATACGTGGGGGAAGATAGACCCACCTTTGCTGGTGTAAATCATTTACTGCCTAAATGTTAACACTCAGGCAAGCCTATTTAAGGATTACAAAGAGAGAATGTGGATTTGGAGCATTTTGTTTTCCTAAGCTTCTGTGAGTGAAAGTTACAACATTGATCATTTAGCCTTCAGCAGCCTTACATAGCAGTGAGCTTTATCTCACAGTTTCAGAAATTTCCACTTCATTGTTGCCTTCTGAAGGTTAGCAGCACCACTCTGTAATTACTTAACAAACAGAGGACTGTAGGACTTGTGAGGATTATTTCATAAGGCATTTGAATAATGACACTGCTAAACAACATTCACTGTTTAGGGAAACAAATTCATCTACAGGTGTATGAGCCAGATGAATTATAATGAAAAAGAAATCCTAAACCCTACCTACTGCTGAATATTTTCCAAAATAGGTGAACATTTCAAGCCCTACCCCAGCACATTCTGTCTGCCCCTTCCTCTCTCTCTCTCTCACACACACACACACACACACATACACTTTATGATTTTGGCAAGAAATAATGAAAAAAATTGTGAAAAGATAAACACTGCTCTGATGATGAAGTGTTTTTGGTTAATTGCCAATGAATTTTGACGAGGAAGCCAAATTTTCAGATCAGTATCAGGGCTAGAGTTCTTTTAGGAGGTAAACTTCTGCTACTCTTAGCACTTGATCCCAAGTCCAAGTAGAGGAGGCATTAGATTCTAACAATCTGAGCAAGTTTTAAATGTATAGCAATAATACAGCTTTAAATGTATAGCAATAATACAGCTTTGCACTTAGAGAATGTAAGTGGTTACCACTCATTTATGTTTATATACATATGGACTTGAAATATATCTATATAGACATATTCATAACATATTCATATTCTTTGGAATACATTACAAGACAAACTAGATACAATTATAAATTTTGTTTTATTTTTAAAGTTTTACCTTCCTAATATTTTACTTTTCTTAGGCTAAAGACAGTTTCAGTAGGTTGAATGCCATGAAATTACCAGCCTGTTGTTTATATTTTACCACAGTATGAGAAAATGTAAAACTTGTGAAATTGTTTGAAAGCAGTATTGTCTGATCTACCCATGTTCTGTATGTGTCCGTATTGTGGTCCTGAGAAAGGAGAAAGTTTTCTCTAAATAAGAGGTTAGTGTGATGGCCAGGCAGCCAGATTTTGCCTTCATATCAACAGATTGCAAGGATGAGTGATAAATACTCTTCCCTACCTTCTACTTGTTTTGCACATTAGATTTTACAGTAGTCAACTAATAATTAGAGTTAGGTCAAGAAGGAGGAACATAATAACTGTGAGTGGAAATATCATAGGAAATATTTTTCAAGGTCATTTCTCATAATTCCTGCTCTGCTGAAAACAGGGCAACTATAAAGAGCTTGGGGATGGGTGTGGGTAGGAGAACATCCCCTCCCAAGATAGCTCATCCAAGTGGCAGGCAAATTGTTGCTGACCCCTGGCCTCTCCATGAGGCAGCTTGAGCTCCCTCATACAAGGTGTCTAGGTTCCAAGAGTGAGTGCCCCAAGAAATAGGAAGTGGAAGCTACCAATTTCTTAAGACCTGGCTGCAGAAAATGACACAGCATCACTCTGCCATGTTCTATTAGTCAAGGAGCTATGGAGCCTATATTCCAGGGGAGAGGACATAGATACCACTTCTCCGTCGGAGGCCTAAGAATATTGTGGCCTTGTTTTAAAACCAGCACTACTTGTAAATCACCAAGAAAATACATACTTCTTTTCAATTTGATCTTGCCTTTTTTATCTCAGTTGGGAATGTGTGCCCCAATCTTGGAAAATAAAATATATCTCCTAGTTAATTTGGTGGACCAGTTGAATCCTGCTATTTCAAAGAATCACAACAAAACAGCAAGAAACTTTATTTGGGTATATTGTGAGCAAGGGACACCTGTTTAAAATATTGCCTTGAAACAGTAATAGGCTGTAGAAATTGTAAATTACCTCTTAATTTCTTGCACCACCTGTCTTGGACCCCTCAACATCTTTCTCTCTTTAAATCACTAAAATATATGTGGATTAGCTAGAGATACATTTTGAAGGGCCTGTAGTTGTATTTTAGTTAGTTTGTATTTTGTAGGCTCATTTTTCCCTGTCATGCATTCTTAATCACCAAATTTTTTTAATGTTTATTTATTATTGAGACACAGAAAGAGACAGAGCATGAGCAGAGGAGGGGCTGAGAGAGAGGGAGACACAGAATCTGAAGCAGGTTCCAGGCTCTGAGCTGTCAGCACAGAGCCCAACGTGGGGCTCGAACTCACAAACCGTAAGATCATGACCTAAGCCAAAGTTGGACGCTTAACCGACTGAGCCACCCAGGTGCCCCAGTCATCAAATATTTTTTGAGCAACTAGTATTATATGCTAAGCACTGGAATTTAAAAGATACATGATTCATGGTTTTATGGGACTCATAGGCCAGTGGAAAACATACTTGTAACAAAAAACAAAAAAATCAAAGACATACTACAGTAAAGCTAAACACAACATCTCGTGGGTTCTTAGAGAATGAAGAATACCAGATAGGTGCCATGGAGCTGATTTTAAGAGAAAAGTAAAGATACTTCAGGCAAACGGAGAAAAGGAAAGTTAATCGGCACATGCAGCAAATAAATGGAAGGCTCTGGGTGTTTTGAGAAATGGCCGTTTATATTGGTGCTCATAGAATATGGAATGAAAGGAAAAACAAGGAAATAAGGCTTGTAAGGTAGATTGAGCCAATCCTGAGCTTTGTGTTCTGGGGCCAAGTGTTTGAACTTGCTCCCATACATTACAGAAGGGACATAGTAATTCCAGATTTGCCTTCGGAGTCTGTCAGTACATTGGAAAGTGAGAGATGGAGAAAGAATTTGTTCCACTGTAATATGATGACTATTTTTCTAAGAAACCTTAACTTTTCCAAACTCACTTTTTATAAAACTTGGTTTAAAACAAAAAAATAAAAACAAAATTTTTTTCCAGTGAGAAATAAAAACATGGAGTATAGCATTTCTGGCTACACATATATAGTTATAAAACTTGAAAGTCATTGAGCAAATGCAGTGTTTGATTACATCTAGCTTTGGCTTCAGAGTAAAGGTCTATCTTGCTGTCAGCATACGCTTGTGAAAATTCTCTCTACCTCCGTCATCTACTGTTAGAACACAACATACAAATAAAAACTCAAAGAAGGCAGCCATGGTTTGTGTGATGGGTTCCCCACCCCCCAGGAATTTAATGTTAAGCCAATATCAATCTATACAATTAACTCATGTTACCAAGTTAATAATGGCATATTGTCGAATCTCCTTTGTGAAAATATGCTACTGGGAAATTGCCAGGAAGTGTCAAGGAGTGGTCTCAGGAACTGAGTAAGGTATTCTGTTAAGGGGGTGTGAACCTAAATTAAAAAGTTGGCTTGAATTATTCTAACCCTATGTTATAGAATTTTCAGGTAAAAACTTCATGGGGAATGGGAAGATAATTCTAACTTTAAAAAGACTTTTGAAAAATGTGCTAATAAGAATGACCTATACTTTTTTAAGCCTGCACTATTAGTTTTTCCAAAGTGAAAATTAGCTCACATATTGTGGTTCAAGATCCCACATTGGTGCTTACTCCCCTATAGTTTGAAATCTGAAGTGAAGTCCAAGGTGTGTTAAATATTCTGGTTGATTTCTGGTCAAATTATGCTTCTCTCTTCTGTATTTATCTGCATATTACTATCCTAATTAGCATTTTATTTTTATGTAAATTATCAACTCTCTAAATGTTCCCAAGGACTCCTCCTGCCCTCATTTTGGGAAACCCTCATCTTTCCCAGTAACTCTGGGGGATTATTGATTGTATAGAGGGGTGGTGTTCCCCCTGGTCACAAATTACCTCCTGCTGAATTCTTCAAGGGCTATTCTTGTCTTACCTTCTGCATTTGCTATCCTTTCCCTCCAGCTAAACATTACTGGATACTACCAGAATGAGGCTGAATACTACCAGAATCCTCCACACCCCAAAGTACTTCCTACGTAAGGCTGTGTGTGTCCAGCACACATTGTATTGGGGCAATAGAGAGGATTTATGTGACTTAGTCTACAGCACAGCAATTAACTTAGAACTGAATGTTTAACATATCTGTTCTGAAGTTTTTGCAACATTCCCAGACAAAATTCTGCACCCAGGGGCGCCTAGCTGGCTCAGTTGGTAGAGCATCAGACCCTTGATCTTGGGGTCATGAGTTTCAGTCCCATGTTGGGTGTAGAGATTACTTTACAAAAAGATTCTAGTGGTGCCTGGGTGGTTCGGTCAGTTAAGTGTCTGACTCTTGATTTCTGCTTAGGTCATGATCTCAGGGTCATGGGATTGAGCCCATGTCAGGCTCTGCACTGGGCATGGAGCCTGCTTAGGACTTTCTCTCTCCCACATTCTCTGCCCCTCCACTCCTCACACAGGTGCACTCTTTCTTTCTTGAAATAAATAAACATTAAAAAAAGATTCTGCACTCAGTTATAGTGTGTGTGTGTGTGTGTGTGTGTGTGTGTGTGTTTGCCCACACCAAGCAATTCTCCAACCTTAGCTACAATTTAACTCAATTCTACCACTACCTGGAGAAAGCATCAAATCCTACAGGTTAAGGGCTCAGTCCTACCTGACTGCCCACCACCCCACCACCACTTTAGATGCCCCTCACAAGTCCAGGTTGTCACCTGTGCTTCTGACCAGAGGTTCTGGTCCTTCTGACCACCTCTATACATCAGAGGTTCCGACGGACCCCTCCTTGAATTAGATGAATTCACCAAAGCAGCTCGCAGAACTCAGGAAAACATTTTACTTACTAGATTACCAGCTTTTTATAAAAGGATGTAAGTCAGAAACAGCCATATGGAAGAGATGCATAGGGCAAGGTATGGGGAAGAGGCTCAGAGTTTCCATGCCCTCTCCCAGAGCATACTACTCTCCCCAAATTTTCACATATTCACCAAACAGGAAGCTCTCCAAATCCCATATTTTTGTGTCTTTTTGGAGGCTTCATTACAGAGACATGATTGACGAAATCAATGGCCACTGGTGATTGATTCAGCCCCCCTTCTCCTCCCCAGAGGTTGGGGCGGGAGGTGGGGTGTGGTAATATGGAACTAAACTCTAATCACTAGGTTGGCTCCCCTGGCAACCAGCCCACATCTTTAAATGTTTTCCAAAAGTCTCTTATTAACATAACAAAAGCTCTCTCATCACGGGAAATTACAAGGGTTGGGGGAGCTCTGTGCCAGGTACAAAGACCATATATATATCTCTTACTATAAATCACAGTATCACACCATCTCTGGGAACTTCTCAAAGACATTCCTCCCATAAAAGTATGTTGCTTCATCGACCTTCCTTCTTAGCCCCATTTCCTTAGCTTCCTAGTCCAGTTCTAACTCCAACCATCCCCCCACCTCCATGGTTGACTTTCCTATTACTTCTCTTATGGAAAATTACTCTTTCTAGCTTTTTTCTTATTGTTGCTAAATAAGTCAATCTTTTCCAAAAGGAACCCTGATTTCAAATTTAAGTAATTAAGTAATGTCTTCTGCACTCTCCAGTATATCCATTGGCCCATTCTCTAATCAGCCTTTGATTTTATCATTATAGAATGCTGAAATATTATTTGGACTTGTTTGCTAGTAGTTTCATTTAATAATTGTTTTTATAGAAAGAAGAGGAAAAAACAGTTATTGAGCACCTACTTTGTACAAGCCACTGAACTAGACAGCTCTCATTTTATCCTCAGGCAACATTGGCCCCCAACACCAGCAGTCAACTAGAGCTCAATTGCAGCTGTTTTATTTACATCTGCCCAATTGCTCTATGGCTCACCTCTGTCAACTGTCTACATCTATTTCACTTTTACAAAGGCAAAGAACTTTGCCTTCTGGTACTCTGGCATGGTGCTAGTCAAAGATTAGTCTCTAGAACAGTTGCATTGAATCACCTGGGAGCTTGTTGAAACCCATCACCTTAGAATCAACCCTAGACTTATTGAGTTAGAATCCACATTTTAATTCTATTCCTCAGTGGTTAATATGCACATCAGTGTTAGAGAAGCACTAATTAGAGTTTTAAGTATATTACTAGGATCACAGAAGCTTTGCACATACTTCCTGATTAAGTTGTGCATTCAACTAGAACTACTAACTCAGCCTAGAAGATGTTGATGACCCTATGCCTCCAGAAAGCAAACAAAATAGTTTAATCGTGCAAAAGAGAAAGGAAAGGCTTTAGTTCTGAACTTAAGCTATTCATAAAAATTTTAAGAAGTGATTTTCATTTTTCAAGTTCCCTTCCATACCATCAAATAAGGTTTCCTTTTGTCCACACCTTAACTGTAAATCCTTCATTTTTAACTTTTATAAATTTATCCATTCCATCTAGATAATAGATTTGTTAACTTTCGTTCACTGACAACTAAGGGACATATGCCTTAATAAGTTTTCTAATTGCCATGTGTTTCAGAAATGATATCCTTAAAGAGGAGGTACTATGGTTTAAGTTTCACTTATGTTAGAAAAATTTTACGAATATAAGTAAATCCTCTTTGAAATTGCCAAATGGAGTTTGGCTAGTTCTTTTGCAGCTAGCAACAAACACTATAGATTTCTGTCATTATCTATAGTGTTTCTTTGCTAAGTGTAGGTTTGTTTGCTTATGTCTTGCTATTTTTTTTTTTTGAAAGGGGAACTTAGGAGATGGAAATATGGGATAATGTTACAAAAAAGTAAATTGTACATTATAGGCTTATTCAAAACTTTTAAATGTTCAACAAGTAGGGAGAGCTGATTTGGAGCAGGGAATCTCAAAAGATATTTGCTGAACTGTTTGTTTTTTTGTTGTTGTTTAACCTCAAATAGTTACCAAAAAATAAATTTTCTGGTTTCCTTTAGATTTTATCAGTAACATTTTCGCAATATCTCTTTGGTTTAAAAATAAATCTGGGGTGCCTGGGTGGCTTAGTCGGTTAAGCGTCCAACTTCAGCCCAGGTCATGATCTCGCGGTCTGTGAGTTCGAGCCCTGCGTTGGGCTCTGTGCTGACAGCCTGGAGCCTGTTTCTGATTCTGTGTCTCCCTCTCTTTCTGCCCCTCTCCTACTCATGCTCTGTCTCTCTCTGTCTCAGAAATAAATAAACATTAAAAAAATTTTTTTAATAAATAAAATAAATCTAATATATTATTTCAAATTACACTAATAAACTGGTAGCCATATGATAAAGATACCGAAAGCTATATAAATAAGTATGCTTGAAATCAGTACCTACAATCTTTATATACCGTTTTTTCTTCTTTTTGTTTTTCAATAATATTATTGGATTTTCTTATGTAATTTTATCATAAACATAGTACATATTGCTTCATAGTCTTTATAACTGCTTAAAATGCCTTGAGTTGAATCTCATTTATCTATCTATTCACCTATAGGACATTCAAATCATTTCCTAAATATTTCCTATTGTAAACAATGCTTCAAGAGACATATTTATGCATATTTATTACTTCTACATGTCAGATTATTTACTTGGTGTCCAAAAATGCTAATGAACATATTATTTTAAAAATAAAAATAATTTAGGTGCACCTGGGTGGCTCAGTCACAGTTGGGATTCTCTCTCTCCCTCTCTCTCTGCCCCTCCCCCCTCCCAGTCTCTCAAAAATAAATAAATAAATTTTAAAAATAAATAAAAATAATTTAGGGAGAAGAATTTAACTTTAATTAAAAACTCTAATTGAATAAAGTGTGAATATTTACTAAATCTAACTCCCTCATTCTCAACTCCAAAAATTAAAAAAAAAAAAAAAAAAAAAAGGAATTCCAGAAGAAAAACTCAAAAGTAACTATCTGGGTAACTTAAATACACTTGCTTTTTCTGTCAACTACCTGGAAAATTTGAGGTTAATCCCCTTTCTGAATGAACTTTCTTTGCATAAATAGACACAATCTTAAGGTTAGTCAGTATACTTAAAGCTGTTGGTCCTCCAAGTCCTATTTAGTTCTCCAGATTATTTATTTCAACAAAGAAATATTTTAACCAAGAGGTTAAAGGGTTAGAATTGTAATTCATAAATTTTGTGGGGTTACTACCTAAGAAACTTTCGCTTCAGCCATTAAGTATTCATTCTTAAAGGACCACACTGATATTTCTTATACCCATTTTATTCTCTGCTACTTGACTTAGATGTATAAGTTCTGTGTCAAAATCAAAGGCTACTAAAAATTTCTTAGATAAATGATGAGCAAACAGTCTAAAGTTAGAGAAATATTAGTGGATCATGTGGCAGTAGTTATAGTGACAAAGATATTGTCACTACTTTGAAAACCTTAAAAACACTTTACCAAGCTAGATGGTTAATATAAGTGAACACACATTCTCAAGTGCACTGTGACATGGCAACATTCTCTTCTGTGAACATAGAATTTCCGGGCCCCAGAATGCCGTTGACAAATGATAATTAATTTAATTGTGAACAGCTGTTTCCTGAGCCTGGGCCTTTTTAAGTGAGGGGGCTGAACATAATAAACACACTCATCCAGGAAGGCGCAAGGAGGATAGGAGTTCAGGGATATGAGAGGTGAATCTTCTGAAAAAATTCAAAATGTGATAAATTTCACTCCCCGTTTCTTCATTTTAAAAGGAACGACACTTGTCTCTATCTCTTACATTTGATTACTGACGCTCACTGGGAAATTAGCAAAGAATCTATCCAGAATTTAACTGGTTTTTTTTAGTAAAGAAAAGAGACACCCCCAAATCATTCTCAAAAAGTATGATGAATCAAGTTATTGCATAAGTATTAATAGTGCCTTATTGTGGCAGTTTAGATTGGTGTTAAGTCCTGTGCTTTATTTTTTTTCCTATGAAAGTAAATTGTCTTAGAACATCAAGATTAATGATCTCTGACAACTGTAAAAAATATAATTACTGGGAAATGTAAAATTAAAGACAATGGAAGCTGTTGAAGCTAATGTGGTTCTGGGATCAATATGAAGTTAACAGTTATTAGGTCTCAACATATCTTCTGCTGATTCTAATCAAATTTAGCCAGTTAATCACTTTACCTCGTAACAGTCAAACGTGTGCTGCTGACAACAGCCATTTTATAGCCTGAAGTTTAGAGTATGCAGAATTCTTTATTTATTGCTTTTTTTCGTTTCCATTTTGTTTTCATACATATTCTGAACTGTTTTGCAAATTATTTCACTTTTATCTAATCATCCACAATAAGCTGTTTTCCATTACCACAAAGGAAAACACTGCTGAAGAGATTTGAGTTAGAAAAGTAAGGTAGTGCTTAACTTACAGCCTTTAAGTGAAAATTCAGAGGAATTTATTTTCAATATTCTTTACATCTTGCCATACACACACACACACACACACACACACACACACACACACATATATAAAACCTTTGAACAACACAGGTGTGAACTGCGCAGGCTCACTTATCGCGGAAATATAGACCCATACTGTAAATGTATTTTCTCTTCTTTATGATTTTCTTAATAACACTTTCTTTTCTCCAACTTACTTTAAGAATATAGTATATAATACATATAACATAAAATGTGTGTTAATCAACTGTTATCATTAAGGCTTCCAGTCAACAGTAGGCTATTAGTAAAGTTTTGGGGGAGGCAAAATATATGCAGATTTTCAACTGCATGGGGAATCAGGGCCCCTAGCTATTGTATTGTTCAAGGGTCAGTGTGTGTGTGTATGTATGTGTATCAGAAGAACAGGCAATACACTAATATATGTTGGTGACTTAAGTATGTATCCGCTGACCTAACTTACTGAGTAAATTAAGTGGTTACTTTAGTTTTGATTTAAAAGAAGTCTTGAGAAATCTGACTGTTCAAGAATTTCTTCCTCCCACCCTCCTCCTCCTCCTCCTCCCTCCTCCTTGCCTTTAACATGGACCAGCTATCAGTTGAATCACTAGCAACCCTATTGAACCATGAGGTGACCATTGGAATGGAAGTTGTGTGCTTAGGATAACAGATAAGGAAAATAAAAGCTTGGATCGCCAATACTATCTTAAAGATATCATAATGTATCCCCAAACTAAGAGAGAAATAAACCATATCAAGCTTAAGTCACTGTAATTTTGTCTTGTTTCATACTATTGTTTTGTAACGTGGAGCTAAACGTGATCCTAACTGACACACAGAGGCAACATGTACATTATGGAATATGCAGAGAGAGCACCACTGAGCTGGCATTCATCCACCACTCCCTCAACCAAGACACCAGAGCTAGAACACATTCATGGAGAAACAACAGTTTTAAATGAACTTTTAATATATGATTATAAGATTATGAATGGGTTTAAGGATTTCCTATCAGGAAAAGATCACCCAGATTATGGTCTATAGTGAAAAACAGAAAACTACATTATAAATTTCTCAACCAAAGGAGCCATAAATACAGTTTTCCTGACAATACTTCTCAATACTCTAATCATGTGTTTGTGGTTTTCTCCCACTATTCACAAAGTAAAAGAGGAAGTTGTGATGTGTACCATTGATAGTGTATGCTCATAATATTTTATTCTTATACAAATATACTGATTTTAGTTCCAGGAAAATACTTTGTCATACATTCAACATGTTCTTCTTAAATAAAAATAGTTGAATTCCTTTTATAATAATGTAAAAGATAAAGATTTTCATAAAAACACACAAATTCATAGCAGCATTATTTGTAATAGCAAAGAGTTGAAAAGAACCTTAAATAGTCTGGCAATAGAATAGAGAATCTGTGGTATGTCCATAGGATGGAACACTATATAGTAATGAAAATGAACAGCTACACACAAACATGTAGATGAACTCACAAATACTGTAAAAGAAGCCAGATATAACAGAGTACATGCCATATGAGTTCATTTATGTAAAGTTCAAAAGTAGGAAAAATTAATCCCCCATGTTAGTAGTTAGGATGGTGATTTCCTTCAGGGGAACCAGTGATTAGGAGGAGGCAAGGTGAGGCTTCCAGGGAACTGATAATTCTTCATTCTAAACTCACTTTATAAAAGTCATAAGTTTACCTTGTAAAAAGTCACCTAACTATAAATTTGTAATTTTGTATCTTCACATGTATAAGATACACTTAAATAAAAATTTATTTGGATAAAAGCAAATTGAAATAAACACCACCTGATTCATATTTTCCCATCCTTCTTCCTGAATCCAAATAAGAAGTTAGAACATTCAACATCTTACCCTGTAGCCAGCACCAGGATTTTAAGTGACTCAATGATCACCTCTTCTCCATCCTTTGTTTTTTCCTGGATAGTCTCATTTTTAATAGGAATCACCTGGTCCCTATGAATTCTCTTTGTATCATCTCAAACTTCTCCAGTATCACATTTGGAGGATTATTTGGGGGGTAGGGGATGGTCTCAAATTCTAGATTTCTCTCCATCTGGTTTCTCTTTTATCCATTTCTTCAATTTGTTCCCATTGGCAGACAGGGACTTGATCCTAGTCAGTGACAGCCCAAAACACATAGGCCCAATGAGTGGTGACATACTCTAGCTATGACTGATCAGTGACTCATCCACTCTTCTAGTAGGTTATTATATTTGGAGCTTTCACTTTAGATAAGCTCATCTAGAGGGGTTGAAAAAAATCTGCTAGAGCCCTGACTTTTAAAATTATTATTATTACTACCACTACTATTATTATATTTGTTATTATTATTATTATTATTATTACAATAAATGTTTTCTGGATCCTTGCCATGCTTTTAATAATTGAAAACAGAGCTCTAAAAGCCTCCATAGCCAGTCCCAGAGGACTCTCTAGTCAGAAGGACATAACCATGGCGCCTTGGTGGCTCAGTCAGTTAAGCATCTGACTTGGGCTCAGGTCATGATCTCGCCGTTCCTGGGTTTGAGCCCTGTTGTCGGGCTCTGTGCTGACAGCTCAGAGCCTGGAATCTGCTTCGGATTCTGTGTCTCCCTCTGTCTCTGTCCCTCCCCTGCTTTTGTTCTCTCTCTCTCTCAAAAATAAATAAAACATTTTTATAAAAAGGAAGAAGAAGAAGGATATAAGCTAATCCACAGCAGCATCTCTTGGGAGCATCAAGAGGCCTATTGACACTGCCTTGGTTCTAGGAAGACCTGACCAACAGTGTCACAACTACACCATCTCTTCTTCAGGGAATGAGGAGGGGACTTTGGCCTCTTCCCAGGGGTATTCTTATCCTTATATATCCTTAATTCTTCTGTTGATAAAATAAATGACAAAGCAAAGATGCGGTTGATAATGGTTGCCACTGTGGCATGGAGAGTAGTTTGCCAACCTTTCTTAACTTTGTAATCCTTTATGCAAGTATATTCAGGTAGGAGGGGCTGATCTTGTTGAGTTCAGGGCAGGAGACGAGACTTACCACCTAAGCTGCTACCCAACCTCCAACAGCTTCTAAATGGGCTCTGCTGGGTCACAGAAACACACTGCCTTGAGTCTTTGACCTCCTAAAATGGTGTAGTTCACAGGCCACTGGAAGAGCAGCTTCCCAAATCCAGTCCTCCAATGAAGGCCAGACTGGTTGTATAATAATCACTTGTGGAGTCAGTCAACATTCAGACTGCCAGGCCTGATTAAATTTAGTGGTGGGTCCTGGGAATCTATATTTAACAAGGCCCTCAGGTAATTCTGATGCACAGACCAGTTTGGGAACCATGGGAATGGCCTGAACAAAAACCTACATCCATGTTTCTGAAAGTAAAGACCAAGGACTATCTGCATGAGAGTCACCTGCATGTCTGGAGTGTGTGTATTAGGACACAGAAGGTTACCCTGAGAAATGGCATGTGGGGGCGACTTTAGTTGAATTGAACAAGGGTTCAGGCCTTCACTGTATTGAAAGCCAAATACTATTGGATCTGGCAACATTTGCATGTGGATCAAAGTTCCTATACAGTTTCTCTGACAGTTTCTGAACTTAGGGCAAGGCCAATTCCCTTCTGGGAGACCCACCAATGTCTTTGCTTTATTTGCTCACTCCATTTTTTTCCCTCCTCTTCCCCCATCCAAGAATCCTTGATCTGGGCTTATGGTTAGAAAAATTGGCCGAGACTGATTCATGTTCTTCCAAATCTCTCATTCTTGTATCTCTGTCAAAAAGTAAAGTGCTTTGTATTCTGTGATCTGCTGAGACCTCCCTTTCCCAAGACATGAAGTTGGAAAACTCTAGCTTAAGGTAGAGAAAGGGTCTCAGGGTACAAGCAAAGGCAGAGGGAATATACACTGGTTCCAGTAACTTTCTGTTTCTTGAGCTAGTGTTAGGCACACAGGTATGTTCAGTTTAAAAAGACACATTGATTTGTGCATCAGTACACTTATGATTCATACACTTTTCTGTATGTAAATTATAATTCAATAAAATTTACAATAAAAATTTGCTGATAAATTTTATTGCTCAAATATTGCTCAAATATTGCTCAAAATATTATTGTGGCCACAGGTAGATTGGTTGATCAGTAGAGGCAAAGATAGAGATACAGGTATATTTTGAATAAAAATTGTTAATGGAAACTGTTTCAGTATTTTAAGTATGTTGTTTTTAATTTAATTTAAATTCTTCAATTTATCATATCCTTAAAATTGTCAAACGCTTTATTTTTTTAATGCTTTTTTTTTTTTAAGAGATAGCAAGAGAGCAGAGGAGGGGCAGAGAGAGAGAAGGGGAGAGAGAGACAATCCTGAGCAGCCTTCACACTATTAGCACAGAGCCAGACACAGGGCTCGATCCCATGAACCGTGAGATCATGATCTAAACCGAAATCAAGAGTCAGATACTTAACCAACTGAGCCACTCAGGCGCCCCTGTCAAACACCCGAAAACTTAAAAAAAATTCTTTAAGTTCTGTTCTAAATGAGGACAATAATTAACAGCAAAACAATTTCCCAGTCTTGTTACCTGATGATGACCTTTTGAGGGCGCTGCTCCAGCAGTGAATTTTGAGCATATTATCTTTCTTGTAACTTTATAATTTTGGAGTTCATTTGCACAGGAATATTTTCCATCTGTGGATATATCTGCACACACTTGCTGGAGCCGATGGAAAACTTCAAAGAACTTCTAAGAAACAATGGTTTTCAGAGAGCCTTGCAAAGTCAGAGCTCTGTAAGTATTTACATAAGAAGCCACTTAATGTCTGTTTGACTGATGGG
Source organism: Leopardus geoffroyi (assembly GCF_018350155.1). Taxonomy (NCBI): domain Eukaryota; kingdom Metazoa; phylum Chordata; class Mammalia; order Carnivora; family Felidae; genus Leopardus; species Leopardus geoffroyi. Next base: position 59,211,077 of record NC_059341.1, on the reverse strand, counting down.
AACTTAAATTGCAATAGGGCAGCTGCTGAATAGAAAGTAAAGTGTTTTTAGAGATGAAAGAGACAGTACTCCTGTCTGCCCTCTCCCAAGGGTCAGCGTTATACAACATTCATGCCAAAGAATCACATGAGGTCCTCCGGAATGGCATTTTCAAGGCCAGCTAAGAGAAATTGGAAGCAGGCAGAAATGTCTCTGGTGCCCAATTTCATTCTCAGGTCCCCTAGTTCCCCTACCCCCTCCTTTTTCCCACCCCACTTTACCCCCAACCACACACACCATTTAGCTTATTAATCTTTTTCCTTTTCCTCCTCTCAGCTGGATGACATTAAATTCAATCTTTTCATCAAATACACATAAAACAGCGACTCCAAAGGATTAACTGGTAATTAGTGGTACCTGAAGACAGTTTAACATGTTCCTTGTGTCCTTTCCTTTCTAAACGGGGAATTCTGGAAAGAGAGTTTTCAGACAGGTGGTAGCATGGATATTTCTGACCAGAAAGGCATCTCTGCCTCACCTCAGTGTTGTGCTTAGAGTCATTTTACCCCACAAAGCCATCCATCCCTTGTTCTTATCAGTTTGCATGAATGCCAGTTTTGGGACAGCATTCCTTTGTCATGTTCTTTGCTAGAAGGCTCAGTGAGGTGACTTCTTGTGGCAGTGGCTTCTAGGTTAGAGGGTAAGAAACGTACCCTGCAGGCTCTCACCACCTCCTCTGCTAACAAGGGAATTTTCAAAGGTTTAGCATACTCCCTCTCTCCTCCTAGACCAGGCTGCTGTCTCCTGCTCTAAGTGCACGTAAACACTATGACTGAGTGAGCTCTGTGCCCCAAACCACATCCATATGGCCCTTCAACATAGTCCTGCCTACTGCCTAGAGCAGTAGGTGCTTAGCTTCTATGTACCTCCATTTCCTCATCTATAAACTGGGAAGAGCAACAGTGCCTATCTTATGGCATTATTATGAAGATTAAATAAGTTAAAACAGGAAAAGCGCTTAAACACGGCACCCCATAAACAATACTCAATATGGGTTAGCTGTTTAAGCACCCAAAACCATTCTTTTCAGGGGGTTCCCCACATGATAGAGGTGAGAACTCCTAGTAGCCTCTTATTAGTATTTTGTATTAGGTCTGCTTCAAGTAGTCCTGTACTCAAATGCTATTCATCAAGGTGGCATAGCAATCATTAGTACTCACAGCATGCCAGGCACGTTTACATCACTGCCTCCTTTAATCCTCATGACAGTCCTCTGAGGTAGGGGCTGTTGTTCTTCCCATTTTACAGATGACAAACTAGGTACAAGGAGGTTTACTAAATGCCCAAGGTTCCACAGCTACTAAATGGCAGGAGTGGGATTAGAATACAGGCAATCTAGCCCCAAGGTCTGTGTCAGCCACTGTACTTTGCCATATAGTGCACCGCCTACCATTGCATTGGGCCAGAAGAGGCAAACACACTTGGTGGTCAGAGACCTGGTCTAGCTGTAACAGGCCCACCTCCAGCTTTAATCCGAGCTTGTGTTCAGATGATGGCCCAGTGAGAATGTTGGATGTTCTCAGTGCTTTTAAAATTTAAATATTTTTAACATCCATAGTCTGTAAACACTTTCTTTGGACAGTCAAGAATAAAAACAGCTTAGCTTTTTAGCAGCTAATACTTTTTGCAGTTGTAAGGGAGGAAAGATAATTTTGCCTCTACTCTTCTACATTCTGTGGCTGAGACAATCCCCCTGTAGTAAAAGATTAACAGGAAGGAAAAAAAATGTTAGGTTCATATGTGCAGGAGCCCCACAGAGATGAGATCTAAAATGTGGCCAGACAGTTGAGGCTTATGTGCCATCCTGAGTTAAGGAAAGGGATAGAGGGATGGGGTTTCAAAGAGAAGAGGAAATGTTTGGTAAACAGAGTTTGCCTTGCCATGCAGAAAAATCTCTCAAGTGAAAAAAGTTCCCTCTGGTAGTAGCTGTCTTCCAGATACAGGGCCCTCTCTAATGTAAGTTTCCCTTCTCTTCTGTTTTCAGAGTTTCCCCTATGTTTGCAGTTTCTCAAAATAGTTTTATGCCAAAGAGACATACTTGGGGGCAGCATATTCTGCTACTCTTCACACTTAATGTATACTAAGAATTGGCTAAGCGGTTTACATCGATTCCCTCATTTAATTTTCACAAAAACTCTATGAGATAAGCATTGTGACTCTCCCATTTTATAGAAGGGACTCAGAGAGGTAAGTAACTTGCCAGAAGTCACACAGCCAGCACCCTGTGGAGTTGTTATGGGGATTAAATGAGATAATGTATGTAAGCAAGCGCTTAGAATAGAGCCTTGTGTTGTCCCCAAATTGTTGATGAATATTAGTAGGATTCTTTATCTCACTCACTTAGGAGAGACCATTCTGATTTAGTCAATGTGGAAAGAGATCTTCACCATCTAGAACAGCCACACTAGTTACCAGCTTAGCAGGAAGATTTTTAAATCAGCTGCCTATGAAAAATATACAGATTCATCAAATATTCATCATATTAATTCTCAGATCATCTTCTATATATGCTTCATATATATTTCATATATATATATATGCTTCATGTACATATGTTTCAGTGTTCACAGAACCTATTTTTCACTGTATATGCAAATTTTATGTTTGTAAGTGAAAATGTTAATACATTAAATGATTAACCCTTAAACAAAAGGTTTTCTAAAGGATTTCTCAGCACTGATGTGCTCTGAAATTGCAGAATCTTTTCAAGAACTGGTGTCCAAAGAGGGTCTTCTAATTCCCCATTAGAAATAAATACAATACTTATTGTTGTAGTTCTGATATGTCACCCATTCCTCTCCAAATGTAAGATCTCTGATGCATAGTTTATGTCTGTAAAATGACGACTGCCAACAGAAAGGAGCTGTTGCTCTCCTTGAGGTAGTTTTCTTCTCTTTGCTTCCTATTTCTGAACTGTACAGCTTCGTAAATAATTTTGTGTGCTGAAGGAAAAGAAAGTGTTTTTCATAAACTCATTATCCAGGCCTGTTTATGGCTGTTGGAAGGACGAGGTCTTCCTTCCCCTATTGTGTAAGGGCAGTGCAGACTTGACTGTACAAAACGTGTTTTGTAAATGTTGTTGCTGTTCACCTGCAAATAAACTTGCTTTCCCTTTAAAAAAAAAAAAAAAAAAAAAAGGCGGGCTGAAGGGCGTGCATCTCGGGCCTGCAACACCTGACTTGCTCCCAAGTTTGACTTCCTGGCCCTGACTAGGCCTTTCCTGGGGAGGTGGCGCCAATGGGGGCCGGGGCTCAGCTCCCAGTTCCTGTGGCTCAGCTGAGAAGCCGGGGCGGCACAGCAGAACCGCTTCTCCCGAGGAGCTGCTTAGCGGGAGCTGGAGCTGGAACTCCCTGGGGCAGGGGCCCTGGCTGACCGGCAGCGTCTCCTCCAGGCCGAGGTGAAATACATATATTTTACCACCACCTGCCCCTATTGATAATACATAATGGAAGTGAGCTACTACATAGTAAGTGTCATGAAAAACGATGTCTAGTTAAGAGTTTGCTGGTACGATTCCCCTTAGACCACCTACGGTAGTAAATACGAAGCCCAGGGCTCATAGTATAGCAGGTGATCATTTAATATTGCCTCTGTAAAGACTGACAAGTCACCTGAAAACTTTTACTCCAGTAGGGATAGCAATAATTATGGTGGCTGACGTAAAATATGCTCGTGTGTCAATGTCCGTTCCCACAGTGAACATATGATGGGCTTATACAATGAAACCTAAGAAACCAATGGATATTATTGTTCAGACTATTCCTATATAGCCGAAGGGCCCCTTTTTGCCTGAATAATAAGTGACGATGTGTGAAATTATTCCGAAGCCTGGTAAAATTAGAATATAGGCTTCTGGATGTCCAAAAAATCAGAATAAGTGCTGATTTAAGATAGGATCTCCTCCCCTAGCAGGGTCAAAGAAGGTGGTATTTAGGTTTTGGTCTGTCATTAACATTGCAATTCCAGCAGCTAGTACTGGTAGTAATGAGTAACAAGACAGCAGTATGTAGGACAGATCAGACAAATAAGGGTGTCTGATATTGAGATATGGGGGTTTTATGTTAATAATTGTAGTAATAAAGTTTTAATAGCACCTAAAATTGAAGAAACACTTGCAAAGTGTATGGAAAAACTGGTTAGGTCCACGGATGCTCCTGAATGGGCTTGTTTGCCAGCTAGAGGAGGGTATGTGATTCATCCAGTTCCTGCACCAGCCTCTACAATTGATGATGTGAGTAGAAGTAAGAAGGATGGGAGAAGTCAGAAGCTTATATTATTTATCCGAGGGAATGCTGTATCTGGTGTCCAGTTATTAATGGCACCAATTTCCAAAGCCTCCGATTATGATTGGTATTACCATAAAGAAAACTATTACAAATGCATGGGCAGTGACAATTATGTTGTAGATCTGATTGTCTCCTAGTAGGGTGGCAGGTTGGCCAAGTTCGGCTCAAATTAGAAAGCCAAGGGCAGTTCCTACTATGCCAGCTCAGGCACCAAATAGGAGGTGGAGAGTGCCAATATCTTTGTGGTTAGTAGAAAATAACCAGCGGCTTATGAACCTACGTAAAATGGCTGACTAAAGGATTAGACTATAAATCTAAGAACAGAAGTTCAAGCCCTCTTTTTACCAAGCTCTGAAGTGAAATATCATATTGAATTACAAATTCAAAGAAGCAGCTTCAAACGCTGCCAGGGCTTCTCCCGCCTTTTTTTCCCCTAGACTGGCGGCTGGAGAAGTAGATTGAAGCTAGTTGATTAGGGTATTTAACTGTTACCTAAAATTTCATGAGATGGAGGCCCACCAATCTAGTAAGGGCTTAGCTTAATTAAAGTGTTTGATTTGCAATCATTTGATGGAAGATACATTCTTGCAGTACTTAGGGTTGGGTGTGCAGGAGTTAAATAGATGTGATTTACTTAGGACTTTGAAGGCTCTTGGTCTGTTGTAACCTAAACTCCTAGTCCAAGATGAATAATATTGGTGTGAGTAGAAGTAATATGGTTGAAGTTATGAAAGGGAGCAAGAGAATTATTTTTTTTTTGTATCTTCAAATTGTCATTTTATTTTTATGCTGTTTGTTGAAGAAAATATAGTTAGTACTGTGTCATATGTCAGTCATATATAAAAGCATAGGTTGAGGAGTGCTATAATGGCTAGTAGCATGGGTATATTGATTATTTAATTTTTTTATTAGTTCTTGAATGATTATTCATTTTGGGGTAAATCCTGAGAGTGGTGGAAGGCCTCCTAGGGACAGTATTAATACTAGGATAAGTGAGGTGGTTAAGGGTGTTTTGTTTCATGTTTGTGATAGGAATAGTGTTGTTGTGGCCAAGCTGTGTATAAATAATATGAAGGTGGTGAGTGTTATGAAGATTATAAATTGTTAGGTTTAGGATTGTTATTGTAGGGTTATAGAGTATGATAGCTGTTACTCAACCTATGTTGGCGATTGAGGAGTAGGCTAAGAATTTTCGCAGCTGTGTTTGGTTAAATCCTCCTCATCCTCCCATTAGGACTGATATGATAGCTATTGTTAGGAGTAAATTGGGGTTGATGGTAGATGAAATTTGGTAGAGGATAGACCGTAGTACGATTTTTTGTCATGTTAATAGGATTAGGCCTGAGAATAGGGAGATTCCTTGTGTGACCTCAGGAACTCAAAAATGAAATGGAGCCAAGCCCAGTTTTATTGTCAGAGCAGTGGTTATTATGATAGATGCAGTGGGGTCAAGATTTTTTGATACTGTTCATTGTCCTAAATATAACAGGTTAATAGTGATTTCTATTATTAGGAGCATGGATGCAGTTGCTTGTGTTAGGAAATATTTTGTGGATGCTTCCATAACTCGTGGGTTAAATTTTTTCATGAGAATAGGAATAATAGCCAGTATGTTTATTTCGAAGCCAATTCAGATTATCAGGCAGTGAGAGCTTGCTGTCACGATTATGCTTCCCGAAATGACTGTTGATATAATATTAATGAGAATAGGGGATTTAATTAGTGCAGGAAGGATATAAACCAACATTTTTGGGGTATGGGCCTGATAGCTTACTTAGCTGGCCTTACTGTAGAATATGGTGTAATATGGTAGCACAAAGATTTTTTAATTCTTAGTATTAGGTTCGAGTCCTATAATTCTAAAAATAAGAGGATTTACACCTCTGTTATTTACTCTATCAAAGTAACTCTTTTATCAGACATATTTCTTATGTTTGGGTTGGAATACTTGCTGTGATAATGGGTAAAGATACCATTATCTTTACTATGTCATGTGCATAGGGCTAGAGTGAGAAGAAGTTTTTTCATAGGAGATGTATGAGTTGATCATATCGGAATCACGGGTAGGATGCTCAAATTCATAGGAAGGTGACTGTTAGAAGTAAGGTTTTGACGGTGAAGTTAACGGTATATAGTTCTGGTATATATGGCTTATGGAATGCTCCAAAGAATAAGGTTGTTATGGGGATACTTATGATAGTAATGTTGGCATATTCTGCTAGGAAGAATAGGGCAAAAAGGACCTGAAGTGTATTCAATGTTGAATCCGGAAACAAGTTCTGATTCTCCTTTTGTCAGATCAAATGGAGCTTGATCAGTTTCTGCTAATGTTGAAATGAATCATATTATGGCTAGGGGTCATGTGGGAAGAACTAATTATATGTGTTCTTGGGTGATAATTAATGCCATTAGTATGAAGGACCCATTTATTAGTAATACTGATAGGAGAATAATGGCTAGTGTGACTTCATATAAGATTGTTTAGGCGACAGTTCATAGGGCTCCAATTAAAGAGTATTTTGAATTCGGGGCCCATCCTGATCATAGGATTGAGTAAACGGGGAGGCTTGATATAGCTAGTATAAATAGTACTTCTAAGTTTATGTAAGTGAGTATGGTATAGGTAGGGGGATTCATATGGTTAGGCCTAGTGAGAGGACTAGGATGGGTGCTATAATGAATATAGATATAGAGGATGTGAGGGGTCGAAGGGGTTCTTTAGTGAAGAGTTTATGGCGTCTGCAATGGGTTGAAGTAGATCATATGGTCCTACAATGTTTGGTCCTTTACAAAGTTGTATATATCCTAGTACTTTACGTTCAACTAATGTTACGAAAGCTGCGGCAAGGAGAATTGAAATGATTAATGAAAGAATATTAATTGTAAACATGTTGTTAGGGAGAGGAGTTGAACCTCTGATAAAGATTTACATTTTATGCAATTACGGGTCTCTGCCACCCTAATGAACCCAAACTCTCGGGCAATGTAAATTGGTAAACTGTTTAGATTGAGATTATATCATCTATTGTGTTGAAAGCGCTTTACTAAAATAGGCCTCATTTTTCTTGCCCTTTTGTACTGGGAGAAATTATTTAATAGATAGTAACCAGCCTGGATTGTTCCAATCTGAACTCAGATCACGTAGGACTTGAATTGTTGAACAAACGAAACTTTGATAGCTGCTGCACCATCAGGATATCCTGATCAAACATGGAAGTTGTAAACCCTATTGTCAACATGGACTCTAAAATAGGATTGCGTTGTTATCCCTAGGGTAACTTGTTCCATTGATCAAGTTTTTGGATCAATATGTGATGTCGTACTTTTGACTAATAAGTCTAGATCTAAATCACTTGGAGCTTATTTTATTCTCCGAAGTCACCCCAACCTAAATTGTTGGCCCATGTGGAGATTTGTTTTCGCTGTTGGTTGTGTTGGTATAGTCTCTTAATTAAAGCTCCACAGGGTCTTCTCTTCTTATTGCCATATTCCCACCTCTTCACGGAAGGTCAGTTTCACGGATGGGAAGTAAGAGACAGTAAAACCCTCTTGTGGCTGTTCATACAGGTCCCTATTTAGGGAACAAGTGATTATGCTACCTTTGCACCTTCAGGGTACCGTGGCCATTTAAAGTATGTCACTGGGCAGGCAGTGCCTCTAATACTAGAAATGCTAGAGGTGATGTTTTTGGTAAACAGGCGGGGTTTGTGTTTGTGGAGTTCCTTTTACTTCTTTTAATCTTTCCTTGATTGCATACCTGTGTTGGGTCAACAATTGGTTTGATATTTAGTTTATAGTTAGGTTGTTTATATCTTATTGTTAACCATCAGTGGTTATCCGCTCTGATATAAGCTTATGCAAGGAGAAATATTTCTTGTTACTCATGCTAGCATTATAGCTTCTATTATTAAATAGATTGACTCAGTATTAAGTATTAGGAGTTGGTTGCATATTTTTGGTATTAAGGTGTTTTAATTGTTGAGCTTGAATGCTTTCTTAATTGATAGCTACTTTTAGGCCAACTATGGTTATGTTTATGCTTACTCTCTAAAAAAGGTTGTAGCCTAGTTCTAAAGAGCTGTACCTTATATTTTAAACTTACATTAGAATTTTTGGGTTTTTAGGTAGGTTTAAAGTTGAACTAAAATTCTATTCTGGGTAACCAGGTATCACCAGGCTTGTTAGGCTTTTCACCTCTACCTATAAATCTTCTCACTATTTTGCAACATAGGTGAGTTCATCCTGTAAAGATTGTTCATAGGTAGCTCATCTGGTTTCGGGGGGCCTATCTTAAATTCTGTTAGGTTATTCTAGCTAATTCACTATGTAAAAGATACAAGGGGTAATCTTTACTGTTAGGGCTTTTAATTTTTCTTTCATCTTTCCCTTATGGTACTTTCTCTATAGTGCCAAATTAAATTTCTATCTCCTATACTTTTAAGAATTAACTAAATGTTTTGATTTATTGTTTTATGTTAATTGAATTTATGTTGGTTTGGGCTAATTTTGGCTCAATATGGTCAGTTTGATATGAAATCTCCTGGGTATAAACAAGATGCTTTGTTTAAGCTACATCTTGTTTTATCCAAGCACATTTTCTGGTATGCCTACCTTGTTACAACTTGTCTCCTCTTGTGTTTTTTATAGTCTGAATAGGTTATCTTTGGATTTTTGTCACTTGAGGGGGGTGACAGGCATTGTGTGCGTGCTTCATGGTCCAATTCAATTGAGCTCTCTATTCTCAATTTACTACTAAATCCTCCTTGGGTTCTTAATTTCATAAGGGCTTTCATGGAAATATGTTCTAATATAGAAAATGTAGCCCATTACTTTCCACCTCATAGATTACACCTTGACCTAACTTTTTTATGTTAAGATACTTGTGCTTACTTTTCTTCCTTTTTGGGGTTTGCTGAAGATGGCAGTATATAGACTGGATTAGCAAGGGGTGGTGAGGTATATCAGGGTTTATTGATTATAGAACAGTCTCCTCTAGAGGATATAAAGCACCGCCAAGTCCTTTGAGTTTTAAGCTGTTGCTAGTAGATCTCTGGAGGGTAGATTTGTTTAGCTAGCTAAGTTTAGGGCTGAGCATAGTGGGATAGCTAATCCCCGTTTGGGTCTTAGCTATCATGTGGTCAGAGGTGTTAAAGTTACTTTGGTGTTATATTTTTATGTTAACTGTAGCTTTTTACAGCCTAGTTAAAATTTAATTTTAGCACGAGGCTCCTCTTTAACATACTTTACACCATAGGTCTATTAGGTTGGGTTAATTGTATGACCGTTGTGGCTGGCACGAAATTTACCAACCCTAATTTAATATGGTTTAGTCGAACTGTTATTCATGGCTTAATTTTTATCACTGCTGTCCTGTGGGAGTGTGGATAAGCAAGGTGTCATGAGCTATGTTGTTGTGTGCTTGATATCGGCTCCTTTAAATCATTAATGACTTAGAGGGCATTTTCACCATGGTGCAGAGGCTTGCAGGTGTAATCCTATTAATAACTAATGGAAAGGCTAGGACCAAACCTTTGTGTTTATGGAGTCTGGCGACTCATGTAGGCATTTTCAGTGCCTTGCTTTCTTATTTAAACTACATTGACAGAGGTATGTTGGATTAGTTAATTGATTTATAGTATTAGTTGTGAGAGAATATTGCTCAATAGGGACGAATTAGAGCTCAGGACTGCATATCCATAAATAGCTGTGAGTCGAGGTGTCACGCTGATATTTATGGCTAATGTTTAATTGGGATTTTTTGGTGTATCTATAAGGATTTGTACTCAGGCCTTATGTTTAGATGCGAATTTAGTCTTGTTTTTGGAGTTTGGTATTTAATAATAAATACATATATCTATCATGAGGTTACAGGATTAAGAGGGGTTGGTTAAGGGGCGCCTGGGTGGCGCAGTCGGTTAAGCGTCCGACTTCAGCCAGGTCACGATCTCGCGGTCCGTGAGTTCGAGCCCCGCGTCAGGCTCTGGGCTGATGGCTCAGAGCCTGGAGCCTGTTTCCGATTCTGTGTCTCCCTCTCTCTCTGCCCCTCCCCCGTTCATGCTCTGTCTCTCTCTGTCCCAAAAATAAATAAACGTTGAAAAAAAAAATTAAAAAAAAAAAAAGAGGGGTTGGTTAAGCTATTTATCTGTTGGATAAAGACATGTGTACTTGTATATATGTACGTGTGCATGTATGTGTACCTGTGCGTGTGCGTGTATGTGTGTGCATCCCTGTTGAAGCATTGAGTTAAAGTATATGTCCTATAACCATTGACTGAATTCCACCTTATCTGTGTGATGTGGAGACATAGCATAGTAAATAAGCCCAGCCACAAGTTATTTGACTGTGTCAAGACCTTTACGGTCATAGCTAAGTCATAGCAAGTTCCTCCCCTAAAATTTAAAAAATACCAAATGCATGACACCACAGTTATGTGTGATCATGGGCTGATTAGTCATTAGTCCATCGAGATGTCCTATCTGAGGTAGTTGTAGGATTGGAGTAAAGAATTGAAATGGCCCCAAAGTAAGAACCAGTTGCCAGGTTTAGTTCCAGTATAGAAACCCCCCATGTTGGAATGGCCCCGGGGCGAGAAGACGTACACATTCAAGCAAGGGTTGCTGGTTTCTCGAGGCCAGGTGATTAAACTCTTGCAGACAGTTGAGGTCCATAGAAGACCATCCATGAAATCAGTTAATGCACGATTATACACAATATGTCTTATGTAATATTAATAGATTTATTGTATATGTTTAATATCCATGGGGAATACCAGTTAATGCACGATTATGCATAGTATATCTTATATACTGTAATAGATTTATTGTACATGCTTAGATCCACATAGCCATAAGGTTTGTTTGCAGACTATGGCGAAATGAGGACATACTGGGCAAGCACAGTAAAAAAGTATGCAATATATGAATTATGAAAGTTCTGGTGTCAATTTCTGGTATTGCAAGGAATAACTTAAATAGAATTTTAGCTTTGGGTGCTGATGGTGGGGCTGCTGCTTCTTCCTTGAAGTCTTAGGGAGGGCAGATATTCTCCTTTTTTGGTTTACAAGACCAAGGTATTTTATATACTACAAAGACTCTTCATTTTAAAAGATGGTTTTCAATAACACCGGAAACAGGTATGAAGATTAGGAGGTTAGAGAAGTATAGGATGGAGGCTAATTGATCAATGGTGATGAAAGGATATTCTACTGTTTGACATCCAATTCATGTTAGGTTTAGTAGGTCTGCTACTAAAAATCAGAATAGACATTTGCTAAGTGGTCAGAATATTGTTCCTTGTTGTTTTGAAGTGTGGAGTAGGGGATGATTGCTAGGATTAGGATAGAGAGAATTAGGGCTAAGACCCCTCCCAGTTTATTGGGAATGGATGGGAGGATTGCATATATTAATAGGAAATACCATTCAGGCTTAATGGGTGGTGGTGTGTTTATGGGATTGGCAGGGGTGTAGTTGTCTGGGTCTCCTAAAGGTCGGGTGAAAATAGGACAAGTAATATTAGTATTAGAATGAGGAATAAAAGGCCTAGGATGTCTTTGATTGTGTAGTATGGGTGGAATGGGATTTTATCTGAATCAGATATTATTCCTGAGGGGTTGTTGGATTCTGCTTCGTGTAAGAATAAAAGGTGGACTGTTGCTAAGGCTGAGATGATAAATGGGACAATAAAGTGGAAAGCAAAGAATTGTGTTAAGATGGCTTTGTCTACTGAGAATCCCCCTCAGATTCATTCTACTAAGTTAGTTCCAATATAGGGGATTGCTGATAGGAGGTTCGTGATGACATTAGCCCCCCAGAAGGATATTTGGTCTCATGGTAAATGTAACCTATGAAGGCCATAGCCATGATTGTAAATAGCAGTACAATTCTGATGTTTCGTGTTTCTGAGAAGGTGTAAGAGTATATGCCTCGACCTATATGTATAAATAAGCAGATGAAAAATATAGAAGTTCTGTTAGCATGTGTATATCAGATAATCCAGCCATAGTTGACGTCACGGCAAATGTGAGTTACTGATGAGAAGGGGGTTGCTGTGTCTGTTGTATAGTGCATGGCTAGGAATAGGCCTGTTAGCATTTGTAGAATTAGGCAGACTCCTAGTAAGGAGCTGAAGTTTCACCATGCTGAAATGTTGGATGGAGCTGGAAGGCTGATGAATGATAAGTTGATGATTTTGATGAGTGGGTGAGATTTTCGGATGTTGGTCATTAAATGCTTACAGTTGAAATTCACCGGTGGTTTTTCATATCATTGGTCATGGATAGATTCCATGTGGGAATAATGATGATGTACATTGTATTTATTCTAAGTGCTATTTTTGTGATTAGCTTTGTTAGTTTTTCTTCAAAGCCTTCTCCAATTTTTATGGTGGGTTTGGATTGATTGTGGCTGGTGGTGTTGGTTGTGGAATTGTATTGAAATTTGGGGGTTCTTTCTTAGGTTTAATGGTCTTTTAATTTACTTGGGGGGCATGCTTCTGGTGTTTGGTTATACTATGGCTATGCCTACTGAACAGTATCCTGAGGTTTGAGCATCTAATAAGACTGTGTTAGGAATATTTATTATGGAGGTGTTACAGAATTATTAACAGCTTGTTATATTCTGAAAGAGGATGAGATTGAGGTGGTGTTTAAGTTTAATGGTGCAGGTGATTGAGTTATTTATGATACAGATGATTCAGGATTTTTTAGTGAGGAAACCTAGGAATTACAGCTTTATATAGCTATGGAACTTGATTAGTTATTGTCACTGGTTCGTCCTTCCTTACTGGTATTCTAGTAATTGTGGAGGTTACTTGTGGAAATTAAGTAGGAATAGGCCAAGAGTTAGGGTGATCATGAGGGAGAGGAAATATAATTTAATTAATCCTTTGTGGTTAGACATAGTAGTTGATGTTTTTATCTGAAAATAGGAGATGGATTTTGGTAATATATTTTCTAATCAGATTATTTCTAGTAGCATTGAATCAGATTCTATTGGTGGGATGCAGTACATAATGATTGGGAAGTATCCTACAAATTAGAGAATTTGAAGAGGCTTGAAGTATGTTTAAATTTTAGGTTTTTAGTTGCTAAGTTCTAATGCCATCATGAAACCTATAATAGTCATAGCAAGGGCAGTTAATTTCAGATAATGAGGCATAGTTATCTGTGGAATTGTTGTCGGGGGATATTATAAGAAATTAGATACCCCAGAAAAGTACTTTGGATTAAAAGATGTTTGATAGAGTTTATTAGGAGGGGATTATTTTTGTTGATTAAAATTGACTGTCCTAGGAGTGCGAAGAATATGATTTGGGAACTGTAGGTGGCTATTAGGGATGTGGCGATGAGAGTTATTATTAGGGCTCAGGCTTTGGCATTTAATGTGTTGGTGGTCTCAATGATTAAGTCTTTAGAGTAAAAGCCTGTTAGGAAGGGTATTCCTGTGAGTGTGAGGCTTCTGACAATGAGGGATGTAGTGGTGAATGGTATTATTTTATATAAGCCGCCTATTTTTTGAATGTCTTGTTCATCGTTTAGGCTGTGAATAATTGATCCAGAGCATATGAACAGCATAGCTTTGAAAAATGCATGTGTGCAAATGTGTAGGAATGCAAGGTAGGGTTGGTTAATGCCGATTGTTACTATCATGAGTCCCAGTTGACTTCCGGTGGAGAAGGCAACAATTTTTTTGATATCATTTTGTGTAAGGGCAATGATAGCTGTGATAGGGTTGTGGTAGCTTCACAGTGGTGAAGTCCACCTTTGGAGTCTTTGTGTTTGAGGTTAAAGTAGTGCAAAGACTTTGTCCAGGTATAAGTTAGTGGGTCTCAGCAGGAATGCTACTGTTAGGTGGGAGATAAACATGAAAATTCTGGCACCCTAGTGTTTCTGGCATATGTGGCTTCTGGAAGAAAGTGCATGAGAAAAACCACATTTTAGAGTTCGTACACAAAAGGCCTGAAATCAGACACACACAGAACCACATGTGACTGTCACAGTCATTCCATTACTGATTTGAGACCTGGATATCCTGCTGTCTGTAGTCAACGTAAGGATCTGTTTTACTTTGCAAGAGCAGCTTTTATCACCTTGCTTTGGGGCAGAGGAGTGAGGACACATTTTGAGATGGAGAGGGGGAGTGGAATAGGAATAATAGGGATTACTGAGTGTCTTCTTAATATCCTTAACTGGTCCTGTGGCTCCCTGGCTCTTCTAGATGCTTCTTATTTAACTGCCCTTAAGTGATACCTCCTTGTCTGTACAGTTGTGCTGTGACACTTCTGTTGATATCGTGAATATCCTTAAAACCTTCGGTTAACTACTTGATATCCAGTATGTTTCAATGACTGTAGCTGATTTTGTGCCTTTAAATGATCACTCTCTTTGTTTTCATACATATCGGTTTCAATTTTTTCACCTTTGGGGCAAATTAAAAACTTGGCTGTTTTCATTTGAAAATGCATACTGGCCTGCAGGCTGCACGGAGCAGCCAGTGCTGTCCAAGACACTTTAAGTTAATAGCATAAGGACAAGATGCATTTATAAATGAAATAATAATGGGCAAAAGTTCGATATTAAGGTCCCATTTTAAAATTTGACTTTAATAGTATTAAATAACATATACACATCTTCATGGTCATTTCTTTCTTCCAAGACTTCATTTCTAGATTTTCACAGATTCCCCCTTAGAGTCTATTTTTCACACTACCCTATGGGAGAAAGCATGCTCTTCACACTAAGATCTTGTACCTTTGGATGTGAACAAAGATGCATATCCAGTGGGCATCCCTTCCCAAGTTCTCGGGGATGCTGTAACTTCTACACTCGGTGTCTTTATTGTAGTTTGAAAATAGTACTGGTCTTACTTCACTCTTCTGTGCTTCCTGAGTGGCACCCCATGTGTTCTGCGCCTGTCCTGCTCCTTGTGAGCACAAATGGACTAGTCCTTTATACACAGCTGGTACTGCACCTCACTCATGATCCTTTCTCTGCTGAGATTTTTACTTAGCTCTTGATAACATTTCAGGGCTGATAAAGCTCTGTAAGCATGTTATACACATATACATACTCCTGTTACTAATACTAGGGGGTTTAGGCTGAGCCGCTGCCTTCTCTGGTAATGCTCTCTTTGGGTACTCTTGGAGATCCCTCAGGTTGAGGGTCACAGGCTGCTTTGCCTTCCATGTGTCAGAGCTGAAGACCATCATGATTAAGAAATTTATAGGTGGGGGGCGCCCGGGTGGCTCAGTCAGTTGAGCATCCGACCTCGGCTCAGGTTACGATCTTGTGGTTTGTGGGTTTGAGCCCCGCAACAGGCTCTATACTGACAGCTCAGAACCTGAAGCCTGCTTCAGATTCTGTCTCCCTCTCTCTCTGCCCTCCCCCCACACTCTGTCTCTCTCTCCTCCAAAAATAAATAAACATTAAAAAAAATTTTTTAAAGAAATTTATAGGTGGTGCCTGAAATGTTCCATTTATTCTTTGCTCTTTGATTGAAGTCGGTTGCCTAATTTGGAGAATAGATATAATGTCACATGTTAAAACCATTTTAAAAGCCTGCAGAAGTGACTTTGGCTGTTTACATTTTTGCCTCAGGTTGATGGTTTATGTTAACCACTATTCTTGCAATGGGATCGGAGCACCTGATGAACGGCATAGATTCACTACAGAACATAAGCACAATTTGAATTCCGTGATTTCTGATACACATCTCCAACACAGCCTCCTTTTGTAAATGCTGCAGACAGGAGTGTGGCCATTTTCATGCAGACAGTGCTGGCAAGTGGGAGTTATGACCTCCTCTGGCTGGTCAGGTCCAAGCCACCAAGTGTCCTGCTAGTCTGGGGACATGAGTCATTCATTCAGTATTCAGGGAAGTGCCTCTCATTTCTGGGGAATTATTTACATCCACATTGTGTTTAAACCAATTAAAATAATCCAAGGTAAAAAAAATAGTGTAGATAATGTAAGAAGAATTACTTCAGGCTTAGAATCAGTGGAAAACAAAAACATACAAAAACAAACTGCAAAAATATATCAGTATTAGCTACACTTATTTAGATTGAGACTATTTCTCAAATCTTTAATGGCTAGACTGGCCAGAGGTTCACAAGTGACTTGTAGGGCTGGGTGGGTACCCATGTCAACAAAGATCGGGGGACATAGTTGATCTTATGGCAGCTACGGGCTAAAGGGAGGAAGGCTTGGAGTGGTTCTTAAGCTATTAGGTTAGTTTCCAGAGAGATGAAAGAATATTTACCTTTCATGATTTAGATATTGCCTAAGTCCTCCTTATGCTCACTTACTTGAGTAGTTAAAAATATAAAACTATAGGTGATACCAGATTTCAAAGTAACAGAGAAGCAGTATTTATTATGTATTTACATGCAGGTACAGAGCTCCTTTTCAAATGGCCTGACTCTGTTGGGCATGTTTGTTATTTGCTGTTATGATTATTGTATGCTTGGTTTTGTACATAATAAAACAGAACACGTGTAAAAAATGTATATATATTTCATATATATATATATATATATATATATATATATATATTTCATATGAATTTCATATTTCACATGCTCAGTGGGACTCTTGACCAAAGAAGTTATTTAACAGGCAAATCTTCCTCTTCCTAATATAGATTGCTCACAGCATAATTTGGATATGTCGTCAGATTAAAAGACTCCTTCCCCATCATGGGTGATGATGAAGGGAGGACAAGAGTACACAGAAAGAGCACCCTATCCTGCCACACTCCATGTCATCCTCTGCCGGAGTGTGGGAGAGCTGGCACTGAGAGCCAGAGCTGGAGAAGCTGGGTCTGCCTCCTTATCCCCTCTCCCCCAACCTCTTCTGGGAACCAGTGTCTGTAAACTCCCAGAGCTTGGACAGGATTAGCAAGCATCCTAGTACGTGCCTTCTTTCTCCCTGCCCTTTCCTCCTCCTCTCAGACCCTGATCTCTTTATTCGGTGGAGTGAATCTGGAGGCACTGCCTCCACACATCCCTAATAGTGCTGAGAGGTGAGGAGAGCAGGTGCAGTGGGTGACAAGGATGGTGTTTTAGTCACTTTCTATTCACCCCACTGCCAAGGGAGAGATTCCCATCCTAGGGTTCTGAGGATGGCCAAATATCTGATACCCAGAATTGGGCAGATGAAATCAACAGCAGTTTCTGAGTCATGTACCCTCATAGCCAAGGGAAGGGGGACACAGAGCCCCACGCAGGGCCACATGGAGGGTGCATGCAGATGTAGCATGAACAACCAGGGAGGATGGGAAGTAGGTTTTGTAGTGTCAAGAGCGTAAGGTGCCCTCTGGTTCCCACGTGGGATATGATTGGCTTGTTTGAATAATTCGACAGGCTGGCAAGAAACTAAAACCCATTAGTGAGAGATAAACAGAGACTGTGTCTGGTCCCCTTGATAAGGAGGGTTGTTTGGCTGGGGGGCCTTATCCGTGAGAGCAGAGTGGGGAGGGGAGCTTGCAGTCCAGCCATTCAAGACCTTCCCAATTGTACCAGCTGTCAGTTTTAGGCTGTATATCACAGAAGGTGAGTACAAAGGGGAGTCTGTGGAAAACAGCTTTGGCATACACAAGTAGATGAAGAACGAGTTAAAAACTTGAGAAACAAAGTCTATCACGCAAGCCAGATGTTGTTCTTCAAAGCCAGAAGTAGAGCATGATGTTCAAGAGGCTTCTATAAAGCAATGCTCTGCTCCCACGTCTCCAAATAGTGAAATATTAGCTTGTTTTGTTTTGTTTTTTTCTTCTTTCATAAGAACCTTGAGAATTTTGTTTGCTTTTTATTAAACCTAGGTAACTATTTGGGAGAAAATATATTGCTAGGGTTATATAAGATATATATATATATATATATATATATATATATATATATATATATGGAAAGCACATGAATCATAAAATCTTGCATCAATGCAAGGTCACCCTTTCAGCACACTAAAAATAACAAGAACTCCACTTTAACTCAGAACTTATTTTGCACTTTACCCACATCACCTCTTGGTTCATTCTCCTGCCTGCCCTATAAGCCACATGTTATCCTCAGAAGGGAATAAGTCATAAGATCAGTAACTACTAAATGCCAGAGCAGGGATTTTGTTTCAAGTATGCATAGATTTAAATATAATTATTTGAAGCTTTACTAATATGTGTCTAGTCTGGCAAATGAAGAATCATACTGTATCTTTAACTCTATAGTAAAGTTAAGGAGACCAGTCATTCAGTCCTCTAGTCATTCAGCAGGTAATGTGTGCCAGGCATTGTCCCCAGAGAAGTTAAGGCCCATAGCTTCATAATTCAAAGATAGTGTGGAAATATGGATGTCCACTTCTGACCCTGAAGAAGTAACAGGCTAGATCTACCATCACACACACACACCTTAAAAACTAAAAAGTGAAGGGGTACCTGGGTGGCTCAGTCGGTTAAGCGTCTGACTTTGGCTTGGGTCATGATATTGGTCTGTGAGTTTGAGCCCTGCATCGGGCTCTGTGCTGACAACTCAGAGTCTGGAGCCTGCTTCAGATTCTGTGTCTCCCTCTCTCATTGACCCTCCCCCGTTCATGCTCTATCTCTCTGTCTCAAAAATAAATAAACATTAAAAAAAAAATTTAACTAAAAAGGGATGAACAAAATATGCAAAACAATGGTCTTTAGACACTAGGCAACAAGTGGTGGAGAGCAGCGATCCTGTAGAAAAGGAAAACAAACAAGGGAGCCCCATGATAGCCCTAACTCACTGCCTGGTTTCCAGGCCTCAGCACCCAAAGAGGGAACCCAAACAAAGCCCAGAAGTCTCCCTGAGTTGAGGAGAGAGAGTTGAGAATTTGGAGAGGCCATGGCAGCTACAAGTCACAGGGCACTAGAGCACTAGAGAGGAGAGAGCCGAGTGGAAAGGAGGGAGCCACAAAAAGAGAAATTTCTAGAGATTTCTTGAGGGTTCCTCTTGCATCTTAAATTAAACGCTGATCAGTGTGTGCTGTGGAGAAACTACTAAGGCCAGAAAAGGACCACCTCAAGGAACAGACGGGGTGATTCGTGGGGCTCACAAATGACTGGGAGGAATTTGTGTTCCCACCAGGCAGAGTGGAAAAACCCTGTAATATGCAGAGCATCAGATAGGGAACACAGAAGAGTGCTGCCTTGGCTGTGAGCCTACAGGCTGCTCTGGTCCCACCTAGCAAGGCTCAAAAGAAAGCCTCCAAGGATCAAACTATGTTCCAGTAACTTAACTGCAGAAAAAAGCACAAGAACATTTAAAGGAATATTACAATATCCAATAAGCAAAAAGGCAAAATTCATATCAGGCATCCAATAAAAAAAATTACTAAGTATGCCAAAAGGGGGGTAAAACAACCCCTTATGAGAAGAACAAAATAATTATCCAAGGGCAACAGTCCCAGAAATGGCACACATGATAGAATTAATAGACATAGACATTAAAACAATTGTAAGAAATATATTCCATATGTTCAAGAAGGTAGAGAAAAGATTGAGCTTGTTAAGAGGAGACACGGATGATATGAAAAAGATTCAAATTAAACTTTTAAGGCATGAAAAATACAGAGGACTGTTTTTTGGGTGTCCCGGGCCCACCCACATATTGGATCACTCACTAGAATGGCTCAGAAGGCTCATTACCACAGTGGGAGTGTAATCAGACCTATGCTGTGTTACAGCACAGCCATACTCAGCAGGCCCCACAAAGGAAGAAGACATATAGGTGGAGTCTGCAGGAATTCAGGCACAGGCTTCCAAAGCTCTCCCTCTGGGGCCAGAGGGAGTAAAGAATGGAGGAATAGCCACACAGAACATGCTCCTTCCTCCCAACAAAATTCAGTATTTCTTCCCAGAGAAGCCTGCTTAAGATTCAAAGTCCAAGGTTTTCACTGGGGGATGGTCATGTTGGCACCCTCTACAACTACCGAAACTCCAGACTCCCAGTAGGAAAGCTGGTGTTCACTATAAATACGTCATCTGTACAATTAATCTATGTCTAGGCAAGCTGGTACAGCAGGGAGTTTGCCAGTGGGCAAAAGAGCCTTATGAATGTAGGGAATATTCCAAAGCCAGGTTCCAAGGTGGCACCCAAGGGCCAGCCCTCCTAAGTAGGTCCTTCTAAAAGGTATACAAAGTTTCCTACACAGATGAGATTGACGTCAGAGTGGACACTGCTGAAGAAAAGATTAGTGTACAATAGAAGTTATGCAAAACTAAAGTGAGTGAATATGATGACCCCTGAGTTTCCGCCTTGGACCATTTAGAAAATGGTGGCACGGAGGCACCAGGGTGGCTTAGGCTGTTAAGCGTCGACTCTTCATTTTGATTCAGGTCATGATCCTGTGGTTCGTGAGTTCAAGCCCCACCTTGGGCTCTGCCCTGACAGCGTGGGGCCTGCTGGGGATTCTCTCTGTTTCCCTCTCTCTGCTTCTCCCACCCCCTCTCAAAATAAATAAACTTACAAAAAAAAAAAAAAAGAAATGGTTGCACTATGAACATAGGAGAGAGTTACTGGCTTTTTTTTTTTATAATACTTTTTTTTAATTTTTTTTAACGTTTATTTATGTTTGAGACAGAGAGAGACAGAGCATGAACAGGGGAGGGTCAGAGAGAGAGGGAGACACAGAATCTGAAACAGGCTCCAGGCTCTGAGTGGTCAGTACAGTGCCCGACGCGGGGCTTGAACTCACGGATCGTGAAATCATGACCTGAGCCGAAGTCGGACGCTCAACTGACTGAGCCACCCAGGCGCCCCTCTATAATACTTCTTAAAATACAATTTGTGAACAAGCAAGCACTAAATTAACCCTCTGCACAGTTTTGTGTAGTCACCAAGCACTAGCCAGATCTTTATTTGAGTGTTGATTTCTAACTAGCCATAATTAAAAGCGTGATAAGGATATTTCCATATAACCAAAAACCAAGCTATTAAATATTATAGTAAATGGCCTCCATCAGAAGTAATCAAAGGAAAAAAAGAATATGAAAGGATACAATGTATGAGTTAATAAGAATGAGGGAAGAAACATTCATCTTCAGCATATAAGGCATTTCCAATACAATTATCTGATTTAATCTCCATGACAATTTAAAACATAAGAATTATTTTCCAGATGAGAGAATTGGGGTTAGGGGAGGCTTAGTAAGTGCTACACAAGAAAAGAGTGGATTCAATGGAGCCAAAAATACAAGGCCATATCCCTGTCTTCAAGCCTTTGTTCCTTCCGTTGCCCTCTGTTTTTATTTCAGCTGAGGATGAACAGAATGAAAGAGGCAGAGTTTTCTAACAAATATGAAAATAGCAGTCTTGAAATGCATATGGAGTCATCGGCACTGAAGGAGGTAGCATGCCAGTTGACAGGAAGGGAGTAGAACAAAAGTGATTTCCAAGGCCTGTAATAGCCCTAACCTCTGCCCTGTCATGTCCCTCCTGCAGAAACAGTAAATTAGTTAACTCTATTCCTCCTACAGAATTTTTTTTTTTATCTCTAGAGCTTTATCCCTGTATCCCTAATTCTAGCATAACGAAAACCATAAGGCAAAGATGGGAAATATGCAACAGCTCCACCCTTTCACATAAGGGAGATATTGTTTGTACATCACGGTTCTTTTCTTCTCTAAACCCAGATGCGGCCTCCGAATCCTCAATACACCATTCCAGGCAGTCATTCCCAGCAATTGCAAGTAGAGCTCAGAATAAAACTTCCTTGCCATCTTTACCCTGGGGATCCTCTGTTACAACATAGTGGTTAGAGCTCAGTCTCTAGAACTTGGCAGCCTAGGCTCAGATGCTGGGTCCACCACTTACTAAGTCTGTGTGAATATGAATAATGAACTTAACCACTCTCTGATTCCATCTCTGTAACTGGGGGATAGTAACGGTATCCACCTACCTCAGAAGGTTCTGTAAGAATTAAATAAGTTGAAGTAAATGTAATATTTAGACTAGAACCTGGTACAGAGTAAGCCCTGTATGCCTTACTTGTTGTTGTTGTTGTTACTGCTATCATTATTAAAACCAGAGAGATGAGGCTTCGATAATTTGGGCAACATGCAGAGAGAGAAGGGGGCTGAAGGCATTGAACACCTAAGCAAGAAGAGGAATAAAAGAAAAGCAAATGGAATAAATCCCTTGTACAGTTTTACTTATTCTCAGTCCCGCTTATAAGGATAATTAAAGGATTAAGGAGGTGTGAACTAGACCATCCCTCAAAGACTTTCCTATCCCTCTAAATTCTATAACATTTTTGAAACGGGAAAGGGAAACTTATACAAAAATTCTCATCTAAAACATCCTAGATGTCCAACAACAAAGTATTAGGTTCGGTAAAAACTCTGACCTATCCAGGCAATGAAAGACTGAATGTCTCCATAAAAAGGCATGTTTCAGAATACTTGATAACTTAGGAAATATCTCATAATATATTAAGTTAAACAATAACACTCCAAATCATATATAAGATATGTTTGAGTTTTATAAAGTGTATACAAGTATTAATACAGTATATTTGAAAAACATTCTACATGTATACATAGTATGTATATATATATAACTATATTATGCACACAAATGTATAATATATAAATAAAACTATATATGTGTGAAATATGTACATATCCTATCCATAGAAAACGTGAGCAGACATACAACAAAATGTTATCTGTATGGTAGGGTTATTGCCAATTCTTAATTTTCATTCATGACTATATTCATCACATTACCAGATAAGCATATATTACTTTTATTTAGATTTTTAAAATGTTTATTTATTTTGAGACACACACACACACACACACACACACACACACACACACACACACAGAATCCCAAGCAGGCTTCGTACTGTCAGCGCAGAGCCCAGCACAGGGCTCAATCCCACAAATCATGAGACCATGACCTGAGCAGAAATCAAGAGCTGGATCCTTAACCAACTGAGTCTCCCAGGTGTCCTTAGATTTTTTTTTTTTTGCTTTAACTATATATTTACAGTTGGTCAAAATGCCAAACGTTTGTTAGATAAAGCTGGTATTTTTTACTTGGCCTTAACAAGTTGCTAATTCAAAAGATATATCCTATTAGTGAAGACAGACAAGAAAATAATGTCATTCACATAATTCTGCTCCACAAAAATCCCAAGTTAATTCTTCTCTATATAATCTAGAGAAAATTTATTTTTTCTGAATAATTATGTCTAGCCTACATTTTCTTGTATCAGACCAAAGACATTTTTTCCCCAAAGCCCACAGGTCCCATGCTCAAACTTGAAACAGCGTTTCCCAACTTTTGGTCTAAATGACTATTTATAACATCAGGTGCCAGCATTTCTAAACCTGAATATCCCACCACAACTTGGCCCCAGTCCCCTGGAAAACAGAGTGTGATGTAAAGTTTAGATGCTACCACTCTTGCTCCCAGGGCAGCAGGAATGAGGGCAAAGGGGGAGGGAGACAGGGAAGGAGAGAAATTGAGCACAAGGCAGTGGTCATGGCTCCACAAGAAGACCTAATCCATTGCTTGACCATACAGATGTCTCTGGAAAGGCCATCTGGAACCACTGAGCCTCAGAAGAGTTGATCCGTGGGAGGATGAGAGAGGGATTTATGTTCTGGCTGTCTTCAGTTTTATGTTCAAATGTACTGCACAGAGCAGCTCCTCCCCCATTCTCCCAGGCTGCATTTTTCCAGCCCCTTGGGGCAGCTGCTGGGGAAGCCAAATCTCCTGTCCCATAACATGTACCTTCCTCTGAACCCAGAAGTGGCAGCAGGAGCCAGCACCTTTGTGAGAGACTTGGTCAGACAGGGATGCATGAGGAGCCCTCCTAGGAAAGGCTGAGATAGCAGGTAGTGACATGTGGCCAAGGATCCTCACTGAGCAAAGTTGCCAAGGCCTGAGGGGCAATGCGTGGAGTGAGTTGGGAGATGCATGAATGAGTATGGTGCAGCCACTAGGCCTGGTCCATCAGCCTCAGGTCGCAATTTCCTCATTTCTTACAGTCTTAAGAATGGAACTGCCACGTCTAATATGAGGGCTTCACGAGGACTGCTTTGAATTAACTCAACTTTGCCTACCAGATGTGACTTGGCAAGTCCCCTCCTCGAAATTTCTTACTAGAATCTTTATTGATCTTCAATAATTTTTTCTTTAAATTCCTCTTAAAATATTAAATAGTGACATGTTTCCACTGAAATAACACAGTGAAATAATTCAAAAAAGGGGGGGAAATTAATAAGCTCACCTCCCTGCTTTAGCCTCCTTCTGTATCATAACATTTTCAGCCTGGCCTGTGTGTATGTTTTGTGAAAGGAAGAGTTTCAGGCTGCGTGAGCCTTCTATTATTTTCTCCTTATTTACAAGGAATCACAGTACATAGTTTCTCTACAGTTTGGTTTCCTACTTACCTACACAGTAAATCAGAGACTCCCTCAGGGACAATAGGAATAGCTCTAACTCAAATAAATACAGCCTTCAACTTAATTCCGAGACATTCTTTTGGTGACTTCTATTTTTATTTTTTTTTACATTAAATTGTATTCTGTCCCTTTAAAATTATCTTTAGATTCTCTTCCTAGGGTAAAATACGGGCAATATAGCATAGTACTTACACACGTGGTCTGTGATGTCAGAATGCTTAAGTGTAATTCCTTACACCACCTTTAGTAGCTGTGTGACTTAGGACAAGTTACATAACCTCTCTGTGCTTTGGGCATCCTTATCTATAAAAGGGATTACAGTACTTACTTTCTGGATGGTGTTAGGAGATTAAATGAAATAATACAACAAAAACACTCAATACAGTGCCCAACAAGTTAGAAACAGTAATGTTAACTATTACTGTTGTTATCATTGTTAGCATCTCATAGTGTCTATATGAACAGAAACATGTCCATTTAACAAAGAAACAAAAGTGAGTTGAACTCTGCCTGTGTCACAAGTGCTAAATACAAAAGAGCAACCAAGACAGGGTCTCTGCTCCAGAAGAATGGTGAAGAAGATAAATTTAGGAAAGGTAAATTACAATATGACATGACAGATTGTCTAATAACAGTAGAAACCAACAGCTGTGGGGCTTAGTGATGACAGTGAGTAACGGTGCCTCAGGAAAACGTCAGGTCTGAAACGGATCTTAAAAAATGAGTAATAAGCATTTGCGAGTCAGAGTGGTAGCGTTAGAGTGGGTGTTCCAAGTCAAGGGAGCAGTATGTGCAAAAATGAAAATAATACTCCACCCAGCTGACAAACATGTTCCATGGGGAGATAGTAGGATATCACAATTTTCTTCCCATTTTCCAAAATGTCATATCTGAGTAGTTCAAGCCAGAGCGTTTGGTCATCAGCCAAGCACTTTGCAAACTGTTTTGGTTCTAGTGACTCATCACCATCATAGACTAATCAACTACTATGACTCATTTCAACCCTCTTGGAACTTTATCTCTTAAAAGCATATCTCTCTGCATGAAACACAGCTTTCAAGTGAGAGACTAAATACTCTTGTTAAGGACTACACTGGACAGTCACTAAGGATAACTGTCACACTACACTTTGCGCTCTGACATTGATTTCTGTACTGCCAGGGGATTTGTCAAGGAGCAAGAAATTGACATTGAGCCTAAACAAAAGTTAAGGATGAAAAAAGTCCAAATGAGGCAAGGAGTTTCATATTGCTACCCTTTGATGGGGACCCAACATGGTACTTTAAAGCAAATACTGCGATGGCACAGTTTAAAAGTCAAAAGACTCACAAATAATTAACACAGTTCTGTCTCTATGATTTCATAGAGTCAGAAGGGATAGAGAATTTGAGGAAAGCCTGTTCCTCTAAACTATCTCTTTTGTTTGATCGTTTAAAATCAGACTTGGGGCACTTGGGTGGCTCAGTCAGTTAAGCATCCGACTCTTGGTTTTGGTTCAGGTCGTGATCTCACGGTTCTTGAGTTCGATCCCTGCATCAGACTCTCTGCTGACAGATCAAGGCCTGCTTGGAATTCTCTCTTTCCCTTTCTCTCTGTCCCTCCCGTGCTTGGTCTCTCTCTCTCTCTACTCCCCCCCCCTCAAAATAAAAATAAACTTTAAAAAAATAAATAAAATAAAACCAGACTTTGCTCAGTTTTTAGAATGTATGGACCGTATCACTATTAAGTAGGTATCTTATAAGAGAATACCAAGGAGTAAGAAAATATTTTTTTAAACATATATGTTGTCTTAGCTTCCCTAAAATCTAAGACTCAGAAAGCATTCAAAATAAGAAGAGCTTCTTATATCTTTGTTTTAATAATAGCATAATAACTGGGAACAATCTAAAAAGGGCACATAGTAATACAATGTGGAATCATCAATTATCAGGAAATACTATGAAGCAGTTGAAGCAATTGAACTAGACCTACATATGCTTACATGGATCAACCTTAGCAGTGTGATTTGAGGCAAATATGCAAGATGGAGAATATGTACATATGATGCTATTCTTTAAATGCATAAAATATTTCTACATATTTATATTTAAAATATCAATTGGAAGTATATAAAGAGGCCCAATATAGTGGTTGCTCTGGCAAAGGGAGAAAGGAAGGAGAAATGATGTCAGTGGGAGAGGTGATGAAGATTAAAGCACACTTAGCTTTATCTTCAAGGTTAAAAAAAGACAAAGCAAAATGTTGATAGTTATGACTTTTCTGTTCGTTTTTCATTTTTAAATAAAAACATGTAATTTTTTTTCCTGTTATATAACTTAGTCTGGATCTTCCCATTGTCTTTGCTATCAGAGACAGAAATTGGTCCTACCATTTGTACTTCAGACATAGACACTCTGATTACAACTATTTTTTAAGTTTTTATTTTAATTCTAGTTAGTTAACATATGGTGTTATGTTATATGTATGTTATATATATCATTATATATATGATGTAGTTCCATACATCACCCTGTGTTCATCACAAGTGCACTCCTTCATCCCCATCATCTATTTCACCCATCTCCCCGCTTAACTCCTCTCTGGTAACCATCAGATTGTTCTCTATAGTTAAGAGTCTGTTTTTTGGTTTGCCTCCCTCTCTCTCTCTTTTGCCCTTTGATCTTTTGTTTCTTAAATTCCACATATGAGTGAAATCATATGGTATTAGTCTTTCTCTGACTGATATATTTCACTTAGCAGTATACTCTGTAGCTCCATCCAAGTTGTTGCAAATGGCAAGATTTCATTCCTTTTGATGACTGAGTAATATTCCATTGTGTATATATACCACACCTTCTTTATCCATTCATCTATCAGCGGACACAAGCTATTTCTGTAGTTCGGCTGCTGTAGATAATGCTGCTATAAACATCAGGATATAAGTATCTCTTTGAATTTGTATTTTTGTATCCTTTGAGTAAATACCTACTAGTGCAATTGCTGGATCATAGGGTTACAACTTTATAAATCAGAGGTCAATCAGTAAAACAGAATCTATTCAATGTTTTTGAAGCAAAAAGGATTAGTACATAGAATTAGATGTTTCCAAAGCCACTGAAAGATCTAAGGTAAAAAATTATAGGGAGTGAGGGCCTTTAGTATTTAGCTGTAGTTTCAGTCCAGAGAATCAGGAAGCTTGTGCTGCTGCCCCATGGTCCAGAGAGTGAAGGAAACCGCTGCTAAAGTCAGAGCTTCCCTGCAACCCTGAGGAGGGTAATTGGCAGGGAAGTGCAATAACTGCAAAACCCACGTCTACTGAAGAACCCACTGATGCCTGAAGAACTTTCCTTTACATCCTAAATCTCACATGAATGCATCTGGCTCTCATTACTTAAGTTGAGTCCCAGACTGTGCTGGAAAAATCAGTTTTTCAACTCCAGGTACCAGGCCTGGCATAGAAAGGGATGAGAATAATATGAAGTGCTGAGACAACTTCTGGAACACTTGTATTTTATAAAGGCCAGACATGCAGTTCTTTTACTTCAGTCACCATTTTTTTCTTAGCCAGATTCAAAAGCCAGATGACTCTTCAAGCCAATTCAGATACTAAATAAGTCCTTTACTGGTGCACATGGGTGGCTCAGTCGATTAAGTGTCCAACTTCGGCACAGGTCGTGATCTCACAGTTTGTAGGTTTGAGCCCCGCGTGAGGCTCTGCTGACAGCTCGGAGCCTCAGCCTGGAGCCTGCTTCAGATTCTCTCTCTCTCTCTCTCTCTCTCTCTCTTTCAAAAATAAACATTTAAAAAATTAAAAAAATAAGTCCTTTACTGGCCCATTCATCACATCGGACTGAATCAGCCCAGGGACCCCTAGGGATAGAAACTTTCTTCTTAGCAAGGGGCATGGGCCACCTCTTCTCTCTATGAAACAAAACTGGTTGTTAACAAAGTAAACTTCCCTCTCTCTTAAGTAAGCATATCCCGCATCTTTCTAAATTGCCAAATAAATGTTATGGTTTCTGCTGACCTAATGCTGAAGGGCACAAAGAGCAGGGTGGCATCAGGGTTTGGTGGAAAAGACTAAATCCACAGTCCACAAACCTATTTTCAGTCTCCAGCCTTACCACTTACTACCTAAGTGACATCAGAAAAACAACTTAGTCTTCTTAGAAAGAGGAAGTGTATCATTAATCAGTGTGTCCCAGCATTCAAATCCAGCTCCCAAGTTATAGCAATGCAGTAAGACTAAATGTCATGCTTAAGAGCCATCATTCTCATCTTATAACTAATGCAAGATTCTAGCGTCAGATTTTTCTTGTGGAGTAAGAGCAAATATTAATTCCCTTTGGCACTTATAAACTGGGTATGTCAAATGTGCCTTCCTCCACTCAGAGCCTTCTACACATACTGAGATGGACGTATAAACAAAGTTTCCCATGTTCCTAAACTTCAGATCCTAACTGCTTTCTTTTTTTTTGGTGGGGGAGGGGAGGCTCTAATTTTACTTATTTATTTATTTAATTTGTTTTTTAAATTTACATCCAAATTAGCATATAGTGAAACAATGGTTTCAGGAGTAGATTCCTTAATGCCCCTTACCCATTTAGCGCACTTCCCTCCACAACCCCTCCAGTAACCCTCTGTTTGTTCTCCATATTTAAGAGTCTCCTATGTTTTGTCCCCCCCCCGTTTTTATATTATTTTTTGCTTTTCTTCCCTTATGTTCATCTGTTCTGTGTCTTAAAGGCCTCATATGAGTGAAGTCAAATGATATTTGTCTTTCTCTGATTGACTTCTTTCTCTCAGCCTAATACCCTCTAGTTCCATCCATGTAGTTGCAAATGCCAAGATTTCATTCTTTTTGATTTCCAAGTAATACTCCATTGTGTGTATGTGTGTGTGTGTGTGTGTGTGTGTGTGTGTGTGTGTGTATATATATATATATATATATATATATACACACACGTATATACCACATCTTCTTTATCCATTCATCCATCGATGGACATTTGGGCTCTTTCCATACTTTGGCTATTGTTGATAGTGCTGCTATAAACATGGGGGTGCATGTGCCCCTTCAAAACAGCATACCTGTGTCCCTTGGATAAATACCTAGTAGTGTAATTACATGGTCATAGGGTAGTTTTATTCTTAATTTTTTGAGGAAACTCCATACTGTTTTCCAGAGTGGCTGTACCAGTTTTCATTCCCACCAGCAGTACAAAAAGAAATCCTTTCTCTGCATCCTCACCAACATCTGTTGTTGACTGACTTGTTAATGTTAGCCATTCTGACAGGTGTGAGGTGGCATCTCATTGTGGTTTTGATTTGTATTTCCCGGATGATGAGTGTTGTGGAGCATTTTTTCATGTGTTGGTTGGCCACCTGGATGTCTTCTTTGGGGAAGTGTCTATTCATGTCTTTTGCCCATTTCTTCACTGGATTATTTGTTGTTGGGTGTTGAGTTTGATAACTTCTTTATAGATTTTGGATGCTAACCGTTTATCTGATATGTAATTTGCAAATGTCTTCACCCATTCCATCGGTTGCCTTTTAGTTTTGATGGTTGTTTCCTTTGCTCTGCAGAAGTTTTTATTCTGATGAGGTCCCAATAGTTCACTTTTGCTCTTGTTTCCCTTGCCTCTGGAGACATGTTGAGTAAGAAGTTGCTGCAGCCAAGATCAAAGAGGTTTTTGCCTGCTTTCCCCTCGAGGATTTTGATGGCTTCCTGTCTTACATTTAGGTCTTTCATCCATTTTGAGTTTATTTTTGTGGATGGTGTAAGAAAGTGGTCCAGGTTCATTCTTCTGCATGTCTCTGTCCAGTTTTCCTAGCACCACTTGCTGAAGAGACTGTCTTTATTCCATTGGATATTCTTCCCTGCTTTGTCAAAGATTAGTTGACCATACTTTTGTAGGTCCATTTCTGGGTTCTCTATTCTGTTCCATTGATCTGAGTGTCTGTTTTTGTGCCAGTACCATACTCTCTTGATGACTACAGCTTTGTAATACAGTTTGGAGTCCGGGATTGTGATGTTGCCTGCTTTGGTTTTCTTTTTCAAGATTGCTTTGGCTATTCGGGGTATTTTCTGGTTCCATAAAAATTTTAGGATTGTTTGTTCTAGGTCTGTGCAGAATTCTGGTGTTATTTTGATAGGGATTGCTTTGAATATGTAGATTGCTTTGGGTAGTATTGACATTTTAACAATATTTTCTCTTCCTATCCAGGAGCATGGAATCTTTCTCCATTTTTGTGTGTGTCTTCTTCAATTTCTTTCAGAAGATTTCTATAGTTTTCAGTGTATAGATTTTTCACCTCTTTGGTTAGATTTATTCCTAGGTATTTTATGGTTTTTAGTGTAAGTGTAAATGGGATCGATTCCTTGATTTCTGTTTCTGTTGCTTCATTGTTGATGTATACGAGTGTAACCAATTTCTGTGCATTGATTTTGTACCGTACAACTTTGCTGAATTCATGGATCAGTTCTAGCAGTTTCTTTGGTGGAATCTTTTGGGTTTTCCATATAGAGTATCATGTCATCTGCGAACAGTGAAAGTTTGACCTCCTCCTGGCTGATTTGGAAGCCTTTTATTTCTTTGTGTTGTCTGATTGCTGAGGCTAAGACTTCTAATACTATGTTGAATAACACTGGTGAGAGTGGACATCCCTGTCTTGTTCCTGAACTTAGGGAGAAAGTTCTCAGTTTTTCCCCATTGAGAATAATATTAGCGTTGGGTCTTTTATAAATGGCTTTTATGATCTCGAGGTATGCTCCTATCCCTACTTTCTTGAGGGTTTTTATCAATAAAGGATGCTATATTTTGTCAAATGCTTTCTCTGCATCTATTGAGAGTATCATGTGGTTGTGGCCTTTCTTTTATTGATGTGATAAATCATAATTGATTGTTTTGAGGATATTGAACCAGCCCTGCATGCTAGGTATAAATCCCACTTGGTCGTGGTGAATAATTTTTTAATGTATTGTTGGATCCAGTTGACTAATATCTCATTGAGGATTTTTGCATCCATGTTCATCAGGGAAATTGGTCTATAGTTCTCCTTTTTAGTGGGGTCTTTGGTTTTGGAATCAAGGTAATGCTGGGTTCATAGAATAAGCTTAAAAGTTTTCCTTCCATTTCTATTTTTTAGAACAGCTTCAAGAGAATAGGTGTTAACTCTTCCTTAAATGTTTGGTAGAATTCCCCTGGAAAGCCATCTGGTCCTGGACTCTAGTTTTTTGGGAGATTTTTGATTACTAATTCAATTTCTTTACTGGTTATGGGTCTCTTCAAATTTTCTATTTATTCCTGTTTCAGTTTTGGTAGTTTATATGTTTCTAGGAATTTGTCCATTTCTTCCAGATTGCCCATTTTATTGGCATATAATTGCTCATAATATTCTCTTATTATTGTTTTTATTTCTGCTGTGTGGGTTGTGATCTCTAGTCTTTCATTCTTGATTTTATTTATTTGGGTCCTTTCCTTTTTTTTTTTTTTTTTTTTTTTTTTTTTTTTTTTTTTTTTTTGATCAAACTGGCTAGTGGTTTATCAATTTTGTTAATTCTTTCAAAGAACCAGCTTTTGATTTCATTTATCTATTCTACTGTTTTTTTTTTTTGTTTGTTTTTTGGTTTTTGGTTTGTTTGTTTGTTCCAATAGCATTGATTTCTGCTCTAATTTTTATTATTTCCTGTCTTCTGCTGGCTTTGGGTTTTATTTGCTGTTCTTTTTCCAGTTCTTTAAGATGTAAGGTTAGGTTGTGTATCTGAGATCTTTCTTCCTTCTTTAGGAAGGCCTGGATTGCTATATACTTTCCTCTTATGACTGCTTTTGCTGCATCCCAGAGGTTTTGGGCTGTGGTGTTACCATTTTCATTGGCTCCCATCTACTTTTTAATCTCCTCTTTGACTTCTTGGTTAGCCCATTCATTCTTTAATAGGATGTTCTTTAGTCTCCAAGTATTTGTTATCTTTCCAAATTTTTTCTTGTGGTTGATTTCAAATTTCCTAGCATTGTGGTCTGAAGATATGCACAGTATGATCTCGATCTTTTTGTACTTGTTGAGGGCTGATTTGTGTCCCAGTATGTGATCTATTCTGGACAATGTTCCATGTGCACTGGAGAAGAGTATATATTCCTCTGCTTTAGGATGAAATGTTCTGAATATATCTGTTAAGTCCATCTGGTCCAGTGTATCATTCAAAGCCATTGTTTCCTTGTTGATGATCTGGCCATTGCTGTAAGTGGGGTTTTGAATTCCCCTACTATTATGGTATTATTATCAATGAGTTTCTTTATGTTTGTGATTAATTTATTTATATATTTGTGTTCTCTCACATTTGGAGCATAAATGCTTACAATTGTTAGGTCTTCTTGGTGGGTACACCCCTGTAATCTTATTACAGTCTTTATTTCAAAATCTAGATTGTCTGATATAAATATGGTTACTCCAGCTTCCTTTTGTTGACCATTAGCATGGCAGATGGTTCTCCACCCCCTTACTTTCAATCTGAAGGTGCCTTTAGGTCTAAAGTGGGTCTCGTGTAAACAGCATATAGATGGATCTTGTTTTCGTATCCATTCTGTTACCCTATGTCTTTTGATTGGAGCATTGAATCCATCGACATTTAGAGTGAGTACTGAAAGATAGGAATTTATTGCCATTATGTTTCTTGTATACTTGAAGTCTCTGGTCGTTTCAAGTCTTTGTTGCTTTTGCTCTT
The DNA here is from genome assembly GCF_018350155.1 of Leopardus geoffroyi. Lineage (NCBI taxonomy): Eukaryota > Metazoa > Chordata > Mammalia > Carnivora > Felidae > Leopardus > Leopardus geoffroyi. The sequence continues at coordinate 59,177,625 of NC_059341.1, read as the reverse complement.
TTTTTTTTTTTTTTTTTTTTTTGGTCTCTTCTACCCTCAGAGAGTCTCCCTTAAAATTTCTTGCAGGTCACGGGGCGCCTGGGTGGCGCAGTCGGTTAAGTGTCCGACTTCAGCCAGGTCACGATCTCGCGGTCCGTGAGTTCGAGCCCCGCGTCAGGCTCTGGGCTGATGGCTCAGGGCCTGGAGCCTGTTTCCGATTCTGTGTCTCCCTCTCTCTGCCCCTCCCCCGTTCATGCTCTGTCTCTCTCTGTCCCAAAAATAAATAAACGTTGAAAAAAAAAAAAATTAAAAAAAAAAAAAAATTTCTTGCAGGTCTGGTTCGGTAGTCATGAACTTGTTTAATTTTTGTTTGTCTCAGAAACTTTTAATCTCTCCTTCTATTTTTGATGACAGGTTTGCTGGATAAAGAATTCTTGGCTGCATATTTTTCCAATTCAGCACATTGAATATACCCTGCCACTCCTTTCTGGCCTGCTAAGTTTCTGTGAATAGGTCTGCTGTGAACCTGATCTGTCTTCCCTTGTAGGTTAAGGACTTTTTTCCCCTTTCTGCTTTCGTGATTCTTTCCTTGCCTGAGTATTTTAGGAATTTGACTATGAAATATCTTGTTGATGGTCAGTTTTTGTTGAATCTAATGGGAGTCCTCTGTGCTTCCTGGATTTTGATGTTTGTGTCTTTTTCCAGGTTAGGAAAGTTTTCCTCTACGATTTGCTCATATAACTCTTCTACCCCTTTTTCTCTCTCTTCCTCTTCTGGGACTCTTATGATTCTGATGTTGTTCTTTTTTAATGAGTCACTGAATTCTCTAATTCTTGAATTGTGCTCTTTTGCCTTAGTCTCCCTCTTTTTTTCAGCTTCATTTTTCTCCATAAGTTTGTCCTCTGTATAGCTGATGCTCTGTTCTGCCTCATCCATTCTTGCCACTGTGGCAGCCATCCGAGATTGCAGCTCAATTATAACATTTTTTTATTTCATCCTGACTAGCTTTTACTTCTTTTATCTCAGCTGAAAGGGCTTCTAATCTATTTTTAACCCCAGCTAGTATTCTTATCATTGTGATTCTAAATTCTGGTTCAGACATCTTGCTTGTATCTGTGTTAATTAAGTTCCTGGCCATTGTTTATTCCTGCTCTTTCTTTTGGGGTGAATTCCTTTATTTTGTCATCTTGAAGGAAGAAAAGGAATTAATAAGGTTAAAAAAATTAAAATTAAAAAATTAAAAACAACAATACACACACACACACAAATCGAATAAATGATGCTAGACCCTAGGTGTGTTTTGGTCTGGTTGTTGAAAGGAGCTTGAGAGATTAGAGAAAAAAGGGAGGGGAAAGAGAAAAAAAAGGAAAATGTTTGAAAATTTGAAATGAATACACTGAACTACAATAAAATGAAATGATGGAAGTAAAATAGAATTTTAAAAATTTACAAAAAGGTAAAAAAAAAATATAGTAGAAAAAATTAAAGAAAAATATTTTTAGTAAAAAGTAAAAATAAAAATAATTTTTTTCTCTTTCTGTATTCAAGAAAAAGAAAAAAAAAGAAAATTGAATCGATGGACCAGCGAACAGACTAAATATGATTGAAATTACACCATTTTCCCCAAAAATCAAACTATGAAGCACTTTATAGTCCATAAACAAAGCAGGCAGAGAGACTTGTGGTGTTCCTGAAGAGTGAGGTTGGCCCAGTTGGGAGAGGTTTAGTGCAGTGACTCTGTTCTCCACAAGATGGCGTTGCCTAGCTTACTGGGGTGGATTGTTGTGGCGCTTGTAGGTGTGTATACACATGTGCGGGAGGGGTAAAAATGGCATCACCCAGCTACCCAGTCTCTAGTATTGGAACTCTGTCCTCCCCAACCAGCAATGGCACACCCATCCTTTGTTTCTGGCTTCCATCCATTCCCTGCTTTTACACTGGCCGTGACCAAGCCATCAGGTTGCCAGATGGCACCTCCCTCCTGAGTTTTATCTCAGATGTGGCTATGTTTCCCAACCCCTCACTTCTGAGGGACTGTGGCTTTTACCTACTCAGACCTTCTGCGGCCCAAGTAATGGGCCGGGTGCTGGCCGCACCCAGGAACATTCGCAGGACTGTGCTGCTGCCAATGCCAGAGACTGTGGCTTGGTGCCAGCCCGCCCCAGAAAAAGTTCATTCGATCGTGTAGCAGTAGCGTTTCAGGGATTATGGAAAATCACAACATACATCTGGCACCAGGCTTCACCCTTAATGATGCTGTTCCAGGACCAGCGAATGTGGCCATTCTCCAGAGTTTGCTGGGACCTTTGCCTATGGGGTGGCTGCACAGCCTCTACCAAATGTCTTCCCAGCAGGGGAACCACCTCTCCCCGTGTGGCCCAAGGACCCTCTGGACCTCACTCTCCTTCTGAGGATTTGCCCTTCCCACCAGAGCACCACCAGGTATTGAGCTGTGCAGTTTCAGGCTCTACACTCCCCCTGTTTATAGAGTCTTATGGAACTCAAACCCTCTCCTTTCTCCTTTCTCCTTTTTTAGTTCAGTCCCTGAAGCTGTTTCCACTCTTCCACTTTCTCTCCAGCTGCTTTGCGGGGGTGGAAAGGTGCTTTTCCCATACTCTCCCCCTGTCTCTGTCCTCTCTCTGCAAGCAAAAACAGCTCCTTGCCCTTTGCGTCTTCTCTCTCCCCCAGTTCACCTCTCCACGCGAGGAGTTCTGTGAGTTCTGTGGTTCAGGTTGTGCAGATTGTTGTGTTCATCCTCAAATCAGTTTTCTAGGTGTTCAGGATGATTTAGTGTTGATCTGGCTGTATTTCTTGGATGCAAGACACAAAAAAACTTCCATGCTCTTTCACCATCTTGGCTCCTCCCTCTCTAACGCTTTCTTTTAAGGTTCAAGGATTAGTGGGAAACAGATTTTGAATATCAATAGTCCTTCTATGAAAACATCTTGAGTCCTTTAAATTGCAAAGGTTTTTATTGATTCTTAATTTCCTGTATAATATTTCCTTCTGGTTAAAAAAAAAAAAAAAACTGCAAGATTGAGCCCCGCACTGGGCTCTACGCTGAATGTGAGGAGCATGCTTGGGATTCTCTCTCCCTCTCTCTGCCCCTCCCCACCATGTGCACACCCACTCCTCCCTGTCTCTAAATAAGTAAACATTAAAAAAAAGATAGAGTGATTGTTATCTTTACCTGAATCATTACCCATTTCCCTGACTTTGTGCTATAAAGACATTTGTCATAGAATCCACATTTTATTGTACTGATTTATTTAGATGAGTATTACCAGCGCCAGCCCCTTCTCAGAACAAACACCCTATTTTATTCATCTAAATACTCCTTGTGCCTACACCAGTGCCTACCACATAGGAAGAACTCAATGAAAGTTTATTGATGAATTAATAAATGAATGGATTATGATTCTTAGGCTTCAGTAGGTACTTTCTCTTCAATGATTACTGTTACCACCTTTCAATTCAATTCTGCTGTGGGCTCATGGCAGTTCTCCCTCTCAGAGTCAGACACAGATTACATATAACTGTGTCTTCTCATAACAAATCAGGACCATGATTTTGTCAATCTGTCCATTTTTAATTTTTTGTTTTGTGCTGTCACTATTTTTTGTTTGTTTATTTTGAGAAAGAGAGAACACATGTGGGGGAGAGGTACAGAGAGAGAGGGAGAGAGAGAATCCTAAGCAGGCTTTATGCTGTCAGCATGGAGCCCCATGCAGGGCTCAGTCCCACAACCCTGAGATCATGACCTAAGCTGAAACCAAGAGTCAGACCCTTAACTAATGGAGCCACCCAGGTGCTGCTGTGTTGTCACTTTACAGAGAAGGTGGGGGGAGGTAAATATAACAGAGAGAAAAAAAATCATAAAGCACATATGGTCAATTTAAGAACTGTTTTAAAATGGACACCCCTGTAATCACTACCCAAGTCAAGAAGAAAACATTGCCTGACGCCAAAAACTCAAGTGCTTCCCCCAACTGCAACTCCCTCTCTTCTTCTAAAATTAGCTACCATCCTGACTCTTTGGTAATCACTTCTTTGCTTTTCTCTATAGTCTTCCCTCCTAAGCATTAATTTCTGAATACTATACTCTACTGTTCCCTGTTCTTTGAACTTGGTGTAAATGAAATCACAAAGTATATTTTCTTTTGTGTCTGTCTCCTTTAAAATAATAAATTACATTAATTTCACTTGGAATCAAGGTTTTTAGCATAATAAATGCAATTATAAAATAAAGGAAGCTGAGTAAAAACCATGTGATGCTAAATTCAAATCAGAAACATCAATATGAACTCATGATGTATTTTTTCTTTGGAGAGTATACATCTCCTAGCTATGCCCATTGAAAAAGGCCTATAAATAATGATCAACCTAGAAGCAGTATATCATCCTTGAACCCATATCTCTAAGTACTATTTCCTATTAAAAGGAACCAGGGATCATTGAAAAATGACTTATTCCAGATCTGAGGCAGGAAATGTACAAGATGAGCTTGATATCAAAGCAAAGAAACTGTCAACATCAGATTCAAGTAAAAAGGACACAGCCAATTTGAGAGTCTTCCATGGGTCAATAAAGAGGAAATTTGAGGATCAAAATTAATTTTGATAATTAATAACAATAGATTGAAACATAAAATTTTGTGAAAAATCATGAATCATGAATCTTGAAGGGTTGCTAGAGGGTCAATTTATTATGCTGAAACTAAAAAATTAAAGAGAAAGAATCAGGCATTCCTGTATAAATTGTGTTTCCTGGAAACCAATGGTTGAATAAAGTTCTTTACAACTACCAAATGCATTAAAATGACACAATTAGAATATCACTATTTTCTGAGTCCTGTTGAAAAATGAATCTGAGCAATAAATATCAACTGTTGCTAAAAAGATTAGGTAAAAGGCTAATGATGAACTTTATAATAGATAGTTAAGGTGACAATATCTTAACACATTGATCAGTCTTAGCATCACATAAAGAGAGATATGTAGATAGTATGTGGTTCTTGATGGAATGGCCTACATACTAAACACTGTGTGTGAAATATTAGCATCCTTCTTACGTTAAATCTGCTCAGACTTCTGGATATAAATAAAAGACTACAAGAAATACAAATAACAGGAATATTGGATTATAGAAAATACAGAGAAAGGATGATATTAAATATTAACAAAATCAAAATATGGAAAATTCTATAGAACAAATATTTTTTTTTCAAAAAATAAATGACAACATAAAAATGAGGGCACAAAACCTGTAGATCAAAAGAATCTTAAGAGGTACATCAGTCAGATCCAATGGGTGAGACCTGTTTATATTGCGACTCAAATAAAGCAGCAGTAAAATAAAACATTTATTGGATAATAGAAGACAATGTGAATTCTGCTTAAATATTTGATGGTATTTGGGAATTATTAATTTTAAGGGGGTGAGAATGGTTTTATGGTTTGCTTTATTTTATTATAGTTTTTGTCCTATTTTCGATTTTAGAAATTCTTTAGATGGTGGAAGAATGAGGTGCTGACCTAAATAACTTTGTAAATGAGTGGAGTATGTAAAACTAAAAACAAAAGAAATTGCCCATGAGAACTATGTTTTAATTGATGAAGTTATTTCCCATGGAAGTTGGGTTAACAATTTGGAAACCACCATACGAATATACTGCAATTAAATCAGTAACGTAAAATGGGTGGCAGATGGTGGGAGACAGGATTCTCACTGTTGGAGGAGAGGCTACAAAGGGGAAAAGATAAGAATGATCTATGTGGTAATGAATTTGAGTTTGAGACATCAGTATGAATTCATTTTAGCTTAATATACAAATAGTTACTACAGAAATACTTACAGATATACATTTTGTTGTTCTGTCAGCTGAGAGAACCCTGAAACAGTGATACTCCAGTAGTAATAAACACATCTAGAGCCTAGATCTAACTTTCTAGTACCATTCTCCAAAAATAAATAAATAAATAAATCCAAAAGTGATGATTCTAAGACTGGGGCAGGAAATATATAAGAGAAGACTGAAGCATAGTAAGGAAGTGTTTAAACAAATGAACAAAAAGCCCCACTATGATAGCAATATGTCAAAGGGACACAGAAGTCAACTGAAAGAACTCTCAATGGATGAAGCTGGAATAATTTGACCAACAAAATAAAAAAGTTAGTATTGGATTATAACTCAAGATATAAATATCCATGATTACATACTGATATAAATAAAAGATTGAATAAATAAATATGAAAGAATAGACAAATCTCCTCAGAGGAGAATTTCAAATAACTTATGTAGATATTTCACTTCAAGAAGGTGGAGCATAATTCCCCACTCATTAAATGTGGGTTGCATACAACGTACTCTTTTCAAAGAGTATGAAAACTGGGGAAAGGAGTGACTTCACGGCAAAGAAACCTGACAACACTACCTCAGTCAGGTGATGAAGGTTAAGAGCAATGATATGTTGATAGTACATACCATTGATCCACTCATATGATAAGAATGGCACTTTACCTCTGTAGCCTCCCCCTCCAAATCCCATAGTCCCAGTCTAATTTTGAAAAAACACCAAAAATTAAGAAATCAATTAAGAAATTAAGAAATATTCTAGGGGCGCCTGGGTCACTCAGTCAGTTGAGCATCCAACTCTTGATTTTGACTCAGGTCATGATCTCAGGGTCTTGAGATTGAGCCCCACGTGGGGCTTTCAGAGCCTGCTTGGGATTCTCTCTCTCCCTCTGTCTCTTCCCCTCCCTCTTTCTCTTTCAACATAAATAAGTAAACATTTTTTTAAGAAAAAGAAATATTCTCTCTCCCTCTGTCTCTGCCCCTCCCTCTCTCTTTTTCAAAATAAATAAATAAACATTTTTTTAAAAGAAATATTCTGCAAAACACCTGACCAATATTTCTCAAAACTGTCAAGCTTTTCAAAAACCAGAGAGTGTTTGAGAAACTGTCACAGTCACGAGGAGACTGTAAGGAGACATGGTAAGTAAGGAGACATGGTAGCTAAATTTAATGCTCTGTATAGGATCCTAGAACAAAAAATATACATAAGGCAAAAACTAGGAAATCTGAATAAACCATGGACTCTAATTAATAAAAATGTATCAGTATTAAAATTCAAATTTCATATGAATATAAAATGTTACTAATAGAAAAAACTGAGTATAGAGTATATGGAAACTCTCTGCACTAAATTTGCAAATTTTCTGTAAACCAAAATGCTTCCAAAATTAAATATTTATTAAGACAAAAAGAAACATGCAGGAAACAAATAAAAAATCCTTAGAGAATTATTCTGAAATGAAATGTCTAGGATTTGCCTTAAAATAATCCAGTTGGGGGAGGAAGGACTGGGAGTGATAGGAAGTGGGAAGAGGTATAGATAAACAAGATTGGCCAAGAGTTGATAATTAAGCTGGGATTATGAGTATATGAGAGGTCACCATATTTTTCTAAGGTAAATGTTGTTTTTGTATTCCCATAAAGGGAACCACTATTCATCATTTATTTGAGCAATATTGGGAGATAAATGTATGATTTTTTGGTCAAGTAAGTAGTCACATGTTTCTCAGTAAACATGTGGTATTCAGAATCAGGAGCATACCCTCCTGTCCTGAGACATAGCGACTGCCTGGTATGTCTGAGTCTAACGCCCTGAATTTCCCACTCAGCAGATCATGGTCATGATGCTTTCAAACCACACAGAGCACTCCTGCCTAAAAAAAAAAAAAAAAAAAAAAAAAAAAAAAAAAAAAAAAAAAAAAAAAAAAAAAAAGATGGACATTCATTTACTCTTGAATTGGTAGATATTCCAGAAGATCCAATAGAGGCCATTTTGATTTTCAGTTTGTAAGAAATTTTGTATCATGAGTCTTAACCAGATTAACACACTCTAACACATTTCCTGCAACATGTATGTTTTATAGGTTTTACTTTAACCTTTACAGTTAAATCCATATAAAAATGTTATAAGACAAGAGAGTGATATCCCATATCTACCCTATGGAGAAAATACTTCTGTTTTTATAACTTCTGTCTAGACAGCTATATGTTTTTCAGTTGCTGAACTTCCTTGTTCTTTTAATATAAAATACTTCTTTTTTTAATATAATTTATTGTCAAATTGGCTTCCATACAATACCCAGTGCTCATCCCAACAAGTGCCCTCCTCAATGCCCATCACCCACTTTCCCCTCTCCCCCACCCCCTATCAACCCTCAGTTTGTTCTTTGTATTTAAGAGTCTCTTATGGTTTGCCTCCCTCACTCTCTGTAACTATTTTTTCTCCCTTCCCTTCCCCCATGGTCTTCTGTTAAGTTTCTCAAGATCCACATATGAGTGAAAACATATGATATCTGTCTTTCTCTGACTGATTTATTTCATTTAGCGTAATACCTTTCAGTTCCATCCATGTTGCTGCAAATGGCGGGATTTCATTCTTTCTCACTGCCAAGTACTATTGCATTGTATATATAAACCACATCTTCTTTGTCCATTCATCAGTTGATGGACATTTAGGCTCTTTCCATAATTTGGTTATTGTTGAAAGTGCTGCTATAAACATTGGGGTGCATGTACCCCCATGCATCAGCACTCCTGTATCCCTTGGGTAAATTCCTAGCAGTACTATTGCTGGGTCATGGGGTAATTCTATTTTTAACTTTTTGAGGAATCTCCATACTGTTTTCCAGAGCAGTTTCACCAGTTTGCATTCCCACCAACAGTGCAAGAGGGTTCCCATTTGTCCACATCCTCGCCAGCATCTATAGTCTCCTGATTTGTTCATTTTAGCCACTCTAACCAACGTGAGGTGGTATCTCAGTGTGGCTTTGATTTGTATTTCCGTGATGATGAGTGACGTTGACCATTGTTTCATGTGTCTGTTGGCCATCTGGATGTCTTCTTTGGAAAACTGTTTATTCATGTCTTCTGCCCATTTCTCCACTGGATTATTTGTTTTTTGGGTGTGGAGTTTGGTGAGTTCTTTATAGATTTTGGATACTAGCTCTTTATCCAATATGTCATTTGCAATTATCTTTTCCCATTCCGTCGGTTGCCTTTTAGTTTTGTTGATTGTTTCCTTTGCAGTGCAGAAGCTTTTTTATATTGATGAGGTTCCAATAGTTCATTTTTGCTTTTAATTTCCTTGCCTTTGGAGATGTGTCAAGTAAGAAATTGTTGAGGCTGAGGTTGTTGCCTGCTTTTTCCTCTAGGCTTTTGATGGTTTCCTGTCTCACATTCAGGTCCTTCATCCAATTTGAGTTTATTTTTGTGAATGGTGTAGGAAATTGGTCTAGTTTCATTCTTCTGCATGTTGCTGTCCAGTTCTCTCAGCACCATTTGTTAAAGAGACTGTCTTTTCTCCATCGGATATTCTTTACTGCTTTGTCAAAGATTAGTTGGCCATACATTTTTAGATCCAATTCTGGGTTCTCTATTCTATCCCATTGGTCTATGTGTCTGTGTTTTTGTGCCAATACCATACTGTCTTGATGATTACAGCTTTGTAGTAGAGGCTAAAGTCTGAGATTGTGATGCCTCCCACTTTGGTTTTCTTCTTCAGTATTACTTTGGCTATTCAGGGTCTTTTGTCGTTCCATATAAGTTTTAGGAGTGTTTGTTCTAGCTTTGAGAAGAATCACTGATGCAATTTTGATTGGGATTACACTGAATGTGTAGATTACTTTCAGTAGTATTGACATTTTAACAATATTTATTCTTCCAGTCCATGAGCATGGGATGTTTTTCCATTGCTTTGTGTCTTCTTCAATTTCCTTCATAAGCTTTCTGTAGTTTTCAGCATACAAATCTTTTACATCTTTAGTTAGATTGATTCCTAGGTATTTTATGGTCCTTGGTGAAATTGTAAATAAGATCAGTTTCTTTATTTCTCTTTCTGTTGCCTCATTATTTGTGTATAAACCTGCAACCAATTTCTCTACATTCATTTTGTACCCTGCAATTTTGCTGAATTCATGTGTCAGTTCTAGCAGACTTTTGGTGGAGTCTTTTGGGTTTCCATGTAGAGTATCATGTCATCTGCAAAAAGTGAAAGTTTGACTTCTTTACCAATTTTGATGCCTTTTTTTTTCTTTGTTGTTTGATTGCTGATGCTAGGACTCTCAACACTATGTTAAACAACAGCAGTGAGAGTGGACATCCCTGTCGTGTTCCTGATCTCAGGGGGAAAGCTCTCAGTTTTTCCCCATTGAGGTTGATATTAGCTGTGGGCTTTTCATATATGGCTTTTATGATATTTAAGTATGTTCCTTCTATCCCAACTTTCTTGAGGGTTTTTATTAAGAAAGGATGCTGTATTTTGTCAAATGCTTTTTCTGCATCGATTGACAGGATCATATGATTCTTATCCTTCCTTTTATTAATGTGATGTACCATACTGATTGATTCTCGAATATTGAACCAGCCCTGCAGTCCACCTGATCATGGTGAATAATTCTTTTCATATGCTGTTGAATTCGACTTTCTAGTTTTTTGTTGAGAAATTTTGCATCCATGTTCTTCAGGGATATTGGCCTGTAGTTCTCCTTTTTTGTTGGGTCTCTGTCTGGTTTGTGAATCAAAGTAATGCTGGCTTCATAGAATGAGTTTGGAAGGTTTCCTTCCATTTCTATCTTTTGGAACAGCTTGAGAAGGATAGGTATTAACTCTGCTTTAAATGTCTGTTAGAATTGCTCAGGGAAGCCATCTGGTCCTGGACTCTTATTTGTTGGGAGATTTTTGATAACTGATTCAATTTCTTCACTAGTTATGGTCTGCTCAAATTTTCTATTTCTTCCTGTTTGAGTTTTGGTAGTGTGTGGACGTTTAGGAATTTGCCCATTTTTCCAGGTTGTTCGGTTTGTTGGCATATCATTTTTCATAGTATTCCCTGATAATTGCTTGTATTTCTGAGGGATTGGTGGTAATAGTTCCATTTTAATTCATGATTTTATCTATTTGGGTCATCTCCCTTTTCTTTTTGAGAAGCCTGGCTAGAGGTTTATCAATTTTGTTTATTTTTTCAAAAAACTAACTCTTCATTTCATTAATCTGTTCTACTATTTTTTTGGAGTCTATATTATTTATTTCTGCTCCGATCTTTATTATTTCTCTTCTTCTGCTGGGTTTGGGCTGTCTTTGCTGTTCTGCTTCCAGTTCATTTAGGTGTGCTATTAGATTTTGTATTTGGGATTTTTCTTGTTTCTTGAGATAGGCCTGGATTACAATGTATTTTCCTCTTAGGACTGCCTTTGCTGCATCCCAAAAGATTTGGATTGTTGTGTTTTCATTTTCATTTGTTTTCATCTATCTTTTAATTTGTTGTTTAATTGCCTGGTTGACCTATTTGTTCTTTAGTAGGATGTTCTTTAACCTCCATGCTTTTGGAGGTTTTCCAAACTTTTCCTGTGGTTGATTTCAAGTTTCATAGCATTGTGATCTGAAAGTGTGCATGGTAATATCTCAATTCTTTTATATTCATTGAGGGCTGTTTTGTGACCCAGTATGTGATCTACCTTGGAGAATGTTCCATGTGCACTCGAGAAGAAAGTATATTCTGCTTTAAGATGAAAAGTTCTAAATATATCTGTCAAGTCCATCCAGTCCAGTGTATCATTCAGAACAATTGTTTCTTTATTGATTTTCTGTCTAGATGATCTGTCCATTGTTGTAAGTGGAGTATTAAAGTCCCCTGCAATTACCACATTCTTATCAATAAGATTGCTTATGTTTGTGACTGTTCTATATACTTGGGTGCTTCTGAATTTGGTGCATAGACATTTATAATTGTTAGCTCTTCCTAATGGATAGACACCATAATTACTATATAATGTCATTCTTCATCTCTTGTTACAACCTTTAGTTTAAAATCTAGTTTGTCTGATATAAGTATGGCTACTCCAGCTTTCTTTTGACTTCCAGTAGCATGATAGATGGTTTTCCATCACCTCACTTTTAATCTGAAGGTGTCCTCAGGTCTAAAATGGTCTCTTGTAGACCGAAAGTAGATGGGTCTTGTTTTTTATCCATTCTTATACTCTATGTCTTTTGGTTGGAGCATTTAGTCCATTTACATTCAGTGTTATTATTGAAAGATATGGGTTTAGAGTCATTGGGTTATCTGTAGGTTTCATGCTTGTAGTGATGTCTCTGGTACTTTGTGGTCCTTGTAACATTCCACTCACAGAGTCCTCCTTAGGATCTCTTGTAGGGCTGGTTTAGTGGTTATGAATTCCTTCAGTTTTTGTTTGTTTGGGAAAACCTTTATCTCTCCTTCTATTCTGAGTAACAGGCTTGCTGGATAAAAGATTCTTGGCTGCATATTTTTTCTGTTCATCACATTGACGATTTCCTGCCATTCCTTTCTGGCCTGCTAAGTTTCAGTAGATAGGTCTGCTACTACCCTTATGTGTCTACCTTTGTATGTTAAGGCCTGCTTATCCCCAGATGCTTTCAGAATTCTCTCTTTATCCTTGTATTTTGCCAGTTTCACTATGATATGTCATGCAGAAGATTGATTCATGTTACATCTGAAGGGAGCTCTCTGTGCCTCCTGGATTTCAATGTCTGTTTCCTTCCCCATATTGGGGAAGTTCTCAGCGATGATTTGTTCAAGTACACCTTTGGGCCCTTTCTCTCTCTTCTTCTTCTTCTGAAATGCCTATGATACGGATATTGTTCCATTTCACTAATCACTTGATTCTCTAATTCTCCCTTCCTGATCCAGAATTTTTTATCTCTTTTTCTCAGCTTCCTCTTTTTCCAGAATTTTATCTTCTATTTCACCTATTCTCCCCTCTGCCTCTTCAATACACACTGTGACTGCCTCCATTTTATTTTGCACCTAATTTATAGCGTTTTTAAATTAATCATTACTATTTTTTAGTTCCTTGATCTCTGCAGCAACAGATTCTCTCCTGTCTCTGATGCTTTTTTCAAGCCCAGCAATTAATCTTATAACTATTATTCTAAATTCTTGTTCAGTTGTATTGATTATATCTGTTTTGATCAATTCTTTAGCTGTCATATCTTCCTGGAATTTCTTTTGAGGAGAATTCTTCCATTTCATCATTTTGGCTACTTTTCTGTCCCTTATGTGTTTTAAAAGCTTGTTATGTGCTCTGCACCTGTGAGCACTGCTATATTAAAGGGGGATCATATACTGTCCAGGGCTTAGTCCTTCAGGAGGTGTTTTTTGGAGTGTTACTTGCTCTCTGTTGTTGTGACTTTGGTTATTTTATTTCCCTACTCATAGTGACTTTGGACCCTCCACCAAGTGTGCTTTGATTTGTTCCTTGAAGTAGCCCTGGGAAGGAAGACAAACAGAAAAACAAACAGAAAACAAAAACACGAAAACACAAAGGGAAAAAAAAAGAAAGAAGGAAAGAAAAAGAAAAGAAAAAAAAATCAAAAACCCAGAAACATCATCTACAAGTGAAGAACAGGGTAGAGGCAGTGCTAATGGAAGAGCACATACAAAGAGGGAAATACAGGGGTGGGGAAAAATTAAAAATAAACATTTACCAGTCAGAGACTAAAGGGCTTAATCCAGAGAGAAAGTAAAGAAGGAAGTGTAGAAGACATATCAAAAGAATGGGTTAAATATGTCTGCTTAAACAAACCAACAACCAGAGTAACCAGACTTGAAGATGGAAGAGATAAGAAGGAGAAATAGAAGGAAGAATATCTATGTAATAAGAATTGCCTGAGAATTAAAGCAGGCAATGCAGCGGCACTGGTCTGGAGGAGGGACCATCTGGTTCCTCAGCGACTATCCCACTCTAGTAGATAAGCAGTTACTAGGCACAGAGGGGAGTTGTTTGGTGTAGGCGGGTCCTGCCTCCACTGTGGGCCTCAGGGACCCATCCCTGAGGCCCCGCCTTGGTGGTGGTAGGGAGAAAAATGGCGACCCCCCAGTCTCTCCTCCTCGGACCTGGTGTCCCAAACCGCTCTGTATGAGCCGTCCTCACTGTGCTGTGGGTGCTAACGAGGCAGTTTATCTGGCTCCACCAACTCCCATTCCCTGACACATGGCTGGTATTCAGACTCCTGCTCTGTGTGCCCCAGTACTGGGGAAGTACAGTTCCCTGATATGTGGTCCCCAGACAGGCTTTGTCCTGTCCCGCAGCACTCCAGGGAGGGGATGGCTTTCTCCTACTGTGTACTGTGCCCCTGACCTAGCCACTGACCCCGGGGCTGGCTCCCCTCCTCCCCAGGTGAGTGAACAGGGCAGCCAGCCCCAATCCGGAAAAAGCCCCTCAGTTAGAGGCTGGCTCTTTCTCCATCCCAGTCTGACGTTTTTCTCTTGTCCAGATACAGTCCTATGCTTCCTCAGCTGCTCTTTCTCTTCCCTCTCTCTCTTCCCTTTGTCTCTCTGCAGGAGGGGATCCCTCCCTTCTGTTCATTTTATCTCTCACAGTTTACAGTCATGTATTTATGGCCTGTCAGGTTGTCCCGGTGTATCCCTGGTAGGGACTCAGTCTCTTTTCCTCCCAGACTCTTGGGGTTCAAAGTCCTTTGACTTCAACACTTCTTTGTTTGAAAGAGTCAGGAAGTTCGTATCCCCCTACTTCTCCACCATGTTGGCCCCTTCTTTGATATAAAATACTTCTAAAGGAGCATTTTTATATGCTACAAAATGACTCATTACTGGTGTTGGAGCAACTTACTTCATAATTCAGGTAAGACTATATCCTAAATAAAACAATATATTTTATTATGCTGTTTTTTTTCTCTCATAGTTACCATTTTTTTTTTAATGCATGACTTAAAGTAGATTTATTCTAAATATTCATTTAAATGTGTGTTTCTTCTATAGGGACTAATAAAATTAATAAAATTTAACACTGTAGACTTTTGTCAAATGCTTTGGTGAATTATTATAAAATAATGCATAAATGACCTTTTAGGATGACATAATCAGCAGAATCTGGGAGTCAGAATAATGTATATTTTGTGCAGAATGTACTTCACATAATTTTAGTTCTGTGGAGTATTAATAAATATTATTTGCTGAGGTGGAGGGAAGTCCTGAGGTCAAATAAGTGTAGAAAACATTGTGTAAACCAGTTTTTTACTGTAGGACCTTTAACATACTGATGGAGATCATGACTCTTAAAGCAAGGGAGATGGCCTACTGCATTTCTTAGATTGATTTGACCATAGAACATTTTTTTTCCTGAGTCACCTTAAAGTACTGCCATAATAATGGAAACAGAAGAGGGACAGGTTGGGGAAGGGAGGTGGGCACATGTTCTTCTGGCATTGAAATTTCAAACTGCACTGAAATTCTAATTCTGTTACTTCTAAATAGGATAATGTTAGGCAATTGGTCCATTCTAAGCTTCATCTTAATCTTTAAATAAATACGAAAATATCTAATTTGCCTGGTTTTCATAAGGATTACAAATAATTTAGATGAGTTTTCTTTTAGGTTGTAATGTAAAAGGCTGTAGCCAAGCATAATTTTTGCTATACCAAGTACAGGAAATTGAAAAAGCTAAAATAAATACATAAATAAATACATAAATGGATGCAAAGAGGTCTAAAGGAATTAAATTCCAGATAGGGAAGAATCATTTCCTCCCTGGTAGCATTTGCTGAGTTTGGGATAGATGGGTAGATGATTGAGCTCACCATAAGAAAAGGAATTCTTTTGAGGGAAAGGTTATTCTAAGAGAATCTAAAATAGACACATGAGTTTGAGTGATATCTTAGCATCTAGAGGATCCCCTCAAAAGAATAAGCAGTACTCCCCACCAATCGGTCTTTACCTCCAAGTTTTTTATAAATGATGGGCAGTTTGAGAAGCTAGGGCACTGGTGAAAAAGGTAAAGAAAGATCTCCATCGTCCCATAGTGATTAAATCCCAAAGTCAGAGACAGGGAACACATGTATTGAACACAGAACAGATCTCATTCTCAATACATTTGAAACCAGATGGGAACTAAAGCAACCTAAAACTATAATATTCCCCTCCCAATTCAATTACTGATGGAAGTGAAGTGAATAGACCCTCAACCTTGCTGCCTGATAGAGGAAAAAGTGTGCCCTACCTGGACAGAAATATCTTTCTGTCAATATCTAACACCTTTTTATATAATGTCCAGCATAAAATTTTTAAAATTCAAAATAAAAAAAAGACATGCAAAGGAGCAAGAAAATGTGACTTGCAATCAAGAAAATAATAGAAGCAGAGGCACCTGGGTGGTCAGTCGGTTAAGCATCTGACTTCCACTCAGGTCATGATCTGCTAGTAAATGAGTTAGAGCCCCACGTAAGGCTCTGTGCTGACAGCTCAGAGCCTGGAGCCTACTTTGGATTCTGTTCCCCTCTCTCTCTGCCCCTTCCCCACTTGCACATGCATGCACATGCTCTCTCTAGCTCACTCTCTTTCAAAAATAAACATTTTTAAAAATTTTTTTAAAAAGAAAATAATAGAAGCAAATCTATAGATTTTCAGAAGTTGGAATTAACTGACATATCAAGATAACTATTATAAATATTGTAAATAAAATAGAGGAAAGGATGGACAAAATGGATAAAAATATGAAGAATTTAAGCAGAGAAATGAAATCTCTGAAAAGAGCCAAATGAACTTTGTAGAACTATACCATATAGGAAATTATGATTCTACGGAATGATTCAGTGAATTCAAAGGCAGCTCAAAATAAATTATTCACACTGAATCACAAGTAGGAAAAGATTTTTTTTTTAAAAAAAGAAAAGACACGGTCAAATGGTCTACCATATGTGTGATTAGAGTTCTAGAAGAAGACGAGAGAAGGAATGGGGAAAAGAAATATTTGAAGAGATAATGTCTATGAATTTTCCCAAGCTGATGAAGGACACCACCACAGATGCAAGAAGCTCAATGAATTCCAAATAAAATGAATACAAAGGAAAAATTCTAAGAACATTATACTTAACTATTAAAAACTAAAAATAAAAGAAAGTTTTTAAAGTAGCCAAAGTAAAAGGATACATCTTCAAGGGAAAAATTATATGAATGATGGAGGCCAAAAGACAATTAAATGACATCTTTAAAGCACTGGAAGAAAAGTAAAAGAAAACTGCCAACCTAGAATTCTTTACCCAGTAAAAATATGTTTCAGAAGTAAAGGTGAAATAAAGACATTTTCAAACAGACCAAAACTGAGGGAATTTTTCACCAGCATACCTATAATATAAAAAAAAATTCTAGGGGCACCTGGGTGGCTCAGTCAGTTAAACGTCTGACTTCAGCTCAGGTCATGATCTCATGGTTTGTGAGTTTGAGCCCCACATCAGTCTCTGAACTGACAGTGCATAGCCTGCTTGGGATTTTTATCTCTCCCTCTCCCTCTGCCCCTCCCCTGCTTGTTCTCTCTCTCTCTCTCTCTCTCTCTCTCTCTTAAATAAATAAACTTATTTTTAAAAATTCTAAAATAAGTTCTTCAGCATGAAAGTAAATTATTCCAAATAGAAGTGTGGAATTGTTTTAAAAAAGAATAAAGACCTCCAGATATGGATAAAGGTAAAAGACTAATTCTTTTAAAACTTTTTAGAAGACTAGTGACTACTGAAAACAACAAAATGATAGGGGCTTCTGGATAGCTCAGTCTGTTAAGCGTCTGACTTCAGCTCGGGTCATGATCTCTCAGTTCATGAATTTGAGCCCCGCATTGGGCTCTGTGCTGACAGCTCAGAGTCTGGAGCCTGCTTGGGATTCTGTGTCTCCCTCTCTTTCTCTGCCCCCTCTCCCTAGTGCGCGTGCGCTCTCTCTCTCTCTCTCTCTCTCTCAAGAATAAATAAACATTAAAAAAAATTTTTAATGATAGAAACAATACATGAAGTGGAGTTTATAATATAGGTAGAAGTAAAATACAAGATAAAAATAGCCCCCAAAAAGGCCATTATAAAATAAGGGAAATTTTAGAGATTTTTACATTGTTCATTAGGTGGTAAAATAGTCCTGAAAGACTCTAATAAATTAAGGATGCATATTATAATCTCTAGAGCAGTGATTTCCTGAGTATAGCCCCAGACCAGTTATATCCACATCACCTAGAAACTTGTTAGAAATGAAGTCTTGATTCCTATCCCAGATTTACAAATCAGAAACTCTCGAGGTTGATCCCAGCAGTGTTTTAAAAAGGCTTCCAGATGTTTCTAAAGCAAACTAAAGCTTAAGCATCTCTGTGCTAGACGTGGTAAGACAGCTGAGAGGGAAATCTTCCCAATGGTAGAGCTGTGCAGCTGGTCATTCACTTTGGGTGGAAGGAGAAGTGCCCCAAGGTGAGAATATATAGAGATGCCACAGCAGTGGCCAATAGCCTGATTATCTACTTAGGAAACTGGAAGGAAAAAACTGGAAGATCAGAGACAAGGAGGTTTGTGGATAGACATACAAAGATAATAGCATAAAGTGTCAAGACTTGTGTATTACATGTGGGTACTGGCTAGAAAGTATCTACCATGGAAAAAGCCCTGAATAGCCAAGAAAACAAATGACTAGCCACTTGATCTTCTAGCCAGTCTTGTCATCAGTCACCCAGAGTAGGTATGATGGACACATGAACAGAGTGGACATGGTGGCAGAAACAGAAGCTATGTGTGAGCCCAAGAGCATGGACCCTGCTTACCAATCCCAAATAGCTACTGCTGACTTTGAATATTTAACTTGTCAGCAATAAAACAACAGTGAAGCCCCAGTATGGCATCATTCCTTGGAGAAATCAACCAGCCACTTAGTAACAAGTTGGCTACATGGATCTTCTCCATGTTGAAAAGACCAGCCATTCACCTTCACAGGAATAGATACATTATTTCAGGTATATGTTTCCCTTTCCTCCCTTCAGAGTTTCAGCCAGGACCACTATCAGGGGTTTATGGAGCACCTCAACCCTAAGCCTGGAAACCCACACAACAAGGCATCCAACCGGAAGACCTACTTCACCATGAAAGTAATGTGGAAGGGAGCCCACAACCACGGGAACCGCTGATCACTTCACATATTACACCATTCAGAGGTAGTTGGCTTCATAGAATGCTGGGATGGCCTACTCTTAGGTAACAAAAGATCTTTTGTCATTTTTACTCATTCAAATGGCATATTTTGCCATGAGAATTCAAGAAGCAGAGAGTACCGAAATACAGAGAGAACAGAATGAGGTAATGACAGAGAAGCAGACACAAGACAATGAGTGTGTCCTGACAAGTCTATAGTTTCCAGATTTTATGTTAGCCACAGCCCTCTGTTTCTTGACAATAAATTCCCCCTACCCCATCCACTTTTTTTTACATAAGCATTCCTGACTTGGTTTCTATTACTTGCAAGTTAAGGATATTGTCCAATACAATAAACTCCAAAGAGGCAAACTTTTCACATGAAGAACATCTAATAAATAATATAGCTGTCCCCAAAATGGAAAGAACTTCTCTTATCATTTTTAGATTTAGACCGCCCCTCAGTATGTAAAAGAGATATTATAGGGACGCCTGGGTGGCGCAGTCGGTTAAGCGTCCGACTTCAGCCAGGTCACGATCTCGCGGTCCATGAGTTCGAGCCCCGCGTCAGGCTCTGGACTGATGGCTCAGAGCCTGGAGCCTGTTTCCGATTCTGTGTCTTCCTCTCTCTCTGCCCCTCCCCCGTTCATGCTCTGTCTCTCTCTGTCCCAAAAATAAATAAACGTTGAAAAAAAAAAAAAGAGATATTATCTATTATAATAAATGGGCCCCTTCCCACTCCAAGATCCTCTGACAAATATCAGAAAATGTTTGATTTGGAAAATAGAGTTGTTTCATGATTTAGGAAATAAAAAATAATGAGTCCCCAAGTGCTCGATAACATTCCACATGAGGATGTGCAAGAATGTATAACATTACAGGGGGGAAAGGTAGGTTCTAAATTTAGAGTTTGTGAGAAATCCAGAACAAAACTGTGCAAGGATTTATCTTTTATTAAATTAATGCACCCCCCAAAAAAAGTCTAGAAGTTAAGTATCTGGGGTGTGAAATATAATAGCAAAACAGCAAATAAAGCAGCCTTTGAATGCACATTATTATTTACTGGCTGAAATGAAAATTTAAAAAAAGATCTCAGAATACATTTAGGCAAAATTCTTTGTTTTGCTTTCCCTTGATATCACTGTCAACAATGCCCTCTAGTGGTAAATTAAGTAGGCACTGAAGAATGGAAAAAATGAAACCTAATTAAGCAGGCCTGTTAAACTCATTGGTAAGATTTTCATGAAAATATGAACTTTTACACTTCCAGTTGGTAACTGAATGTTATATTTGGCAAGAAAATGAATCTTTACAAAGTATCGCAGCGTATACCTTAAAGCACAAGCATCTCAGAGCCAATTTTCCCCTGTGGTTTTCCTGAACATATGCCAAACAGCACATGAAAATAGCCATCTGTAATGTCTTATAGGGGCATTTCTGGGTCATGACTTCCACTGTGCACCTTAAAAGAAAGTAAAATGTACTTTTATTGAGGATGAAATCAATCTCCCAAATACTTCTGCTTCTAAACCCAATTACTTCAAGAATTATAGCTTCAGACAAAAATAGTGGCTTGTTACCACTTTCAAGATTGTATCTGAATTTTGAACTCATCAACCAGACAAAGTTCCTTTGCTTGAAAAATCTTCAAACCACAGCTCTCAACCACTGGGGTAAGCCAGTTAAAACAACACTTACAGTTACAGGAATGAAATTTCTCCAACCTGGCTCAGCAAAGAGTTTCCCAAAGGAACTTCCACTGAAGAAAAAGAATGAAGACAATGTATACTGCTCGCTCCTCTCTAATTCAAACCAGCCAATTGCTGCTTCTAGTCTCTGGCTCAAGATTTCTTTTTCTCTGCGTATTGTTCTCTTTTCGCGCCTCTCCAAGCCTCCTTCCCTCATGCTTCCTAACCATCCTACATTTCCTTCAGTAACTGATTCTGTATGTGATTTTGAGAGACACTTAGACCCTTTTGTGATAACTATATTTGCATGAGAATATTTGCTCTGAATGACTTTGACTAAGGCATTAACCTACTACTCTGTTCTGGGATTTTGTCTATTTAAATAGAAAGAAACACCTCCTCAAATAGCTATGCTGTGGCTAGACAGGGGCCATTAATATTAATATTAATTCCCTAAAAAAGACTACGATGACTACATTCTGTGAATGCTAAACATTTCCTGTTTTTGCATTGCTAACATGGAATCCAAATACTATGTAACATGCCTTTGAGGAATTCTTGCCTTCATCAACCTTAGACAAAATTTTATGAGGCAATCTGAACTTCAATACCATTTTCTCCATTACTATTTCTGGTGTGCCAGAAATACTTCAGCTTTTCGAGTCAGATAAGGGCCTAGATATAAATCCCACCATTGCCGCTGACTTGGCTATGTTGTTCAGCAAGTCATTAACACAAACCAGTTAAGAAGTTGTGCGGGGACTCACAGAGTAATTATCTGACAATTTTACCTACTAAATTTAGCACTAGGCCAAATGAAAAACAATGTATAGATTTCTAGATGGCAGCATATAGTATTTGTGTTTCTCCAAGTATGCCCTCTAGAATGATCCCTAACTTATTTGATCATGGTACTCTTTTTTTTTTTTTTCTCAGAGCATTTCAGAAAACCAAAGTATTTAAAAAAAAAAATCTCTTTAGAATATGGTAGTGTAGGGGAGCCTGAGTGGCTCAGTCAGTTAAGCTTCTGACTCTTGATTTTAGCCCAGGTCATGATCTCATGGGAGATCGAGCCCCGTGTGAGAGTCTGTGCTGACAGTGTGGAACCTACTTGGGACTCTTTCTCTCTCTTCCTCCCTCTGCCCCTCCCCTGCTCGCATGTGCATGCTCTCTCTCTCTCTCTCTTTCTCAAAAATAAATTTAAAAGAAAGAAAGAATATGGTAGGCTAGGTGCTCTGTGGAATTTTTGAAATTCATATTAATATACTTTAAATTTTCTTGGTTGTGCTAGCCACTTTTAGTGGCTACAGTGCTAGGCTCAAGAACTTTTGAATAGCAGTGCCATGTGGCAATGGCTACCATATTGCACAGTGCAGAATTGATCATTCCATTATTGGAAAGCATTCTCTTTTTTTAATGTTTATTTATTTTCAGAGTGAGAGAGAGAGCATGCACATGTGTGAGCAGGGGAAGGACAGAGAGAGGGGGAGAGAGAATCTCAAGCAGGCTCCACACCTAGCATGGAGCCTGACATGGGGCTCGATCTCATCACTGGGAGATCATTACCTTAGCTGAAATAAAGAGTCTGTCACTCAACCAACTAAGCCACCCAAGAGCCCTATTGCAAAGCATTTTATTCGACAACACTGGAGTTTTCCTTATAATCTTATGATCATATTCAAACTCCAGCCTTTAAAAACCCTCACAAAAAATAGTAACTTTACAATAGAAAAACTGTTAACCAACACCTTAACCAAGGGATCAAAGATAACAACCCTGTAATGGTGCAAATAGACATTATCTACCTCCGATGGTGTACATTAAAAAAACACAAAAACAAAAACACAGAATCTCACGTGTGGCATTGCTGCCAATAATAGTTAACCTGAACCACGGGGCGCCTGGGTGGCGCAGTCGGTTAAGCGTCCGACTTCAGCCAGGTCACGATCTCGCGGTCCGTGAGTTCGAGCCCCGCGTCGGGCTCTGGGCTGATGGCTCAGAGCCTGGAGCCTGTTTCCGATTCTGTGTCTCCCTCTCTCTCTGCCCCTCCCCCATTCATGCTCTGTCTCTCTCTGTCCCAAAAATAAATAAACGTTGAAAAAAAAATTAAAAAAAAAAATCGTTAACCTGAACCTAAACATTGGGAAACATCAAACACAAGTTTAAGGATATCCTACAAAATAATTGCCCTGTGCTCTTTAAAATGCCATGGTCATAAAAGACAAAGAAAGGCAAAAGAACTGTACAAGATTAAAGGAGAAAAAGGAGTCAAGACAACTAAATTCAATGCATGATCTTTAAAGAGACCCTTGATCAAGGAAAACAATGACTATAAAGGAAATTATTGGGGCAACTGATAGAATTTAATATTGACTGCGGGTTAGAAAATGATTTTATAAGAATATTAAGTTTCTTGATTTTGATTACATTATAGTCATATAAGAGAAAGTCCTTCATCTTAAGGAACCCTACATTAAAACACTTTAGAACAAAGAAGCACTCTCTGCTTTCCAAATAAGATGGAGAAAGCATACCTCACCCTGCCTCTCCTTCTGAATGCAACTAAAACCCTTGGAGAAGATATCTGGAGCAGCTACCTGAGGACTTTGAAAAGGAAATGGTAGCAAGTTCATTGGGCAAGACAAACAGATCTCTGAGAACCACTAAACTGGGGGTGAGTTTCTCTTTCCTTTAAATCTACTTTTTTTCCAGTGTAGACTCAAAGGCAACATGAAATCCAGAAATATAACAGGTGCATACAGAAAGTGTTCCAGGAGAAACCCTGTCTTTCTTGTCTGATGAGTAGAAAATGGCCTATTATAGGTCAGAAAAAATTGGGGAAATCCTTTGGGTTTTTTTCCCTCTCTTGTCCCAAGCCCTGGCACAGAAGTAACAATAGCTCAGAAAATGCCTCCAACTCAGAAGGAAGGAACGCTTCTCTCTGGACAGAGGAACCATAGATCCAAGAGTGTGAGAGAAATCCCTGTCATTCTTTTCTCTGTGACCTCTCACTACTTGGTCCCAGTAGCAGACACAGTTGCAGAAAGTGCATAACCAGGAAAACTAAAGCTGTGGCTATCCATCAGAAGACCAGGAAGAGGGTGACTAGGAGCAGGAAAGATTCTCATGAAGAGAAGCAAGTTCAAGAAAGTGATCATAATACTATGTACAAACTCCTGTGTCCATCCCTGAGCTGCACATGAGTGGATCTGACCCTAAACCACATACGGAAGGCACTCAGAATTGATCTACAGGGTGGACTGCTGCCCAAGTCTCAGACTGCTCTCTGGGTGTTAACATGAATGGGACTGACCCAAGTAGTCCAGGAAAAGCTTTGAAAACAACTCATTTTGGAATCACCACCAACAAAAGCAGAGTAGGAAATTGCAACCAAACCTCAATTTGCCTGCTTGATTGCCTGCTAAAACAAGTAAACAAACAAACATCCTCCATAGGATTTAAACAAGACCTAGAGTTGTAAAACAAACATTCAAAACGTCCAGGATTAAATCCAAAAGTATTCAACATATGAAGAACCAGGAGAATCTTGACATTTCTTAAGAGAAAAGAAAATCAATCAATAGTCATAAATACAGATGTTGAAATTAGACAGACTTTTAAATAGCTGTTAAAATCATTTACTTATTAGAAAATGCAACTTGTATTATCCTCATACTGTTTATCCTATTTCTTCTTCAAATCACTACTCAAAGCTCTAATATCCAATGATATTTTTTATTAATTGATGTACAGATTCTTACTACTTTTAAAATATTTAATCATTTAACTATTTATCACTTCATTTCCCCTTACATTTCTTTTTCTACATACGTTATCCAAATATACATTATTTGATTTTGCCTAAACAATTGAAAAAGTCTCAGCTCTTTCTCTTGCTCATCTTTCTGCACTTCTGTTCATCCTACACACAGTGGTTTCCTGAAGCACAGGTTAGATCATATTTATTGACTACCTATGAACCAGAGTCTTTGCTGGCCGTGGCAGATGCCGTAAGAGTTCAATGCCTACCCTTTATAAATGCAGGTCCAGAGGAAAAGACCAACATGTAAACATGATTATAATACACTGAAAAATTCCTACCACTGTTTTCTGATCTGTAAAATAGAAACAATAATTGTACACCCTTCCCAGAGTATGGAGAGGATTAAATGAGTGATACCTACAACATGTTTAGCATGTGGTCTGGCACATAGTAATCATACAATAAACACCAGCCATTAATATAATTAACTCCCAAATGCCAAGTACAGTGTTACAAGCTATGATTATTCAAATTTTCAAGGACAGTGAGTTCAAGGGAATTAAATCAATTTCTCAAGCCACCCAATGAGTCAAGGAATCTTGAACAAAGCCAAAACTATAAAGTCTTTTTACCCAGATCTCTCATAAGGGATTATGATTTTCCAAATAAAATAAACTATGTCCTTTTAATTTTATCATCCATTTCCAACATGCTTTTGAAGATGTTTCCAAGATGAATTTCAGCAGAAGATGATTCCCATTTTCTTCTCAATCGTGCAGTTTATACGGAGGAGCACAATGACATAATCCCCATGTTCTATTTTACTATACTATGCCTTATAATTCTTGCCAGCACTCACAGCTCAGACACTTCTCTCTCTTCCAATAGTCAGACATATTTATTGGCATAAAATGAAATCCCTTCTTCAACAAAATGAGTTATGAATATTATATATGAAAAATAATAGCTATAATGAAATGGCAGACAGGAAAATAAAACCCAAAACTTCTAACACCCTGAAGATTTGATAAATACAATGACATTAGGCTTTTCTGAATCCCAAAGATAATCTCTGAAGTGTCCCAAAGAAAGCCTGGAGGATATGGATAAGAATCAAAAACTATCATCCATTTCCAAACATGCCCAGAAAAATATGTTCTCTCCAAGCTGCCAAGATAAATGCAAAACAGAGGTTTTATTTTTTTTTTAATCTCACATTATGGCTTTTCAGATGTGTTCCAGAATAATTTTTAAAATAGACGGACTGCCCTTATAAACAGGAATGTATAAGATCTTGCGGTACAAGAAGGGGTGAATGCAGGGACCTCTGTTCCGAAATGAGCACCCCACAAAACCAGCTGTGTGATTCTGCGCAAGGTACTGAATCATTTTGGACATTGGTTTCCAAAGCTATTAAAGTTAGAGGTAATGACATCGATTCTTGCCTATCTCAGTACATTGTTATTAAGAACAATAGCTTGCAGGGGCGTCTGGGTGGCTCAATCGGTTAAGCGTCCAACTGTTGGTTTCAGCTCTGGTCATGATCTCACTGTTTCATGGGTTTAAGCCCCACATGGGGCTCTGTGCCCGATGGCAGGCACCAGGCCTGCTTGGGATTCTGTCTCCCTCTCTCTCTGCCCCCCCCCCCCACTCACACTGTCTCTGTCTCTCTCAAAAATAAATAAATAAACTTAAAAAAAAAAAAAAAGAATAACTAGCATTTGTGCCGCAATATAACAACTACCTTTTTCCTCACAAATATTATTTTATTTAGTTACTACAACATTCCTGTGAACTGACCATTATTATTACTATTATTATTATTACTATTATTACTACTGTCATTACAGTCTTTTGACATATGAGGAAGCTGAAGTTCAAAGAATTTTTAGTCAAGTCGCCTAAGTTCAGAGTGGTAAAGCCTGAATCAACCCACATCTCCTAACTCTATATCTTTGCTTGATCCACTGGATTATAATTCTTTGAATTCAAGGCCTTCTTATTATCATGTTCTCAGGGCTGAGCATCATCCCTGGTTCATAGTAGACACTAAGCAAATATATGATGAACTGAGGGGAACCAATATATCACTGTGGGAGTTTTAGTCCACCAAAAGTCAGTCAGATAGACATGTGAGTAGTGAGTAGGCATAACTCTATAAAAGGAATTAAATTTTGTTTTAAAATTTTTTTAACATTTATTTTTTTGAGAGACAGAGAGGGACAGAGTGAGAGCAGGGGAGGGGCAGAGAGAAAGGCAGACACAGAATCCGAAACAGGCTCCAGGCTCTGAGCTGTCCACACAGAGCCCAACACGGGGCTCAAACCCGTGAACCACGAGATCATGACCTGAGCCAAAGTCAGATGCTTAACCAACTGAGCCACCCAGGCGCCCCTAATTTCTTTATTGAAGTCGGAATCTGCACTGACAGCATGAAACCTGCTTAAGATTCTCCTCTCTCTCTCCCTCTCTCTCTCTCTCTCTCTCCCCCCACCCCCTTGCTCATTCTCTCTCTCTGAAAAGAAAAGAAAAGAAAAGAAAAAGAAAAGAAAAGAAAAGAAAAAAGAAAAGAAAAGAAAGAAAAGAAAAAAGAAAACTACATGAGTATGAGAAGAAAAATAGAATATTATTTGACCTTGGGTTAAACAAATGTTTCCTGAATATGACACAAAAAAAGCATGAAAAAGAGAATTTTAAAATTGGTAAATTGGACTTTATCAAAATTAATAACCTTGCTATTTAAAACATGTCAAGAAAGTAACTATGCAAACCACAAACTGGGACAAGTGCTTGGAAAACATTTATTTCATAAAAGACGTGTATTGGGATGTATAAGGAACCATTGTAAGTCAATAATAAGACAATCCAATTAAAAACATGGGCAATGGGGCACCTGGGTGGTTCAGTTGGTTAAGCATCCAACTTCAGCTCAGGTCATGATCTCATGGTTCAGTTTGTGAGTTCAAGCGCCACGTCAAGTGACAGCTCAGAGCGTGGAGCCTACTTCAAATTCTGTGTCTCCCTCTCTCTCTGCTCCTCTCCTGTTCATGCTCTGTCTCTCTCTCAAAAATAAACATTTAAAGAAAATTTTAAGATATGGGCAATATCACTACCCATTAGTAAACCAGCTAAAAAAAATTCTTTTATAGGTGATGATACCAAATGCTGGCAAGGATACAGAGAAACTGTATTTTTATAGATTGCTGGTGGGACTGTAAAATGGTACAGCCATTCAGGAAAAGTTTGGTAGTTTCTTGTGAAATTAACATGCACTTACCATAAACCCAAGAAATCACACTCTAGGGCATTTATCCAAAAGGAAAGCTATGTGGTTTTTTTTTTTTTTTTATTTTGTTTTGTTTTTTAGTTTTTTTTGTAATGTTTATTATTTTTGAGAGAGAGAGACAGAGAGCAAGCAGGGAGGGGCAGAGAGAGAGGGAGACACAGAATCAGAAGTAGGGTCCAAGCTCTGAGCTGTTAGCACAGAGCCCAACTCGGTGCTAGAACTCACAGACCGCAAGATAATGACCTGAACCGAAGTTGGCTGCCCAACCAACTGAGCCACCCAGGAGCCCCAAAAACATATGTTTACATGAAAACTTGTATATGGACGTTCACAGCAGCTTTATAAGAATCCAAACACTGGAACAAACAAATGTCTTTTCAATGAGTGAGTATTGAAACTGTGGTAAATCCATCATACTAGGTAATACTACACAGCAATCAAAAAGAACCACCTATTGATAGATGCAACTTGAATGAATCTCAGGGGAATTATACTGAGTGAAAAAGCCAATGTCAAAAGGTTGCATACCGTATGATTCTACTTATATAATATTCTCAAAATGATAAAATTATGGAGATACAGAGCAGACTCATTGCTAGAAGACAGGGACAAAGGATGGAAGGGTGTGTAAATGCAAAGTACATGAGAAAGTTATTTTGTAGTGATAGATTCTGCACCTTGATTATAGTGGCGATTACATGAATCTATGCATGAGATTAAATTACATAGAACTTCACACTCATGCACATACACACATACACATACAAAAAAAATGAATTCAGGTTTTATGAAAAGCAAAAACTGAATAAAGTCTGTGAACAGTAATATCAATATAAATGTTCTGGTTTTGATACTATATAAACCACATGAGATGTCACTGCTAGAAAGCTAGGTGAGGGATACATGGGACTATTACTCCTTTTGCAACTTCCTGTGAGCCTATAATTATTTCAAAATAAAAAGGTGTTTTTTTTAACAATGAGCAAAGCATCTGAACACTTCCCAAAGAAAACATATAAATAGTAAATAAGCACCTCACAAAATGCTCAACATCATTAGTTATCAGGAAAATGCAAATTTAAGCACGAGATAACCACTATAAATACAGTAGGGTAGCTAAAATTAGAAAGAATAACAACACCAAGTATTGACAAGAATGTGGAAGTAACTGGATCTCTCACACACTGGGGAAGTATAGCCATTTGGAAAACAGTTTGTCAATTTCCTATAAAGGCAGGAGAAAAAAGGTAAGAACCATATGACCCAGCAATCTAACTCCTAGGTATTTACTCAAGAAAAGTAAGAACACATATTCACACAAAGACCTATACGTGACAAGCTCACAACAGCTTTATTTCTAAAGACAAAATCTAGAAACAATTCAAATATTTATTAACAGGAGAGTACAAACAAATCATAGTATATCTGTAGAATGGAATGATTCAGCAATAAAATGGGTGAATCTCAAAAAACAGTGCACTGAATGAAAGAATCCAGACACAAAAGAGTACATACTATATAATTCCATCTATATGAAAGGCTAGGAAAGGCAAATTTAATCTGTAGTAATGAAAAGAAGATGGGTGTTTGCCTGGAACCAAGGTTTGGAGAGGCAGGAAATAGCTGGGGAATGAGCACAAAGGAAACTTTTGGGTGATGGAAATGTTCCGTGTCTTGATTGTGTTTATGGTTACATGAGTGTGAACATGTGTCACAACTTGTACCATACATGTAAAATGTATGCAATTTGGGAGAGCTAAAGTATGCTTCAATAAAATGATTTTTTAAAAATAGAGACCTTAAAATCTTCCTGGGTTTGCAAGAATAATAATGAAAGGTAAGTCAAAGGTAATAGTGTTAAGTCAAAGTGATTAATAGAATAATACTGCCATTAACAAGCATGCATATTTCAGGAAGCCCTCAACAAGACCAAAACTGAACTAAAGGCCTCCTTTCACCACTGTTCCCAAACTACTCTTCCTTAGATGTCTCTTATCTCAGCAAATGGCATCTTCAGATATGCAAGACAGAAAAATAGCAAATAATTTTTACATTTCTCTTTTCCCTTCACCCTCAAATTCTCAAATCTGATCAATTACTCAATACTGCCAATTGTGTCTCCTAAATAGATTTTAAATGTGTTGGCTTCTGTCCATCTGCATTATGACCACATTAGTCCAAGCCTTCATCATCTCTCATATGTACCACTACCAAATCGATCTCCCTGCATTTACTCTTGCCTCTGGAATTGGTCTGTACTCTTTCAAATGACAGAAATTCTGTCCAAACTAGATTATTAAAAAAAAAAAAAAAAAGGAAATATATTCACTGGATCATATAACAAAAGAGGAAGTGACCTAGACATGACTAGACCTATGGATTTGCCCACTTTGTTCAGGAATTCGTCTTTCTCCATCTCTTGTGCTTCCCTTTGTTTGGGTTTTTTTTAATGTTTATTTTATTTTTAGAGAGATTGAGAGACATGCGAGTGAGGTAGGAGCAGAGAGAGGAGACAGAGAATCTGAAGCAGGCTCTTCACTGTCAGTGCAGAGCCCAACATGGGGCTCAAACCCATGAACCGTGAGATCATGACCTGATCTGAAGTCAGACACTCAACTAACTGAGCCACCCAGGCACCCCACCCCATCTTTCTTCTCAGATGCCTCTCCTCAAATGATGGAAAGGTTGCTGATCTTTTCCTTGATGATCTGAGGTGGTCCTTATAGATACTAACTCCAGAGAGACAGGGATTATCTCTTTCCTGAGAGTTTGAGCAGAAGTCCTACAGAGAGTATTGATTAGTCCAACGAGTTATGTGCCCACCCCTGAACCAAACACTGAGGCCAGGAGAACAGGGAACTCTGATTGGTTATAAATTAAATGGGTTCTGTTCCCATCCCTGTGATGGGGAATGAGGGGATAGCCAATTCTACTCAAATCACATGGAAGGGGATCCCTACAAACAGAGGGGTTCTGTTACTGGAAGTGGAGGGAAAGGGATACTGTGCTAGATGAACAAAAATCCTAACTATCAGAGTTCACTTCCTTTCTCCTCAGAGCAGTCAATTCTTTTATTTTAAGTAATCCCTATACCCAACATGGAGCTTGAATTCATGACCCTGAGAGCAAGAGTCAGTTGCTCTACGAACTAAGCCAGCCAGGTGCTCCTATTTTATTCTTTTTAAGCAAATCTGATGTTATATCATTCTCCGGCTTCAAATCTTTCTATGTCTTTTATTACTCTTGGAATAAAATTTAAAATCTTCCATAAGGCTCAAAGATATTCATGCTCTAAGTCTACCTAATTAGACTAAATTTTATATCACTCTCCCTTCATTCTCTATTCCAGAAACCCTAGTTTTTTGCCTTTTTAAAAAAAGTTTCTTTAACACATCATGCTTCCTCACAATTCAGGTCCTTTCCACTGGTCATTGACTCCCCTGAATACATCCTTAGTATCTCCATCAAGGAGCATCTAGTCAGTTTTAGAGTTCAGCTCAGACATTGCTTCCTTATTGACGTTTTCCTGACTCCCCAGATTAGGACAGATTCCCCTAGTTGAACTTGCCCATGCCACCTGTGCATCTCATTTATAGCATGTGCCTCAATTGTAATTACATAGCCATTAAGATAATTATTGCCTACTCTCTGATCTCTCCTGTCAGAATGTAAGCTCCATCAGAGTTGAGACTTATCAAGTCATTCACCAGTATAGTCCTAGGCTAGGTGCTAGGACAGTGCCCAGTGCTAGCCCAGTGCCTAGAAGAAAGAAAGCACTCCATTTTTTTCCCTCAGTAAATGAAGAAATTTGGTGAGGAACCAGAGGAAGCAGATAAATTTGGTTTTAGACAGATTGAATCTGAAATCATGACAAGACAAGAAGTTAGAAAATTTGTAAAAGATAGTTGTAAATATAAAAATTCCATGGTGAATAGAGTCCTGTATTCCATGGGAATAATGTCTTTCCAAAAAAGAACAAATATCAAAATATCAAAAATACATGTTGCTTCACCAAATGAAGGTTTCTTGTGAACTAATGAACCCGGGACTGTAAAAGCCCTGGTCTATTCTGGAAGTATTTACTGTCTATACAACTAGTGCTTTACTTACAAACTCATCCCAAACTGGAGTGCCAACCACAGGCAGAAAAGGAAGGAAAAATATTGCACACAGAAATGTGAGGTAATTTTAGTTTTATTTGCACAAGCCATTCACCTTAGAAACTGAAGTCAGACTTAGAGAATCAAACAACCCCTGTAATGAGTACATGTTCTACCATCCTTTCCCTTGGTAAACAGCTTTTGAAGACACTAAAAGCACAGAATTTCTTTCTTAGAAGAGCCCAATGTTCTGCATCTTTTTCAACATCCTCTTCTCCTCCAGACCCACTCTCTGCTAAACACAAAGGTTTTGCTTGTTTGGGGTTATTCTGAGCCTAAAGAGTACTTCTTAAGAGAGTAGTCTAAAGGGTGTTTCTGTATTTTCTTTCCTGAGGTGTGTGCAAGAAGAAGAAAAAAAAGAAGGGTGTTTCTGTATTTTCTTTCCTGAGGTGTGTGCAAGAAGAAAAAAAAACCTGCCACAGTGACACTTCCATTCAAAACAGCCCAACAATCATTTTTCTTCATATTTTACAGTGAGTAGCTAGAGTTTTAGAACATTCAGGTATGCCAGTGCTTATAAGGAAAAATATGACTGATTTTTTCAAACACCAATTCTGGTTACAAAATATAGATATTCGGCTAATTTTTAAAAACATTAAATGTCCAAACTTAAAGGAAAAAATGATGGGGAGGAGAAAAAAAAGCACAAGAGAAAGGAAACAGCTGTGCTTCAGTTTTATGCCAAAGTTCAACCAAACCCTTACTAAATTTATAGTTTATGTTGTCAGCAGCAAATGAAAAAGCCTTAAAACAAGGAAACAAAAGCAGATGAGAGACACTTAGAAGAGAGGGGTTGCAGTGGGAGGAAAGGAAACATGCAAGGCCTTCTTTGAAGGTGAGTTTGGACTTCAACATCTTTTCATAGCTTATCCTCCAAGAATTTTCTCCATACGCAAGCCACATGTGTTGCCTACTACATTTCCAAAGAGCAACAGGGGAATAAAGAGTTAGCATAAGCTGAGAAATAGATGAGGTTCTCAGCCACTTGTCCACTCACCTTCTCCATATTGAACTATCCTCTTCCTCTTTTTTTGGCTTTTGCTGAACAGAGACAGTGAGGAGCTCACAGATACCTAAACATAGGACAATCACCATAAACACATTGTATTACATATGGCCTAAAGTTTCAGAAATGGAGGGAACGTAGGAAATACCATGCTAATCAGGCCTGCACAGGACTAGAGGTTCTGTATATCTATTTTGTTTGAGTTTATTTATTTTGAGAGGGAGAGAGAAAGCATGCATGTGAACTGGGGAGGGTCAGAGAGAGAGGGAGAGAGAGGATCCCAAGCAGGCTCCATGCAGACAGATCAATCCCACAAACCATGAGTGTGGCTCTATCCCACACATCATGAGATCATGAGCTGAGCCAAAATCAAGAGTTGGATGTTTGGGGTGCCTGGCTGGCTCAGTTGGTTCAGCGTCAGACTTCAGCTCAGGTCATGATCACTTGGTCCATGGGTTTGAGCCCCACATCGGGCTCTGTGCTGACAGCTTAGAGCCTGGAGCCTGCTTCAGATTCTGTGTCTCCCTCTCTCTCTGCTCTCCCCCACTTTCATTCTCTCTCTCTCTCTCTCTCAAAAATAAATATTTATAAAGTTTTAATAAAAGTTAAAAAAAAAAGAGTTGAACATTTAACCGACTGAGCCATCCTGGTGCCCCAACTATATTTAATTTTTAAGTGTACTT
This sequence comes from Leopardus geoffroyi, assembly GCF_018350155.1. Taxonomy (NCBI): domain Eukaryota; kingdom Metazoa; phylum Chordata; class Mammalia; order Carnivora; family Felidae; genus Leopardus; species Leopardus geoffroyi. The sequence goes on along the minus strand of NC_059341.1, from coordinate 59,144,063 downwards.
GGGCTGATCCTCCATTTTCCAAACCCTCCTTTTTTCTGCTTATTAACATTTAAAATCCCAGACCTAAAAAGCAAATCTTGTGAAAGAAAAAGCACATTTGGTTACATCATTAAAATAGTGTAAATCATTGATACTACAGTTCAAAAAACAAGTTTTGACAGCTGTGTGAGGATAGGGAAGAAAGGAGTGAGGAGGGAGTACTTGTGAAGAACCAAGAATAAGGGTATAGCATATCCAGCTAGGAGAAGTTGTCCAAGGGCTGAGTACTGCAAAGGTGTGGCTATTCTCTAAGATGCCAATGTTACAGATAAACAATAACAGCCCATTCACACATAATTGAGATTAAAACATCCAGTGGTATAATAATTACTATAGAGGGAAATGGCTTCCTATGGAATCTGCAGTTACAGGCCCAATCCCCAAAAAGATGACATTTCTTCTGACAATAATGTCAATGGGGTATTTTGGAAGCTTATCACATATTATATAGGTACTCTGCTATGGCTGAATTGTATGCCTCCAAAATACACATGTTGAAGCCCTAACCCCAGTGTGATGATGATATTTGGAGATAGAACTTTTGAGAGGTAATTAGTGTTAGATGAGGTTGTGAAGGTAGGGCCTGAATCTGCTAGGATTAGTGTTCTTCAAGAAGAGATACAAGAGAGTTTGCTGCACCTGTTTCTACCAGGACATAGCAAGAAGGCAGCCATATGCAAGCCAGGAAGAGGACCCTCTCCAGGAACTAAATTGGCTGCCACCTCAACCTTGGATTTCCCAGTCTCCAGGACTGTGAGAATTAGATTTCTATGGCTTAAGTCTCCCATTCTATGGTATTTTGTTATAGTAGCCCAAGGTGATGAATACAGATTTTGGTACCAAGAAGTGGGATGCTACTATGACACCTAAAAATTTGGAAGCAGCTTTGGAAGTGCATAATAAGTAGAGGCTGGAAGAGTTTTGGAGTAAGTACATTCTAAAAATATGGACATTAAAGGCAATTCCTTTTTTTCTTTTTTTTTTTTTTTTTAAGAGAAAGAGAGAGAGAGCATGAGCAGGGGAGGGGTGGACGGAGAAGGAGAGAGAATCTCACAACCATGAGATCATGACCTGAGCCAAAATCAAGAATCAGACACTTAACTGACTGAGCCACCCAGGCACCCCTAAAGGTAATTCTGATGACAACTCAGAAAGAAAAGAAGAGAGTGGGAGAGAAAGCTTCTATCTCCTTAGAGAATACATAAATAACAGTGAACAGAATGTTGATAGAAATATGGATGTTAAAGGCCATTCTGGTAAGGTCTCAGATGGAATGACTAACAGCTTATTGGAAACTGTAGGAAAGGAGACCCTTGTTAAAATGGGGGAAAAATGTGGCTGAATCATGCTTTATGTTTTGTAGGAGAAAGAACTTATAAGCAATGAAACTGGATATTTAGCCAAGGAGGTTTCTAAACAAAGTGTTGAAGGAGCAGCTTGGTTTCCCTGACTCCTTATAGTATAATGCAAAAGGAAGGAGACAAATTAAAGAAGTAGTTTTTGAGCAAACAGGAAGCTGGGCTTTAGAAAATTCAATTTATACATATTGCAAAAAAAAAAAAGAACAGTTGTTCTGAACAGAATGTAAAGGTGTGGCTGAACAACCATTAGATGAAAAGACCATAGGTGTGACTCATGGATTTAATCAGTCATCTCAGCAGAAGCCAGGAATAGAAATGAGATTTTATTGGCAGAAACATTGACAGTAGGATCTAATGGGGACAGAAAAAAAAAAAAAAAAAAAAACAAGACACAATGAAGGAAGGATGTCAGAACTCCCAGATCCTATAGGACCAGACCATAGAGCTATTCAGCTAAGAATGTGCACTGGTCAGGGCACCTGGGTGGCTTAGTTGAGCATCTGACTCTTGATGTCAGCTCAGGTCATGATCTCATGGTTCGTTGGATTGAGGCCCCTGTATTGGGCACTGTGCTGACAGCATGGAGCCTGCTTGGGATTCTCTCTCCTCTCACTCTCTCTCTCTGTGCCCCTTTCCTCTGCACTCTCTCACTCTTGCTCTGTCTCTCAAAATAAACAAATAAATGTTAAGGAAAAAAACAAAAACAAAGAATGTCCACTTGTCTGGTCTTTAAGAAAAGGGAAGAATGACCCCAAAGGCAATTCAAAGATCATCAGAGCTGCCTCCTCTCTTCCAAAGGGTGAGTCCACCACTATGGTTACAAGAGGCCAGATGGGTTCTGCCCAAGGTATTAGGGGTGGGGCTACCCTGCCTAGCCATGGGGTCAGGGCTCCCTGGAGTCTTAAGAACCAGCTTTGCACAGCAGAGTTTTGGGATGGGAACACCATGTCAGTGGGTCCAAAAGGTAGGATCATGCCCCTGTGGGTCTGGGAGGTGGGAATTCAGCAAAAGAGATTAAGATTTTATGGAATTTGCCATACTAGGCCTTTGACTTGTTTGGCATGCCTCACCTCTTCTTTTCTATTTCTCTTTTGGGATGGGAATGTCTATCTTATGCCTCTCCCACCATTGTATGTTGGAAGTACATAATTTGTCTGATTTCACAGGTTTACAGCCAGAGAGGGATTTTAAATTATACTTAAATAACTTTGGACCTTGGACTTTAGAGTGGATGCTGGAATGAGTTAAGACTTGGGGTTAACTGGACACAATTACTGTATTTTGCATGAAATAAAGACATGAATTTTGGGAGACCAGAAGCAGAATGCTATGGATTAAATCATATTTCTCCAAAATTCATATGTTGAAACCCTAACCCCCAGTGTGATAATATTTAGAGATGGAACTTTTGGGAGATAATTAGGGTTAGATTAGATTGTGAGTGTAGTGACCTAATTTCATAGAATTAATGTCCTTATAAGAAGACACACCAGAGAGCTCCCTGCCTCTCTCTCTCGGCCATGATGACACAACAAGAAGGCAGCCCTCTGTAGACCTGTAGGACTCTCATCAGAAACTGAATCTGATGCACCTTGATTTTGGACTTCCCAGCCTCCAGAATTGTGAAAATTAGAATCATATTGTTTAAACTACCCAGTCTATGATATGTTTGTTTTGTCAGCCCAAGAAGAATAATACACATACTAATATGTATTATATACATATACTATGATTCATAAATTGCATCCATTCTACAGAAATAATAATAAGAATGTGTATAAGAATGTTCATTACAGAAGTTTCTAATAGAAAAAAAAAGGGGGGAACAACATTGTGTTAGTTTCATAGAGCTGCTATCACAAAGTACCACACACTAGATGGCTTGAAGAACAGAAATATATTGTCTCACAGTTCTGGAAGCAAGAAGTCTGATATCAAGGCTTAAGCAAGATCATGCTTTCCTCTAAAACCTGTAAGGGAATCCTTCTTTGACTCTTCCTAAATTCTGGTAGTTTGCTTCCAATCATTGGTATTCCTTAGCCAGAGTTCCAATTCTCCATCTTCACATGGCATTCTCCCTGTGTTTTCATACCATCTTCCCTCTGTACCTGTCTGTCTCTGTATCCAAATTTCCTCTTTTTATAAGGACACTAGAGATGTTGGATTAGGACCCATCCCAATAACCCCATTTTAACTTGATTACCTGTGTAAAGACCTTATTTCCAAATAAGTCACATTCTGAGGTACTGGTGGTTAGGATTTCCACATATCTTTTGATTAGGGGTGGACACCATTCAACCCATAACAAACTTAAAAGTCCATCAACAGTGGAAATGGAATTCTGCATCCTTATAAATGGACCACTCTATGGTCATGAAGAAAGAGAGAGAGACAGAGATCTAATGACCTAGAAATATATACTGTCTGGAATATATTACTAAATGGAAATGGTGAGCATTTCAGACCAATATGTATTACATGGTCTAAAAGGCCATAGAATACTTACCTGAAATCTGGATTTTGTCCTAACACACCATTTGGAACAAAGGTCACCAAAATGTTTAAGTGGTTAAATTGGGGAAAGAGATTGGAGCTCAAAGGAGTTGATTTCACTTTTTTATATGAGATATGTGCAGATTCACATGCATTTGCAACAAATAATACACAGATGTCATATACTCTTTACCTTGGTTTCCCCACTGGTAACATCTCACAAAAATACTGTACAATATACAACCACAATATTGACTCAGTGGAGATACAAATTATTTCCTTTACCTCAAGGATCCCTCAAGCTGTCCTTTTACAGCCACACCTATTTCTCTCACACTCCCATATCCCCCTTAACCACTGGTAAATACTAATCTTTTCTCCATTTCTGTAATTTGTTATTACAAAAATTCATATAAATAGAATCCAACAGTAAATAACCTTTGGGTTTGGCTTTGTTTCACTCATGTAATTCTCTGGATTTTCATCCAAGCTGTTGCATGTATTAATAGTTCATTGCTTTTCATTTCTGAGTAGTATTCCATGGTATGGCAGTACCACAATTTTTTTTAACCATTCACCTGTGGAAAAAACATCTTTAAATATTTTCCAATTTTGGACTGTTACAAATAAAGCTACTATAAACATTTGTCTACAGGTTTCTGTGTTAACATAACATCTTGCTTCTCTGGAATAAATGCCCACAACTACAATATGTGGGTCATATTGTCATTGCATGTTTAGTTTTTTATAACACTGCCATATTATTTTCCAGAGTAACTATACCATTTTAAATTTCCAACAACAATGTATGAGTGATCCAGTTACTTGGCATTTTCTTAAGTATTTGGCATTTTCTATGTTTTTATTTCAGTCTTTCTGATAGGTGTGTAATTAAATACCATTGTGACTTTAATTTGCATTTCCATAATGTTTCCATAATGTTCCAAAATGTTGACCATTTTTTACTGTGCTTATTTATCATCTGTGTATTCTCTGTATATATCTAGATATCTCTCTTCCTGTCTCTTTGGAGTGTTTGCTTTTTTACTGTAAAGCTTTTAGGGTTCTCTATATATTCTAAAACTAATCCTTTTTTAAAATATGTGTTTTGCAAATATTGTCTCACACCCCACAACTTGTTTTTTCACTCCCTTAACAAAGTGTTTTGCAGAGCAAAAGTTTTTAATTTTAATGAGGTACACTTTATCAATTTTTATTTTTATAAATTTTCCTTTTGGTTTCAAGTCTAAGAACTCTTTGCTAAGAGTTAAGAGCTAAGAACTCTTTGATCACAAAGATGTTCTATTTTTTCCTGAAAAGTTTTATAGTTTTACATTTGCTTTGTGGTCCATTTTGAGCTAATTTATGGACAAGGTGTGGGATTTATCAAGGCTCATCTTTTGCCTACAGATGTCCAATTGTCCAGCACCATTTGTTGAGAGAGTTATTTTTCCTTAATTCAGTTACATTTTCACCTTTATCAAAAATCAGTGAGGCAAAATTTCTAGCTTTATTTTTTTGTTTTCTTTTTCATCTGATCTATGTTTCTATTCCTTCACAGAGTCTTGACTACTGTAAGTATATAATAAGTTTCGAAGTCAGGTGGACTTATTTCTCCCACTTTGTTCTTTTTAAAAACTGTTTCAGGTACTATTATTGCTTTGCCTTTCCATATAAGCTTTAGAATAATTTTGTACAAATCTTCAAGAATTTATGTACAAATTTTTATATGAATTGTTTTAAGTCTACATATGAATTTAGGGACAATTGATATCTTCACTATGTTAAATCTTCCAATCCAGGATCACAGTATTTCTCTCCATTTGGATCTTTGATTTCTTTCATAAGTTTCATGTAGAATATAATATAAACTTTAAAAATCAATTGTATTTTTATATGCTAGCAATTTTTGTATGTGTTCTTATATCCTGTGACCCTGCTAAACTCACTTATTATTTCTAGGAGTTGTTTTGTAGAGTCCTTAGGATTTATATGTAGGTAGTCATGTCATATACTTTCATTTCTTCTCATCCAATCTGTATGCCTTTTCTTGCCTTATTTCACTGGTTATAACTTCTAGCACTATGTTGGGTAAGAGTGGTAACACTAGATATCTTTGTCTTTTTCCCCATCTTGGGGAGAGAAAGCAGCCAGTCTTCCACTGTTAAATATAATGTTAGCTGTAGACTTTGTGTAGATGTTTGTAATCAAATTGTGTATGTCATGAATGGGTTTTGAATTTTACAAAACACTTTTCAGCACTGATTGATATAATGATGTGATTTTCTTTTTTACCATGTTAAAATTATGAATTGTATTGATTGACTTTTCAGTATTGAACCAGCCTTACTTCCCTGGAATAAACCCTGGTTGTGGTATATAATTGCTTTTATATATTGCTGAATTCTATTGGCTAATATTTTAAGGATTTTACTTTTATATTCATGAGGGACACTGGTTTGTAGTTTTCATTTTTGTGTGTGCACTTTGTCTAGTTTTGGTTTTAAGTTAATACTAGCTTCATAAAATGAATTGGGAGGTATTCTTTCCTGTTTTTCTGGATGAAGTTTATAACTTGTGTTAATTTTTCCTTTTTAAACATTCGATAGAATTCTCCAGTCAAACTATATAGCCTGGACATTTCTTTGTTGGGAGTTTTTCAATTATGATTGCAATTTTCTTAAAATTTTAGAGCTATTCAAGTTATTTCATTTTAGGTGAGTTGTATATTTGTGTATTTTGAAAAATTGGTCCATTTCTTTTAAGTTATCAAATTTATGTCTGTGGAGCTGTTTGTATTATTTCCTTATCCTTGTACTGTCTGCAGGGTCTGTAATTATATTCCCTATTTTATTCCTGATATTGGTAATTTGTGTCTTTTCTCTTTTTTTCTTTCTCAGTCTTACTGGAAGTTTATCAATTCAAATGACCTTTGCATTGATTTTCTCTCTCTCTCTATCTCTCTCTCTGTTTGTTTCCAATTTCATGGATTTCCTCTCTTTATTATTTCTTTCCTTCTAATTACATTGGCTGTATTTTGCTCTTCTTTTTATAGACTCTTGAGGTGAGGGCTCAAATTATTCATTTGATATTTTTTCTATTTTTCTAAGGTATGCATTGGTCCTATCAGTTTCCCTCTCACTTTGCTTTAGCTGTTCCCTACAAATTTTGATATGTTTTATTTTCAACAATGGCAGTCCCTCTGTTACTTCTGAGCATGGGTGAGAGTTCCAACCCCCAATGTGATCTCCAATAGTATCACAGCTTGTGGTCTTATTATTTCTGGGTGATGCTGAAAGTCCTGACTCTGTACTAGGTCTTCCTGACACCAAGTCAGGGGAAAGTGGTAGAGGAGCCCCTTTACTTCCAGGAGGGAGCTGAATTCCAGTATCCTTTGATACTGTAAGGGGTAGGGAAGGTAACTTATGACCAACAAGCAGGGATAAAAGTCATAGCATTGTGAGTTTAGAAAGCCTTTGCTGGCATGAGTAAGGTAGTGTTTGCCTACCTTATAATGGTTATTGTCTAAAAGTTTGTCTTGCTAGGCTGTCCCTTTCCTGATCCTTTGGCTAGAGAAAACAGGCTTTTGTCAAAGCTATTTCGTTGTTTGAGTTTTTGTTGATAGTCAATGTTTCTGGGTTTTCCATTCCAAGTCTAACATATGTGAAGCAAACAAAACAAAACAAAACAAAAACAAAAACAAAAACAAAAACCAAAGAACAACAACAACAAAAAAAGAATACTTACCACTATGTTGTTCCTTGGGCTCTAAGGCCCCTAGTAAGTCAGCCTTCTTATCTCTACCTTTCAGATCCTTCTTATGTTTGTTTTGTATATAATATCCAAGGATTTTAATTGTATATAGTGGGAAAATAGGGAAAAGTATGTCAAAACCATCTTTCTAAAAATAGAAGTTGCCTTTCACTTTTTACCTTATATAATAATTATTCTTTTGCACAAGAACAAACGGTTTTTGACAAGATGCCAAACTACATAATGGGGAAAGGACAGTCTCTTTAACAAATGGTGCTGGGAAAACTGGATATCCATATGCAAAAGAATGAAGTTGGATGCTTGCCTTACATCATATTGAATAATGAACTCAAAATGGAATAAAGGCCTAAATGTAAGATTTAAAACAATAAAATTCTTAGAAAAGATAGAAGAAAATCTTCAGCATATTAAAGGTGACAACAATTTTTTTTTTTTTTTTGGTATGATACCAAAAGCATAGACAACAAATGAAAAACTAGATAAATAGACTACAGGACACTTAAAAACTTTACTTGAAGCCACGGTGACCTGTTTACCCTCACCCTCAGCTTTCCTGAGGCCTAAGATGCCAGTAGCATGGGGGGCCATTCTGGTATCTGACCATCCCACCCTCTACAACAACATTACAAGGAATGCAGGAGCTATGGGGACTGTAAAACAGAGCTTCTGTTTTCGTGTCTGGTACTGAAGATTCTGGTCTGGGGGTGAATGGAAGGAGGAGGAGGGTATGGAGGCAGTTAAGGATAAAGGCGGGTTCCATTTGGCCTGGCTTGCCCTGTGGAGGTCAGGAGTCCTGAGTGGTGGTGGAATAGTCCCTGTGGTTGGTGCCCCAGGCACAAGAATAAGGCAGGAGGCTTGATGTAGGAGGGGCACCCTCTGATCTTTAGCCATTTTGGGAAGTGTTACACAATTATCTGCCAATAAAAATATAATTTAGATAATGTGCCATTTTCCACCTTCACTCAAATTTAACATCTATTCAGAAGGTATTCACAATGATTTAATTGACAAATTCTTATCCTAGATAGCTTAAAAATTACTGTCATCATTATAGTTATTCATTTCATCATTACTTATATGTAGTAAATGATCTTTGATTGCATCCAAAAATCATGATACGACATTTTCAAAGGATCTTTCTCTACCATTTTTGCCTAAACCACAACACAATTATTAAAAAGCATTTAAATAATCTGAAGATTCAATTAAGCACTTGGTTTCTTAAATGAGTTTTGGAAATGGGCCATGGTTTTAAATTAGCACTTCAGATTGAGCTATCATTTCCTTTTAAAAACTGTATAAATTCTAGCACATTGCAGGCACTTGAAAACCAGTGAAACAATTTATGTTCTGTCATTAGATAAATTTGAATTGTGGATTCTCTTGTCACAAATTGTGTGATTATATTTATAAGTTCTTCTAAAAATCTAATAGTTATTCAAAATGAGCAAACACAGGCTTAGTTCTGTAACCTTGGACAAATCACTTAAACTAAAAAAGACATAGTTTCCTCCTTAAAATAGGAATAATAGGGGAGCCTGGCTGGCTCAGTCAGTAAAGCATGCAAATCTTGATCTCAGGGTTATTGGGTTCAAGCCCCACATTGGGTGTAAAGCTAAATGAATAAATAAATAAATAAATAAATAAATAAATAAATAAATAAGGAATAATAACCTCATATTACTCTGTCTCACACTCTGTGTGTCCAACAGAGTGAAAGTACATATAATATTGTGGGCAGAAAGTTTCCTCCCTTCCCTCCTTCTGTTTTAAGGTATCACTGAAGAATCAAGAATCAGAGAATGATTTCTCCCCAGGATATTTATCTACAAAGGTAAAACTAGTAATACTTCCTAGAGAAATCCAGGAAATCCACCTTGACCAGGTGATTAAGGGTAAGATTACCAGTTAGAAGACATATTGATATTATGTGTCCCCTGAAATGATACACAGAGAAGGATACAAGATCACTTCTGAAATATTCATGACAAAAATGCAGACCCTCAATCTAATCTTGAGAAAATGTGAAACAAACCCTATAAAATAAGAGATATTCTCCAAAATAACTGACTAGTGTTTATCAGCAGTGTCAAGGTCATTAAAGACAAGGAAAGAATGAAGAATTGTCACAGATTAGAGAGACAACTTAATTTGGTATGGGATCCTGGAATTTAAAAAAGCTTTTAGGGGAAGAGCTGGTACAGTTTGAATAAGTTTAGTTAATAGTATGAGAGTAATGGTAGTTCCCTAGTTTTGATGATTATACAATGGTTATATGAACTATTAACATTAGGAGAAGCCAGGTGAAAGGTACATAGGAACTCCCTATCTTCTATTTGCAACTTTTTTTAAGTTTAAAATGATTTCCAATAAAAATTTTAAAAGGAAGTATCAGAAAACAAATTCTTAACTTTTTTTTTTTAATAGAAAAGGGAGGAATGCGATCCCAATTGCTATGGATTAAACTGTATTCTCCCAAAATTCATATCTTGAAGCCATAACCCCCCATGAGAGGATATTTGGAGATGGGGTTTTTGAGGAGTAATTAGAGATTGATGAGGTCATGAGGGTGAGACCCTAATCTGATAGGATTAGTACTTACAAGAAGAAGAAAACTCTCCCATTTTCCTCCACTCTTTCCTCACTGCCCCAACCAGAAGCATGCACAAAAAAGAAGTTATGTGAGCACACAACAAGATGGCAGCCTTCTACAAGCCAGGAGAAGAGCTTTCACCAGAGCCCGACCATCCTGGCACCCTGATCATGAACTTCTAGCCTCCAGAACTTTGAGAAAATAAATCCCTATTGTTTAAGCCACCCAGTCCAAGGTATGTTGTTATGGCAGGTCAACCTAATTGGTGATTAATATACTATTTTACTCAGATATATACCCAGAAGTGGAATTACCGGACCATATGATAGTTCTATTTTTATATAATATTTTTCATAAGACTAAGTTCTGGGGATGTATTGTATAACATGGTGACTTAGTTAAAAGCACTTGAAAGTTGCTAGGACAGTAGATCTTTAATGTTCTCAGCACATACATACACAAATGACAACTATGTGAGGTAATAGATGTGTTAACACACCTTAATGTAGTAATCATTTCACAACACACACACACACACACACACACACATCAAAACATCACATTGTACTTAAATATGTAAAATTTGTATTTGTCAGTTATATTTCAATCATGCTGGAAAAACGAAACAAAAGGAAAAAGATTTGGTAGAGTTCATTGGCACCATATACATGTGAGTCAATTACATGGAAAATAGGAAACAGAGAGAACTCTTTTTTTTTTTTTTGCCTCAGAACCCCTCTATACACTTCCTTAACGGGTAAACATTCACTGAAGCCTGGATATGATATGAAAAGTCTTTAGAGCTCCTTGTTCTGCAAAGAGAAAGGGAGCAGCTATTCAGTTGTTTGGAGAAAATCCAACCCCAATTCCTGTTTGGGTAGGGAAATGGAGATGGCAGAGCAATCTAAAAAAACTTATTGGTTACTTTTTTTTTCTGAAATTATCTGGGCCCAGGAATGGAAGGGAAGTTGTTCAAGATATCCATTTTCATTTTTGATGTCCTGATCTTTAGATATTTATGGTAAAGACATACTTTTTCTTTACCTTCATATTATTATAAAAGGAGTATGTACTCGTAATAAATTTTAAAATACTAAAGTGCATGAAGTAAAATACGATAGTTGCCCTCTCAACACACACCTTTAAATTCAGAAATCTCTTTTCTACTTCCATCTTTTATCCTTAGGAGTATATTGAAACACAAATGAAAAGGGGCGCCTGGGTGGCGCAGTCGGTTAAGCGTCCGACTTCAGCCAGGTCACAATCTCACGGTCCAAATGGCACCATTGTGCAAAACAGAAAATCCCCCTACTCGAGACATATTTTTGCCATCTCCTGGAAAATTGTTGTAATAACTATATAAATCCACAATGACTACAATGTGAATAGCTCCCACTAATGTTGTACAGTTCTACAGTTAAAAAAAATATCCATTCAAATCATTACTTCCAAAACTTATTGGATCATGGATCTCTCTTTTATCTTTGTATGTGTGTACGTGTGTGTGCCTGTGTGTGTGTTTTAAAATTTTTATTATTTATTTTGAAGGGTGGCTCAGTTGATTGAGCATCTGACTTCAGCTCAGGTCATGATCTCACAGCTCATGAGTTCAAGCCCCACATCGGGCTCTGTGTTGGCAGCTCAGAGCCTGGAGCCTCCTTCAGATTCTGTGTCTCCCTCTCTCTCTGCCATTCCCCTGCTCATACTCTCTTTCTCAAAACTAAATATACACTTAACTTTTTTTTTAATTTTTTTAATGTATTGTTTATTTTGAGAGAGAGAGAGAGAGAGCACATGAGCAGTGGAAGGACACAGAGAGAAAGGGAGAAAGAGAATCCCAAGCAGGCTCCGCTGACAGCACAGAACCTTATGTGGGGCTCGAACTCACAAACTGTGAGATCATGACCTGAGCCAAAATCAAGGGTAAGACGCTTAACTGACAGAGCCACCCAGGTGCCCCTTTTTTCTTTATGTCATTCATACATATCATATGGAGCTAACATTTTTGGATACATAATTTGGAAGTACTACTCTATCATACTGTAAAAAGTGGTTAGTATTAGGCCTACGGCTTTTATTTTTAATTTTATATATTTGCAATATTCCCTAAGGGTTTGACCCAGAATAGATAGACTTCAGTTTGAAGCTCACCTCTGACATTAACTCTGAGCTAGTTATATAACCTCCCTAAATATCTGTTACCTCATTTATAAAATGGAAATAGCAACAGTACTACTCTTTTAAAATAAGGGTTATAAGAAACCTTGGTGTGGTCCTTGGTATATACTAAATTCTAATTAAATGGTAATTCTACTAATATTCTTCAGGCCATCTGATGTATGGAACACAATTATTTAAAGGAAGCTGTGTTTGAATGAGGAAGCATAGTTTTTGAAGGAGTAACTTTAAAAAATAAAAGTCAACTGGATTTTGTCATAAATTCATATTTTTAGAACAAATAGTAATGCACATACCCCCATATTCATGTCGTATGGGTCATATAATCTCCCTGTCAGTAAGCAACGGCACTGGTGATACAATTTAGAGACCATCCCTCAGTCCATGGACCAGAGAAGCCAGCATTACACTCTACTGCAAATCAACTTATTAATCACCCCCAGAATCTCAGGGATGTGCTGACCTAACTGCAGTGAAGCTGAGTCAGTTCATAAATCTTTTGTCCAATATCCAATCTGTCCTTAAGCCTTGACATCTTTCCCAACTACGTGTGCATGGTAGAAGTGTGAACTTTCATAGAGAGGACAATTTGTACTTACCACTAAATAAATGGGGAATATTTATTATATATAAATGGGGTACAAACATATTGCTAGGCATATTGTCATGATACCAACATCCAGCAATCAATTTTAACCTTTAGAACTGGCTTGAGGTGTGGTGACCATAGGGCCTTCCATATGAAAAAAATACACCTGCACCATTAACTGGGAAGAGGGACTCCAAGTCACAGAGCAGCCAAAACACTCGGCACTTCTGTAAGAGCCCTGGATTGTTTGCCTCGGGCTTACACAAGGACAGAGTCTCTCTCCAGCCCTGGAGAGTACTTGAGCCTTTTCTAAATACATTTTTCAGCATAATAATAAACTCTATTTTCCATTTTTGCCTCTGCAACTGAGAGAGAATTGAGAACCACAGAATAATCTGTGATCATTATCTGTATGTTTCTATAAAAGGTGGTAAAGTGCTTATTGTGAAGAACACAGCTGAAATGCCCATATTAGCATTTACAGCAGGAGACATACACCTCCCTTATCTCTTCATTTGTGGTTTACCAGTTATCCTCTTACCTCCTAGTGACTCAAAGCTGTACCAGCAGCTAACCCCTGAATGTAGTTCTTACCTCAAGATGAGCAGCTCTAAAAAATGAGAGCCAATAGAAGTGGCAGCCAAGATGTGCCATTTTCCACTTACACAGTTACTTGGGACATTTAAAATATCTTTTTCATTTGGGCACATTAATAAGGAAACCAATAAATGAATTAGCAAAAAAAAAAAAAGTAACTTAAAAACTTAAGGGAAAGGGAAAATACTGTATAAATGCAATAAAATACAGACATTACAATAAAATGACAGTCTTTAAAGAGATGATTACCAAGAAGGCAGCGATTATAAATGCACTTATACCTGGCGTGGGAAATTAAAAACACTAATTAAGATGGATGGAAACAGGGCATCTGGGTGGCTTAGTAGGTTGAGCACGGACTTGGGCTCAGGTCAGGTCATGATCTCCTGGTTCACGAGTTTGAGGCCGGAGTTGGGCTCTGTACTGACAGCTCAGAGCCTGGAGCCTGCTTCAGATTCTGCATCTCCCTCTCTCTCTGTCCCTCCCCCATTCACACTGTCTGTCGGTCTGTCTCTCTCAAAAATAAATAAACATTAAAAAAAAAAGACGGATGGAAACAAGTTGAGAAGAGAAAGGCTGATGTTAACGATTGCACGTAGACTATTCAAATCAACTTTGATGATTCATACGACACAGTACTAAAATTACTGGAAAAAGTATTTCTAAAATTAAGACACTTTTTTCTTACATTATTACCTGTGAATGCAGAGAATATTGATTGTAAAACAATTCCATATTTTGTTTTAATAAGGATTTTAAAGCATAAACTGACCTGCATTACTATGGGCATACCCCGTGTTTTACTTTTCAGGCGCATTGCCCATAAACCATTTGGCAGCAGGGGGCGCTCTTCTGTTAAAATCCGAAAATCTTTTTAAAAAACTTTTAGGGGCGGCATGTTCGGTAGCATACAAAGAACAGTGGTTAAGTATTGTTTTCAAATAACGTAAGACCGTTTGAGCTTTGAGTTTTATCTAGGGGAGAAGGATGTCAAAGTGGAACGTTTGTTAAATATAATTTAATGAGATCTTTGATTTTAGCGCATGCTTGATCTCTTCTGAATAAATATATTTGTCTGATTCATTCCACTAATACTTACTGAGGACCAACTAGGTGGAAGACCCCAACGTATACTTCTAGCAGTCATCACCGGATATTGTTACAGGAGGGCTTGGAACTTTAAAATATGCTGTGTGTGCTTTAAGGATTGAACATTTTAAAGGAAAATCAAGAAATTAAAAGTCACCATATTTAGCCCATTCAAACGTAAAGAATTCACTGTATAATAGATTCTACCTAAAATGTTTGGGGGAAAAAACGGCAGAAACAGTCTCTATTCTCAGTTTACATCCTGAAGAGGTAAACGATTTTGTAACATGCAACTATTAATATATAACAATATCTGCGTATTTTTCTCGCGTAATCTATGGCTTTTTCAGGACAGAATCCTCTGTGCCTCTCCACACTCCACAACATCGGATCGCTTCAAGGATTTCAAACCCTGATCTATTCCTCCCTCTCTGACCTGGGTCGTCACCACCTCTCCCCCCGAAGCAAATCAACTCTGAGCAGGGTCAAGTTGCTGCACATTTTCAATTGCTACAAGAGATTCTCTTCGGCAAGAACGGCAGTGGGGAAAGTTTCCGCATCCCCGCTTCGTATTAGCTAATTGGCGCATTTTTTTTTAACTTAAACTACAAGGATTCCAATATCTTGCATTTTCTGAAACCTCCTTGTTTCATTTTCAAGCTAATGAGGTCTTACTACTGATAATGCAAAAAGCCATTTTTGAATACCCCAAGTCGCAAGTCATTGGACAGGACTCTAGATGCGTGTCCAAGTCTCACGTGGTGCCTCTGTGAGCCACCCTGAGCGTTTGCTCGAGTTAAACCCTTAACACTTTCTGCCTCTTCCTTCTGTAGAAAGAAAATGAAAAAAAAAAAAAAAAAAATCCAGTCTAAAAGGGCCGGACTTGGGCTTCCCAAAACTGATCCTTCTGGGAAGCAAACGCCAAGCCGCAGGACTGCCGCGTGACTCAAGATCTAAAAGGTTCCCTAGCTCCAGCCACTCTGGATTCCGCCGCCGATCCGGGCTGGTCGCGAGGCTGCGCGGCCACCGCTCTGCAGTCCCCGCCCGCGCGGCCCGGGCCGCAAGCTGAGGAGGAGGGGTGCGCTAGGCGGAGGTCGCCGCCCGGTTGAGCAATCCGACTATGCAAATAAGCAAGATTACGGCAGCCAATAGAAGGCCGACTCTGCCCTGACGCGCGCGCCCAGAGCCCGTAGTATTTATAGATCGTATTTAAAGAGCCCTTGGGAGTCTCCCCGGGCTCCGCTGGGCGGTGTCGGCGGTGGAGGTTGCGGAGGTGCATTTAGCCCGGCGCGCGTGAGGTGGCGGAGCGGTCGCTGCTGGTCCCATCCTAGTGGGGGGTGGGGGGGGGGTGCTGGACTTGGGGGAGCGTCCGAGCACGTTCCACGGTGGCTGTTCTTACCCACTTCCCAGCCTCGGTTTCCGGAGAGGGAGGAAATGCTGCAGCTTCAGCAATAGTTTCACTTAAAACAAAGCCAGGGATGTTGAATCTCACAAAAGCTGGGGGGTAAGAAGTGAACAGAACGTTTGAACCGACCCCGCCCCGGCCCCACATTTGAGCCGCAAACGGGCGCCGTTTCCTGGTGTGCAGGGCTGTGCTCTGTAAGAGGCGGCCTTCCTGGGGGGAGGGGAGAACAATACCGACTGAAAAGCCAAAAGTCGTGGAATTTGGGGGCGGGGTTATTGGACTAGTTAAACTGTATTCGTGGAAAAAAAATTGCAAGATAGTGGCAGTGATTATTTTGGCTTTTAGTCGATTGATCTAAAGACTTCCCAGCCAGCAAACTGCACACTGCAGTGCGAAAGCAGGAAACTGGCATTACGTCAGAAGGGAGAAGAGACCCAAATTGCAGCCCTTGCATCTGCAGGGCTGGCTTTCTTCCTCTCCCAAATTTCCCCCTTTTTTTCCTGGAGAGGTTTCGCGGGCTGGGGCACTGGCTGCCCCGCTGCGCGGCGCTGCGCTGCGGGGTTTCACGCCAAGGGCGGGACGAACGGGGGCGCGTTCGGGGACTCCTAGCGTGGGTGCCCAGAGCTGCTACGCTTTGCCCTCCCCCGCGAGCTCCTTAAAAGCCACAACTAATTCCTTTCAAAGATAGCCCGGCGCTTACATGGATTTCCTAAATTCCAGGAGGGGGTGGGGGGCCTGCTCGAAGTGCTCAGCTGTTACCCTTAGTTCCGTGCGAGCTCACCTCAACCCCGGGGAAGCAGGTGGTGTCTGGGGAGAAATCCCAACAATGTGTAGAACTGAAGGACTTCTCCACACCTTGTCAGGGATCTCATTTCTCAAAATCGAGGGACGTGGTTACAGGAAACCTGTTCCCTGCCAGAGGCCCGTTCTCTGAAGCTTGTCGCTGCTTCTTAGAAATCTCTCGACAGATACGAAGCGGCAGAATGTTGTGAATTGGTACATTTTTGCCTCTTGGAAAATGTTGAGTCTGACGCTAGCTTCACCTGCCCTGCTGCTGCTCCTTCACTCTCCAGTTCAGGGCCATTACAAGGTAACCTTAGTAACCAGTTCCAGGCTCCTGCCCCACTCCACCCCTGGGCAAAGCTTAACACAAAAAAGGTGGTGACAATAGCTAATGATTATTGACTGTTCTGTGCTAAGCAGCTTGCTGAGCGCTTTGTGGAACTTTATCTTACAATAGCTGGATGAGGTGAGTACTGTTATCCCCTTTTTACAGATAAGGAAACCGATTCCGAGAATCAACCTGTCAGCTAGGAAGATAGGAGCGCCAAACCCGGGCAGTTAAATTCTCTGTGCGATCCACGCGGGGGGGGGGGGGGGGGGGGGGGAGACGACTGTGTTCGGGGGAACGTCCAGGCTCAACCCACATCACACCAAGAAGGCGAGGGCCTTGATTCATCCCTCATATCCTGTCAACGACAATAAACCTAGTTCTGGGTATGAGGCACCTGGCTGGCTCAGTCAGTAAAGGATGTGACTCTTGATCTTGGGGTCATGAGTTCTATCCGCACGTTGGGGTAGAGATTTATTAAAAAAAGACAAAACCTAGTCCTGGTTAAACATGGTGGGTGTCAAATGGAAGGTTTAGTCCTTTCATGTAAGAAAGACTGTTGGGAAAACCCAAGTTACCTAAACTAATTTTCTCATTGCCCTGTGTTTGCAACAGTATCTTATAAGCTGTTTAATGATTAACTTTATATAGCACTTCATTCTTAGCTCAGGCCATTGGATAATGTGAGCTCCAGCTCTCCCCATGAAGCATATAGGGAACCTACAGAATTGAGTGAGACTACCATGTAAGTTAGTATAGAGGCCATGTTCAGAATGACCCCACAGCCTAATTCAAGGTCAGAGGAGTCCTGCCTTTGTTTTCCCTGTCGGTTGCCTAATCTCTCATCACTAGAATCTAGGCAACAGAGAGAGCCAGGGGAAGGAAACTGCCTGTGCTTTTGGAGGATTGTGATTGGTGTCTGGGAAGGGAAATCCAAATGAGGAAAGGTTTAGAGAGACGAGGTTGTACCTGTTTACACAACCACACTGTGTACACAAGTATACCTGGGAGATATTGCAGAGTCAGTTCCAGACCACTACAATAAAGCGAATGTCGTAATAAAGCGAGTCAAATGAATTTTTTCGCTTCCTAGTGTACTTACAAGTTATGTTTGCACTATACTGTAGTCCATTAAGTGTGCAGTAGCATTATGTCTAAAAGAAATGTGCATACCTTAATTTTAAAATACTTTATTGCTAAAAATGCTAACCATTATCTGAGCTTTCGGCAGTTGTAAACAGTAATCGCAGCTAACCATAACGGCTATAATAATTTAAAAGTTTGAGGTATTGCAAGAATTAATCAAAACATAACACAGAGACATGAAGTGAGTACATGCTGTTGGAAAAATGGTGCCAACAGACTTGCTCCATGCAGGGTTGACACAAACCTTCAATTTGTTAAAAAACAAAACAAAAACCACAGTATCTGCCCAGTGCAATAAAACAAGGTATGCCTGTGATAGAAACAAGTGATTTGAAAGCCAGACACCTGATGGAGGTTGAGGCTCCGTCTGCCCCATCCCAGCTGGAAGGCCTTAAGCTGCGAAATGTGAGACCCAGGTTCCTCATCTGTGAAATGGAAGGCAACCTGCTACCCATCTGCTAATAGATAGCTTTGCTCCTGACATTCTCCTCTCCTGCCTCCTCTTCCTCTAGTCCTTTAAATGCTGGTATTTAAAGATCAAAATCCCTACCTTGGCCCCATCTCTTCTTACTCAACATATTCCCCCTAGATGAGTTTATCCAGGCCATGGGCCCTGTTATCATTTGAAGTCCTTCTCTCTTGCCCAGGTCTTTTTTCTGAATTCCAGATCTGACTGTATACACAAGTCCCCACTTGGACATGTCAAACTTAAATGTTCCAAATGGAACTGGTCATTATCTGCCTCCTAGCCACCCATGATAAATGGTCCCTTCTGCCTGCATGTATTCCAGCACAGGTGTTCAAGTCAAAACCTAGCTAATTCCTCTTTCCCTTAACCAATACATCCAATTAATGGCCAACTCCTACCATGGGTCAGGCTGTTAGCTGCCTTCTGTCTACAAGCCCCTAAAAAATCCTTCACCGGGAAGCCATATCCCCTTCATCAATCCCATTCAGTCATCTCCACTGCCCTCAGAATGAAGCAGGGCACAAGTTACAAAGCCCCTCAAGACTAAATCCAGACCTAGGTCTTGAGCCGTCCCTCTTGCTTGCACTCCACCCTTCAGGCTTTCTTAAATTCTTTTAATTCCTCTAATGGCACCACATTCTTTTGTTGCTTTTCTTTTTTTAATGTTTATTTATTCTGAGAGAGAACAGTGTGAGCAGGGGAGGGGCAGAGAGGGAGAGAGAGAATCCCAAGCAGGCTCCACGCTGCCAGCATAGAGCCTGACTCAGGGCCAGAACTCATGAACCATGAGATCATGGCCTGAGCCTAAATCAAGAGTTGGACACAACCAACTGAGCCACCCAGGCGCCCCTTTTCGTTCATTTTCTGAGCTTTAGCATAAGTTATTCCTAGAATACTGCCATACCCCATCATCCCATCTCCATCCCTTCTTCTAACAGCTCCTACTGCTCTTTCAGTTCTCGTTGTATGTTACTTCCTCCAGAAAGCTCTTTGACCTCCACTCAACTTCACTGTAGGTACTCCTCCAACTTGCTCAATGAACTACTTTCTCATCACAGCCCCTATACACTGTATGCTAAGTGCCTTTACACTTTGCTGAATCTGTGTCCCTATTCATGTAGAATGGGGATACACCAGAATCATGCAGGGTGCTTTGTCGACCTGCACTCCAAAACCCCACGCACCCCTCACCACTTCCAACCTGCCATGAGTGTGTTCTGAGCTGAAAATCACAACACGATGAGCCCCTGGCACTGATGAGGTTATGCTGTATTCCTCAAGTGTGTTAGGAAGGAAGAAAGGTTGATAATGGTTACATTAGACCAGTAGTTCCACAAGGAAAGGGATGGTATTTGTCCTGTCCACCTTTATTTCCTTCATGCTTAGCACAGTGTGAGGCACAGAGGAGGAGATACTCTGGGAGGAAGGAATTGCCAACTTCTGTCCCAACTGCTTTACAGTCATTATCTCTTCTCATAGCACAAATATTCTGCTCCCAAGAGGCTCATATTTAGAAAGATGACACAGGTACATCTTAAGCCTCATACAGAGCAATAATGAGAACACCAGAGTTGTCAAATGGGAATGAGGAAGCTGTTAATCTGCTAGCCTCTCAAAGGTGAGGGGAAGGTGAGGGGGACAAAGAAATAATGACGTTGATGCTTAGGCCTTGAAGAATAAAGTAGGATAAACAGACCCATAAGAAGGGGAAGGGCATGTCAAGTAGAGGGAACAGCAGTGGTGAAGGATGGAGCTAGGAAAGTTCCGCGAGGGGAAAGGTAAATTATGGGTGGCATAGTAGACAGGGTGTCAGCAGTGGATAGACACCAGACTGAAAAGTGAAGCTAGGCTGATCCTGGAGGACTTGATATGCTCATGCTAAGGAACAAGGATTTTATTTTACAGGTATTGGGGACTCAGTCTCCCAGAACATTTTTTATCTAGGAGGAAAGTAACATGGTTAGACTCGTCTCTTTTAGAGAGGTAGCTGCATGGAGACCAGACTGGAAATAAGGAGGCAAGTTGGTAGTAATTACAGTAGTTCAATCAAGTGATCATGAAAGCCTACAACAGTGGTTTTCAAACTGTGGGTC
The DNA here is from genome assembly GCF_018350155.1 of Leopardus geoffroyi. Classification (NCBI taxonomy): domain Eukaryota; kingdom Metazoa; phylum Chordata; class Mammalia; order Carnivora; family Felidae; genus Leopardus; species Leopardus geoffroyi. Next base: position 59,123,126 of record NC_059341.1, on the reverse strand, counting down.
GCAACCATAAGTGGGTCTTGAAATGATTTTAGTGGGTCACAACCTGCATTTAGAAAAAAAATAGATCTGAATGGAAAAAATATCAGAGTCTCATTTAATAAGAGTCAATGCTTCATAAAACTTCTTTTCGATTTACTTATTTGTTGTGCTTTACCCTCTGGGAAATTTGAATTTTAATAAATTCACTGCTACAATAGAGTTAACTAATCTTCAAAATTAACAAAGTACATTTAGTTAAAATTTAGCATTATTTTGGATAGAAAGCATGACAGGACTGAGGCCATTCAGTGTAATGTAGGGTTTATGACCTGGAAAATAAAAGAAATAAGAAAAAAAAAGTGAGTGGCTAATTATTAGGTTTAAGTCTTGAGTTAAGTTTCCTCTTGGTTGCAAATGGTATCTTATTAGTGATTTTATTAAAAAATTTGAGGGGCGCCTGGGTGGCGCAGTCGGTTAAGCGTCCGACTTCAGCCAGGTCACGATCTCGCGGTCCGTGAGTTCGAGCCCCGCGTCGGGCTCTGGGCTGATGGCCCAGAGCCTGGAGCCTGCTTCCGATTCTGTGTCTCCCTCTCTCTCTGACCCTCCCCCGTTCATGCTCTGTCTCTCTCTGTCTCAAAAATAAATAAAAAAACGTTAAAAAAAAAAAAATTTGAAATACAGAATTCATATCCCTGGTCAGAATGCAAAATGTATTTCTTACCATGGGATCAGGTTCAAGAAAGCTTAAAAACATTGACTTGGAAGACTGGAGCAGTGGCTATGGGGTGAGCGAGAAGGATCAAGATATCAGAATAATTTCTGAGGTACAATTAAGACCACTTAACCAACTGGATGTAGGAGTAAAGGGGAAGGAAATTAAGAATGATTCATGGGTTCCTAATTTAGGCTGCTGGGGCACATGGGGGTATAGTTCAGTTCAGTTCACCAATATCTCTTGATAGGAAGTACAGAAACAGATGAATGAGGAAGGCATGGTTGGGCCCATGAGGCACTCCTTGTGGGTAAAAGAGGTGCATAAATGGGGTGTGTTAATAAAATATGGTAACTGCACTCATAAAAGTATTCGCAAGTTGCTATTCAAGCTCAGAGGAAGCCCAGGTTGGATCATCACAGAAGCTTTCTGGAGGAGACATCTTTGAGCTGAGTTTTGAATGAGAGTTTAGTCAGAGAGGTAGGAAGGGAACAAAAGTGACAAAGACCAGAGAGGCGTGGAACAGCAAGATGTTTGTGTGTGAGGAGTTGTGTGCATGCACATGTGTGAATGAGTGTGTGAGTCAATGTTCTAAGCAATTTGGTGTTACTAGAACATTGAGAAGACACAGATGCAGTTGGACAGGGATTAAGAGACAGGTTATGAAAAGCTTTGTCCATCATGCTAAGGAGCTCAGAGCTCTTGTATAAGATAAAGAGCCTCTGCAGGGATTTTGAAGGCTCGTAACAAGGTCTACTGTGAGATGACTGTGTTTTAGAAAGCTTGCATCGGCAGCATGTGGAAAAGGTCTTTATGGGGAATTAGATTGAAGATTGAAGATCAAGGGACTGGAAATGGGGACATTAGATTAGTCCAGGTGAGAGATGATGGCCTGAATTAGGGAGTGAGAAAGGAATGAAGAAAAACAGAGACAAAAATTGGCAAGGGCGGTCACTATTGGATATATAGAGGACTCCATCGGTCAGTGCCTAATCAGGAAAGCAGAACCAATGCCAGTGAGTTTCATAAAAGAAATTTAACATGGTGAACTATTTTCAAAGGTGTTAGAAAAATAAAAAGGGCTAATAGGAAACAGTTGGAAACCCCGAGATTAGGAAGAGCAGGGCTACTTACTACCTCTAAGACTGGAGGGAGCAAAGGAGCAGGTGGTGTCACCAGAGCCCAGGAGCTGTGGCTGCCATCAAAGAGATGCAGTCAGCTCAAGTGACAAGAGGGGACAATGCCTTCCCCTGGGCCTGTTATCACCACTGGCCAAGGCTGACTAGGGGCTGGTTGGCAGGTCAGCCCGAGAAAGTTGGCTTGCCTTTTACAGGAAGAGCAAAGTAAAGTAAGAAACTAGATCTGAGCACAAACAGCAAATGAACAAGGCATAAGGAGAAAGGAGGAAAAGTAGATTGATTCCTTCTTGCTGTCTTGCTTGGATTGAGGTTGGGTGTAGTGTCAGAACCTGAGAGTAGGAAACCAGGAAACTGGTGGGGGTGAGGGGAATGAGGGAGCAGAGACAGAGAAAGACAAACCTGATGTAACTTTTTAAAACTCCCTCATTGTAATATAGTTATGTATACACAGCACTGGTAGGTACAATTTACTTTAAAAAGAACAGTTCTAATAAATGTTCGGAACAGCTTTATAACTACTATTAACATGGGGAAAGAAACCCCCATGCCCTGATATGCACAAAATTCCCACCCCACCCCCGCACCCCACCAGTGCTTGAACCTTCCCCTAGGTCTCATTTATAGTATTGGTATTCGCTGGCATTAGGAAAACAGGAGGAAGTATTGACTCCTTACTGTATACCACTCAGTATATGGTTTATGTAGAGTTTGCACACAACAGATTGTACACACTACCTCATTTAATCTTTATGATAGTTTAATGAGGTTGGAATTACTCTTCTTCCTTTTTTTTTCTTACAGATGAGAAAACTGATACATAGGGAGGTTTAGTCGCTCTTCCCCCACTTCCCACTGAAGCCCTCAACCAGTTTAAGTGTAAGCTGGGGCTGGGACTTTGGGCTGCCTGACTCAAAGCCCATGCCCTTCATCTCTGCACTATAAAACCTTACCAAATGCGAAGTGTTTAAGTCCAAATAATTAAAACTGTGATAGTGTCATTGTGTCCACATACATCCAGTTGTCTATTGACTAGTTGAAGTGAAGTGACAGAAATGGAAGTTCACGTAGGTTAAAGAGAAAAGAAGCTTATGGCTCAGTTAACATAAAAACTCCAGGGGTGGGCTTGCCTTTACCATTGCTGGATTTGGCTCAAATGTTGCTGCCAGGATTGCTTTTTACTCTTGATTTCTTGGCTCCACCTCAGCTTTGGACTTATTCTCTTGCAGACTCTCTCCTGGTGCCAAGAAAGGTGGTTTTCTGCCAGCCCAGGTTTACATGGCTTGCTAGGTTGTTGTGCCTCTATTCTCCAAAAGCCACACTAATCTCTAAAGCTCAGTTTAGACCCGTGGCCACCTTGGACTAACCACAGTGCCCGGGGAAGGGGTTTCTCTGACACTCAGGCAGGTGGTATGTCAGGCAGAGCTATGCAGTTGGCTGTCCTATCAAGATCCCATGGAGTTGGGGTGAGAAGTACTTGCCCAGAGTGAGGCCTATAGAGCAGCAAAGTCCCCACTGATTTCCGCTACAGGGCACATATGAAACTCTCATTTTGCCTGCTTATCCTAACAGCATCCTGGACCTATTTCAAAATCACTGGATAATTATGCATTCTGTTCTTCATTTGGACTAAGAAAACATTTCCTCACACTTTTTTTTTTTTTTTTTTTTTGCATTTTACTTGGAATTCTAAGCTTCTTTAAGAGAGAGAGAGTTAAAGCATCAAGGTTATATCTGATTCCAGAAAACATCCAGAAGCTCTCTAGCAACACCACTTTTCTACTCCTCACTATCTCCCCTCCAGACTCCTCCCATATCTTCCCACAAGGACTCTGAATCATGATTCTGAACCACTCTGTCTCTGTATCTTGATATATATGGTCATCAACATGGTCCAAGATCTAAGGCACTGTTCTGGCACTGAGTCATGCTTTTTTTTGGCAACTGAAGACCCTCATTTTATTATCCAAGTATTTTAGAACATTTCAAAAGAAGTAATTAGTGGTATTTGATAACAGCCTTCTGCTGTTTTGCCATCTTTAATCCTAGCCTGGTTTATATTAGAAACGAGCCTAATGACCAAGATTATTCTTTAAACACTGAGTTTATGACAATGCAGGTACCTCACAGAAAGTTGACAGAAAGGGACCCAAGAGCCAATAGTTTGTTTTTTCCCTGTTGGCAAGGAGCCTAGGTTTAAGAATAAGTGTTACTACTAGACATTCAAATCTGTCAGTACATGTTAAGTATGTCCTCTACAATTATTCATAAAACTTGCTATAACTTGCTATTACAACGAGCTTGATGACTATGTAAATGAGTTATTCTACTGAAAATATCTGCAACTGGGACAGCACACTGGCCTCCCCATTAATGATTTTCCCCATAATAAATAATAGTTGGAGTATTTCTTCTTATAATGAAATATTTACATATTAATCCAGCAATCCTTAGACACCACAGAAGCTCTGTGATTCAGCCAGAGTCCCATTTTCCTGGTGTTTTTACATTGCGGTGATTCGGTTTATATCTGGCTAGCTATTTTGGAATCAAAAGGTAAAACCAGTTCTCATTTATATGATTGTTGTTGCAAACCTTATGTTCCTATTTATGTAATTCTATGCTGTTACTGTCTGGATGGTTAGGACTTTTACATGTAAGTTGTCTGTATTTTATTTTTATAGCCAAGAACACTAAGTTACACATTAAGACCATTTAGCCTTCTTATGGCTAAATAAGTCCAGTTCGCTTCCTTACCATTTTTATGCCCTATTTTCTAGCTCCTTAATCAGTCTTTGTACTATGCTCTGTTCCCTTTCTAGTTTCTCCACCTTCTTTTTTAAAAAATGAAACCTTAGACTTGATGTGAGTTTCTAATATGGGATATATATATATATATATATATATATATATATATATATATATATGAAAAAATTACTTCATAGTTTTTGTGTGTCATATTTCAGTTAGTATACTGTAGGATTGTGTCAGCTCTTTTTATTTTTTTTTTATTTTATTTTTTTTTTTTTAATTTTTTTTTTCAATGTTTATTTATTTTTGGGACAGAGAGAGACAGAGCATGAACGGGGGAGGGGCAGAGAGAGAGGGAGACACAGAATCGGAAACAGGCTCCAGGCTCTGAGACATCAGCCCAGAGCCCGACGCGGGGCTCGAACTCACGGACCGCAAGATGGTGACCTGGCTGAAGTCGGACGCTTAACCGACTGCGCCACCCAGGCGCCCCTGTGTCAGCTCTTTTTAAATAGCAGTTCTACATTGCTGACACATTCACAATGATATAATGCTATAACCTGAACACCTAGGTGGTAGCAAGACTTCCTTTTAACTATTTTAAGTTAAAGCATCATGAAAATAGTTATGGTGGCTCTAACTACCACTCAAGAAAAATATCCTTCAAAATAGAACATCATCGTCATAGTCTACATTTTAAGGCTATTTTTTTCTTCTAAAAGTTAAAAATTCTTTGCAATAAGTTGCCTAGCACCAATTAATTATAGGGTTTCAAAGTAAAATTTTACACATATCCTGTGTGTAATTTTAGACCTCTGAGCAAAAGTTTTCATGAAGGGCTCCCCTTTTAATCCAGTACCCTCAAATATTTGGGGGCCCCCTCTTTTGGAGAGGGCTTTGACTTCTCACAGGCTTTAAGACTTTTTCAGAATCAGGGGCACCTGGGTGGCTCAGTCTGTTAAGCGTCCGACTTCGACTTCGGCTCAGGTCATGATCTTGCGCCCCGCGTTGGGCTCTGTGCTGAGAGTTCAGAGCCTGGAGCCTGTTTCCGATTCTGTGTCTCCCTCTCTCTCTGCCCCTCCCCCGTTCATGCTCTGTCTCTCTCTGTCTCAAAAATAAATAAACGTTAAAAAAAATAAAAAAAAAAGACTTTTCAGAACCAAATAAAATCAGTAGATTTTCATAAAATTAACATATCTTAGAAAAGTTTCCACTCAAACAAATCTATTTTTATATCCCATGATTCACTCACTTATTTCCCTCCCTCCCACTTCTACTTAATCATGCCTAATATCAGTTTTAAGTAGTGTTACCAAAAGGAGGATACAAATCTACAGATCCTGATCAATACTTTCTTATTTCAGGCAATGTTCAGTTTGTATGCAAGATGTAGCCTTCTCTTTGGAGTTCATTAGATTACAAATAGACAAAGAATTTCCATCTACACTTACACTGTAAATTCATTCCTTTTAGCTCGGCTCAGGAGTCATTTTGGTCACTGTATTGATTGACAGTATAGTGCTATCATCCATTTAATGTTTGTCCATAGATGACTACAATCCATTTCATTTCTGTATTGGTCAGGGTTCATTTGCAGAGAATAAAATCCACTCAAGCTTATTTAAGCAGGAAAGGATTTATTATGGGGTATTAAATGACTAAGAACCATCAAAATGGCTGAAGAAACAGACCTCGAGGTTTAGCTTTAACAACAATTCATAAAACCACTGCACAGAACTGACCACCAACAAAGCTGCTGTCTCTTCTCCAGCCAGGAAGTGGCAGGCTCCAGAACTGTGCTACTCATGCCACCATCAGAAAACCTGGGCTATGGCTACTGGCTTCGGACTGCTTCACACTCATTATAGTCCAAACCAGTAAACCCCACGGCCCACACCCATGAAGCTAGTGACTAGACAGAGGGGGTGCTGTACTCAAGCTGTCACAGCAAAGCACAACACCTCCACAACTGTGCTTGCCAGCAGAGACAACAGAAGTAGGGTTTGCTCTTCCAGAAGTGTATCTCCTTGGCTGATCCTGAATAAATTCTGGGCCCCAGCTGCAAGGAATCTGGGAGCCTCTGCAGAACAGGCAGCCTTATTAGGAGGATGATGGAAAGTATGTCCAACACTAATCTACAAAGCCATCACAACCACAGTCAAGTGGTATCTTAAATTCATTGCAATGGAACTAAGTTATGCCTCCAAGCCTTGCATAATAAGTGGAAACACTTTTTTAAAAATAAAATGACCATGACTTTCAAGGATAAATTATAAATCAATTTTGTTACCGATGTAGGGAGAAGCCGTTCCTGTGACTCTTAATATAAGCACATCTCCCAAAAAGATTTTGATGTAAGATTAAATATTACAATAGCATACAACTCTCTGTGATGACTATTAGTGGATCAGTTTTGTCCCTTGTGCAACAATATATGAGCATGTGCAACGTCTATTACACTGAGGTGGGCATAATAGAGATCACAAATGAATAGACACATATCACATCGCCCCTTCCTTCAAACAATTCACATGATGATGGTATAAAATAAAAATAAACATGATGAGATATGTTTTCCAAATGAAAAAAAATCTAGGTTCAAATCTCGCCTATTTTATTTACTAAATATGTAACATTGCCACATATGTATACATATATCAAGAAAAATTATAGGGGCGCCTGGGTGGCGCAGTCGGTTAAGCGTCCGACTTCAGCCAGGTCACAATCTCGCGGTCCGTGAGTTCGAGCCCCGCGTCGGGCTCTGGGCTGATGGCTCAGAGCCTGGAGCCTGTTTCCGATTCTGTGTCTCTCTCTCTCTCTGCCCCTCCCCCGTTCATGCTCTGTCTCTCTCTGTCCCAAAAATAAATAAACGTTGAAAAAAAAATTAAAAAAAAAAAAAGAAAAATTATAATGTGGTTGGTCTGTTACCTCAACAAACAGTAAAAAATTGTCTACATCAAGGGAACTAAATCAAATGAATTCTTTTTGAAAATTGACATATATATATACAGAGAGACAGAGACAGGACAGAGACACATAGAGAGGTGAGAGAATGGCTGGCGTTTAGCAGGCCTTTAATGAACTATGGCTTATGAAGTTGTTGCAATTATGAAAGCAATAGAGAAATTATAGGGAGATACAATACGTAATTAATAATAGAGTGAATGATGAAAGTTAGTACCCTGCAAAACATTTGATCATCTATATTGTAGGAACTAATTTTAGCTTAAAGAGTTTCTATCCAGACTGGTTTTTCAACCTTTTTCCCATCAAGTTTTCTACAATAAAGATAAAAAATTGGGGAAAATCATAAAACCTCCAGTAACTATAGCCTTAATTTTTGTCTGATGCCATAGTGTATTTTCAGCATTCTGTAGTTAAGTCTGACAACATACTCTGGTCAAAATATGTAGTTAAATTTAATATTTCTAATATATTTATGTCATATATTGAGTTATAATTTACTTATGTTAAAATTTATCCCTTTTCATTACAGTTCAGTGAGATTTGACAAATGCACAGTCACATAAACAAAATACAGAACGTTTCCATTACCTAGAAAGTTCTCTAGTGCTCCTTTGTAGTCTCCTCCCCTTCTCCAGCAACTCCTGGGAAGCATTGGTCTGTTTTCTGTCCTCAAGTTTTGCTTTTCCAGAACATGAAAAAATGGAATCATGCAGTAACAGTCTTTCCTTTCTGGCTTTTTGCATTATAAGAATTATATTTTATTTTAAATATGTTTTCATTATGCATTTTTATATTTTTTAATAAAACATACAATTTGGCCTGAGACATTTAGTAAGCTTTTAATTAGCTTATAAATGTATAGCGGCAATTATAGTTAGGGTACCTTTAATTATCTTTGGCCTTTTACTTAAGAGCTAAAGCTTTCCCCCTTAAAAAAGTTTTATATTTCAGGCAGTCAACAAAATCCAGTTAACAAGATTTTTTGGTTGTTGATGCGGTGCCAGAAGTAAAAAAAACAAAAAACAAAAAACAAAAAATAAAAGAACAAAAAAAAAAAAACAAAACTGAAACAAACAAAACAGACTTGCTTATTTTAGAGCTCACAACTGTTACATATATATGAGGTAACCCATAGGAAAACAGTTTCTTTGTAACCCTTTGAAAGAATTAAAATGCAAAATATCTGGCATGCTTTGTTGTGGCTACACTAATGTCTATGAAAAGCATGCCTTTTTCACTTGTAAGAGTTTCAGTTTTGCTCTGTGCATTTGCCTTGATAGTAACTACAAACAACTGTAGCTATTACCCCTTCAGTTCTGAAAGCAAGTTCAAAGTCCATCAAATTTATTGTCAGAGCACAAGGTGAAGCATACCTCCAAGCTTAAACAAAGCCTTTTAAATGTGTTTCTTGTTAGAGAGGTTTGTAAATGTCCCATTGGGGCATCTTAAAATTTGATTTCAGCTTCAGTTATGTACATCTAACAGCTTAGAAGTAGGAGGAAAACAACGTCTGAGTTAGAATCCTTCTTTTGGTAACTTTCTGCACACTGCTATTCCTTTAGCTAAATATTTTCAGTCATCAGTGACAATTTTTAAGAACAGTCTGATTGAGATAGAATTTCTATTTCACAAAAGTCACCCATTTCTAGTACACAATCCAATGGTTTTTTGTTTTGTTTTGTTTTTTGTTTCTGTAAATTTACAGAACTGTACAACCATCATCATAATCTAATTTTGGAACATTTTTATCACCCTCAAAAAGAAACCTTGAACCCATTAGCCGTCACTCCCCATCCCTTGCACCCCCAGTCCTAGGCAAACACTAACCTACTTTCTGAATGACAATGATTTTTAACGTGGTAGGATTTTTTTTTTAATGTTGCAGCTAAAAAGGAACCTATTTTCATATTTACTCATGTTAAATTCTGTAATTTTAGACATGAACGTAAGACAATTGTTACCCTTGTTAGAATGCTTAGATCAATTTGAATTTTTCTAAAAATAGTTCTTTTTTAAAAAATAGTTTTTTTCTCATTCTTCCTTGTTTGCAGTATTTAAAGCTCTTTCTTTGAATCTTTTGAACATGTAGCTGAGGGACAGTCGGTGTTCAGGAAAGCAAATATTAGCATGAGTGGTTCCAAAAACCCCTTCCTTTAGCAATTAACAAGGAGTTTATATAACTAAAAATATTTCAGTAGCGTGCATTTTCTCAACAAATTACTTAGTGAAAGTAAACAACAGATATTCTAAAATTTAGGAACAGCAGCATTTTTGTTGAATGTGTTTTTTTAAGGTGCAGGTCTGTTTAGCATTTAAAGGAAAACCTGTTGGGTGGGGGGAGAGGATATTGCCTAACTGCTACTTTGTATTCTTTGACTAGTGACCTTAGCTCTTGCCTGATTTTTTACTACTGATGAAGAAAACAGGGTTTCTAGTTTTCTCTGCAACAAAGATCCCATTGGCTGAAGTCAAACATTTCATTATTACTGCCTTAGAGATATGCACTTCTCAGAAGACTAGATTCAACAGGAAGAAGGAACCAGAAAACATATTCCATTTGTGGTAATGTGGTCTCACTTGACATCTCAAAACTGACTTAGAAATTCAGAAGAAAAGGTTGCTGTTAAACTTACTGAGATGTAGTTTACTAGTTTACATGTTAGTTATTTATTGCTGTGTAACAAATAACTCCCCAAAATTCAGTGGCTTAAAACAACAAAAACCTCTCTTATTTCTCATAGTATTCATCCATGGATGGGCCAGAATTAGGGAATGGCTTGGCTGGGTGGTTTTGGCTCAGTCTTCTCAAGAGGTTTTCTGAGGTGTCTGCTGAGATTGACCTCATGTAAAGGCTTCAGTGGGGCTAAAGGTGGCCCACTCACATGGTTGGCAAATTGGTGTGGCTACGGGCAAGAGTCATTAATTTCTTTCCGCATATACCTCTCCACAGAGCTGAGTGAATATCCATGACATGGCATCTGACTTCTCCCAAAGTGAATAATACAAGAGGACAAGGCACAGGTGCCGAGTCACCTAGCCTCAGAAACCATTACTTCTGTCTTACTTTATTGGTCACACAAAACAGCCTTGATTCACTGTGGGGGAAGATTATGCAAGGGCATGAACACCATGGTGGTGAGAATCCCTAGGGCCCTTCACAGAGACTGGCTGCCACAGCTTATATTATAAAGCCTTGCAGATAATCTTTAAACGTCACGGAACTGCAAACCTTCTAACGTCTCTTCAAATATAAATATGTATTTATTAAATTTTTTTAACGTTTATTTATTTTTGAGACAGAGAGAGACAGAGCATGAACAGGGGAGGGGCAGAGAGAAAGGGAGACACAGAATTGGAAGCAGGCTCCAGGCTCCGAGCCATCAGCCCAGAGCCCGATGCAAGGCTCGAACTCACGGACCACAAGATCGTGACCTGAGCTGAAGTCGGAAGCTTAACCGACTGAGCCACCCAGGTGCCCCTATAAATATATACTTATATATATTTACATATATATAATATATATATATACTTATATATAAGTGCCCCTATAAATATATACTTATATATATTTACATGTAATATTATAGACAACAGCACAGGCCTGATGAAAATACATACCTATTTCAGATTCTAAGGCAATTAATCATCTCTTTATTAAGAATATGCTGTATGCCCACAACCATGCTAGGAGCATATCTTAAGGGACATAGCAAAAGTGACAGAGTGGTCTCAGGATTTTTTATCACAAGGACATCTTCGTAATATCTTTTCAGAACAATGTCCTCTGCCAAAAGTTAGGCAGCGTAATGCCTGCACCTCCAAGTCCTTTTGGGAAATTCTGCTTTTCTCTTGCTCCTAAAAGAAAGTAGGATGCCACCAGTTAGAAATAGGGACTCTTTAGGGGTTTCTGGGTGGCTCAGTTGGTTAAGCATCCGACTTCAGCTCGGTCTTCACGATCTCACACTTCATGGGTTTGAGCCCTGCATTGGGCTCTGTGCTGACAGCTTGGAGCCTGGAGCCTGCTTCAGATTCTGTGTCTCCCTCTCCCTCTGCTCCTCCCCTACTCGTGCTCTGTCTGTCTGTCTGTCTCTCTCTCTCTCAAAACTAAATAAACATTAAAAATTTTTAAAAGAAAAAAGAAATAGGGACAATTTTGTCCCTTTATATCAATACCAAATACAATATGGCATGTCTCCTTTTCACAGAAAAATCTACATTCTAGCTATGCTTTGTTTTAAACAGTGGGATGCATCCAGCATAAGCAGATACACTGGAATTTTCCTATTTTCTACATTTTCTCACAAGAGAAAAAGTCCGGAAGGTATGCACCAAACTGTTAACAGAGGACGTGTGATCAGTAACTGGTTATCTGCTTTACACGTTTCTTTTCTTGCAGAAACAGCAACCTTCTTTATCTGATAAACCATTCCTCTTCTTGCTCATGTCACTTATCCCAAATGGAAGCTACCATCATCTTTTCAGTTCTTTGTGGCTGCAGGAATTGACTGGTTGTGCTACCTGAGAACCTCTGGCCACCATGTTTTTCTAACTAGCTTCCTTTGGGAGGAGGAGAAAGGCCTTTTCTGTCTCCAGTTACAAAATGATTCTTGATCTGGTGGTGGTCAATTTCATTCCAAGTGGAAAAGAATCGGTCCGAGAGAATGGAGTTTGCCTGCAGAGAAAAGCAGGAATGAGACAGCACTAGTCATGAGCCCCTGGTGTCCAGAGTCCACAGGGCTGGCTCTCACAACTTGCTCTTCCAAAGGCTGTTATATGAGCAAATGAATCACCTTATTTGTTTAAAATGGATCAAACCAGGTTTCTGCACTTATATCCATAAGCCGTGACGAGTACCTCTGGAGATGGGGTTGGGGGGGATTATTCCACTGTCAACTTTTTACATTAATTGTACTAATCAGATTTTGGGGGAGGGGTGCTGCAAATGATAGAAACTCTATCTGAGCTGGCATACACAAAGAAGGAGTTTATTGGATTGTTCTCAAATGGAGGAAGGACCTATGTGCACCTGGCCTGAGGAGTATCTAGAATCAAGGATCTAAATACCATAAACAATGTCTCCTATTTTTCTTCCTGCATCGCAGCTATATTCCCCTTTAACTGTGGGCTTGCTTCTTTTACTAGTAGTGACTTGTCCATGGCTGACAGATTCTAGGCTCACATCTTAGAAAGTTCTTCCTTCCTCATCTTGAATTAGCAAAAATCTCAGGGAAGGATTCTGATTGGCCTGGCTTGGGTCACATGCACATTCCTGCACTGATTACTGGGGCCAATAATGTAGTTACTATCATTGCCCAAATTGTTTCACATGCCCTCTCTTTGACCCTGTAGCCAGAGATGTGCAGTCATGTAAGAACATGGCAGTTCCTATCTAGAAGCAATGTGTAGAGTGAGAAAAGGAATTGTTCTTCAAAAGAGCAGAGAAACTGGTTTGACAGGGTCAGTGGGGAAGTTATTACCATAAGTATGGCAGTAGCTGCCTAATTTTTGTGTTTCCCACAATTCTATATTGTTCATATGTCTTATAACAAATAGGTAATACTTTGAAAGGATATTAAATCTATATTATATACTTATTTGATTTTAATATTAAATGCTTTCTTCCTAAAGTAATATCAAATTTATAAGAAACCTCGGAAATCATCTGGCTTGACTACTCCTAACACAAAATACTTTCTTATGTTGTCCTGGACATCTTCATATCTGCAGTGATGTGAAGAATAAGTGAAAATACTTTTCTCTTGGAAAACAAAAAATTGGAACATAAGAGTGAAAACATAAGTTGACTAAACTAGAAGCTATTAATTGATCTGCTGTCATTGTATTACCCTGGAAAGATGGCTGTCTGTCTGATTGCCTTTTCTTATTCAAAAGTGAAAGTAACAATAGGATTACTATTAACGTTTTAAATAGCCATAGGGGTTGGCAGCAGTGGGGAGCTTCAATATCTTACAAACACAATCTACAAGTAGTAGTTTTAATCATTTTCTCTGGACTGGTATGAAAATAATATCCTTTCCAGTAAGGTATAAAGTTTTCCTGAAATGCTGAATGGTAATTTAAATTCAATCAGTATGCTATTTAGTATTTACTGAACACCAACTCCTTCCAGATCCCTTATAGGGTACAAAATGTAGTCTGTGTTCTCTTGCACTTTTGAGTTCTTCAGTAAAAATTCTATTTGCTGTTTAGGGACATTATAGTCTTTTGTCAGTGACGTGCTTTCCGCCGAAGTAAACTAAAAATTTTAAAGTGTAAGTGGTATTCACTGTTGTGAATATTCGAAAGGATGCAGATTGGCTATCTCTTTCATGAGTGTTTAGAAGAATATGAGATTAAGTATAAAGGCACTAAGAAGGTAAAAATCAGTATGAAAGTAAAAATTAAAAAGAGCATTTCATGGAACATTATGTTTGTCCTGTTTGAATAAATAATAAATAAATAAAAATAATAACTGCCCATCTCTATAGGTAAGTATGAAAAGCTGTTTCATCCCTGAAATTCCAGAGGAATACCTAAAACAAGCTTCTAGGAAAATGGCCCAAGTCCAAGGTAATGGGCACTAGTTGACTAGGCATCTGCCCAAGTGTGCTCTTGTAGTGTGGTACAGTGGGAAGAACATGGACAGGTGTGAATTTCAATCCCGTTCCACCTATTGGCACTGTGAATTTTGACCTGTGTTACTTAACCTTCATAAACCTCAGTTTCCACATCCACATGTAAATATATACACATATGTATTTCAGTATATATATTAAAAAAAAAAAAATATATATATATATATATATATATATTCTATAACAGCAGCAACTAACTAATTTGCAGACTTGTGTGGGTTACATGAGATGACTATATGAAGCAGAGTGCCTGGCATGTAGTAGGCATTCAAAAGCTACAAGCTGACTCATATTTGTATGCTTCTGTTATGAGATAGCCTCACCTCCCTGAAGGTAATATGATTTAAAGAGCAAACTGCAGGATTGTGAAGACAGTGAGATCAGGAAAATTAATGGTTGGCAGAGCACTTCTGGAGTAAAGGTTTCAGGCAGTCGTAATAGATCTTCCTTCCCGTGGGTGAAGAAAGGGGAGTTCAGACACTCTTCGGTCTATTTGCCTTGCTTATTCAATGCTGCCTGGCGGTCTTCTGAATGTGTCTCAAGTCCTTTGAACTGCAACCCACAAACCAGTGCTTATTCTGAATGGAGCCTGTCCTCAACTCCCTGCCTCTCACCCTGCCCCGTCAGGCTTCCTCCTCTCCTTGTCCTATCCGTCCAGCTGTGAGAAGGAAATACTACATAGCACAGCATGTTGTTGATGTAATGCTTTAGTTTCTGCCGGTTTTTATTTTGAAATAACATTAAAAGCAAAAGGATGTGGAACTAAGGCTATAAAATTAATTATGGTTAATTAGCAGAATGATATACTTCCCAGTGATTATAGTTTGAGGGTTTCAAGAGAGAGCTGTCATTTAGGGAGACTTTGTGGGGATGCAGCTCCTCTAATCTAGCAGTACCTGGGCATGGTCACTGCCTCCCAGAAAACTGCTCCCCAGCTTTGAAGAGTCAGCATGGCAGCATAGGAACAAGGAATCTCATATTGCTAACTAAACCAGCAAGAGATTGCCGTGTTAAACAGAGCGACAAATTCTTCGTTTAAATGAGAAATGTAGCTGACAAATGGAACAGAAGCTCCGGTTCATTTGCTCAGTACATTCTCTCCTTTTGAGCAGCCAAATGCAGATGGTAGCTTAGTGAGGAAAAGAAATGCAACAAGAGGAGAAGCCAGTCTTGAAGGGGATTTCATCCAGATCCAGGTGAGGCTGACGACCCACAGCTATCCCTCACAGAGAGTACAAGTCTTTCCTAATTAAGGTGCCACATTACTGCTCACAGGACTCCCCCCTTCGAGGTTCCTTCTGCTTTTGCAAATGAAGTCTTCATTCATTGGATACATACAGTTGTTTATATTTTGTCTTTCTTAATTATAATCACATCCATTCACGCCCTCCTCAAATAATACTTTAAACACCTTGAAGAGGGATTGTTTTGTAAATTTCCCCCCAAAACTCTATTTGCTATTGCCAGCATTCTCTTGGGTTATCTTTTGTATCACCACTATCATCTTTCCTTTGTATTAGGAAAATAATCTTATTTTTCTAGTTTATAAAGTTCTTACGAGAAACACCTTACTTTCCTCTGTTAGTTATAAGCTATGTTAATACTTTATTTAATCTTCAGGGCTCAGGAAGAAGTAATTAGCTAATTTTAGGTCTATAAACTAATAGTGGAATCAAGGTTTGCCTTCCGGATTCTCAGTGCTAAATTGAATTATACTGCACTTGGACAGATTAGCCATTCAACAGCTGGATTGCTCATTTAGGCCACTAGAATCATTAATGTAAACAAACTTGCAGACAGTTTTTTAAAAATACATTTTAATGACTTGGTACAAGATTCTCTCCCCATCTGTAACTATGTATGGGAGAAAACTTGAAAATCGTACTTATCAATAATGATCACCATCACATAAGGTTAAATGGCTATCTTGAAACTGTAGTCTACTCAAAATAAAGAGGATTCCAAGGGGAGGTCCTGGGCACTCAGCTGAAATTACCCCTTTACTAAAATAGCTATTTTTTTAAAAAGAGCTCTATCAAAACTGGGAGTTTTTAAATCTTAGTGTAGTGACTAAAAAAGGAACAAACTCTTGCTCCCACAAACTGTATAAACATTAGGAATCAATGTGTGCTAGATACTGGAGTAAGCCAAAGTCCTCACATACCAATTATTATATAACCATGCAACAAAGATGCATTCTGTGTCCTCTTGCTTATTATTACCCACCTTCCAAACTCACTTTTTCCTTATTTCACATGAATACATAATTTTGACCAATTACTTGCCATTTTTCCCTCCATATCTTAAATTGTAAATCAGAGATCTAATAACATCTCATAGATCTCAACCCATGGTCTCAACCAGCTCGGGGTGTGTCAGGCTTTTCCCTGCATCACTCAGTCTGCCTGCCTCATAGCAGGATACCCGTTGATTGAGTTGATTCTGAGCACTTCTACCAGAGAATTTTTAAGGCATACAGGATACTGTGGGAACATCTCACTGTTTGGCAAGTGAGAAATTGAATGCCAATAGTAAGTGGTTGTAATTAGTGACAACATTGTGGTTCCTGTGACAGGACCATGATAACAAACCCGGCGACTGAAGCTGTGTCCTAGTTTGGATAAGATATTGAACCAAATCCTCTTTCTTAAAATACAGTCTATGTCAATCAATTATATCAAATAATAAACTCATGCTTCCTTGAATCATTTTTTTCCTATGTTAACTTTAAACTTTTATTTTGAAATAATTAAATGTACCAAAAGGTCTCCAGAGTAATACAAATAACTCCCAATACAACCTATATACTTTCGTCAGTTTTTAAGAACTTGCTACATATTTTATCATTCTTTATTATTGTTTGAGCCATTCAAGAGCAGGTGGCACAATTCATGCCCCTCTATCCCTTTACTCTTCAGTGTATATTTCCTAAGAACAAGGGTACTCTTTATATAATCACGGTGTGGTTATCAAACTGAGGAAATTTGTTCAATAGTTCATATGTTCAATAGTACTGGAATACCTTAATCTACAGTCCATGTTTGAGTTTTGTCAATTGAATAATGGACCGTACAGCATTTTCTCTCTTTGGGACAGGATTTGGTCTAGGATCATGCATTGTATTTAATTGCCATTTCTCTTCATTCTCCTTTAATCTGAAACAGATTCTCAGCCTTCTTTTGTCTTTCAGGGCATTGATGTTTTTGTTTTATGAAATATTCCTCTGCTTGGGCTTGTTTGAGGTTTCTTCATGATTAGATTCAGGTTACGTATCATTACGTAAGTGCTGGTGTGTCCTTTGCAAGGCGTGCCATCCATGGTGGACACATGATGTCCGCCTCCTACTCGCTGGTGATTTGATTTTGGTCATCTGGTCAAGGCGTAGTCTTTTTCTCCCCTGCATAGTTACTGGCTTTCTTGCTCTGTGACTAATAGGCAATCTAGGGGGTCATGTCTACTTTTTAGACCAGGGTTTACACCAAATGTCAGGACCATCAAAGAATTAAAAATTTTTTTTCCTAAGTATGTAGTGATTCCTGCCATGTTTATGCAAAACAAAACAAAACAACCCCAAACATATCCATGGATGACATTGATACATAACAGAGAGCCGGTAGGACATAGTGATTGAGACTATAGATTCTGGAGTGCAGTAGCTTAGGTTTGATTCTCCATTCCACAACCATCCTTCTGGACAACTTTGGTAAGTTGCCTTATCTGCCTGTGATTTAATTTTTGCATCTATAACATTTAGAAGGTAAAAAATACTGCCCTAGTTCATGGTGCCATTGCGGAATTGAGTTGATAATATACACTTGGCACATAGTAAGCACACAATAAATATTGGCTTTTATATGTAATATGAATTTGTATTTTATATAAAATATGAACTTTTCAGAGCACTCTTTAAAAAAATACCGGATAGTAACTACAAATCCAAATAATAAGGTAACATTTTTAGATTCAGGTATATTCTTCTTTCACTACCAGATCCAAAACATAAACTTAGCCAGATATAATTTCTTTTGAATCCCTCACGCAAGTGCTTTGACTTTCTTATTCATTTCTTGACCAAATTTGCAACCAGCCCCTACAATGTGCCAGGCACAGATGTATGACCAGGGGTACGGTGATGAACCAGACGGCTCTTGGAGAGATCGTATTCTGGTAGTGGATACAGATAACACACAAGTAGGTATAAATTAAGACAATTTCAGGTGGTACCAAGTGTTCTGAGGAAAACAAAACAGCAAGGCAATAGAGAGAAGCTGTGGTGACAACAGTGGAGAAGCTTTTTGGTGACATATTTAATGCCTCTTCATTGCTTATCTAACACAAATTTTTATAGACTTGATTTGAACCGAAACAAAATGGAACACATCTTTCCTAGTACATTAAGCTCTCTATAAATAAGATAGTATCACAGTTATATAATCTTTTTCAGTCTTGCAGAATATGTACCAGTTAAGCTGATCTTGATTAGTGCTCTTCTTAATTGAAAATAGGTCCCTTTATCATCATATCTTATTAATTAAGCTGCTGATGTTGTTGATTACATAGTTCTATTTAGAGACTAGTTGCATAAACACCTCTATCCTTCCGTCAATATATTTTGTATCCTGGGGCGCCTGGGTGGCGCAGTCGGTTAAGCGTCCGACTTCAGCCAGGTCACGATCTTGCGGTCCGTGAGTTCGAGCCCCGCGTCAGGCTCTGGGCTGATGGCTCAGAGCCTGGAGCCTGTTTCCGATTCTGTGTCTCCCTCTCTCTCTGCCCCTCCCCCGTTCATGCTCTGTCTCTCTCTGTCCCAAAAATAAATAAACGTTGAAAAAAAAAATTAAAAATATATATATATATTTTGTATCCTAACTTTTATGGATGCAAGCTATTCTTTCAAATATATTTCATAGTGTCCCAAAGTAAACAAAATGTTGAAACTTACCTCATAACACATTATCATTTCTCAATTTCTCCTGTCTCTCCTTTGCCCCCTTCAGTGTTATGTTGGCTTCAGAGATTATAATATTCCCAGATTACGTTTGTGGCTTGTGAAACCTACTCAGGGTTTCTCATGTGACCTCCTTGGACCTGAGATTTTCTGGGCTTGAAAGTCAGATTTTTGTTTGAAACTGGGATTTACCACTCATCAGCTGTGTGGATTTGGGAGGGTTGCGTACCCTCTCTGAACCTCATTTCTACAATGTAGATAATTTGAAGTTGGATGGAATTAAATTAGATTATGGATATGAAAGCCTAATGTAGTATTTTGCCTGAAGTTCAAGTTGTTCATCCAATATAAAGTCCTCTTACTCTGCTCATACCTCTGGTAACCTGTTAAGAACTGAGAGTCTCTCCAAGGAGTCCCTGAAACTGGCCCAACTCCACTCAGGATAGTTTCTTATCCTGGAAGGACAGCAAATACCTGGATGATGAGGTAGTTACCAAAACTACCTCGACAGGCTAGTCCAGGATTTCTTAACCTGGGAACCATGGACCCTAAAGCACAGGAGTCCTGGGGTGTGCCTGGAAAAGCGGAGACTTGTAAAGGCTTGAAAAGCAAACTCCGCCCATTCTCACTTGTGTGAACGGTGTCCTGGTTGACAGGGCAGACATTCTTGCCCTGCTCTGTAAGGAGTTCTGCCCCTAGCTCTTCATGAAGCACTTATACAGCATTGCCGTTTAATTTCTAATAAATTGTAATTTAATGGTTCCATCATAATCCTTAGTTCACAGTACTGATGCATCTATCAGTTGCATATCTTTCTTTTTCTTCTCATTATTGTTATTGTGCATTAAGAACCTGACTCAAATAATTCAGTTTGCTTGGAGGTTGGGGCAAGAGACTGAGCACCAATGGAGAATTCTTAATGCCCAGTTGCTTATTTTTTAGCGACTAAAATTCAGCAAGAAATCATGGGATATGTTGGGAACCTTGCAAAGTATTCATGATAGCCTAAGGCAGCAGCTGGAATCATTTTCTTTTTGTTAAAACTAGCTGTTTGGTTCTGATTACAAGAGTAATACAATCTCTAAACTGGAAAAGTTAGAAAACAAGCAAAGTGATTATGTTGTATTCCAGAACAGTAGTCCGGACAGTATTTCTCAAAAATGTGACCTGCTTCAGAATCTCCTGGTTGCTTGTTAGCTATGCCACTTCATGGGCCCTCCAGAAGGGCGAAATCAGAATCCCAGAGGGCGGGACCCAGAACCAACACTAAATGAGTTCACACCGGACCCTTCAGGCCAACTAAAATCCTGCAACGATGCTCTTACCATACATTTAATGTTTCTCGCCCTTTAAGTACTAATTTTTTCCCCAAGTGTGTAAAAGCAAGTAAGATTCTAAAAATGTCTGTGTTGTAAAATGATTTGTAAGTTTCTATAAAACAATTTGCTAGTTTCTGGTGAATTAATGCTTTGCCAGATTAAAAAAACAAACAAACTTTCTATACCGGGGTGGGTACAAAGTGTAAGAAAAACTTTGATCAACTAGGAAATTAGGTGCCAATTTACCTAAATTTGCAAACAAACCCCACCCGATTTATATGCAGTGATCTCTTTTTTTAGGGGGGGGAGGGTGGAGGGAGGAAGCAGAGAGAGGGAGACAGAAAATCCCAAACTCCACACTGAGGGCTCCAATTCACGAGCCCTGAGATCAAGACATGAGCCAAAATCAAGAGTTGGATGCTTAACCGACTGAGCCACCCAGACTCCCAGACAGCCCAATATATAGAGATATCTATATACAAGACATGTATATCTTGAAAGCCTAAAGTGGTGCTCAATGAGATTGCTTGCATTAGCTCTTTTGTTTGGGTTTTAGTTCCTCTATACAAGGTGTGAGGCTAATACTGTATTCACTCCTTATGTTTGGGCAACAGAGACAGAGTGAATACTCCACCCCAGCCTGAGACATCTGCATTTTACCACCCCAACCCCAGTGTTTGTTTTGGTCTGTGGCTTTGAAAGAGGTCTAGCAACCCGGATGAAGACTCTGCAAGTGCACACTGGGCAGGCTTATACCTGGGTATGGCTTTGTCTCTGTGAATTTAGGACACCATGTACAAGCATGCTGTTTTGAGCATCAGGACTCACCACAGAAATGGTTGACTAATTCTGAATTTGTATTTTTATTTTCCCCAAGCAGAGTTGCATAAAGGAAAGTACTTAGAAAATGAGCTTGGGGGTCAGATAGACCTGACTTCAAATTCTGACCCCACCGTTCCAAACTATGTGACCTTGGGTCTCAGTTTTCTCATATACAAAACATGCAGTTTCCAGCAGTAGATTAAGAGTGTATGACACATCCTGGTGTTGATAAATGATGCGATAATTATTATCCTTTCTCTTAAACTTTGTTCAAAGTTTGAGTTCACACCTGAGAAGGGACAAAGGATGGAATTCAGGAACCTCACACTGAGGGGGTGCTTTTTCTTTTGGAGTGGGAGGGGAGCCAGTCTGAAAGTGCTAGTCTCTTGATTAGGATTGGGCAGCGATACTTAGGTCCAATCTCTAGGCCTGTCATCAGTTGGTGACTTTACAGCATGTCCCAGACATTAGCAAAGGACACAGAAGAGATGGAAGGAGAGGAAACCTGAGGGTCTAGGGCAAAGCCCTAAGCAATTGTGGCAAACAGAAAATTTTGCTTTCTACTTTACAATGCATGCATGTTTATTTTTATATAAAAATGGTGGTTTTTCCTCCCCAAATCTTCACATTAAATTGGTACTTTAAATTGGTACTGTACTATGTTTATCCTAAAGCCTCAGATGCCACTGGGTGAGTACATACCCAGCAGTTTGAGAAGCAGCCATCTAAAGTCTAGAGAACAAAGCCCATGTTCCTTCTTGAGGCCTTCAGAATCCAAATGCTATTTACTCTTCTACCATCTGAGCCTTCCAAAGGCCTCCCCACTTGTCAAACATATGAGGTCCTCCAATGCCTCATGCCTTTCTTCCTGTGGTTCCATCCTGTCCGAGGTGAAGGACCTTCCTTCCACCTCACTCCTTCCCTGAGTCCCCCCACACCAACCCCCCTCCCTGCTCCAGTGAAAAGACACTTCTGGGAAACCTTTCTCAGGGTCCCCAGACAGGTAACCTCCACACCCCACCCCGCTGCATCCACCTCTCCACCCCTGTGAGCTTGCCCTACTTACTGTTGTAACTCTAAGGAGATGGACCTCGTTTTATTCATCTTTGTATCCCCCAGTGCAGGGGATACTTAGTAAGCATTCAATAAATAGTAATGGACTTAACTGATTAACGGAAGGAAGATAACTGGTAAAGAAGCTGTTTTAAAAGACTCTCCTCTTCCTCACACCCAGGATTGTCCTTTGTGCAAAGAGGATAGAATGAGCCCAACATGATAAAGGGAGATATTCTGAATGACATTACCTCACATGTGTTAATTAATGGGGACCCTGGAAACATGGTACAAACTGTGGCTTTGCATTGATTATATGACTTTATTATACTTCCTTTTCATATTATGTATATTTAGGGAAAGGCAGCTTTTAAGTTAAAAGTTTGTAATTTTGCAAATGGATCCAGTGTTTATAAAGTGAGGTAAGAGATGATTTACTGAAACTAGTCCATTTTTGGTTTCGTATTTTTAGTTTGTCAGAGCACGCTAGACTCAACTCTCTTGTGATTTTTCTCAAAAGTACCCTCCCTTTTTTTAAGTTTATTTATTTATTTTGAGAGAGAGAGAGAAAAAGCACGAGTGGGGGAGGGGCAGTGGAGAGGGGAGAATCCCAAGCAGGCTCTGTGCTGTCTCGAGGGCTCGAACTCATGAATCGTGAGATTGCGACCTAAGCTGAAATCAAGAGTTGGACACTTAACCTACTGAGCCAACCAGGCACCCTGAAGTTTCCCCCTTTAAATAGGTAGATAATGATGTGAAAAAGCACACACACAAACACACACACACACACACACACACACACACACACACACACACACACGGGCACACAAAACGGACACACAGCTATTGAGAAAGGAAAGATGTGAAACCGTTACAAGAATCCACTGCCCTGGGAATCTTGCTATATTTGGCTTTAGACAATAAGCACTGAAAATTGTTGCATGTGGCAGTTCACTTCATTTAATTGCAGATACTAGAAATAACAGCAACCAAGAAAAAACAGGGGAAAAAAATCTACTTTCAGATTGGTTTGCTTACAAATGTGTTGCTCTGGAGTTTTGCATTCTCTTCTATCTACTAGTACCTGAGCAATTCTATGTACAGGGCTAGGACATAAAATATCTTAAAGTAATATATGACCAGAGTTAAAAGTTTATTTTTAATTTTTATTCCAATTCTTATTTATCCATAGTCTAATTGCCTTAAGTGCCCATTTGAGAATCCAGTTCAAGAATTATTTATTGAGATTCCATTATGTGTCAGGTCCATGCATATTTAAGGACTTCAGTCCCTGATCTCTAGCAACTGACAGTCTAATCTGAGACAGATATAAAGAAATTCATACAATACAACTCATTTGTTAAGTCCAAGGACCTAGAGCCCTCACTAACTGACCTAATTAGTATGTGCTTTATCTTTCTTAACAAAACTGTAAACATATGTCCTTGTCAACAAATCTCAAATTCACTTGAAATTGCATATCTGTATAAGCACCCATACACTGAGGTCTGCAAAGAGGCAACAAGAAGGATGGGAATTTGAATTTGAATGTGATTTTTTAGTTGGAAAATACATAAGATAAATTATTATTATTTAATGCTTATTTTTATTTTTGAGTGAGAGAGAAAGAGAGAGTGGGAGACACAGAATCTGAAGCAGGATCCAGGCTCTGAGCTGATAGCACAGAGCCCCATGTGGGGCTCAAATCCACAAACTGTGAAATCATGACCTGGGCCGAAGTTGGACACTTAACCGACTGAGCCACCCAGGCACCCCTAAGATAAATTATTACTCACAATACAAGCCTAGGTTTAAAAGACACATTACTTTTTTTTCTAAGTTTTTAAAAAATGTTTATTTATTTATTTTTGACAGAGAGAGCACAAACGGGGGAGGGGTAGAGAGAGGGAGAGGGAAACACAGAATCAGAAGCAGGCTCCAGGCTCTGAGCTGTCAGCACAGAGCCCAGTATGAAGCTCCAACCCATGAACTGTGAGATCATGACCTGAGCCAGTCAGACGTTTAACCAACTAGGCCACCCAGGCATCTGAAGAGACATTTCTTTCTTTTAGGGAAAAACTATAATAATTCTTTCCAACTAAAATGGAAAATATACTTCTACTTTTTTAAAAAAGGATACATTTTAAAGCCATGAGTAATTTCCACAATATTTTGCCCCTAATTCAACCTTTTTGAATCACTTAATATTTTCAAAAAAAAAAAAAATAGAAATTGTCTGACGTTACTTGTTAGTGGATAAGCAAAGAATTTTGAATAGAATTGTTTCTTCCTAAGTGTGGGTCATTTCTAGGTAGTCCAGGTATTGCTGAATTTTAATTATGGTTTTCTTTTGTCTTGGTGAGCATCAAATGGTAAACCTCCATGAACAAGTATCAGAGAGACCTCTGTGGTTGAAAGTTGATCAAAGGGAATTCGCAGGTTGCCTGGGTGGCTCAGTCAGTTGAGTGTCCAACTCTTGGTTACAGCTCAGGTCATGATCCCAGGGTGGTAGGATCAAGGCCCATGTGGGGGCCCTGCATTGAGTGTGGAGCCTGCTTAAGATTCTCTCTCTCTCTCTCTCTCTCTCTCTCTCTCTCTTTCTCTCTCTCTGCCCCTCTCCCCCACTCACATTCTCTCTCTCTCTTTCTCAAAAAAAAAAAAAAAACAAAAACAAAAACAAAAAACAGAATGTCCAGAAAGAAAGGTGTGAGGCCGCGTGAGGTGAATATTCTGAAATTCATCACCCCTGGAACCCAGACACATAAACACTCAATAAGTGTTGAAGGAAGCTAGTAATCTACCTTGACACTGCAGAGAAAAAGCCACTGTGAAATGGCTTAAGAGGTTATCACACAAAAGAACTATGTCCAGTTGGAGATTTTGCTTCCAGGAACCACTGAATGTAAATATTGCCAGGAAGAAAATGAAAATAATTTTACAAGACTGATTTCCCTGCAGGAAAATAGCATTGGTGTTATTTAGCCTGACATTTACACTCTTGCATCTTTACAAAAGGATCTACAGAGAGATAACTTACTCACTGAAACTGTGATTCAGGCTTGACTTACAAAATGACTGTAATACCTATTCTTATTGTGGCTGGCCACGCTTGGGTTAGAATCAGGCATTCATAGTCACACTTCTCATCGTAGAAAGGCAAAAGAAAACTTTAATGATACTAATTCCATTTCAAAACTATATTTGAAATCATCTGCTACTCATAGGATGGCACTGTGACATCTGACACCAGACCTCCAATAAATGAAATCTCCAATGAGTTATGAAGGATTCTGGGGAAAATCCTGGTGCCCTTGTCTCCCATAGGGCATTGAACTTACTCCTCTTGTAAAATTTCCCATTCTCACCTTTACTCTTCAATACCACCGTCCATTAATCTTTTTGACAGCACAAATGCTGTCTTATTCACCAGTGGATTTCCGACGGTTAGTACACTACGCAGTACCTGTTAAGTCCTTAAAGAAAATAGTTACTGAAGAAATACATGGACATCCTTTAAATTAATCTATTGACCAACGGATAAGCAGTGCCATGTCATATGTATGACGAAGCACCATGTTAGAAATCTAGAAGGCTAGATTTTTAGTATCAGTATGCAAAATTGGCATAAATAGCGAATAGTATTGTTGATACAATTTAAACTACATATAAAAGCGGTTCCAATGATGCAAAGCTTTACAATAGTTCCTTAAACATTACAAAGGGGAAAAGATTGTGCATTTAATCTTTTCATACGATTCCAAAATAATCTTGGAATACCCTTGCACATTCATTTTTTATAATTGCAGATGCCATTGGGTGGTTTCCTGGAACATATCTTTACACACTGGTCCAACGGATTTTTTAAAAAATATCTTCAAGATCATACCTTGAAAAAGAAATAAGAAATACATGCTCTCATTATTTCTTTTCTTCATCAAAATAATCTTATGAGGTAGCTATTATATTCCTATTTTATGAGTAAGCAAATCGGTATCTTATTTGTAACTTTTGAGGAATGATAAAAATCTGTATTGGATGATATCTATGGCACAACTATGCTTAATTCTGAAAGATATTAGTACTGGAAGGTATTGGAACAGGTAAAACAGATCAAAACACTGCTCCCCAAGGAATAAACACGTGTCACAACATCCACTGTGATAAATGCATGCAGCATTGTTAAGTGTATTCCACACCGTCTTTTAAATTAATTGAGTTGGACTAGGAAATTTTAAGTCTTGTGGGTGAAGTTGCAAATGGAGAATAGGTAAGTCAGTCATCTTTGAGGACAAGATTCCCTAGTTGGTTCACAGACAAATGCTGGAGTACCACACCCCTCTCCAACTCAATCCTTAGCTTTCTTCATCCCAAATTTATAACTAATTTGGCTATCTATATCTATCTATCTCTCTATCTCTATCCATCTACCTATGTTCAATAGCTCCAATTTGGACCTCTCTCTTGAATCTAGACACAAGGATAAACTGACTTCTTGACATTTCCCAACATGCCCTTGTTGGTTTCTTTATATTTTTTCCTCAAACCCACTTTTCCTGCAGTCTCCTTCATCAATAGCAAATCAGCTTATGAAGCCATTCATAACTGGCAATCCATTACCTCTTTGAACTGCTCTCTCCTTAGCTCACTCTGTTACATGTCCTTCCTTGCTGTTCTTTAAGCACACCTGGCAAACTCCTACCTCAGGACCTTTGTACTTGCAGCTCTCTGGTTGGGATGCTTTTCCCCTAGATGATCCCATTGCTCACCAGCCCTCAAGTCCCTTACCATCCACAAGTCTGTACAGGAATGTCACCTGAACGAGATCTTCTTCCCATCTAAAATTGCAATTTCTCCCCTGCCTCCCAACATCACCAGCACTTTCTAGCTCTCTGCTTTTGCTTTACTTTTCTTTTTTGTACTTAGCACTATCTAACTATGTACGTGTTTTTTTTATTAACTGTATTTGTCAAATCTAAGATGCCTTTGATTATAAGATACAATATTATATGTTGTATCACTAAGAAAAACAGCTGCCAATTATAAATGTAAGATGGTGTTGAATAAGCTTCATGACCATTTCAGCAATGTTAAAATGTGAGAAATTGTGCATCTTTGACTTCATGGAATAGGGTATTTTCTTTATTGTATCTCTCTCCCACTCCATATGGATGTGGATTTTTATCAGTTTGGTTCACTGCTATATCATCTGGCACATAGTAGATGATAAATATTTATTGAATGAATGTGAAAGAACTAACGAATAAATGGATAATTAGACCCTTACATGAACAGAGCATATCTATTCTAATTGCCTAGAAGATTGAAATCTAAGACGAAAAAGATCATGGGGGGTGTCCAATTTTGGCCCGAATTTCCTACAGTTTTCTGAACTTCTAGAGACAATGAGAGCCCATTATTTCCAGGGTTACTAGTATTCTTTGGTTGAATTTATACAGACCATCCAACCTCATTGGGAGATTTTCCTGGAAAACTCTCTGTCTCCAAATATTTACCTGGCAAGCTCCATATTACTCAGATTCTCAGCTCAGAGAGTATCCCAAGACTGTCCAATCCAGAAAAAGGAGCACATCCCTCCATTCCTGCCCCCACCTCCTATCTCATCCAGCCTTGCCCAGTCACTCTGTCTCTGTCTCATCACGATTTTGTGTTTTCATCATCGCACTTATCACTATATGAAGTTATAGTTGTCTTCCCTAAAACACCCAGAACACAATCCTGTGAGAAAGGCACATTGTATATCTTGTTCCTCTCCAGTGTCGTCATGTCCAGAACAGTGTTTGGAACACAGGAAGTACTTAATAATTATTTATTGGGGCGCCTGGGTGGCGCAGTCGGTTAAGCGTCCGACTTCAACCAGGTCACGATCTCGCGGTCCCGGAGTTCGAGCCCCGCGTCAGGCTCTGGGCTGATGGCTCAGAGCCTGGAGCCTGTTTCCGATTCTGTGTCTCCCTCTCTCTGCCCCTCCCCCGTTCATGCTCTGTCTCTCTCTGTCCCAAAAATAAATAAACGTTGAAAAAAAATTAAAAAAAAAAATTATTTATTGAATGAATGAATATACATGGAGTATTTAGATGCTCACACCCCCCAAATCTGCTTTTCCCACCTAGACCTAACAAAATTTCAGAGAGTTTTATTATTGAAGTAATTACTTTGAGTAAAGTTTTAAATCCTCAGGAGAATCTGATTATAGAGCAAATGCACTATTTGGGCAAAGATAACTGTAACCAAGGGGTACCCATTAACAATTTCATAAGTACTACCTTGTCAGATGAGCAGATTTCACGAGTCAAAAGGGTGATTGGAGGGCTGGAGACAGGCTGGTTAGACAAAGACAAGTGTGGTTCAGAGCAGGGAATATGACAGTGAGGCTCCAGAAGAACTAGGTTCCAGAGGTCTGAAGTTGGAATAACTGCGGGACCTCATTTGACATCTTTAAAATTATGTGTAGGACTTGACTATGCCCAAGGACTACTTTTCCTTCTTTCCTTTCCTTTCACTTCTGCTCTGTGAGGTTTCCTCGGTACCTTTTTCTGGACACATCTGGTCACCAAAGAATGGTGTTGGTTAAATTCACTCCTAAGTATTTTATTGTTTTTGAGATATTGTAAATGGGATTAATTCCTTTATTTCTTTTTCTGAAAATTTATTGCTAGTATATAGAAATCCTACTGAGTTTTGCAAGTTAAATTTGTATCCTGTGTCTTTACTGAATTTGTTGATTTGGTCGAACAATTTTGGTTGAGTTTTAGAATTTTGTTAATACTTAGCATATGAAATATGTTAGACACTACCATAAGCCATTTATAGATATAAACTTAGTACTTCAGGGTTTAAACCGTATAACAGAAATGTTCATGGAATATGATAATTTGACATGTTTACAATCATATTAGTTGACATTATTTTATTTTATTTTTTTAAAGTGAGCTCTGCACCCAATGTGGGGCTTGAACTCACAATCGCGAGACCAAGAGTCACTCGCTCTACCAACTAAGACTACCAGACGACCCCATATTAGTTGACATTAAACCATTATAGAAATCATGGAGCACCTGGGTGGCTCAGGGGTTAAGCATTTGAATCTTGGCTCAGATTGTGATCTCGTGGCTGTGAGATTGAGCCCCATGTGAGGTTCCAGGCTTAGCATGGAGCCTGCTTGGGATTCTCTCCCTCCCTCTCTGCCCCATTCCTACTTGTGTGCATGCATGATGGTGTGTGAACGTGTTTGTGTGTGTGTGTGTGCACTTTCTCTCTCTCTCTCAAAATAAATAAGCACTTAAATCATAGAAATCAATTGTTTTGGTACATAACAAACAAGGGAACAAAAACAATGTTGATTTATTTATTATAAAGCTTGGTTAATTAAGCATAGAGGCATATGGATAGCATTTTTTTTTTTTTACCAATAAAGAAAGGAAACATATTTTCCAATACCAGAAAATTATTTAAAATGAGAAAGCTTTATGGGGCGCCTGGGTGGCGCAGTCGGTTAAGCGTCCGACATCAGCCAGGTCACGATCTCGCGGTCCGTGAGTTCGAGCCCCGCGTCAGGCTCTGGGCTGATGGCTCAGAGCCTGGAGCCTGTTTCCGATTCTGTGTCTCCCTCTCTCTCTGCCCCTCCCCCGTTCATGCTCTGTCTCTCTCTGTCCCAAAAATAAATAAACGTTGAAAAAAAATTTTTTTGAAAAAAAAATAAAATAAAATGAGAAAGCTTTAGGTAAAAGGAAAAAACATACTACTATTTTTATGAAAGGATATTTTCTATGCTATCTGAAATAACAGTAAGAACTATTGATAAAGTGTAACCAACAATTAATATCTAGGTGCATTCACATTTAATTTAAGACTCTTTTTTTTTTTACATTTATTTATTTTTAAGAGACAGAGAAAGACAGAACACAAGTGGGGGAGGGGCAGAGAGAGAATGAGACACAGAATCCAAAGCAGGTTCCAGGCTCTGAGCTGTCAGCACAGAGCCTGACTCGGGGCTCAAACTCACTAACCGTGAGATCATGACCTGAGCCGAAGTCAGATGCTTAACCGACTGAGCCACCCAGGTGCCCCTAATTTAAGACTCTTTTAAATAACTTGTAAATTGAGTGGAGAATCCATACTGAGATAACTTTTTTGGTATCAGAGATATACTAAGGAGGAAACAGGCTTTTGAAACCATAGGTCATAGCCTAATGGTATTGAAAAACAGTAATACTGATCATATACAGGTAGTATTTAGTGTGGTGGAGTATTAACATTTCATAAATATGTACAAAACAAAATAAATTTTTAGTTGTTAAAAAATAATCACATTCTTTAAAACAAACAAACAAACAAAACCTAAAAATGGTTTCTATTTATTTTAGTTCTTTGTCCAGAATAAAAGTTCTTTGTCCAGGAAAAAAGATACCAATCTATTATTGGTACAATGCCATCTTGAAATCTTTTTACTAATGTCAACCTATAATCTTCTTTCTGTAGTTAAAGCTAATTCTGGTTTTGTACTATCTCTAATGGAAGGAAATGTCTGTTTAGCATATAATTCATAGAATATCTCTTCCTATGTTAAGAGACCCTCAGATTCTATATTTAATACACCACCTGATGAATAAAAAAAAAATCTCAGCTTCATTTGCTTTCATGTGGCGAGGAGAAGGGAGGAGTTTATTGGAAGGACTCCAACCAGTATTTTCAAGTCACATTTAAACCCACTTTGTTTAGACATTTCACCTCAGTATTCTCCAGTTTACATATTCCAGATCTTTAAACTTTTTCCTGTGGGGCTTATTTCACAAACCTTTAATTAGTTTTATGGTTCTTTCATAAAGTCCTCTCAATTCTTTTTTTTTTCCTACCTACTAATATAAAAACTTTACAACTAGTAGATTTCTTTTGAATTTCCGAATTCTAAACATGCACTTATGTCCCTTAGAACTTCATTATGCCAATCAGCTTATAAATCAGAATGTGTTCCCTAGACCAAGATTGTTCAGAATTCAGTAGAATAAGAATAAAATAAGAGACCAAAAAGAAAGATTAAAAAATGATTTGTAGGGATAATGCTATGCATATTGTGAGGATAACTCAATCAGGGATAAAAAATTGAAACTTCAAACATGGACAACCAAAGAGTTACCAAAAGCCTAGACTTGTGCATTTGTATTAATTCTGTGTTAAAATTCAAAATTATTAAATTTTAAAATTATCTTTGAAGAAGGATTTTGTGTGTAGAAAAGATTATTCTGAACTTTTTAATTAAAGTTAAAAATTCTAAACAGTAGTTTTTAAAATTAAGATGTTAAGTTTACAAATAATATTCTAAGGATACTAAATCCAGTAAATACTCCACTCATATTTAAGGACCATCAGTTAATGTTTGATCTCATTTACAGTTAAATGAATGTTTGTTTTTGTTTTTGTTTTTTACTTTTATTTATTTTGAAAGAACAAATGCAAGTGGGAGAAGGACAAAGAGAGGAAAGAGAGAGAATCCCAAACAGGCTCTACACTGTCAGCATAGAGCCCAACTGTCAGGCTCAGTCTCACAAACTGTGAGATCATGACCTGAGCTGAAATCAAGAGTCAGCCACTTACCCAACTGAGCCACCTGGACGCCCCCAAGTGAAAGCTTTTGAATATCTCTATTTACAATTTGCAAGCACTCATTTTCTTTTAATACTATAATTGTCCAATTTAGCAAACAAAATCTTTGTGGTACCAAATAAACCATAAATCTAATAAAATAAACTCACAAATGCGATGAAATTTAACTTTTCTCATATGTATACCAACTCTCTAAGATTTTAGCGTTAATCACAAGCCTAAATTCATTAGGTATTGCATGTTCTAAACTGTAACTAAAAAACCAATCTGTTAACTCTTCTAGCCAAATTCAAACATTGAAATACTAAGTATGCACAGATTTCCTAACACAAAATACATTAATACCAAGAAAAAATTTCTAAATCTTCTTTGAGTTGAAAGATGCTTAGCCATCAATGAAGTAATTATGTCATCCTTCACAGTTTGGGTGATTACCTCCCCGTGTAACTTTTACTTTGTTGAAACTTGTTGAAACTTCATAAGGACCAGATGGTACAGGCTGAGACAATACTGGATCCTTTATTGTGACACTGATGGGGCATACTGGCATACTGAGCTCTATTTATAATCTCTAGCAGAGAATTCATCATTTAAAACAAAAGGTGGTCACTTAGCAAAAGACCTTAGATTGGAGCCATTTTATAGCCTAATTTTCAAGACATATTAGAATTTGTGACACCCACTCTTGAAAATGCCTCACTGGGGGCACCTAGCTGGCTCAATCAGAAGGGCATGTGACTCTTGATCTTGAGGTTGTGTGTTCAAGCCCCATGTTGGGTATGGAGATTACTTAAATAAATAAAACACTTTAAAAAACATTTTTTTTAATTAACAAAATCCTTTAAAAAATAGAGAATACCTCATTGGATTGGATTGGATTTTTGTATTTCTTCGAATTTTGAAATATTTAACTGTCTTTTTAGTCAAATGCTTTCATTCTTTTCATATGTTTTTATAGTTTTAGAGACACCCAACTCCTATAGATATCAAAATAATAATCCATTAAATTCTATGTATGTTTCATGGATTTGTCTGGTTGTTTTATCATAAGTTCTAAGATCACCAAATGACACCTTACAAATCCTCTTCTAAAAATGTAACCCAAGGAAATATTTATAGATGTGCAAAAGAATTTAACCACAGGGATTTCATCACAGTATTATTTTTAGTAGAAAATGACCTAAATGTCAAACAAAGTCTTTTTGTTATTTTAAAAAATTCCATAAAGGCAGGAACCAAAGTTTATTTATTTTTTCTCTCTATGTTTCTCTAGAATCTACCTTATGGCAATGCACATAGAAGCTGTTCAATAAATGCTTGTTAGCTAAAGAAACAACAAGACAGTCCTTTGAACATTTCTCTGCAGCAATTCTGGCAGTATGAGTGTGGCTTGGGGGGGCTTTCTATTCCAGAACATCTCCATAAGCCCTTCTTTAAAATGAATGATGGAGGTGTTTCAGGTCTTACGTCAAAGTACTATGCAAACTCACAGCCTTAACCCTCCCTGTGTAATAATAGGACATGGCCCCTAAACCTCTCTGTGTAAAATTCTAATCAGATTCAACTGTGAAAAGAGAAAGAGAAAAAGGAACTTCTTGATGCCCTTTGTCACATTTGTCTTTTAATGAGAGCAGAGGATGTGGAAGGAGAATGGCCCCCAAACCAGTTAAGAGATTTTTACTTTGTTGTCAGTTAATCATGTGAAAATGCTTACATTTGACAGAGTTTATACAATAAACATGGATTCCTTTTGTAATAAAACGAAATAGACTTTAAACTTATGCTTAAATTATTCTCTACTCTGCTCTAAACTTTTTTCACCAATTGCCTAAAAGCTCTTGTTGGTCAATGGTAGGGACATAGACACTACTGTAGTTGTACACAACAGGCTTTAAGGCTGGGCTCTTCTAGACACTGTGCTGATAGTCATTGTCTTTGAAAACTCTACCTACACCACACTCAGAGTGAACCTGGTATGTCTGAGAGCAAAAGGAGGAGTCTAGAAAATATCCCAAAGCTTCAAGACAGGTCCCTGGCTCCTGGGATCTGGGCTGCCCTCCTTGAAATGGAAACACTCACAGGTTTGCAAATTCAAGATCTTTCCCAATCTTCAAATAAACAGTCAGGAAGTCCTGCTCTGCAAGATGAGGCAGATTGATAAACAGATAACAGTATGCAGACTATAACAGGGGTGTAGACGATGTTATTGTCAATGTTGAATAAAGGGGTAAGATTTACCCTGAATAAACAGAAAGGTCAGCAGGTCTGAGGAGGAAGAGTGACAAGTGGGAAGGAGTCACAGGAGTTGACCAGTGCCTACCCTGGGTGGAGTTGCTGGCAGTCATTGCATCCTTGGTGGTAGTCCTGGAGACTTGCTGGAAGAAGTGGGGTTTCATCAGCTGCTTATCTCAAACAGAGTTATTCTAGAAATCCATATGATAACAAATCATGCCCCCCCAAAATGGTGAGATGCTGTAAGTAAATGAGGAAACAAGAAATATATTTGTGGGGTCTCTCACTGGGAACCTCAAACTTGGCAAATTAATAGCACCTTGGACAATTACCCTAGAATATGGTTGGTGATGGTCTCCTCTCTACCCAGTCCCCATTGCAGTACCATGGTTTACATGCCACACCCCTATCTCCACCCCAAGAGCTCCCGATCTCCCTCTACACTGATTCCTCTCTGTGTCCCTCCCTCAATTACTATTTTGAAATTTAAGAACAGCACTAGAAAATCATCGTGATATGAGATACTGATGTGATGTGCAACATGGTGTAGTTAAAGGTAAGTAACACCCAGGATCTAATGCCGGTTCTGCTAGGCTCTCTGAGCCTATTTTGTCGTGGTTAAAGTGAGAATAATGATACACACTTCTCAACATTGCTGTTGGGTGAAATGAGATCATGTCTGTGAAGGCACCAAGCCAACATTCAACTTAATAAGTGATTGGAAGAGAAACCACTGTGTTTTTCAAAATATGAAAATAGAGCCAATAACATGAGTTTTTTCGTAGTCTGCTTAATTTTCTTCTTAAGTCTTGTGACAGGTCTCTCCTTGGCTCTTTCTTATTTCTGGTCAAAGAAAATTTCAGTCATAATAACCATATCCAACGTAAACATAGTGTTAAAAACAATGTGCTATACTATTGACTCTGGAAAGGCAATGATTTTGGACTTACAATCCTTCCATGTGGCTTTAGCATGTAGCCCTAGGTGAGATCAATGAAAGCCTTCTTTCTAAACCAAGTTTCTTCTCCCCCACCCACAACAACAGGTTTTACCTCTGCGAGGACCAGGCCTTTCTTAGCTGCTCTGGAGTACCTCCCCCTTCCCTTACTGAGTACTACCATTAGCACTCCCTAGCTGTGAAACTCCAACAGAGACCTGGCTATAAAAATATTTTCATCATATAGTCCCCGGTTTTTGAGCACTTTGTTATTTGTCTATTTCTCACAACAACACCGCAACCCTGCAAAGCAATCCCAATTTGACAAATGTGGAGTTCTCATTACACCAGCCTGTCTTCCAAATATGCTTCTTATTCGTTCATTTGGGTTTTTTAATTTGTGGACTAATTAATTGTGTCCGCATCCATAAGCTATTAATGGCAATACCTGTCAACACAGGGCTGAAGTTGCCATGATGCTTCATCTGTTTCGTCCACAGTTGTAAGTTATAGACACCTGTTAAAGCCAGTGCCCTTGCCCTCCAGTTCTTAGGTGCTGCCATCGTGTACTTTCAGGACAAAGCTAGGAATGCTAAATACTCTCTACACATACTTATTAAACTAACTGAATTAATAAATAAAAAGGGAGATCATCATGAGAACCTCAAATCATTGCTAGCCCTCAAAATTTGAACCCAAGAACCTGAGTTAATATGTGTTAATATTGACTCAAAAAGTCCAGCTCAGTGTCACTAATTTTCCAAATGAAGGATTTGTGTTGTTTGTTTTTCAGGATGAGGTGACCCAATGTAGGGCTAACTCAAATCCTTGCTTCTCAAATGTTTTTTAAAAAATAAATTTGGAAGTTGATATTTAGTTATATAGCCAAACACATTCAAAAGCCGGCAATGTTTTCTTGTCACCCAGTTTTTAAAAATAGCTTACCTATGTGTTGGTTGTTTAGACATTCAGATATTACTAAATATATCTCTTACTAAAATGCTAACTGCCAAGATTCAGCCCACAGGCATATTTTTACAGGCAAGTTACATATCCCTGAAAATTTATCGTAGAAATACACAATAATGCCTACGTCCCCGGGGCCAAAATCCACAAGCGGCTTCTACAGACCTGTGTGCCACACGAGGCAGCAGTTTTTCCCAGCTGAAAAGAACTCATAAAAATCTCAAAGGAAATGAAAACATCTTTTTCAAAACATGAAACATCAAACCATCCAGTTTCATAAGAAGGGAAAACATGGGGCTAAAAATACATCCTGTGTTCTTTCCAATCCTGTTTATTGTACTCATAAATAAAAGGGGCCTTATATTTCATTTCTGCATATACCATAGCTATGTATTTACATTTACCCAACAGCAGTAGAACTAGAGGTTCCTGACAGTACCATGGCTTTGACATTTGTGCTTCTGTGATTCAGTCCCTATGGACTTAGTTATTATCAACAAAAATTACCTCTGTGAATCATACCTCGAGCTTAGAGAAATTACATCATCGGCCAAATATCAAACATTTAGCGAGTGTTTACGACACACAAGACACTGCGCTAGGCACTGTGGTCATAACGAGAATAAAAGACATAGTTCTTCTCTTTAAAATGAGAGTTAAGGGGCACCTGGCTGGCTCAGTCAGTTAAGTATCTGACTCTTTATCTCGGCTGCGATCATGATCTCAAGGTTCATGGGATCAAGCCCCATGTTGGGGTCTGCTGACAGCACACAGCCTGCTTGGGATTCTCCCTTCCCCCCTCTCTCTCTGCCCCTCCCCCACTCACACTCCCTTTCTCTCTCTCTGTCTCAAAACAAGTAAACTTTTTTTAAAAAAATTAGTTAATTAATTAATTAGAGTTAAGTTGAATCCAGATATTATTACTATGTGCTTAATATGTGCTTAGTATAGTATAAACGGCTGCTTTCCATAGACCTTAGAAGACCGAACTGTGAAAAAAAAAAAAAAATCTTTAGAAAGTCTGAGTTGAAAACAATTGGTTAGTCACTATTCTGAGATGATCAGTCTTTGTAATTATGGGTTCCTCTCTAACTGTGTTGATTCCAGTACATTGTGTATCGTTGTTTAGAGTGGCATTTGCCAAAATGCGTTCTAGTTTGAACTGAGTGAAACAAAGTTAATGAGATTTCCCAGAGCCTTTAATATGGTAATAAGTTCCCCAAACATACTCAACAGCAGAAGGTTTTTTTTTTTTTTTTTTTTTTTTTTTTTTTACAGCACATTTATTAACATCTAATGGTACTTATGTTTATGTCTTTGTTTTCTGAGGAGTCTGGAAATTCAAGATTTTTGTGTGTGTGTTTTCTTTGTTATCCAAAACAATTAAATTGTATCTTTCGGATCATAAGGGCAACTACCTTCTATCTGAGTAGTGTCATGTGATTTCAGGGTCCCCATTTACGTTTCTGTTTCCGATTGGGTTAATAGCAAGCTCAATGACATCACGCTATGTTGCACAAGCAAAGATTTCCCAGTAATTTGAATAGGAGAAAGTGGTTGGAAAATTGAATCATTACCCCGAGCATGGTGTATGGACTTGCTGAACCCAGAGAAACTGTGCTCTAGTAGGCAACTCATTATTCCAGAGCAGGAATCTACAGCATTTATGTCTGCATGCATTCCAACTTATGACAATTTATTAACATTAGCATAATTAAAATCATAAAACTTTACAAAATTGTCCTCATGATTGTATTCTGCAGGACATTATTAAAATTATTAGCAGAACAAAATAATACATGATAGTCAAACATTAAGAAGAAAAGCTAACTGGGGCGCCTGGGTGGCGCAGTCGGTTAAGCATCCGACTTCAGCCAGGTCACGATCTCGCGGTCCGTGAGTTCGAGCCCCGCGTCGGGCTCTGGGCTGATGGCTCAGAGCCTGGAGCCTGTTTCAGATTCTGTGTCTCCCTCTCTCTCTGCCCCTCCCCCGTTCATGCTCTGTCTCTCTCTGTCCCAAAAATAAATAAACGTTGAAAAAAAAAAAAAAAGAAGAAGAAAAGCTAACTGCAGTGCTCATGGCAGTGCATCGGAGGATTGATCATGTGGGAAAGCACAAGAATCATGTAGACAAGTAGAATAAAATCCACAAAACATCTTTCCATTATTTAACTTGGCAATTTAGTTTTAACAAAGTAACATAAAATATTAAATTAATGCTATAGGTTGATATTATATTGGTTTAGTTTGGCTTTGATTTGTAAATTTGGTTTGGTTTTATTGTCATATGAGAGTCATAAAAATTAGGAGTTTTATACTAGTCTTACATTTATATATATCCTAAAATAGTATTATTTTAAAAATAATTTATCAACACTTCAAAAACATTGATGGAATGAAGAGAACCTTAAATTTGAAGTAAAACAGAATTGCGTTCAAACCCAGTATTTAAATCTCTCTGAGCCTCAATTTTCTCACCTGTGAGATTTTCTCACTAAAACCACCTTTCTCATAGAGCCATTGGTTGAAAGCATCTTGCTCAAAGAGTGGCATTACTAGGAGTCCAATAAATAGTGGTTGATTTTTCATCAGTAACAACGTCAAAATTGTCACTATAGTGTTTTTTATAGTCCCAGTTTGAAGTTATATTTTCTACAAAACTAGTTAAGATAGTTGAATTGGGCAGCAAAGGTAATCAACCCAATAACCAACGAATGACTTAGTATGTACATTATGATTCTGTTTATAAGATAATAATAAAATACATTTCTGCAAGTAGATATATACACATTTATATCACCAAATATACACAAGTGGCCAAGTGTGAAAATCAATATTTGGTGAAGCTGAAGCTTAATATTATCATTATAGAATCAACTTCTGGGATACAAAAATAATTGTGAAGTGTTATATTTTTAAACTTTATTGTGATTAAAATATTATTAATTTAATTTAATTTAATTTTATTTTATTTTATTTTATTTTATTTTATTTTATTTAAGTAAACTGTTTGCCCAGTGTGGGGCTTAAACTCACGACCCTGTGATCAAGAGGCGCATGCTTGGGATGCCTAGCTGGCTCAGTCGGTGCAGCTTGCAACTCTTGATTTCGAGATTTTAAGCTTGAGGCCCACACTGCATATAGAAATTACTTAAAAATAAAATAAAAAAAAAAAGAGTCGCATGCTCTACCAACTGAGTCAGCCAGGCACCCCTACAGTTTTATTATTAAAAATTAAATAAGTTTTCAAAGTTTGATATCACAGTCAGGAACAATAATTTCTTAGTATAGTCAGATGTTAGATTGTTCTAGAGCCTACATTTGTGTCAATGGAGATATGCTCCATTTTGAGTAACATCACTCACTTTTTTTGTGCAATGCAGAAAATGTTTTTCGGTAACACGTTTTCTGGAAGAAAATTTGTATCTAGGACTCACAGTGGGATAAGTCTGAAAATCCTTTGTCTCTACATAGTTGGCAAGCTATAACAATCATTAAAACAAGCTTTTTGTTTAAATTTTTTGAATTCATGGACTCAAAACCAAAGGAACGTATCTTACTAAAAACATTGCTACAAAGTCTATTGTTTTGAAATTTGAGTAGTGAGTGCAGCGTATGTTTTGAGTACCTTATCTTTTTCTAAGATTATCTTCTTTCCCTCATACATTTTATCCTCATCATGAGTGTTATTGTACATACTTTGAGAGCTTTTTACCCTTGTGGAATTTATAGATGGTAATGTTGAATTATTTTAATTCATCTTCACAAGGTATAAAGAAATCCCAAATAGAGACCTTGAAAAATGGCCTAAATAGAAAACTGAATAGCTAAAAATTAAATACTATTCTAACAGATGATAGCTGTTTAATGTTATGAATCTCAGTTCACAAAATGACTCTATCAAGATTAGCATTATGGTATGATGTTGATAATACCTATCTCTATTTTTCTGTCTTACATTATTACTTTTATGTTTCTGAACATTTGTTTGTAAAACATTTGTTACTCTTCCTAAAGTTATCCAGCTAATGTCTCCCCTAAATAGTTCTATAATCCTTTATATGCAATTTGAAAATCCAAAGTCTCTGAAAATAGAAAATATTTTACAACTCACTTGGCCACAAAATCTGTCTGATCTGATGTGAAACTTAGTAGAAATATTCATACACCTTACTATATAATAATATATTTCATTATTTTGTGTCCCAGTCTCCCATCCACATCCCCCAGAGGAGTAGATAAATATGGGCATGTAATATATTGCCTTCCTAAAATCTGAATATGTCTGAATTCCATAAGATATATGGGACAAAATGATTATAGATTTATATTTATAGTAGCTGTCAATTTTTAACTATTTGAAAGTTCTTAGTAGTTGAGGGGCATTTTGGGGTACATAAAATGAGTACGTTTACAATCATGATCAGTTATTGCAACATTTTATTCTCAGAATAGTCAAAATGCACTTATGCTTCAACTGACAAAATCTAAACAAAACACAGGTAAAAATTTACCCTAAGTACTTTCTAGAATGCTTATAAGTATTATAATATTTCCATAAATAAACATATTATAAATTTCATTATAATATTTCCTTTCTAAAAAGCTTATATTATAAATATATAATATATAAACATTGTAATCACTTATATTTGAAAGTGAATATTCAGATATTAATATTAATCTGAATAATGCACCTTGTTTGCGTTACTCATACTACATTATGGCATAGGCCTTCAGCTATTCTAACTTTCAGAAGCCAAGTTTAAGTCTGAAACTGAAATCAAATAGTAAATTTTGGCTGAGTACTGAAGTTGAAATCAGACTTCAGTGGACCCCCAATTATATATGTATATGTATTATCAAAGTATTCTCAAAATACATTATTACACATATATTTTGAAGTAGTTTGGATCCAAAATATTTAATACAAAATCAGTTTTCTAATACAGTAAAACCTTGATTTATGAGTAACTTGTTCTGCGAGTGTTCAACAAGATGAGCAAACATTTCTAATAAATTTTAACTTGATAAACAAGCAATGTCTTGCAATATGAGTAGTTCATGACGCCAAATGTTGCATGATCACAACTGAACCAATGGCTCTTGAAATTCACTTTGATGTACAAGTGCTTTGGATTACAAGCATGTTTCCAGAGTGAATTATGCTCGCAAACCATGGTTTTACTGTACTGGTAATTACTTTTCAGGAATAAAAATATGGAGCTCTCTTCTTCAGTATTTTTAAGCACAAATTTACTGAAAACCAATTTTTTTTTTTTACCAAGGGAAAGGATAAGTCTATGTCTGAGGGTAGGAAGATAGTATACATGTGGGTGAGGGTAGGGGGTCCAGGATAAGTGGCTTCCTAAGGTGTAAAGACCATGGGCTTTGTATACAAACAGTCTATATCCAAATTTCAGTTCCACTTTTTTTCTAGCTGAATGATCTTGGGAAAGTTACTTATTTTCCAGATAGTTGGTGTCTTATAAAATTGCGGCAATAAAAACTACCTTTCAGAGGTGTTGATAATATTAGACATGTTAATTTATGTGAATGGATAACAGCCTCTCACCTAGAAACAGTCAAAAAATGCGTGACCCCTTCCTTAAAAGAAAATGTTTCGAAAAGGTCATATGTAAGGTGTGGTTAAACCTCTGCCTTTACTAACTGAACTAACTGGATAACCAGGGTGCCTCCTCTGCCTAGTTACTCCTCTGCCATAGTTACCATGCCCATCCATATAAGGGAATTCTCTTTGGCCAAAGATGTCCAAGCTTCTTAGACGAAAAGTGTTGTAACAGAGAAGAGTGGTATTCTGATCAGTTCTTTCAGCCACGTTACAGATGTGCCACACAGGATCTTTTCATTTCATCATCCCCTTTTCATGTTTTCTCCCAGATTCAGCTCTTTTGTATGTTCCTCAGAGAGCTGTGAGAATTGTACGTGCCAACCCTTTCTCTATAACCAGGAAATCCCGGAGACTGCTTGTATCTCTAGAAAAATGGAGGAGTGGGGGAGTGATTTGCAGGAGATGGGCTGGAATTTATCCCAATCTGCATAAATTTCACTGTTCACCCTTTAAAGTTCAGTCCCTGACCTACAGTTTGGAAGAACTGGCAATGTTTCTATTGTTATCATCAACAGTGATGTTATTGTTACTTACACGATACAAAAATGTTTCTTCTTGTCTTGAAATAGGGCAAATGAAGTATGAGTAACACATTAAAAGTAAAAATATGTTTCCCATTTTCCTAGGATAAAGCTTAGAAAAATGTAGAAAATGTAATTGGTCATCTAAGACAAAGCTTAAGCGATTTAGCTACCATTTTCAGGAATTCACCGAAAATCTTATTTTGGGTTCTTTATTTGGGTATTTTTATGACAAGAGTTGTCAATATATCTTTATCTATCTATCTATCTATCTATCTATCTACATATCTATTTATTTATTGTTTTGCTAAAATGTTTCCTCTTCTGAAATTTTCATTCTTTTTCATAGAATGTTAAATATATTTCATAAGTGCCAGGAAAAACTGAGAGCCATTTAAAAGAGCTGGAAATCTACTATATCTCACGTATGATGCCAACCCCTCCCCCCCCAAAAAAATAAGTCAATAAAAGGAAGATGAGAAGTAATATCTATAGTGGGCCATTCAACATATGTCAGGAGAAGGCCAAAGAGAAGGGTCTGAATGATTTGCTCTTCTCATGCGCCTTAGATGTCCCTCTAGCCCTTCAACTTCAGCAGATCATTATTTGCATCAACTCTATTGAGGAATCAGAGATCTGGCAACATGGGCCAGATATTCTTCACTATATTGCCCTTTGCCATGAATTTCCTTGGATCTCTGAAGAGAAGGGGACTTACTTCCTGTAGGGAGGACTCCTCACCTACATGTGATCGCAACCTTCCCAGTCTTCCGTATGGCCTTGTTCTCCACAGTCATCCTTCCATGAAGTTTCAGTCATCCTTGCTAGCTTGACTTCTCGTCAATCTGTAAACATGTTCTATTTTCCTCATCCCCACCCTAATGTCCTCTCTGCTTTCCTTCTTTTATTACCAAACCTTGACTTTTATTTATTTTATTTTACTTTTTTTTAAGTTTATTTATTTATTTTGAGAGAGAAAGAGAGAGCATGCACAAGAGTGGCAGAAAGAGAGAATCCCAAGCAGGCTCTATGCTGTCAGTGCAGAGCCCGATGCGGGGCTTGAACTCACTCGGATGTTTAACCAA
Organism: Leopardus geoffroyi; assembly: GCF_018350155.1. Classification (NCBI taxonomy): domain Eukaryota; kingdom Metazoa; phylum Chordata; class Mammalia; order Carnivora; family Felidae; genus Leopardus; species Leopardus geoffroyi. The sequence continues at coordinate 59,079,817 of NC_059341.1, read as the reverse complement.
CTGAGCAACCCTGGCACACCCCTCTCCCCCAGCCAAACCTTCACTTTTAAATCCAGGTCTGCTCCTTCCACTCTCCTAAAATGGTTCTCCCATAGGTCCCAGTGACCTTGCTATGCACAAATCCTGTGGCTTTTTCTCTGTTTCTTATCCTCTCTGACCTCAGCAGTATCTGACACTATTGACGGTCAATGCCCTGCTGAAATTCTCTTCCTTGAAGTCTAATACTCCCCTCCCTGACTTTTGATCTCACATACACTTCACAGACATTTTTTTTCTCTTCTATCCATTAAATGAGATTTTACTAGGGAGCCTGGGTGGCTGGGTCAGTTAAGCATCTGACTTGGGTTCAGCTCATAATCTCACAGCTCATGAGTTTGAACCCCATGTCGGGTTCTGTGGTGACAGCTCAGAGCCTGGAGCCTGCTTCGGATTCTGTGCTCCCTCTCTCTCTGCAGCCCCCTCCACTCATGCTCTTCCTTTCTGAAAAATAAACATTAAAACAAATTTTTTTTCAATGAGGTTTTACTAAGGGCCTTCCTTATCCTCGTCATCCTTTGTGCTGTCTTTGGAGAGCTTTTCAATTTCTTGCAAGTGATTCCAAAAGCTATGTTTCCAATCCTGACTTCTCTCCTAATTCAGTGCCTGAATTTCTAATTGCCTGCTCCATGCTTCCATATCCTAAAACAATTTAAAATTTAAAATCAGAGCAAAAGGAGTCATCTCATCTCTGAAACATTCTTGCCCAGATGAATGCATTTCCAGTCACTAAGAACATTTGGGAGCACATTCAACTCCTTCTTTTCATTTCCTCCATGAACTTAGTAAAAAAAAAGACCAGACTTTGGAACTGAATTGACTTGGGTTGAATCTCTCTTCGACTGCTTTCTATAACTGTGACCTCAGGCTAATTGCTTAATCTCCCTGAATTTCTTAATCTGAATTAATCAAGTAGCCATATTTACCCAAGCTAGATGTTGCACCAATTAAATGTTTTACAAAGCAACTTGTACATGCCTGACATATAAGAGACATGCAAATAATTTTTCTACACTTTGCTTTTTTTGATTTGGTCCCAAATAGTGTCTACTCTTTTAGCATTCTCTCTCTCGGTGTTGCTGACACTGTCAACACTTTAGTTTCATGTTGCATTATCACTTACCTATATCACTGGAACTTTTTAAAAAATATTTTCTTGCCTGCATCACCCGCCAGCCTCCAGACTACGACCAGGATTCTTTCTAGAGCGTTGACATAGTCTTGGGATGACACATGGCCTACAGAAGAGATTACAAGTGCCCCATCTTGGCATTCAAGCTACTCCAAAACCTGATCCTTTCAATTTTTTAAAATCACTACTACATGTGCAGGTCCCTGAGCCCAGTGCTTTAGTCAGACTGGACTCTTAATCAGACATTCTTTACTTTCCTGCCTCCTTACCTTTGCTCACTCAGTGCTCTTTGCCAGCTGGTGGTGTCCTAGGACCCCCTTAGGCCATGTAGTCCATAAGGCCTATTGTTCGCCATTTAGTCAAACGGCACTAAGAGGACACTGCAAGGGGGGAGCTTTCATTTAATACAGAAATTATGTGCCAGGAACCTTTCCAAGTGCTTTGGAAGTATTAACTCAGTCCTTGTAACAATGCTCTGACTTAGACACTATTATAATCCTCATTCAAAAGATTAGGAAACTGAAACACCAACAAAAACTTATGTCACGTGCCCAAGATAATAATAAAGAGCTAACAAACAGCAGAGCCAAGCTTTAAATACAGATGGTTAAAGATAGTTAAGAGTCTGTGCTCTTTGACTAATCACCATGCCAACCCTCCTAAACATTTGCTTCGGCAGAGCCAAAGTGAGCAGCTCTAACTTAGGTTACCAGTTCAAGTGAAGCTCCACACTAACAGGTGGGACCGAGATGTAACACCAAATGGACCAGGAATTGCACATTGATGTGCGAGGAGGTTCAATGTGGACAGTTTTAAGATGAGCAGATGGGAATTATGTAAACAATGTTCAAGGGCTCATGACCGCTTTTCATGCAGTGCCTGTGACTTCTGTTGTGCTCATGTTGGGAGTGGTTCAAGGACCCGGCACAGGCAAATCTATCTTAACGGTCATTTGTGTGTCCCTGTCCTACATGAGAGATGAGCTTCCAGAGAGGAGGAATCATGTATTCCTCACCTCTGTAACCTCTGCAGTATCTGGCATAGCACCTTTATTTAGTCAATAAATGTTTCTCAAGCACCTTTATGTGTTAGGGACACTGTAGGGTTTAGGAGCATTTCATGTTCCCTCCCTTGGAGTTGCTTCAGTGCTTTTTCTCTGATTTGATCCATAAGTTACATTTGTACAAGACATCTGATTACCAAGAATTTTCTCCACAGTCTTTGCAGAAGATACACAGATCACCTTAAAATGGTGGGCTATCTGGAAATGAATTAGGGCTGGGGCTTAAAGAAACCACTCTGGGGAGTTTTAATTAGAACTGCAAATGCATCATAGATTCCTTGCTACTTGGTGAATCCAGCCTGATCCCAATAAAGTAGCTACACGGCTCAATTACAAGTGTTGTGCCTTAGCCTTCTCTGTATTCCCCCTGGAGTCGTGCAGAGACTATAAATATAATAGGTTTGCTGTATCTGCTAGGTGATAAGCAATGCTAGTGAAAATTTTGTCTCTGAACACTTTTTCTTTTTCTCTTTTGAAGTTTAAAGGTGTTTTCCTTGGGGGAACGTTGGCTGTTACAACACAGAAAAGTCTGAGTTATTTGTCACAAGCCTCCAACTCTAGGATTTAACAATAGCAGAAAAAGAGTTTGAGGTAAATGTCTCTATATTAAAAACTTACAAAATAAGCTGTTTATTATCTTCTGTTTATTACTGACCATCAACCTAGACACTCAATGTTTTGATTCCACTTGGGATAAAAAAGAGGTTTTTATTGCCATTTCCCCTAAATCATGTAATTATAGGGATTTGGAAATTACCAGAACTACTCTCTGACCTTGAGACAGAACTACATTTTAAAACTTCACTGAGCAGCTGGGAATCTGTCCTGTTTTTAGATACTTTTAGAGCAGATTGCACAACTATCACCAGGAACCTGTTGTGTTTAATGGCTCGAGTCTTATTTCTAATCTAATCTTCTCTGTGACATTTCTTTCTCTTCCTCTCTTCAGTGGAGCTTGAGAACTGGGTAACTTTGGGTAATTACTTTGCGAAGTCATTTCTCTTTCTCAAGAAGAGACATGAGAAAATTTAGGAAATTGAGTTAATGGAATGATACACCCTGCATGTGGGGCCTTCCTGGATAGTGAAGATACCTATATGAATATAGAGAAAAGCTACTTGGATGTATGGTGTAACTGATCTTAGAGTACGAATATTTGAGACCGAGTCCTGGCTCTAACTTGTCCTAGCTATGTGGCTTTAAAGGAATATAGTATAATCTTTACGAGGTTCAATTTCTTTATGTATAAAATGAGATCATAATAACCCAACAGAGATGTGTTTCAAACACTGAAATATTGGGCATATACGAAGCATGACTGTTGTGTCCTGTGTATAAACCCCAAATCCTTTTCTATTTTTTTTTTAATTTTTTTTCAACGTTTATTTATTTTTGGGACAGAAAGAGACAGAGCATGAACAGGGGAGGGTCAGAGAGAGAGGGAGACACAGAATCGGAAACAGGCTCCAGGCTCTGAGCCATCAGCCCAGAGCCTGACGCAGGGCTCGAACTCACAGACGGCGAGATTGTGACCTGGCTGAAGTCGGACGCTTAACCGACTGCGCCACCCAGGCGCCCCACCTTTTCTATTTTTTGACTTCACCTTTATAGAAGGTGAAGTCACCTTTTTATCTTCACCTTTTATCTATTAAAAAGATCTAGGGGTGCCTGGGTGGCTCAGTCAGTTAAGCAGCCCACTCTTAGTTGCCGCTTAGGTCATGATCTCATGGTTCATGAGTTCAAGCCCCACATTGGGCTCTGCACTGACAGTGCAGAGCCTGCTTGGGATTCTCCCTTTCCTTCTCTCTCTGCCCTTCCCCTGCTTTCTCTCTCTCTCTCAATAAATAAATAAACATAAAAAAAGATCTAAACCATATTTTGGGGGGGATGGGAGCATGGTCATTTAGCCACAATTCATTATTACTCAATTATCACAGAAGAATAGGAAATTATACTTGCTTGCTTACCTTCTTCATGAGGTTGTAAGTTTTTTTAGGGCAGGAATTCTGAATTCTGCCTTATTAATCTATATAGCCCCCATTGTATGCACAACACACAGAGTATGTATTTAGCAAATATTTTTGGTGTCAAAAATTGCATGATTGAATTACTTATAATGCTATATATATTAGCTAGTCACCTAAAGGGAGAGTTGATGTACTGTTAAGTACTAGAAACTTCCCATCTTCAAGTGTATGGAAAGATGTTCTCCTTTCTATCATCCACATATACTAGAATAGAGATCCTTAATATTGAGTCATATAGCATATCCCAAATCCTGGAAATTATTCTTTGCCTTGAAACTGTATGTTTATCCTAAAAGAGAAAAATTTGATGATTTCACAAATTGGTAAATGAATTATTAGACAAAGAAGTAAGATACCAAAGAGGAGACATGATTGAAAGACACAATGAACATTTAAAAGGCAAATATTTTACTCCAGGGACTTGGCTAAATCATTTGAACATCTTGGGGCCAATTATGTGAACTCTGGAGACTGTTGGGAGGGTAGTTACAGCTATGTGGGTGCTGGAAAAGAATATGTCTTTTCTTTACACAAGCTTCCAGAACTAGTTCTCATGAATGCCTAAAATACTTGGTGTGGTGTTTTATAAAGTCGTGTCAGGAGGTTTTTTTTTCCCCTTTGCTTTTAAGAGAAACCATTGTTCTCTTGAGCTTCTTTTCAAACACAATTTGCTTCATGTTAGTGTTTGTTGTTGAATATCTGTAGCAACTTCACAAGTTCTTTTAAGCTTTTCAGTTTAGCTCTATGATTTTAACTTGTTCCATTTAAAATGCAAATTTGCCAAAAGGGGTATAAATAAGAAAATTTTAGATTCTTCCCTGCCTTTTTTTTTAAGTTGACCTTGTTAAACTAAAGAACTACTTGAATTCATCTTCCATGGACCAGGGGAGGGAATGAATAAATACCTTCTTCCAAAAGATCCTTGGAATTGTGCATCCTGCACATTTGGCCTAGATGGGCTGCTGGTTGAAGAACCCAGGGTGATCCCAGAGCCCACCAACTAGGCAATGCTTTTAAGGTGGGCACAGCCTGTTCATGGCATTTGGGCTACACAAGACCACCCAGACCCAACTGCAGAAATTTATGATCAATTATAGAGACTCATTGCTATTCATCATGAATGGAACCTTGTCATATCTCACAGTACAGTATTCTGGGACCTTGATAGGAAATCCTCTTGCCATCCCAGGTACAGAGAATACTGACAGAGTCTATGTATGTAATTTGAATGACAGACATTGTGTAAAGGAAAAATGCATCCTAAGGGTTACTCCTCACAACCCTTGATTAGACCCTATAATTAGAGCTGTCCTCCAGAACTTTCAAATTCTTTTGAAAGTTCTAGATGCCATTCCTATTCTTAGTGTGAACCAGGGAAATAAGCCAGAGTGAAACCATGTGATGGGAATTAATTTGGAATCTATTTCTCACTTCTGAAAGGATATGATGTTAAGTGTAATGCCCATCCTAGTAGGAGAAATGATATATTTGTTGTCTTCTGTCAGTATTTGTTGTAGCCATTTTCTGATTTACTCTGGGAATTACCCTTTCAGCATGAATGAATTGAACTCAAATTAAGCCAGTAATTAAAATAATTGATCATGGTAGTAGTTGTAAGAAAACAACTTCCAGTTTCTGCATTTACATATGCAAATATTGGGTCACTGTGCTCTTTGAGAAATGGTAACCAGGAAAGGCTAACAAGGGCAGAGTCATAGTTCTTTGGGTCTGAAGGCAGTCTCTCCCCTTAAGGGTAGGTAATGTCTTTCCTGATGCATCGTTGAGAAGAGAAAACTCCTGAAGCTGAAAAACTGTAGGGGTGACTTCTAGGTAGATAAAGAGCTCTGTCTTCATTCTGGCTAGATAATAAGGAATCTAGGTGTCTGGAGAAGTGGGCCCTACCAGTTGGGATTAATGGAAGACTTTTCCAGGTGGATGCAGGGAAGCAGCTAGGAAGGATGGACCAGCTCTGGAGAGTAGAGTGCAAGATGAGAGCCTCTAAACCACCTTGTTAGCTGTATTTTCTAAATTTGTTACTCTCTGTGTTAGCTTCCTCTGTAATTGCGCAACTTTTCAGTAAAAATTTATTTGCCAGTTACAGATTTGTTAGGCCTTAAAGATTACAAAAAGAAGAAATGGGTAAGAGTTTTGGAGATGATATCACAAAGCTTTAACACCAGAGTGGTCACAAAAAATAATACTGAGCAAGAGATTCCCAAGAAGGAGAAGGGGATCTGCATGACTCATGTTCTAACACTCTGTACCGACCCTTAGAAGGTGCTGAGTTTTACCAGATGAAAAAAAGTGACTTTACCTTGCAGGTAGGATTGGAGCACCTCCGCTATCTACAAATGAGATGTTTCCATAAGCCAGTGAGGTTGTATAGACACAAAGAAGATTTAGGGGCCAGCTTAGGGTACACATGATACCTTGCATTTGAGTAAGTTTTACTTTAAGACTAAATGCAGACATTTAGGAATAAAGGGTACAAAAAAAGTCTATCATAACACCAGAATGCTTATTGCCAACAAGCAAGTATTTATTGGTAAGGAAAAAGCCATGTAATCGGGAGAGGAGAGATATCTCAGGGGAAAAAAAGGGGTTGATGGACAGACCGGCACAAAGATCATGAAGGCTGGCCTTTATGACAAAGTTTCTAAGAATGCTATCAGTAGAGACAGGTAGCTGGCATATGGGAGACAGCCTCTACATGGCCCCCAGTGAATCCCACTTTCTGGTATTCACAGCTTTGTGTAGTCACCTCTTGCATCGTACCAAGTTTGGTCTGTGTGACATATAGCATACAACAGAAAGTGATGATATGTTGCTTTTGAAATTAGCCTATGAAAAGATTTTGGCTTCCATCTTAGGAGATTTTCTTTTCTTTTCTTTTCTTTTCTTTTCTTTTCTTTTCTTTTCTTTTCTTTTTTTTTCTTTCTTTCTTTCTTTCTTTCTTTCTTTCTTTCTTTCTTTCTTTCTTTCTTTCTTTCTTTCATCTCTATCTCACCCTCATAGGTCAGTTTCTCTGAGGGAAGTCATGCCGTGAGCAGCCCAGTGGAGAGGCCCATGTGGTAAAGAACTGAAGTTAATTGTCAGGGGCAGCAGGAATGAGCTTGAAAGCAAATCTTTTAGCCTCAGTCAAGTCTTCAGAAACTGCAGCCCTGACTGATACTGTAACTGCAGCCTCATGCAAGATCCCACACCAGAATCATCCAGCTAAGTCAGTCCAGATTCCTGACCCCCAGAAACTATGTGAGATAATACTGTTTGCTGTTTTAAGCTGCTAAATTTTGGGATGATTCATTACACAATGATAGATAAGGAAGACATGGCAGTATAGAGCCAAGAAGTCTAGAAGGAATGTTAAATAGGGGAGACAGATTCAGATCTTACCAACATCCCAGCTCATTCTCAGCACATCTTCTGATACCATGGACTTTGGGCTGATTACTAGTTAAGCATTAAGATGGTAGTTTAGCTTGTCCTCATTAAATCTTCCAACAAAGTGGGGAGGAAAATGCCTTCTCTGGACAATGGACACTCAACTGGAGAGGACCACGTGGAGTCAGTGTCCAGGCAGAGAGAAGCTTCTGGGAATCTATTCAAGAGTGGGAAGAAGTACTTACTGACATGGAGGAGGAAGAGGCTAGTGGAGAAACTTACTTACCACAAATCTTCTGCATCAAAGGGGAGAGGATAATGACCATTCAAAACAAGAAGAGTCTCACCTTGTTTTTCACCAGCAGAGTCAGATATCATTTGGGAAAGTGGGGTCTGAGAGCCAGGCATTCACAGTGATCCTTTCTAAGGGATCTATCTGCCTTCTAGGAAAAGGGAGAGCACAGAAGCCTGTCAACAATCTCCTATCAGAGGGAAGCATACCCAGGGAAGGGGACATTAAAATCCCAACTCTGAGAAGTCATTCTCTTATTCTTATTTACCAAATTTCTATGTTAAATTTCCATATGGGTGAGGTGAACAAAACCCCAAATTAGTCTACATGTCTTGCTCTACAGAATCTACCCAGCTAAACAGAAGACTCCATGGAAATGATGGGGGGAAAAGTAACTTTAGAAAAAACTGCCTGACAAAATCAACCCCAACATAAGTATGTGGCATGATCTTGGAAAACTAACACCCCTGTGATAAACTAGGAACTGGTTGAGAGCAGGGAAGTTAGCAATTGGGTCCTGAGTGGTCCAATGGATCCCAGGTAACTAGTTGTCGTCATGGTAGTAGACTGGCTCTAAGATCTCAGTTAAAAGACACTAGGTAAGGAAAGTCTCCCACACTGTGAGGAGAGGAGCAAAATCTTTCTGAAGGCTTCCCTCTTGGAGAGGCTGATAAAATAGTGAGAGGGGAACTAGGGGGAAGAGAGGAAGACATTGAAGATTGATTCAGCCAGTTCCATCTCCAGTGAAAGCTTCTTCCAGCAAGAGATAAGGGAAATTGAAAAATGAGACACTACATAACAATCTGCAGGCTCTTCCAAGAGGGTAAGCGAATAATGGGAAAGAGTTGGGGATAAGTGTCCTTCTGGCACCAAAATGTGAATTCTAGATTTATTTTTATTAGAGAAAGTGTCATATATTACAGGATTCCTCATCTATTTTTCACATTTGTTAGCCAATAATTTACTTGGACTGCAGACAAAGTAGTTGATTCTATTATAGAACAATGTGAATGACACGTTAAGTGGGAAATAAAATGTAGGTTACAAACAGCATGTGCAATATAACTCTACTTTGGATTTTTAAAAGCATATATGTTGTAGAAAAAGATGCTCAATATCATTAGTAATTAAGTTAATGCCAATTAAAACACAAATAAGAGGGGTGCCTGGGTGATTCTGTCGTTTAAGACTTTGACTCCTGATTTCAGCTCAGGTCACAATCTCGTGGTTCCTGAATTCTAGCCCCACCTTGGGTTCCATGCTATCGGTGCAGAAGCTTCTTGGGATTCTCTCTCTTCCCCTCTCTCTCTGCCCCTCCCCCGCTCATGCACGCTCTCTCTTTCTCTCTCAAATATAAATAAACTTTAAAAAATAAAATAAAGCATAAATGAGATATCACTATAACTATACATCTATTAGAATACCTGAAGGTTTACTGTTGTTGTTGTTTTCTAATGCTACAATACAAAGTGCTGGCAAGGACTAGAGCCCCTAGAACTCTCACTCATTGCTGGTGGGAATGCAGCCAAAAATCAGTTTGGCAGTTTTACTTTATAAAGGTGTTTTGTTTGTTTGTTTGTTTCTGTTTGTTTTGTTTTGTTGTTTTTTGTAAACTGTATAAAGTTAAGGGCATTTTTACACTTCATTTTGTAAAACTTATAAAGTATGAAGTTTTACTTTATGAAGTGAAATCCATCATTAAATCTAGTAGTCTTGCTCCTAGGTATTTAACCAAGAGAAATGAAAAATGTATGTTCACACAAGAACTTGTCATATATGTTTGGAGTGGCTTTATTCATAATTGCCAAAGCTCAAATGTTCTTCAACTGATGAATGGATAAACTTAATATATCCAATGGAATGTCATGCAACAATAAAAAAAAAATACAAACTACCAATACATGAGATAACATGGAGACAGCTCAATGAGTAATGTTAAGAGAAAGCAGGCTGTATGTTATATGATTCCACTTATAAGGCATTCTGGAAAGGCAAAGTTATAGGGGCATAAAATATATCAGTGGCCAACAGGGTCTGGGTAGGGGGAGAGACTGACATTAAGGGGGCAGAGATGATTTGCGTGGGTGCTGGAAAAGTACTATATCTTGATTGCTTGGTGGAGACTATACTAATGGCCTGACTGTAATTTTTAGAACATAGTTTTTCTTATTACAATGATTACATATTTTATAAATACAAAGAAGTAGCAAGAAAAAATTAAATCACCCTTTCTCTGTACATTCTGTAAGTTTTGATAAATACATGTAGTTGTGTAAATGCTATCCAGATCTAGCTTCCTAAATGCCATTCTCCACTACATAGAACTAGAGATTCTTAAAAAAAAAAATATTCCAAAGCTCAGGCAGGGAAAATGCCAATTGCACAAGAAAGTTAGGATTTACTCTAAGAATGAAACAATGATGGACCTATATCAAAAGGACACAGGAGACAGATGTAAAGGATACCCCACTGACCAAATCTTGGACAATTTAGTCATCAAAATAAATAATGATAGTAATGGATTAGCCCATTGAGTAAAATAAAAATCCACGAGCCCATACTGACATACATACGTAAAGGGAAGCTCTTCCTTCCAATAGAAGGCCAACTCATTAAATATAGAAGAAATAAAAGAGTTAAAAAAATTTTCAATGAATGCTAAAGCAAATCTGTCAGACTTTTCTGAGGAATTAGATATTTACATAGTTTCACAGTGGAGGAACTTAAGAACACCACCCTAATCAAGTGATCAAAGTTAATATTATCAATAGTATGTGCCTCGATATGACTGATAACAAAATGAAGGACATACATCACCTCCATGAGTTTCCCGACCAAAACACATAGCTAAGTATGCAGAAACAATGGACAAACACAAACTGAGGGTCAGCCTACAAGGGAACAACTGTATTCTTTACAAATAACAAGGTTAGGGGCGCCTGGGTGGCTCAGTCGGTTAAGCGACCAACTTCAGCTCAGGCCATGATCTCGCCGCTTCCCAGTTCGAGCCCCGTGTCGGGCTCTGTGCTGACAGTTCAGAGACTGGAGCCTGTTTCAGATTCTGTGCCTCCCTCTCTCTCTCTCTCTCTGACCCTTCCCCACTCATGCTCTGTCTTTCTCTCTCAAAAATAAATAAACATTAAAAAATTAAAAAAAAACAAATAACAAGGTTAAGGAAAACATAGAAAGGCTGAGGTACTATTTCAGATTAGAGGAGACAGAGAGACTGACTACTACATACAATGTCTGCCTTTGGATTGGATCCTTAATTGGGGAAAAATAGAAATAAAATCTTACGGGACCACTGGTAAAGTTTGAATATGAACTATGGATTATATGATAGTATTAAATCTATGTTGAATGTCCTGATTTTGATAATGGGAAATGTAATGAAGTATTTAGGAGAAAAGTTGACACGATGTCTCCAATTCATTCTTACATGCTTCAGAAAAAATATCTATTCAGTGTAGATAGATAGAATGATAAGGCAAAGAGGGCAATATGTAAAAATATTAGTGAAGCTGCATAAAGGGAGATCTATGTATTATCGCAACTTTTGCGAGTTTAAAATCAGGTCAAACTAATTTTAGGTCAAATAATGTTAGGGTTGTGCTGGAATTGATCTGTACTGGTCATTTGCTCCCAGTGAGCAAGCAGAGATGCAGCCAGAGTTTTTAGAACTGTTTTGGGGAAGTTGCCAGAGTGTTTATAGGAACTCTGGCAGCTTCTTAAATCTGGTGGAATCTTTTATTCAGCACAGGTAGTATCATATGTAGTTGTACATCCCTATGGAAACTTACGGAGGCCCACATTCAACTGGGAATATGCTGGGTTACTGCTTTGTTTACATATCCTTCCCCCAAATTTTCCATATACTTTGCTATTCAAAAGAAAATGTTTTCACGGGGCGTCTGGGTGGCTCAGTCAGTTAGGTGTCCGACTTCGACTCAGGTCATGATCTCACAGTTTGTGAATTCAAGCCCCGTGTCAGGCTCTGTGCCGACAGCTCAGAGCCTGGAGCCTGCTTCAGATTCTGTGTCTCCCCCTCTCTCTCTGCCCCTCCCCTGCTTGTTCTCTCTCTCTCTCTCTCTCTCTCAAAAATAAATAAAAATTAAAGAATTTTTTTAATGTTTTTAGGTGATTTATTGGCTTAGCATATATACTGTCTACAAACCTAAATCCCCTGTTGCACTGTATTGTTCCTGGCCTTGAATCTGTAGAACAAAAGTGAGGCCAGAAGATGTGTGGGAATATTAACCAGCTGAAAAAAGGCTGTAAGGGCATTAAAGCTGGAGTACTTCTAGAACTGGCTGAGGGCATGAAGGGACATGTGGGAGCTTTATGGACTTTTCTTATCCCTAAGTACCATCACCTGCTTCTCCAGACTCTTAAAGCTTTGTACTTCCTCAAGCAATGAGGAAAGATCAGGGACTAAAATAAATAAAAATAATTTTGCATTAAAACTTGAAATTAGCGTGGTGTAATAGAGATAAAGCAGAATTTGATATCAAAATAACTGGGGGTTCAAGTTTGTCAAACCACCCCATCTCTCTATGTCTCCATTTTTTTGTCTGTAAAAGGACACACCTTCATGTTTTTGGAGGTGGAGAGATCTTATACAACAAAGAAAGCAAACAAAAAGCGATAACCATAAAGGAAAAGATTGATAAGCTGGACTGCATTAAAATTAAGAATTGTTCATCAGAAGACACTATGCAGAAAGTGAAAAGGCAAGCCATAAGCCAGAAAAAATATATCTTTTTTTTTTTCAACGTTTATTTATTTTTGGGACAGACAGAGACAGAGCATGAACGGGGGAGGGGCAGAGAGAGGGAGACACAGAATCGGAAACAGGCTCCAGGCTCTGGGCCGTCAGCCCAGAGCCTGACGCGGGGCTCGAACTCACGGACCGCGAGATCGTGACCTGGCTGAAGTCGGACGCTCAACTGACTGCGCCACCCAGGCGACCCAAAAAATATATCTTTAATATAAATGACAAAGCGCTTATATTTAAGATATATTAAGAACTCCTACTAATCAATAAGAAAAAGGCAGGTAACCCAATAGAAAAAAATGGGCAAGGGATTTCAACAAATACCTCAGAACACATGAAAAAAGAGGTCCATCCCATTGGTAATAATCAAAGAAATGTAAATTAAAGTGAGATAGTACTATATACCCACCAGAAAGTATGAAATTAAAGACCAAAGAGCAATATGCTAATGAGTGGCCAGAACAAGAATAATCATTTGCTGTTGAATAATCAATTAGTATAATCAAATGAAAACAATTTGACATTATCTAATAAGTGCATAGTTTGTGACCCAACAATTCTGCTACCAGATATATTTACCCTAATGTGTGCATATGTACACTCCATAACACAAATAGAAGAAAGTTCATAAAAGCATTATCTGCATTAGCCAAAACCTGACAACAATCCAGTATCCATCAATAGTAAAGGGATAAATAAGTTGTGGGATAGCCTTTCAAGGAAAATACTTCATTTCAATGAAAATGAGTGAACTGCAGGTGGAAACAATGTCAATAAATTTCAAAAACATTATCTTGAGCGAAACAAGCCAAACTGGAAAGAATACACAGAATACAATTCTATTTAAATCAAGTTAAACAAACAAACAAACATTACAGTGTTTAGGGATGCATAAATGGGTGGCAAAATTGTAAAGAAAAGCCAGGAAGCGATGGCCATAAAAGTGGTGGTTCCCTGCGGGGTACCGGTTGGGGTGAGAGTTGAGGAGGGCAGAAGGGATTTGGGGGCTCTGACAATGGTTTGTGACCTAGAGGTCGTTCCACAGTTGATTATCTTAATTCTTTCAGTTTTGTGTACTTAACTTTATGTTCACCATATTTCATAATTAAAGGAGTTAACTTATTTTAAAGGACTCAATTCTATCAGTCCTGTCTCTATCAAATATCTGTTAGGAGTCAAGTAAGAGATGTAAAGGCATTTTAAAACTATGTTACCATACCTCTATGGTGTTGTTATTTTTAGTGATAACAATAGGTAATTACTTATGAAGGACCAAAGAGCCATTCTTAACAATGGAAGTACTACAGTAGCGTATCTTTAATTGAAAAATCACATTTCTAAGGACATAATGGCTACTAGCCGAAAGCTCTGTTAAAATAAATTCATCCTGTCTAGACCCACTCAGCAGCAAAAGTGAAAACAGATGACTTAGCTATTTCCTTTTCTTTTAAAATATGTCTAGTAATGCTCACTGATAGGACATCGGGGCTAAATATGTGAAGATTTAGTCAGAAATCTCAGGGTAAAAATTGAAGACCAAAGAAGAAAATTTTAATTGAAGATGTAGACACATTACTGAAAATATTATGTTTCTTCTGGCTTCTTGTGTACAGTTGAGGTTTATTTTAAATAGTTGCTATTTATTATTGTTGTTAACATCTCTAAGAGTAATAAGAAGAAATACTGTATATGCTGAATTTCAGAGAATGTGTTATTTAATATCATTCACTTTGTGAACTTAGGATCTTTTCTTAGGCTCTACCATGGCTTCCATCTGTTACCTATTATTATTAATAAATTATTAATACATTACTTTAATAGTGCTCTTCTCTCTCCAGTGATTTAGTGACATACATAAACACAGGAGCTTTTATGGAAAAATTTATTTGTATATCTTCTTAGAGTTTTATACTATAACCCTTGGAATAATCCTCAGCTTCCCCTTTTCTCCCTCCACAACTAATCAGCCACCTGGTCCTCCTGATTGTACTTTTGTCTTGTTTCTTAAAAATCTCTGGATACTGTATTTTCTTTCTTCTCGCTAGAAACGGGTTTAATTCTCTCCTAGGAGCTGTTAAAATGACCTCCTAACTGGCTTTTCTGCTTCCAATCCTTCTGTCCACGAATTCATTCTTCACATGAAACACGTTCTAAAACAGAAGATTCTGTCATGTCAGTCCCTCTCTTTGAAATCTTGATGGCTTACTCAGCTTCTGATTTCATCTCTTGCCACCAATCCCTTCCCCACATCCCCAGGAACTCCAAAGTATATTACCCTGAACCTTGGGCATTGTCCCAACCCAGACTTCCTGTGCCTGGGTAAGCTGCCCATTTCTCTCCACTGGCACACAGTAGGGACTCAGTAAGAGTTCACTGACCCTGAGGCTGTTAGACCTGTGTGGAGATACACCTGCCTCCCCCAGGCATTTAATTGCTTTCTGCTTTGGGCTCCCAAAGCAACTTGTTCTTTTGTGATTATTGTTTTGTAACTCTTTATTCTCTAAAAACAGCAGACTATTTTATTGACCTTTGTAACAGAATAGTACCTAGCATATAGTCAGTGCTCAGTAACATGTAACTCTCTTCTTTTTTTCCGAATCTTTGCAGACCATAAAAACAACGGTAGCAAACGAATAAGGAAACTCCTTTGAGAGAGCAGGCAATGGCTGCTGCTAGGGGATAACTGATTCTTTCATTTCAGCCTTTATATTGTATGGATATTCAGTAAATAACAACGAGATTCCCTCTGTACCAGTTACTGTGCCAGGTACTGGGACACAATGAATCATAATCCCGTTTTCATGGCACTCTACACCTGGTGGAATAATGGAGCTATCATGATTCGGTCTGAGAACAGTAATTTCCCGTTTGCCTTCACTCATAGGAGATGCCTGGAATACCCCATTGAGAAAGGATCAGCTTTTCTTTTTTTATCTTAGCTTTTAAAATAGCTCCTTTCATCATAAATGCTCATAAAAGCATTTCTCAGCTTCTCTGTCACTTGACCTGAGGTTTTCAAAGTATTCCCTGAAGAATCTGATTTGAAAAGGAAATCTTCAGTTGTGATGATGTGAAATTGATCCTCAGTCACATGTTCTCCTTACTCAGACAACAATATTAACCACCAACCTATTAAGTGGCGCCAATTATGTTTGAGAGCCCATCATGTGTCCGTGGAGCGAGCTAGCCCCATTTGAATGAAATCCTTCAGATTTACAGGCCTTGTGGAGGGTAAATAATCACAGACCATCAAGTAAGCTTTACTCTCTGCAATCAGTTCTAAGGATGCACCGCACAAGATATGATGTGAAAGTATTCTTTTTGGTTAAGAAAATAATTGTCTTCTTTTCTAATGTAATTCATGTCATATCTTCTTAAGCCCTAATAAAAAGACTTTAAGGAAAGATTATATATTAATTATTAAACATACACATTAAATTCTCATATTGCAGACCAGGTTGAGAATAAAACATTCTGGTTAATTACATTCCTATGCACATCATTCATAGATGATCAACTTTCCAAAATTTAGCGTTGATAAAATCCATATAACATTATAAATATGTTGATATAATTTAGCCTACCTTTAAGGAAAAACAAGTTAACAGCCAACTTCAGATATTTCCTCACATTGCCTGAAATTCTCTTCATTTTTCACTTTTCCTAAACTTAAACCAATCCAAGTTTTATTTCAGTAAACAAGTTCTGCATTGAGAATATGGATGCTCCAAGGGGTCCAGTTATTTTCAGCTTAGTATGATACAGCATCAGATTAGTTGTCTCCTGGAAAAATTTTAGTGAAAATTAGCATCAGATAGATTTTCCCCTAGAATCTAGCTGAAAATAGAGGCAGTCAGATAATTGCAGTTTTAATGAATAACGAGCTAAAAGAAATGGTAATGTAGAGGGAGGAATACTGTAAAGAGTAGATTGGGGGTGCTTGGGTGGCTCAGTCAGCTGAGCATCCGACTCTTGATTTCGACTCAGGTCATGATCCCAGGGTCGTGGGATCAGTCCCCACTTTGGGCTCCACACTGAGCATCGAACCTGATGGAGATTCTCTCTCTCTCTCTTTCTCTCTCTCTCTCTCTCTCTCTCAAAAAAAAAAAAAAGTCTTAAAAAAACAAAGAGTAAATTGGATGGTTTCTAATAAGGGGACTTGGGTACCAAAGAAAAGCATGAGAATATCCAGTACTCAGGGGAAAGGTGATTAGTGAAGCTGCTTGTAGCAGAAAACTTCAGATAAAATCGGCTTACACAGAAGTCAGGTAGACTACATAGAATTCAGCCACATTTCTCTGTAATCTCTTGCCTTTGTCTTTCTCTGCCAGTTGGCTTCATCTCCAGCCTACTAGCAGGAAGGCCATAACAAGTCCAGCTGCCAGCTCCAGACACAGCTCAACAATGTCCAGAGGAAGATGGCACTGTCTACTCCTGTGTGTCATGAGATGGCTAAATGTCTCCCCAAAGCTCCCAGGTAATCTTCCCGATTATGTTGCACTAGTTGAAATGATGTCATCAACAAGTGCCCATATTAGTCTCTGACAAGGGAATTAGAATGCCACGATTGCCTTAGATCCAGCAGAATTTAGCCCCTAAATAAAAGCAGGGTTCTATTAGGACAGAAAAAAAAACCAAGAAAATTGGTTATTGATTATGCAACTAGTATCTATTACAAGGAATGAATGGTACATTCTCCTATGAAGTGGAAGAGAGAGGGGAAGACGCAAGAGGGAAGGCTCCAAATACACAATTCATAAGCTTCAAACTTTTCCCTATAGCTCAACTCTGGTTTTAAACTTACCTTTAATTAATATCCATTGTCGTTGTACACCAGTCACAGAAACATCTGTCAATAGATATTTTCTATTTACTAAGGAACTGTTAATAGAACCGGCCTATTAATGGAATTATTGGGTTCACTACCTAGGGCATTATGCTTCCTTTTCCCAACCAAAGCTAGTATATGACAACTATTTTTTGTAATAATGATTTCACAGATAAAATACATCATGACTCCTGTAATTTAATGAAATTTACTTTGATACATGCATGGATATCTAATGCTTTATGATTTAATGCTGAGAGGGGATTGTATGTTGTTTAATTTACTATTTAATGCATAGTCATAAATGCATTTTCTAGTATTCTGCTATCATGTCTATTATTTACGCATCCATTTATTTATTCATATAATATTTAGTATCTACATATTTGATGCCAGGCATTAGCCAAAACTCCAAGGATACACGTTTGGTGAAAACAAAAAGGGTTCTCATGAAAAAATGGATTTTTTACTAAGTAGGCTTAGAAGATTTAATCTCTTAAGAGATATCCATATTTTAAAAATCATCTAAATGAAAAAAGATCTTGTAAGAATTAAGAAGAAGAAAAAAAAAGCCCCATTTTCCTCAAAGGGAGAAATTGATGCATGAGTAATATTGTGTTTTAAGAATTATTTTCTTAAAAGCCTCTTGTGGATGTGAGTTTGCATTTTGGAGGAAGCTATTGGGAAATAGAAGGCTCACTCAGTCTCTGTTGCCTTATCTCTGTAAAGGGTAAACAATGTGCCCAAACTGATGACATCATCTACCATTACACCTTTGCAAATAGTTGTCTCATTATCAAATGTGAATAGAAAAATGAAAGGGGGGGAGCCCACAGAATCTAGCAACAAAGCATACATTTTAAAGAATTATATTCATGTTTCATAAAGTGTAGGAATTTTGACTGTCAGGATCCTGGAGGCAGGAGGTATTTTTTAATAGTTAATTAATAGCTAATTTATGTAACTCCCTAGTGTTTCCTACAATATTTTATATACAAGATTTGCTTCAATATTTTATGCTGAGAAATATTAAAAGAATTCAATCCTCACTGTCCATTTGTAAAATTTTCGTATGAAGTATGCTTCTTGCTTATTTAGGGGAAAATGCAAAGTGAGACCCTAAGGGCTAAAACAAAAATACAGTTTTGAAACTACTCTCAACTGAAAATGCATTCAAATGGCAATTTCTATTCATATGCAAAAATCTCAAAGTTACCTGACATGAAAGCAGGAAACATTATGTAAACTCCAAGAAATATAAGCGCATCCTTCATATCTGATTCAGTTCAATCCAACTTGATTAAATAAATATGACGCCAAATCCCAGATGAAGGTAATGAGGGCATGACTAAATACACTAGCAGTGAGCAGAGCAAGACAATTGAGCAATATTGCTGCACAGGATAAAATACAAGCTCCTTAGCACGACATGAAAGGCTCTTCACAGTCTTGCTTGTGATTGCCTCTCCTGCTTCAGCTTTGGCCAAACTACCCCATGTTCCAGTCATTGAACACCAGCTGGGATTCCCTGCATCCTCCACATCTCCCGGCCTTTCCCCGCAACATTTTATTTTGAATATTTTCAGGCTTAATGTTTCCGGAATTTTACAGTGAGCACCCATATGTCCATAACCTAAATTTTATCACTAATATTTTATTATATTTATTTTATCATGTATCCACCCATCTGTCTATCCCTCTGGCCATCAAAGGAAATTGCAGTCATCAGGAGTCTTCCCCCTAAACACCTCAGCATGTATATTCATTAACAAGAGATCAGTACTTATTTACAGCCTTTTATTTTCTCGTTGAGGTAAAATTTACATATAGTAGTAAAATGTACAAATCCTAAGTATGACATGCACTGAATTTTGACCAATGCCATGTAATATAAACCCCTATCCTTCACACTCTTTTCTAGTTGATTCCAGCTCAGCCTTCCAGAGGCAACCACTGCTCAATTTTTTTTCCACCAGAGATCAGTTTTTCCTGTCATAGAAATTCATGTAGATAGAATTATACAGCATATACTTTTCTCTTGCCCAGCATACTGTTTTTGAGTGTAGCTGAGTGTATTGTAGTTCCTTTTCATTGCTGAGTAGTATTCCTCTGTATGGGTATATCACAGTTTGATTATCCATTTTCCTATTGTCAAAAACCTGGGCTGTTTCTAGCGTTTGGCTATTATGAATAAAACTGCTATGAACATTCTTGGACAAGTCTTTCTGTAGACATATACTTTAATTTCTTTTGGGTAAATATTAGTGGAATTGCTGGGTCATAAGGTAGGTATACATTTAACTTTATAAGTAATACCCCAATTTTTTTTCAAAGTAGTTTTACTATGTTATGCTTCTCTACCAACATGTAAGAGTTCTGGTTGCTCCACATACTTATCAACATTTGGTTAATTTTTTAACCATTTTTAATTTTAGTCATTCTGGTAGGTGTGTAGTGTCATCTCATATTGTTTAATTTGCATTTCTCTGTTGACTGATAATGGTGAGGTTTTTTTTTCATATGCTCATTGCATATATCTAGACTTACTTTTGTGATATGTCCAAATCGTTGCCTTTTTTTAAGACTTTTTTTTTTAAAGTTTCTTTCTTTATTTTAAGAGAGATATAGTGCACAAACAGGGGAGGGGCAGAAAGAGAGGGAGAGAGAGAATCCCAAGCAGGCTCCTAGTTGTCAGTGCAGAGCCCAACGTGGGGCTCGAACCCACAAACTGTGAGATCATGACCTAGGCTGAAATCAAGAATTTGATACTTAACCAACTGAGCCATCCAGGCGCCCCTCATGGCCCTTTTAATTGAGTTGTAGGAGTTCATTATATATGTTGGTTACCAGTCCTTTGTCAGATGTGTTTTTTAAATGTTTTCTCTGCTATGTAGCGTACTTCCTTATTTTCCTAATGGTATCTTTTTTTAAGGAAATTTTATTTATTTCTTTTTGAGGGATGTGGAGGGGCGGAGGAAGAGGGGAGAAAGAATCCCAGGCAGGCATCATGCCTGGCATGGAGCCCAGCACAGGGCTGGATCTCACAACTGTGGGATCATGACCTGAGCCAAAATCAAGAGTCAGATGCTGAACAGACTGAGCCACCCGGTGCCCCTCTAATGGTATCTTTTGATAATCAGAAATTTTGCATTTCATGAAGTCTAGTTTAACAAAATTTTCTTTTATGGCTATGGCTTTCCGTATCCTAAGAAACTCTTGCCAAGTCAGATATTCTTCTATACCTTCCCTTGAAAGCTTTATGGTTGTAGCTTTTATGTTTCGATATATACTCTAACTGGATTTACTTTTTTCGTATGCAGTGTGAGGTAGAGGTTAAGATACAATTTTTTTCCGTATTGATACATCGTTATGGGAGAGCCATTTGTTGAAAGGAATTTCTTTTTCCCAGGGCACCTGGGTGGTTCAGTCGGTTAAGGGTCCGTCTCTTGATTTAGGCTCATGTCATGATCTCACGGTTTCATGAGTTTGAGCCACACGGGCTCTGTGCTGACACGCTGCTTGAGATTATCCCTCTCTCTCTGCTCCTCTCCCACTCGTACTCTCTCTGTCTCTCAAAACGAATAAATTAAAAAAAAAAAAAAAAAAAAAAAAAGACTTTACTTTCCCCCTAAGGCTGCTTTGGTAGGTATCAAATCAAATGACCCTCTAAGTATAGGTTTATTTTTGGGTTTTCAATTCTGTTGTATTGATCTTGTTGATATTTTTGGCAGTACCATAATTTATTGATTATTACAACTTTATATTAAGTTTTGAAATCGTGTAGTATAAATACTCTTATTTTTTAAGTTTGCCTTGCACGCTATGTTTCTATTTTATTTTTTTTATTTTTGCTTTATTTCATGTTTATTTTTATTTTTGAGAGAGAGAGACAGACAGACAGACGGATAGAACATGAGCGGGGGAGGGGCAGAAAGAGAGGGAGACACAGAATCCGAAGCAGGCTCCAGGTTCTGAGCTGTCAGCACAAGAGCCCGACTCAGGGCTCCAACCCATGAACCAAAAGATCATGACCTGAGCTAAAGTCAGACACTTAACCGAGTGAGTCACCCTGATGCCCCTCCATTTCATTTTAGAATCAGGTTGTTGATTTCTACAACAAACAAACAAACAAACAAAAAACAAAATAAAACTAAGTTCTGGGATTATAACTTGGATGGCATTGATCTATAGATCAATTTTGTATTACATCCTTTCAAAAAAATTTTTGTTCTCCATGATTTTTTGTATACTAGTCCCGCTGCTTGAAATATACTTTTCTATCTTCACTAAAAGGCAACTTCTGTTCATTTTTCGGGACTCAGTTCAAACACTTCTGTTAAGTCTTCCCAGTCAATCTTCTCTGCAGGTAGAATTAATTGCTTATTCCTTCTTTTGAGCTCCTAGAGCAACTAATTATACATACTTCAGTAGAACTTATCATATTGTATTATGATTGTTTTTGATTACATATCTTTCTTCAAAACTAGCCTGAAAGGTCATGAGCTGGGACCAATATTTTATTCAGTGTCATTCCCCTTTAACTAGTATAGTAACTGGCACATAGTAAACTACCCTTAAATGTTTATCCATTCGACTCTTTATTATGTGTCGTACTATGTACCAGAGGTTACATCTGACACAAGAAAAACATTTATACAGGTAAATGAATAAAATCATTGCAGATAATTCTTAGTGATATAAAGACAATAAAACCAGGGAAGGACATAGAGGGAACTGGGAACATGGTACAGAAGGTCTCTGAGGAAGTGACATTTGGGCTGATACATAAATGATAAAAATGGAGCATCCATAAAGACTTCTTGGGGGAAGACCCTTTTAGGCAGAAAGAATAAGAAATACAAAAGCCCTGAGGTGAAATCAAGCTTAGACCAAGGAAAGGACAAATATTGAGCAATTGCGTATCTAGCAGAGAAGAGTGCCTGGGAAAGCTTCACAGAGCTGAAGCTTGAGGAAATAAGTAGGTGTTATTCTGTCAGAGAAGTCAGAGGGAAAATATTCCAGGCAGAGGGAACTATATATGGCAAGGAGAAATATACAGTCAAAGGGGAGAGTGGTAGGAGATGATGTTACAGAGGTAGGCAGAAGCCAAATAATGTAAGTCTGTGGACCTCTGAAAATAGCTTGGATTTTATTCTGATGGCAAAAGAAAGTCATCAAAGTCAAAAATCAATATGCCATATGCTGTGTGAAGACCACTATGGGTCCTGAGTAACAGATAGATGGGACGGTGGGGCAAGCGTGGAAGCCCTGAGACCAGTGGGAAGACTGTTACAGTGGACTGGATGGGAGATAAAGGAGATTTGGACCAGAGTTCTCAGTGGAATGGATGCAGTTTCCACCTTCAGGCTATATTGAAGGTGTCACAGGTAGGTCTTGAATATGAGACATGAGGAACACAGGGTCAAAGATGAGTGCTACTTTTTCTGGCCTGGGTGTGTCATGGGACCATTTACTAAGATGAGGAGGAGAAGTACATTCGAGCAGGGAGAATGGGAAGCAGAGAAAGGCCAGGAATCAGTAGTTCCACTGTGGGAATATTAAGTTTAAGATGCCTGTTAGATATCCAAGAAGAGATGTCAGGTACATGATTGTATATGTGAGTTGTGAACTCAGAGGAAAGGTCAAAACTGGATATACTTGGGAGTCAGAAGCATATGGCAGGTCTCCAAGACCATAGACCTGGATGAGATCACTGCAGAGAAAAAAAAAAAAAAAAAAAAAGAGGATGGGGAACAATGGAGATTGAAAAAGAACTATTGTGAGAAGATAAAATCAGGAGGCTGTGATACCAGGGAAGCCTGGAGAAGGAAATATTTCAACAAAGAATAATTGAGAGATCAGGAGCACCTGGGTGGGTCAGTCAGTTAAGTGTCTGACTTGGGCTCTGGTCACGATCTGGTTGTTGGTGAGTTCAAGCCTCGCGTCAGGCTCCGTGCTGACAGCTTAGAGACTGGAGCCTGCTTCCGCTTATGTCTCTCACTCTCTGCCCCTCCCCCTTTCTCTCAAAAATAAATAAACATTAAAAAAATATTTTTTAACTGAGAGATCAAATGATGGGTGGAAAGCTGGCCTCTAAGAACCTTGCCAAATGAAATTATTTGGTGACATTCATAAAATCCGTTTTGGTGGAGTGATACTCACAAAAAAAGCCTGATCATAGTGGATTGAGCAGTGATCGTAAAGGAGAAAGAAGGAGGCAGGTAACATGGGCAACTTCAAAATTTTGTCCTGAAGATGACTGAAGAAATCTATGGTAGCTAGAGATGGCTTGAAGTCCAAGATTTGTTTTCATCATTTATTTTAACATAGGTGACATTAAAACACGCTTGTCAGCAGATGGAAATAACCCAGCCATGAGGAAGAAAGTGAAGGAAAATGAGATAACTGGGAGCCAAGATCTTTGTTAAGTTACGAATGAATGAATGAACGAATGAATGAATGAATGAATAAGTGAGGTGATAGATGTGTTAATTAACTAGGTGGTGGGAATCTTTCACGGTGTATATGTATATCAAATCACTACCATGCACACTTTAAATATATTACAGTATTATTTGTCATTTATATCACAATAAAGCTGAAAAAAATTTATTAAATCTGGTAACTACTCCTTTAAAAAAAACTTTTAATAAAGAAAGCAGAAACTGAAGGATACTTAATTTACATAAGAAAAAAATGAATGGAGAAAACCCATCAAATATGTATCCCTTAAACAAAATACAGTGATTCTTTTTTCTGCTATTTTCCAACTCTTTTGTCTCAGGCATAATTGTAAAAATCACCATAATGTTACAGATATTTAAAAATATACAATCTCTAATTAGTATATCTATCATTCCCATCTCAATTTGCTGTCAGTATTTCCCTGTTAGCATTGACTGAAACGCTATGAATTGTTGGCATTCACTAAAATGCTAATGGTGCTGATTGAAAAAGTCCATCTTCAAACATGACCCTGGAGACCAAGAGAGTATTTGAAAAAATTATATTAATATAACTCAATTTTATTTTATTATTTAAAAGTTTATTAACATACTAAATGTGAAAAAAATGGCTACTTTCTATTTGGTTTATGAACATATCAGCCAAAAAATATCCTTGTTAAAATGAGGAAATGAAATGAGAGCAAAAAATGAGGGCTTGGCCTTAGACAGAGGGGACATTTATTTCATCATAAGAGGAAGGGAAGCAGAGTACATAGGTACTCATATAGGTACGATGATAATTTTGATGGTGGAAAAACAAAATAAAATAAGTGAAGGGGTGAAAAAATGGTAGAGTCTGCTTAAGACTTGAGGATTGATTGGATGTTAGGAATGGAAGAGGGCTGAAAAGCACTGGAAGGCGTCCAGAATTATAGCTAAATGAGGGCCAGGGGCAGGTGCTGACAACAGCACCAATCTCTTTGTTCATTTATTCACTCATTTACTCACTCACTCAACAAGAGGCAGCATGAACAAAATGGACACCGAAAGAACTTTCACTTGAGTTTACATACTAGTTCTTGAGCACTCCATTTTCAATGAGACGTTACCAGTAAACATATAACTAAATGTTGTTCTATGGTCATTGGTGCTTTAAGGTTCTCCATTGTTATACTTTTCTTGTACATTTTATCTTTATAAAATCCTTTTATTTATTCCGCTTAATGTTTTTGCCCTGTGAATTCTTCCTTGCCTAGTACTTCTTTAGCCACTCTTGCTTTGATATATAGATTTTACATATCTTATGCTTGCTAATCTTGTAATGTTTTACCTTTTTGTTTCTCCGTTTCCCTGACCTTGTATTTATCCTTTAACATGCAGTTGGTTTATTGACTTTTATCTTTAAAAATTTGCAAAGCAGATAACATTAGTGTTAAACTATTTTAGTATACTCATGATTCTTAAAACTATGGAAATTAAATTATAAAAATGGAAAACTTCAACTTTCAATTCAGTAAAATTTTAACATTTAATTGCCCAATCATTTACAAGTGAGATAAAACTATCCACAGCACAACATTACGCTATTTTCTACCCCAAAATCACCATTTGTAACTTTCACAGAGTGCTTCCACAGAGTTGAAATGATTTCAAAATAAATCAGAAATAAATTAGAAAATTGTGAATAGTAATAGTGCCTGCTTCGTAGGGTTTTAGGAGGACTGAGTGATTTGAAATGATTATGTAAAGTGCTTAGAATAGTGCCTGGTATACATAAACCATTATATAAATATTAATCATCATTCAAAATTGATTTTCATTATATCTGCTCTGATTCGTTTTTATAGTTTAACTCCCTGAGGGCAACCATGCTTCTCTTATTTAATAGCTCTTGGGGGGGCGCCTGGGTGGCTCAGTCGGTTAAGCGTCCGACTTCGGCTCAGGTCATGATCTCACGGTCTGTGAGTTCAAGCCCCGCGTCGGGCTCTGTGCTGACAGACAGCTCAGAGCCTGGAGCCTGTTTCAGATTCTGTGTCTCCCTCTCTCTCTGCCCATCCCCTGTTCATGCTCTGTCTCTCTGTCTGAAAAATAAATAAACGTTAAAAAAAAATTTAATAGCTCTTGGGAGAACTATGTATAAGATGAATATTACATATGTATTGTATATAATATATTTACTACATATGTAATATACATCCATATTATGTAATACATATGTAATCTGTTTCAGGATCTAGTCCAGGGTAGCACATGCTATTTAGTTGTCATGTCTTCTTAGTCTCCTCCTATCTGCAATAATGCTTTAGTCTGTCCTTGGTTTTCATGATCTTGATAATTTTGAAGAGTGCCAGTCAGGTATTCTGTAGAATGTCCCTCAATTGAGGTTTGTCTGATGTTTTCTTATGATTAGACAAGGATTATACATTTGGGAAAGAATTCCACGGGGTGAAGTGCCATTGCCACTGCATCGTATCAGAGTGTGCGTGATACCCACATGACTTAACGCTGATGATAGTAGCCTTGATCACTCTGTTAAGGTCGTGTCTGCCAGTTTTCTCTGCTATGCGGTTACTACTATTTTTTTCTTTCCATATTCCTTTTTCCTTTCCATACCTTGAAAGCAACTCAGTAAGTCCAGCTCATACCCAAAGATCAAGGAATAAGAAGGATTTCTCCCTTAGCCTCAAATTTATTTACTTATTCAATCATGTATTTTTATCAGTATGGACTTATAGATATTTATGTTATTCTTTGAATTACAAACCAATACTACCATTATTTATTTTGTTGCTCAAATTTTTCCAGCTGTGGTTATTGGGAGTTCTTTTGGGCTAACTCATTGTCTTTCTGACATACTCCCAATCTTTTTTTGTTTTTAACCATTTTTTGAAAGCATAATAAATGATGATGCACACTAAAATGTGTTATATACAAATTACATACATTGGCATCTTCTAGAACTTTAATTTGTAGCGGCAGTTACCTTCATTATGGCATTCTGCAATAAATGCTTCCTGAGGGGCACGTGGGTGGCTAAGTAGGTTAAGCGACTGAGTCTAGATTTCAGCTCAGGTCATGACCTCACAGTTCTGTGACATCAAGTCCCACATCCAGCTGTGCACTGACAGTCTGCAGCCAGTTTGGGATTCTCTCTCTCTCTCTCTGTCTGCCCCTCTCCAGCTCACACTCTCTCCCTCCCTCTCAAAATATAAATAAATAAATAAATAAATAAATAAATAAATACTTCCTGATATCACTGTTTTTAGTTAAACTTTTGTTTTGGAAAATGAGGTTCCTTGACATTTTTCATGTATTTTTCCAGTACCAAAAGAAAAAAAAAAAAGAACTTGGAAACGACTGGTAGAATGTTGAGATGTTGAGTGATCCCTGTGCTTTTTCACTGTCTGCTTCTCATTCTCCTAAAAAGGGAGAGACCTATTAAGAGTCCTTTAATGATCTTGTTTTCCTATTAAAAATAATAGTACAGTAAATAGATCTGCTTAGATAGAGTGAGGAGGGACCTCGTGTTGCTTTAGAAATTCTAGAATAGCATTGCCAAGTACTCTCATAATGCCTTTCCAAATGTTTGTCTGAGGGGTTCCTGCAGAGACTCTTCCGAGCCACCAGACATTCATGAACATGACTTTACTGGCAGTAAGGCAATTTTCTTGAGAGAAATGTGAATATGATGAAGATCTTTGTATCATCTACAAGTTAGTTCAGAAAGAAGCCAGGAAGCTGAGCTGGAAGAGGGACAAATGAGTTTATTTAGAATCTTACAGAATTAAGTGGATTTGTAGTTTTAACATACTTAAAAAAAACTAGCCGTATAAAGTACCTATGTGGTACTAGCCATTAGAACAGACACTTTTACCTTTCTTGTAATCTTAGAGGTTAAACCTTTACCCAAGGTAATTTCTTTAAGGATTTTGGCTGCAAGTAACAGAAAATCCAAAGCCAAAGTGGCATATATAGGAGTGTAAAAGGGAGCTGATATGTTTCAAGTTATGCATGGCCTTGATCTTATGGCCCAAGATGGCAGCATATGTGTTCTAAGCAGGAAAAAATTAGAAAATGCCAAAGCGGGCACACATTCTGCACTTTGGGAAGACTCCCAGAAGCTTCCCCTTGGCACTTCTTTTCCCCATTGGTCAGAACTTAGGCATGTAGCCATATCTAGCTGCAGATTACTCTGGAAATGTAGAAGTCCTTTTTCTAAGTGGCTTTGCATCAAGCCATGTTTTCCAAGTCTACAAAAGGGGAAGACAGATATTAGGGACAATTAGAAGTCTCCACAGCAGTCATGAGTGACAAAGATGGGATTTGAACTCAGATACGTCTTACCTTCGTGTTCTTTCTAAACCAGATTTGTTCATTGGAGAAAGATCTAGAAAATGTGTTGAATTGGCCCCACTTTTAGCACTATCAAGTTAACCGAAAGAAAGGAACATGCCTGTGACAGAGGATGCAGAGAAGCTAAAGACCTGTGCACTAGATTTCAAAGCTCCCTTTACCTGGGGACTTTACCAAGAGCAATCTTGATAAATCTTTGGGTCTTCCTGGAAGGGAGGAACAATACTTTGAGAACCAACTGTCCATAATTCTGGACTAGACCTGTACTGTCTGATACAGTAGCCACGAGCTATATGTGGCTACTGAACACTTGAAATGTGACTAGTTAGAGTTGACATGTACTCTAAGTTTAAAATATGTGCTGTATTTTAAAGACTTAGTACAAACAAAAAATGAAATGTAGCTCAAAAATTTATATATCGATTACATGTTCAGAGTATAACATTTTTGATATGTTGGGTTAGATAAAGTATGTTCTTAATTTCAAGTTGCTTTTTACTTTTTTAAATGTAACTATTAAATTTAAAATTACATATGTGATTCACATTTGTAGATTGCATTATGTGTCTATTGGAAACCAATTTGTCTAGGAGACAAAGAATTGTCCTACAAAAATCCTATCATTGAAACAGTTTTTCAAAATGCTCATAGGATCTGTAAGAAGTTACTTCTGAGTATTCTGAAAAAAAGGATGGGACAAATAAAGGACTCCATATTCTTTCTGGGGTCTTTCTCTGAGCTTCAATGAAATGTGAATGATATTGACTATCCTCTGGGTAACTTGTATGGATTCACTCCAACACTTGGATTGTACTGAGCCTCTCCAGCCCACATTTCTGAGGCATACGGCCATCATTGTTGTTAGATGAGGTGATTTATTGAGATTACTTTTTGAAAGCACCTCTGTTTGATTTATTCACATCCATGAGGGGAAATACTTCTGGTATAGACATAGTAATAACATCTGGTCAACACAGCCTACTTGAAGAACCTCTTGATTTCTTAAAGATTATTGAAATTGAGTTCTCAAGCATATTTGCAAGTTATGTAGTAACGTAGTAAGTCTTTGGCTGGCTCAGAAAATTTGATTTCATTAAAGCGAATAGGTGCTCTCTCGTTATCCTTTTATCTATCTTTAGCTTCAAGTTTCCTTTAGCAGTGATTGATCTAGATTTCCCAGTTGAAAGTTTAGTGTTATATATGTTAGAAAAAGGAAGGAGGATTTGAGGAGTTCTGCATTTTTTGGTCTCTTAATATCTTATCATATATTGTCAGCAGTGAGTATGTCTGTTCCTTGTTCTTCTACTCTGAAAATGTTTTATATACATATACACATTCTTACTTTAAATATTATATATATATGTAGGTAGACAAATAGATAGAACCAATTTTTATGTTCTTAGCATTTTCATCCAATTCATCTCATTCCAGATTTCAAATATTCTATTTGTCCAGTGTACAAATGTAATTATCTTTTATTAACTTCCCATTATTCAGCACCTGCATTGTTCATTTGAACTATCTGCAAATTACACTGATATCAAGTTAAAATAATGCATAATCTATAGCTTTTAAAATAAACCTTTGAAAAAAGGATTTTAAAAGGCTTTCTTGCTTAACAAATACTGTCCTTGATGGCAAAAAATTTAAAAGTGTGTTAATGATAAGAGTGACTAAAAGGCAGTGGCAGTGAAGAGAGTGGGTTAGTTAAAAAAAGAGTACCTAAGTGGTTGTCTTTTAGATAATTTAAGGTATTTAATTTTTGTAGACCACTATCGTTTCATTGTTCTCCAATTCTTCTCTTCTGAGAACAGCACCATTTATTTTCGGACACTTGTCTGCTTTGCACTCCAACCCTCTGGTTGTGGTATGAACAGCCAACTGTAGTACCCAAAGCAATGGCCATAAAAATGACCACATGATGCCGATGAGAGCTTTCCCTAGGACTTTTCTGATTAGAATGAAGGGAAACGAGTCTGTTCTTCTGGGAAGAATACAAAGGTAAATGGGGTGTGCCTCACCATGTGATAGGTTTGAAAGCATACCACTGATATGCAAAGAGGAGCAGATGCCTGGAGTTCTCTGGGTGCTTGTGTATCTCGTTTCATTAATATCGAAGGCACAGATACATCCCACCCTTAACGACTATTCAGTTATAGGAACCTATAAATTCCCCTTTGCCTAGGTAAATTTGAGTTGTGTTTGTCACTTGAGGACCAAAAAAGCCCTGGCTAATACATTATCCTTTTGGTAGCCAGCCTACAAGATGACCCCCAATGATCCTAAACTCTAGGAGTCACAGCCTTGTGTAGTATCCTCATAGACCGAATAGAAATATGATTGATAAGGTATAGTGTGCATGATGGTGTGTGGCTTCGATAGCTACAGAAAGTATTGAGACTTCTATCTTGGTCTTTTTGATTCCTTGCCAAGAAGGAAGGCAGCCGTCATGTTGTAAGATCACTTAAGTAGTCTCAAGAAGAAGTCTACATGGAGAAGAACTAAGGCCACTTGCCAACAGCCAGTGCCAACCTGTCAGCATGTGAACGAGCCACCTTCAAAGCAGTTCCTGCAGCCCCAAAATAGTCTTCAGATGACCGCAACCTCATGAGAGACCTGATTTAAAACCACTTACCAAGGGGCGCCTGGGTGGCTCGGTCAGTTGTATGTCAGACTCCTGATTTCAGCTCAGGTCATGATCCCAGGGTCATGGGATCAAGTCCCATGTCAGGCTCTGAGCTGAGTGTGGAGCCTGCTTGGGATTCTCTCTCTCTCTCTCTCTCTCTCTCTCTCCCCCTCTCCCCCAGCCCTCCCCTGCTCATGTTCTCTGTCTCTCTCTCAAAATAAATAAATAAACATTAAAAAAAAAAACAAACCTACCTAGCAAGCCACCCAAATCCCAGAACCACAAAAACTGTAAGAGACTTGTTGTTTTGAGCCACTTGTTTTGGGGTAATTTGTTGCCCTAAGCAAATATGTTATCTATATACCAACAGATAATTCAGACAGCATTGTGGGGATATTGTAAAGAAGAAAGAGAGGCCTCGTACAATGATATGGTTCTTCTCCAGAGAGATGGTCAATGACTAAGTTGGCAGCCATAGATACTCAGTATTCATTTGCTATATACTTTACACACTTATCTGGGTTATATACATTAGCACAAACCATCATAGATGCTAATATCTCGATATAGAAGAAAAAAAGCAAATCAACTTATTTGAATTCCACTTTAGAATCTGTTAGTTTAAATAAGATTCTATATTGACGCTTACTTAAACATATTAAATCTCGGTCGCTGTTACTCATAGAAAAATAAATATTAACTTGTAGATATTTAAACACATTTTCCCACTGGTTAATACAATAAAGGTAAGACTTTCTTTCAGATAAATGAATAATTGAGGACTTCTGCTACTATCATCTAAAGAGGACTCTAATCCTTGGATTTTCTCATCGACTTCTCTATCAGCATATTGGATTTTTAACTTCATGTAGAATAATATGCAAATACAATACAATTTTTTGGTTTTTGTTGTGTTTTTAAGCTTGGTAAATAGCATTGCATTTTTACTCTTTTTTTTTCTACTTTTATTTTGTAAGTTTTCTAGTTTTGACAATTATTACATACTTTAAAAGAATAGACTCTAGTTCCATTTCCTGTTCAGATGATAACTAAGCAAATGGCTGCAGGTGGTTTTTCCGTTGGCCTCAGTGTGAAGCAGAGGTTGAGAACTAACAGATCTGTTTGTTTGTGGCCCCAGGATTAACTGTGGTATAACTCCACATGCCTTCTCTGCATTTATTTCCCTCATTTATCAGATAAGTGCCTCAAACATGTACAATCCTAAAATTGTATAAAATTGGGAATGTCATCAAATATTGAGGCTTCAATTATCCAACTTGTATACTGATAAGTCAAAAAAAATCATCAACATTTGTATGTGTAAGGCAATAGGTCTTTAGTCACATTTGTGTTCTTGATACCTGGAGTTGCATTTTTTTAGATTTTGTTTATTTTTAAGTAATACACCCAATGGGGGGCTCAAACTCATTACCCCAAGATCAAGAGTCACACGCTTCTCTGACTGAGACAGCCAGGAGCCCCTGGAGTTGTATTTTGTATAATTAATTTCACTGTTAGAAATATTTTGAAAAGGAAACATTATCAATAGGGTAAAATTAATGTTTTAAAATGTTGTCATGAAAAAGTACATAGAAGCCAAAAGTACATAGAATGAGTCATAATTATAAAAATGATAATACTTTATATTTGAAAAACCCAATATTTTCAAGAAATTATGGTTTAAATTATAACTGATTACATATTAAATAATACGTGTGAATAATCTAATGGGATAATGTTTTTTCTTTATGTTCTCCCCAATTCCTTGATTGTACAATGCAAAGTTTCTGGAGCACTTGATCTTCATAATAGTATAGTTTGGTATCTTTAATATAGTTTAAATATTTGTATAACAGACACTTTATGTAACTCTCAGCCAACATATTATTTTTGAAGCTGCTGAAAAATCCTTCTGTAAACCAGTAATGAAAGATTAAGTGACTACCAGTAGAGTTTTACTGTTCAGTGTTTGATGCAGACAGGAACTAATGTTTATCTAGTTACAATGATCCTGATGCATTGTGTATATTTCAGTGGATTCATACATCAAACCTATGAAGGAGCTACCATAATCCCCATTTTTTTTAAATGTTTATTCATTTTTGAGAGAGGAAGACAAAGCGTGAGTGAGTGAGGGGCAGAGAGAGGGAGACAGAATTGGAAGCAGCCTCCAGGCTCCGAGCAAGCTGTCAGCACAGAGCCCAATGCAGGATTCAAACTCACCAACCGCAAGACCCTGACCTGAGCAGAAGTCGATGCTTAACCCATTGAGCCACCCAGGTGCCCCATACCCATTTTCAAAACAAAGAAAGGAAAGCAAAAGAAGGTAACTGGCACATTTTGACACGGCGATAAAGAGGCGGAACTGGTATTTGAACATCTCTAAAACTAGCTTTCAAACATTTTGTTAAGCTATGGAATCTGTTCTTGAGGCAACAGTTTCTATGCATGTGAAAAATATCAAACAGATAATCTGGATGCTCTGGTTGAGCAGCTGGTTTTGCTGCTTCCCTTCTCTCCCTGCCTCTCACCCTCCGCTGCCCTGTAACATCCCCAGTTTGGAAACTATTAGGTTATGCTGTTATGCCTTCTTATTTGACTTTTTCTAAAATTAACAATCCTCAGTGTCCCAAAACGTTCTCTGCTAACAAGAATATTGGACAAGCAGAGCAACACACTTATGCAAGGTGCTATTTGTCAAGCTTTAGATATTATTATTCAAGGTAGATATCATGACGGTGATGATGATAATGGTGATGATAGAGTTCACTTTATATAAAAAGTGTGCATTTGTTTAGTTTCAGAGTTAAATAGTAACATGTGTGCAGACCTTTTAAGGCACATAGCCAGTTGCATTCCTCTCTCTTCAGAAAAGCATCAGAGTAATTCCTCGTGAGAGGTTCCCTAAGGTGCATGTACCATGTGTTTTTGCCGGGTACCCTGCTAATTCAACAGGGATTGGCATGACCTAAAGACTAATGGCCTATGATGAAGTGTGGCACAAAAGGAGTGCCCTTTCTTCTCTCTTACAGAGTTTGAGTCTGAAACATCCCGGGAGTGTCAGCACTGGGTAAATGCAGAAGTGGAAAGAAGGAAGACAGGAAACAGAAGCCATGAGTAAGCAAAGCCATGAGGGAGAGAGAAAGTGAGTGGAGTGTAGTCAGTGGCAATAGATGGAAAATAAGCAGGTAGACAGAAACAGAGACAGAAGAGCTGAATCATGTGCCTGGCAAGAAGCCAAGAGTTCCTGTGAGGTCACCAAAGGGTAGCTTGTACTATTAGACGAGAGAGCTAGTACTCAGTTACTGCTGAGTGGCCGTGACAAAAATCTAGTTTTCCACAAGTCTGCCAAGGAGACCCTTACCTATCTTTTCTACTTCTCCCTATCATATCCTTTTTAATAAACCCACATTAATTGAGCCAAGTGATCGTTTCTCTGTTCTTTGCACTTCCAAAGAATCTAATTAACATAATAGCGAAAGCCTACACAGCTCCTAAAACAAAACAGGAGCTCCGTAGATTGTAGCGATTATTATTTTAGAAGAGATCATTCAAGCAAAGGCAGAAACTGCACACTAACACTCGAGTCCGGGAGTCATGGTTGGTTTGGATTTGTAGTTTGGTAGCTTTTTTCCCCTCTTGCTTTAAAGGTGTTTGTTGTTGTTGTTGTTTTGTTTTGTTTGTTTCTTTGTTTTGTTTTTTTAATTCTAGGAGAGGGCCCAAATTAGAGAAGTTAGGTGTGGAAATAAAACATGTGTTCTAACAATTTTGGAGAGATGGATGAATCTTTTGGGATATGAGGTTTCACAAAATATTTCAAATTATTTTTCAAATATTATCTGCTTGGCAAAAACAAAATGATTTTTTAAAAGAATTTCTCTTTTCAACATTCAAATGGTCTCAAGGGACATGTACATATTTCTAATTCGTTTTAGTTAACTCAGTACTGTTTAATAGGAATTGATTGATGTTTAAAAATTCAGTAAGTTTTTTAACGAAGAGGTGTTTTCGGACAGTGAAACTGCCTTCTCAAAAAAGACTTGACTTAGATGTTTTCTTAAAAGGGTCTCAGAGCTCGGACTCAAACCTTACCAAATATTATTCTTTCCTTTGTATAACAGAAAAAAGTAATCTCTGAAAAATCTTTCTTCCAGTTATGAACAAAAAGGCAGTAATTGAATTCCAGAAAATTAATAGGCAATAGGAAAGAAACCAAACATATTCTAAATCTAGGTGTTAAAAGGAAAGGGAAAAAAGAGAAGAACAGAGAGAAAAAGAGGAAGAGAAGGAAAAGGGCCTACTGAGATGATAAAGGATTATAGGTTTGTGAACTAAATGACTTGTAATCAACAACCCACATTTTGCTATGGAATGCAGTAAGTCTCAGAACTACCAGGAGAGCTCAGCTGGTGTAAAATTACACTTGAACTCTGTTCCTTTGGTACCTTATTTTTCTCCCATTATAATAGTCATCCGGCTTTATTGAAATCACTTCATAATTGGCTGTCTTTCCTCTGCACTGTAAATTGTGTAAGGGTAGAGTCCATTTCTGTTTGTTCCCCATTATTCCCACCGCCCAGCATAATACAGGTGTTCAAACTATTCGTTGAATAAAACATTATTATGTCCAAGGGCTAAAAACACAAGCTCCGGAATCAAATTCAGTCATTTTCAACATCTAAAGAACGGATACAGTACCAGTGCCTGCCTCTCTGACTTGTCATGAGGATTATGAGAGGAAATATGTGTATGGCTCCCAATATGGTGCGTGGCATAGTGCTCAAAAAATGTTTGCTGTAAAAATAATCACTAGTATTTCCCATGGCAATGAATCTAAGCAT
The DNA here is from genome assembly GCF_018350155.1 of Leopardus geoffroyi. Taxonomy (NCBI): domain Eukaryota; kingdom Metazoa; phylum Chordata; class Mammalia; order Carnivora; family Felidae; genus Leopardus; species Leopardus geoffroyi. The sequence goes on along the minus strand of NC_059341.1, from coordinate 59,044,018 downwards.
TTTTCTTCGAAAAAAAAGTTTCTATAAAAGCCAAGTAAAGATAGATTTTTTTTAAAACACACATTGTGAGTTAGTCATGCACACTTTATTAGCACAGCTTAAAGCGTTACTGGTGATGCTCTCTTCAAATTTCTTTTATCTCCAATTGGCTGGTTGGCCATTCTCACCATTAGTGAGTCATTTGAGCTTACTCATTTCTGGCTAAATTCAGTTGGATGAAGCGTGGCAATTCTAGATTCTTCCAGCCTAATAATTATGTCAATTGTCTAAAAGGATGACCATGATTTAATGGTTACATAATCAAGAATTCCTAGAGTAAGATTTTTTCTTTTTCCAACACTGGCATGACTCTGACCCTGAACACAGTGTACTTGGGTCACTCCAGAGATGTGGCCACCACCCAAATGTCCCTTGGACAGATGACACAGGGATTGAAAGGCCATCAACAACTGGCCTGTAAGTCCAGGAATAACATTAGGTTTTAACTGAACCCAATCACGTGGCTGGAAGACAATAATAAGATATTATTATTTAAGACATATTATATGTAAATTTCTAAAACATGGAATCTGAAAAAAAAAAAAATCACTGGACCTGAGATTAAACCCAGTTCTGCCTTGGGACATCTGGGTGGCTCAGTCAGTTAAGTGTACAACTTTGGCCCACTGTTTTTCGAGCCCCACATCGGGTTCTCTGCCAAGCCCGCTTCGGATCCTCTGACCCTCTCTCTCTCTCCCTGCCCCTCCCCCATTCACGGTCCCTTTCTCTCTCTTTCTCTCTCTCTCTCTCTCAAAATAAATAAACTTTAAAAAAAAGTTTTAAAAAACGCCAGTTATGCCTTGCATTCAATGCAAAGAGTCTATGCTTTGCTGCCCTCCTAGTACTTGCGTACAGGATTTATAAGATAGAAACCATTATGTGGATGGGGTCTTTTGTTTCACAGCTGGGTGGTATACTTTATGGAAATGGGAGTATTGCCAGTCTTATTCATTGTTCTATCTTTTCCATTCAATTCAATGCCTGGCATAAAGTAATGCACAATAAATGTGTATGAAATGAATAGATACATGCCCCCTTCTCTCTGATGGCCTCTGGGAAATGCAGTGAGTAGATATCAGTAATTAGTCAAACATATATCATCGGCTACTGTTTTCATTAAGGTCTTCAATCTGCGAGCAGTACAGGAAATTACTACGTTAGGAGCAGGACTAGCCTTTTGATGGGAGCATGGTCTGAGGGCTCCCTCAGACCATGTATAGCTCTTGCGCATACATACACTTTAAAATGCTCTCCGGGGGCGCCTGGGTGGCGCAGTCGGTTGAGCGTCCGACTTCAGCCAGGTCACGATCTCGCGGTCCGTGAGTTCGAGCCCCGCGTGGGGCTCTGGGCTGATGGCTCGGAGCCTGGAGCCTGTTTCCGATTCTGTGTCTCCCTCTCTCTCTGCACCTCCCCCATTCATGCTCTGTCTCTCTCTGTCCCAAAAATAAATAAACGTTGAAAAAAAAAAATTTAAAACGCTCTCCATTCGCTAGTCATACTGTCTAACTTGCACCACTTTAAAAACCGCTCCATTGAGTAAATAAATGTTCATTTAAGGAAGGTGATAAGGAGAAAGTATCTTACCGCATAGTTATCCTTAGTGGGGGAAGAACTCTAATAAAGGGGGTTGTGTCTGCTGGAGTCTGCAAGGAAAGCCAAAGAACATGATTCTAGAAGGTGGGGTGATGATTGTGCACCAGTGGATGACATGAGGACTGGACCACAGTGACTGAGCTCTTCACTCAGCGGCTTTATAGACAAGACAGTTGAGCCCACTTCTGCCAGATTGCAAAGCCAGGCCTCGGTGTACTCCACTATGGAACAGATGCTGGCAAGCTGTTGGCATGGGTCTGCTCTTAGGTTCGGAATTCTGGGAGATTAGGAACCACATCCGACCTGCTCACTGGCACACCGAGCGTCTAACTCAGTCATACCTGCACACAGTAGGTGCTTAGTAAATATCTGTAGCTTGAATAAGTAAGGCATGTTTTGTTTTAAGGATTTCATTTCCTAATCACTCTGGGAAAAAAAATGCACGTAAGTAAAGAAACTCCCAAATTGGCAGCTATAAAGATTGCAAAGCCTTACAAGAGAAATTCTTATTCCTAATTTCCTTTGCATTTTATTTCTATTTTATAAGTCATGCATGGTTTTATTAATTTATAAGTAAGAAATGTATTGCTAAAATTGAAAAATAATTTAAAACTTTTATTTCACCACCTATTATTTTTCACCACTAATAGTTCACTGAACAGCCTTCACACATACCCAAACATACGTTTCCTATAACAGAAACAGTATCATACAATTCTACAGTCCACTGTTTTCATTTAATGATATATTGGGAATACATTATAAGAAATAATACTTCTATGTCACCTTTCTTACTAGCTATGTGACATTCTTAAGGGGCCATACTATCGTCTATACTAGCAATGTCCTACAATCTATTTTTTGCTTGTACAATTATGCTAAATATCTATCTTGTTTTTAAACATTGAACAAGGTTTTACTGAACGCTAAGGTTAACCAGAGAGAACAATACAGAAAGCAGTTCAAACCTGGATACTAGAGCTGGTAACTCTCAGAGTCCACAGGCCCAAAGCCCTTTGCAGGGTTCCCCCAAGGGCCTGGAGGCCATCTCTTCCCTTAATCATAGCCTGCTGCCCCACTGTAGAGTTTCCTTACCTCTATCCACCTTTTGATTAATCTTTAGAATAGACCTCTGCAGCTTATTTTTTTGGAGAGTCTCATTATCCATTGTCCACCTCCATTTCCATTCTCCCTTTTTCTTCATTCCCAGTCAGAATATGTAACCCTAGCAGGACAGAACAGTTTTCATCAATTCAAGAAGAAAATTTGCATGTCAGGGTGACCTACCAGTTAACAACCAGCTTATTGCCTTCTGCCCAGCTTTTTAAGGCTTATACTCTTAGGTGATGAAAGAGAGCTTCTTGGGGCCTCTTAAATCACTTTTCAATGTCCTTAACCACCCCCATATCTCCTCAGCCAATATCCTGAGTGAATCTTGCATGGGCACAGGCCATGCCACAGTAACCCTGTGCCACTCCTGTTCTGCATGCCTGAGTCACCACCACAAAACTTTCTCTCTGTAGGTCCCACATTACCTGCAGATGGGCCCCACGCCAATGTGCTGACGTTTTTCTAACTTTAGGAATGCCGCAGGCCATGTCTCCATGGAACAGAGAGAAAAAATTATTGAATTCAACAACTATCTATTGAACACCAGATACTAAGCAAGACAGAGTTGGGGACAGGGACAGGGAGTAAAGACATTGAGAGAGTAAGAGACATTAAAGCACGGACAACACATTGGCAAGTAGGTCCGAGAAAGGCAACGTGACACAGAACCTGTTAGACTATAAGCTACATGAAGCAGGGAGTTTTGTTTTGTTTGTTGGTTTTTTTTCATTTGGTTGGTTTGGTTTTGTTTGGGTTTTGCACTGCTGTCTTCCCAGTGCCCAAAATGACTAGTCGAGAGTAGATATTTGATTAATATTTGCTGGATGAATGAATGGATAAGATATGACTCTTGTCCTAAAGAACTTCATACTCTAGTAAAAGAGACAAAAACTGCACAGTAAGTGCTCCTATAGGAGCTCCTGTAGGGATAAACAGAGTGGGAGTAAAGGCACCAGATCCAGTATTGACGTGACTTAAGAAGGCTGGGGACTACACAGTTTGGTTTTCCCAGTTTGCCAATGCTGTGTAGTAAGGCTGCGAGGGTGTTAAGACAAATCGTTCTATCTCCTGGCCAAATGGTACCACTCAAGAAACAAACTGTTGAACAGAGTCAAACTTTTTATTCTCAGTCAGTTTCTTACTAGTGTGTAGCTGTAATTTAGTTTTTCTTCGTGGATGGACATACCTTTAGTATGCCTATTTCCATTCTATTGTGTATCAGTAGAGTCCAAACATACATTTCTGCACATTATTTTATTTTAAATTTCTGTAAATTATTTTAATATAACCTCCCTTTTTATCACTGGTGTAGGCGTTATTCTTTTTTTTTTTTAAGTTTATTTTAATTTATTTTGAGAGAGAGAGAGAGAGAGCAAGAGGGGGAGGGACAGAGAGAGAGAGAGAGAGAGAGAGAGGCAGAATCCCAAGCAGACTCCCTGTGCTGCCAGCACAGAGCTTGTCTCTGGTTTCCAACTCACAAACTGTGAGATCATGACCTGATACCAGGAGTAGAATGCTTACTTGACTGAGCCACCCAGGCACCCCAGCGTTGTTCTTTCTGATCCAATATTAAAGTGAAGCAGAGAAGAAGAGGAAAAGAAAAATAGCAGTGGAGTCCCCTGGGAACAACAAAACCAGAAGGAGGGAGTCTATGGATTACTGAGTTACTAGGGGGCCTGATTTCTAAAAACTGCTCTAAATACTTAAAGGGAGATTTTCCCATCACAAAACAAACTAGAAATTAAAAGTAAAGTTACCAGGGCACCTGGGTGGCTGAGTCGCTTAAGCGTCTGACTTCGGCTCAGGTCAGGATCTCACAGTTGGTGGGTTTAAGACCAACATCGGGCTCTGCGCTGACAGCTCAGAGCCTGGAGCCTGCTTCAGATTCTGCGTCTCCCTCTCTCTGCCCCTCCCCAGCTTGCACTCTGTCTGTCTCTCTCTCAAAAATAAATAAACACTAAAAAAATAAACAAACAAATAAATAAATGAAAGTTAACAAGCCTTTCATCACATCATTCTAACCTAAACATGTGAGTGAGAAGTTCAAGGGTCCAGCTCCATTGCCAGCTGTGCTTTGGACTGTATGCTGTCATATAAAATAATTTGTGTTCTACCTTGAAAATCCCTGGGTTGAGACCTAAAAAGAAGAAACTATTCTTTGAGCAAGGAAAATCATCTCCTAAAATGAAAGCAAATTATGCTGTTGAACATGACTTTAAGGGTCCTTGTTCCCAAGAAAACACAGAAAAGCATTTTCTAGCAGAAAATTGTCAACTACCAGAGTACCTCTGACTCTAAACATATTGTTGGCTCCCACAGATTCCTACAGGAGCAAGACACAGATGGCTTATTATATTGAGATTCTTGAAGGGCTCTCTGTATGTTGATGATATTAGCTTATGCACATGAATGACATGGCTTAATTTGCAAATAATAGACAACAAGAGCATTCAGTGGTAAAATAGAATGTCACGTGGACTATTAACGTTTTTATTATGGAAAACGCAGAGCGGTGTGTAAAGTTTGGGGCGAATGTGTTTACCTATGTTTATCTCTCCGTTAATGGTATGGATGCTTTGCAACAAAGACTTGCTGAATATAAATTGAGGCTGGTGGCGGTCATACATTATGTATACTATTAAAGAGCTAATGCCACAAAAGCCTGCATTTCCTGGGTAACAAAACGTTTAATATAGAAACTACATAATTTCACAAGTCAACTCAAGAGGTTAAAGCTGATGGATAATAAATTGAAAAAGAGTGTTGTGAAGAATTCATCCTGTTTTATTTTTCCAGTAGACAGGCAAAATATTCATTTCTTTAACTTGTTAATGCTTTAGACTAGAATTATTCTCTAAACAGGGTCGGTGCTGTTTCATAGATCCATAAAATTTTGCTTACGATGCGTGTAACATTCTTTCCTCTCATTTGTTCAGTTCCAGCAGCAATGCCTCTAATGAAAAAATTTCAAACTGAATGTCTAACAAAATGATTTTGTGTTTCTCTTTTCAAGCACTGAGGAGATCATGCAGGAAAAGCAAATAAATCATTCTCTTTTGGGGTGAAAGCATTCATATTTGATAAGTGATTTGAAAGTAAAATGAGATTTTATGTAAACATTTTACATTTTTTATGGACTTATCTTTATTGATATTCTTTTCAGGAAAGAGTCATTACTAAAAGAAATATGCATGTATCAAAAATATGTCTGACAAAGTACAGTTATTGATTGCTTGTGGTAGAGAAATAAAGAAACCTTGCAAAGTGAATATGAGAAAGAACCTGGTGATAAACAGTTTCCAGGAGAGTGGCATTAAAGACAAAACCAAAAACGTTTTGCTTTATGTGAACATAGGACTGTTACCTAGAAACACAATCCAAAAAATACAAAGGAGAAACAACAAATTACTTGGAAAAAACAAAACCCAGAAAATTCACTAGTAAAACTCTGTGTTCAGAATGTCATCTGTATCGCCCCCTGGATGGCTGCCAAATCACCAGACTAGCAGTGCGGTTATGGGATCTAAGGCATAATCTTTGTTTCCCATTCTTGCTCCACCCCTGAAATTCTTTTCTACCACATTTAAAACATCAATTGGTAATTAGTTTAGCGTTTCCTATGTACGTAGGGGCCCCAGGCTCTAGTGAAATCTTCTAAAACTGTTTATAACATATTCCACAGTGGAGGAAAAAACAAACTGACAAATGACCCCCACCTTTGGCTTTACACCCTTCTGGCTGGGACCATAGGTTAAAAAAAAAAAAAAAAATGAAACTATTTCGGTGTGCCCGCTGCTGAGAACAGGAGTTGTATAACCACCTTAGAGAATAACCAGAGCCAGATTGCACTTTTCAGCATTTTGTAGGGAGGCACAGGATTTATATTCAGCATATAATCTTGGCATATATTAATGTATGGTGATTGAGTATCTGTTCTGTACCAGGTACTAAGCTACTCTCTGTGGAGGATACAAAGATGAATGGAATTAATGTTTTCAAGAGGCTTACAATAAGTAGGGGACCTGAAATATTATACAAACAGCTATAATAAAGGTAGGTCCAATATGAAACTGTGATAGCCTGATATATTCATACACACCTTCAAAGAAAAATAGCTTGAAATTGTTACTTTACATATACGTTATACATCCCGGTGTTTTAAAGATTAGATCTGAGACCCACACTCAAATCCAGAAACGGTCTGGAGCACCAGCTTTGCCCAAGACAGGAGTCCAAAATTGCCAAGTGCCTCACTGACCGCTTGATTGGGTTCACCATCCAGAAGTTTGAATGTGAGACAGCCGGAGAGAATAAGTTTGTTGATAATGTGGCTGAAGGTGAAGACGTAGAGAAGCTTACTACGTCATTGTGACCGCAGAAAATCAGAATAAGGAGCAAGCACTGATGTCCTACTTGAGCAGAAGGAATGGGGATGGCTATCCACGCAGATCGCTAGCGCTCCTTCTGAGCCTGGAGGGCCCCGAGCACGACTGTGTCTTGAAGGTGGGACTGTTCTCCATGGATCTCCTGTTGAGACAGTGGTTCTATTCTGGGCGACCCGGGTGTGCCTGTTCCTTGCATGCTGAGGAGACCCCTCCCAACACAACAAAACTTGGGAGGTTTAAAGGGTTACATGCATCGGTCTCGTTTTGAAGTTTCAGCCCGGACACAGAGAGGACTCACAGATATTGGACTGCTTATTGAACAAGAGACATAGGTAAAGTACAATGAGACTTAAGAAGAGTGTAAATTATCCCTTGCTGAGAGAATCAGAGACAAGCCTTCACAGACACAGTATCATCTGAGCAGAGCCTTGAGGTCGGTCAGAGGATGCCTACTTGGAAGTGAAGGGAGGGACTGCTCCCTGAAAATACTCTCTTAAAATGGGACTTTTAAGCTGCTTTTAATTTGTTTTTAATGTTTATTCATTTTTGAGAGAGAGAGTGAGACAGAGTGTGAGCAGGGGAGGGGCAGATAGAGAAGGAGACACAAAATCCGAAGCAGGCTCCAGGCTCCCAGCTGGCCTCACGGAGCCTGACTTGGGCCTCGAACTCATGAATGGTGAGATCATGACCTGAGCTGCAGTCGGATGCTTAACAGACTGAGTCACCCAGGTGCCCCGGGAGTTTTAAGCTGCTTTTAAAGTATTCCACTGTCATGATACTTTTTAAAGCTATGTTGAAAATACATTGGAGAGAACTTTATGAAAAGAGCGGTTAAAGCGTTGCACCTTTTGAAGGTATTCACTTCCCCATAAACCCAAGGACTAGGTCTTATACCCGGCGCTTTCCCTGAAGAGAACAAGTCTTTGCTAATGCATGAGGATTGGGGAGGATTCAGACCAGGGAGTAAGAATGCCAGGCAGCAGACAAAGTGTTAGCGGCTGGGCAAGTAGGGAAGTCGTTTAGCCTTCAAGTCAAGGACCAAAAGAGGGATATTCATGGGAAATGAGGTTGGAAAAGTAGATTCAGATTTGAATGTTATTCTGTAGGTATTTATACTGGAGGCATTTATGAATTCTACACAAGGCGGGGCATGTCAGTGTTCTACTTCAAGAGGATTCACCTGAAAATAGTAGATGAAGTGGACTGGAAGAGTCAGTGGGGGCAAGTGCAAAAGCCTAGGTGAGACGGAGTGTGGATTATGGTCAGTGTAAAACTACATCTACTGAACAGTGTTACTACTTAGTATTTGTGTTAGTGTCTTGCATTTATGTCCATCTTCATTATTTATTTATTACAACTCTTTACGGTAAGTCAGTACTGCAGCAATACTACACATCTTTCTTTAATTTATAGCAATGGGATGGCATGCAAGGTGCAAAATTCCATAACAGCTTGCTTCTTCCACAGCACATAAGGAAAAATAATAACCATTCTACACATTGTTTACTATTTTGGGTAGAGATGTTACTGAAACCTAACCAGTCCCAAATTCTTTCACAAAGTAGTGCTTCTCCCCCACCCCCCCACTCAGATGCTTTTGAGAATTCTCAGATTTGAGCAAACACCCAAAAGCAATCGATTTTTGGACGGTGAGTTTTACAGGTTAATGTCTCAGGGCAGAACACTGAACAGGTTGGGATTTTATAAATGCACATTTCACCCTGTTTAATTCTGTGCATTACAGCCGCCTGCATCACACGATCTGAGAGCAAGCTTGTGATGAATGGCCTTCATGTGTTCTGCTCTAGAAATACTTGAGAAAGATGGCCCAACGGTCTACTGATAACGGCATCAAAGTTCTTCTTTTGCCTTATTTTACAGGATTTCTGATTTTCCTTAGAAAAAGAACCAGACCAAAGGGTTCTCAGTCTTTTCCATCTGAGACACAAACGATTGGAGATAATCACATGCATCATACACATCCACGAGAATAAGCTGCGTTTCCAACTCAGGAAAGCATATGAACATGCACTTCAGTTTGGGAAGCAGAACTGACCATGAATGACGAAGTTTAAGGCCAACTCAAGTATGAAATACTTTAGAATTAACTACCAATGACTTGTGGACATTCTTACCACTAAATATATCTCAACACCTTGCTTAGTTGAGAGCTGCTAGCCTAAATGATCCTGTCACCATCAAGCATTACTCAGTGTTGGTAAAGCACACTCAACACAACATACTCCCCCTCACCATCCACACACGTGCATATTCCCAGTCTTAACTATACATAGACCCTTAGATTTTTCTCATTCTTACCTCTGTTTTCTGAACTTTGATTTTCCAAACTCTCAATAATTATATACAATTACATAGAACTTGCTCTTTGATTTTAGATATAAGTACATTTGAAAAAATTATTTGGGAGTGGGGCACCCGGGTGGCTCAGTTGGTTGGGCATTCGACTTTGGCTCAGGTCATGGTCTCACATCCATGAGTTCGAGCCCCACGTCGGGCTCTGTGCTGACAGCTCAGAGCCTGGAGCCTGTTTCAGATTCTGTGTCTCCCTCTCTCTGCCCTCCCCAACTCACACTCTGTCTCTCTCTGTCTCTCAAAAATGAATAAATGTTAAAAATATGTTTTGATTATTTGGGAAAGAGAGAGCAGGGCAGAAGGGCAGAGGGAGAGAGAGAGAGAGAGAGAGAGAGAGAGAGAGAGAGAGAGAGAGAATCCCAAGCAGGCTCCATGCCCAGGGCAAACCCTGATCCCACAAGTCTGAAATCATGACCTGAGCTGGAACCAAAAGTCAGAGGCTCAACTGACTGAGCCACCCAGGTGCCCCTTAGATATAAGTACATTTAATCACAACAAATTTTCATTTACAAAGCTGGATTGGTTATTGAGAGTTCATTTTGTTTTATTCATTTTCATCAAACTGATTTCAGGATAGTAGGTATTCTAAACCATAAGGGGAAAATGAGATATATACAAAATATGTTTGAAGGTAGTTTAGTACCTTCTCTCCTATAAAATCAAGAGAATTTGCATTCTTCTCTATTAACAGAGCTCCTTAGATAATCCTACCATTAGCCTTTTTTTTTATGTTTTATTTACTTTTAAGACAGAGAGAAAGAGAGAGAGAGAACATGAGTGGGGGAGAGGCAGAGAGAGAGAGAGACACACACACACAGAATCCGAAGCAGGCTCCAGGCTCTGAGCTGTCAGCACAGAGCCCAACACGGGGCTTGAACTCATGAACTGTGAGATCATGACCTGAGCCGAAGTTGGATGCTCAACCAACTGAGCCACCCAGGCGCCCCTTTTAACTTTTAAAAATACAAGCTGTGTAACATTCTGAAACCAGAAAAAACAATTGAGGGGAGTATCCATTTGTCCTTGTTTGTTGATGTCATAGCTCATCTCAGGATGGTTTTCTAGAAGTACATATTAATTATATTTTTTTTTTAATTTTTTTTCAACGTTTTATTTATTTTTGGGACAGAGAGAGAGACAGAGCATGAACGGGGGAGGGGCAGAGAGAGAGGGAGACACAGAATCGGTAACAGGCTCCAGGCTCTGAGCGTCAGCCCAGAGCCTGACGCGGGGCTCGAACTCACGGACTGCGAGATCGTGACCTGGCTGAAGTCGGACGCTTAACCGACTGCGCCACCCAGGCGCCCCCATATTAATTATATTTTAGTATATTTTCTTGGTTGGCCACATTCTTATCATCTGACACATGTCAAAGTTCATTTTAGGATTTCTGCATTTTTTTTTTTTTATTCAACAAGTATTTTTTTGAGGGTCTACTATGTGTTCTGGTGATGGGAATTCAATAGTGAAAAGACTCAAATCTTAGCTCACGTATTGCTTAGTTTCTAGTTGGGGGAAGATAGACTGTGAACAAATAAATAAGTAAAACATATTGTGTGACAGATGGTGATAAGATCTGCGGAGAGGAGCAATGCAGATAAAGGAGAGAGAGAGCTCTGGAGTGAACGTTGCAATTTTAAATAAGGTGGCCAGGGACCTCACTGAGAAAGAGGCATCTCAGCAAAGACCTGAAGGAAAGGAAAGAGTGAATCATATGGTTACCCGAGGAGAGGAGCCGTCCAGGTAGGAGGAACACGAAGTGCAGAAGCCCTGAGGTGAGTGTGTGCTGGTCTGTCTAGGGAACAAGAGAGGAGGCATCAAAAGAGGAGGAGCAGATGTAATTAAGATCCTTAATCACTTGACTTGGATTAAAAGGGAAATTACAAAGAGTGCCTAAAGCTAAGAGTGCCACAAGAAGCAGAAATGGCAGATGTGCTCTAACGCCTTAAAGCAAACTGCCATGTTGTGAAGATGGTCATGGCAGGCTTAGCTGAGGACCTCACTACCACAACCACAACGAGTGAATTCTGCCAACACTCAGTGAGCTTGGAAGAGGACCCCAGCTCCGGATGAGCTCATAGCCCTGGCTGATGTCTTCACTGCAGTCTTGAGACACCGAGAAAAGGACCCAGTTATGCTATGCCTAGACTCTTGACTGTGAAAACTGAGATAATCAGTGTTTATTATCTGAAGATGCTCAATGCAGCAACAGAAAGCAATATAGCTAGCAGAAAGTATCGAGAACTTTTAAGTTAAGACAATAGAAATAGCAGATAATAAGGAGCCGCTACCCCTAGGGCTGAGACAGAGCACCCAAAGAAGAGATGCTTTACTTGCCCCGAAACCCCACACCCTGGGCTGGGATCTAGAAGTTGTGGGATAGGGCAGCTGTGGTTCACTCAAAATCAAAGAAGTTGCTGTGGTACTGCACTGGCAGGATTTGTTGAAAATCTGCCTTGTGGAACTTACTGGAAATCTGCCCTCTAGGATAAGGGTCACCAAACTACAGCCTGCAGCCTGGCCCACCACCTGTTTTTATACAGGCTAAGAGCTAAGAATGGTTTTTGTGTAAATGGTTGAAAAAAGTCAAAAGAACATTTCCTGGTATGTGAAAGGTGCATGAAATAAAAATGTGTCTATAAGTAATGTTTTATTGGAGCACACACACAAAAAAGAGGAGGAGGATATACCATTAGGAAATTAGGGGGGCTCCTCATAGGTCATTTTGAGGGTTTTACCTTTGAATGAGATGGGAAGTTACTGGAGGTTTTGAACAAAGAAGCAACAGGGTTTTATTGTGACTGACCTGAACATGAGTGGATAAGTTTGAGGTCACTGAATGATGACTTCTAGACAGCCAAGGTGATTTATGGAGCTGGGCTAAGATTTAGTCTGAGAAGTTTCATAGTTTTTGGTTTTTGTTTTTGTTTCTTTGTAAAAAAAAAGGAAGGAAAGGATGGGGAGAGAGGGAGGGAAGAGGAGAGGATGGAAGAAGGAAGAGAGAGAGAAAAAAATCAAGTATTGTTGAGACATTGGGAATAGAAATTTTCGTGGTAACATTATCCATACTCCTGACGAGCTTGACACGTTCAGACAATCTGGAGAATATATACAGATGGTTCCCAATTTACCATGGTTCAACTTACAGTTTTTTCTTTATGATGGTGAGAAAGCCATACGCATTCAGTAGAAACCATACTTTGAGTTTTGAATGTGGGTCTTTTTCCGAGTTAGGGATACTCAGTATGACCCTCTCTGCTGGTGCTGGGTAGTGGCAGCCACAGTTCCCAATCAGCCACACAATCACGAGGGTAAACAACCCGTGCACTGACAACCATTCTGTACCTGTACAACTGTTCTGTTGTTCACTTTCAATATACAGTATTCAATAGATTACATGACATATTCAACACTTTATTATAGGATAGGCTTTGTGTTAGATGGTTTTGTCCACGTGTAGGTTAATGGAAGGGTTCTCACATTTAAGGTGAGCAAGGCTATGATGGGATGTTCGGCAGGTTAGGTGTGTTCGATGCATTTTCAACTTACGATATTTTCAATTAAGGACGGCTTTATTAGGATATAAGTCAAGGAAGATTTGTGGTGTGTTTCTAGCCATAATAAATACATGATAGTTCTTTGTTTTTGCTCACAGCTTTTCTTCAAGCCAGGACAAGTCCTGCCACCCTGTCAGTTCAACTGTCTGCAAAACGCACAAAAAATTGTATTTGGAAACATTTCCTTGGCATTCTGGGAAATTCAATTAAGTAATGTCTGTAAAGTACTTCAAGATCCTGAAAGACAAAAAACTGGGAAAAAAAAGAGTTTTCAATTATTGCAAGGAAGTACGTTATTTGGGACATCTGTTTCACCTTTATATATTATCGTAGTGATAATTTCTCCCCAATACTATTTCAATAGAGAATGTCTAATAGGGACCCAAGAGAGCCTGTTCTGAGAATGTTCTGAGAAGAAAAACAATAATTTTGGAAAAGCTAATTATTGCACTGGTTTTTATTAACTTTGGCCCTGTTTTAACACCAAAAAAAAAAAATTAACAAAAAGTTCTTTTGAAGATCAGTTCTCAAAGTGTGGTCCTGACACCCCTGAAAGTCCCAAAACCTTTTTAGGAGGGCTGCAAGGTCAGACACAGTTATATAATAATACCAAGCTCTTATTTTCTTTTTTCACCTTCATTTCTGAGTGTACAGTGGAATTTTCTAGAGGCTGTTTCATATCTAAACAGATAGAATTGGGACGCCTGGGTGGCTCAGTCAGTTAAGCGTCCGACTTCGGCTCAGGTCATGATCTCGCGGTTCCTGGGTTCGAGCCCCGTATTGGGCTCTGTGCTGACAGCTCAGAGCCTGGAGCCTGCTTCCAATTCTGTGTCTCCCCCTCTCTCTGCCCCTCCCCTGCTTGTGCTCTCTCTCTTCCTCTCAAAAAATGAATAAATGTTAAAAAAATTTTTTTTAAATAAATAAACAGAATTCAGGAGCAGATACAAGAATCTAGTTTCTTGTATAAAGCAGACGTTAAAGAGATTTGCAAAGATGTTAAAACAATGTTATTCTTCTCACTACTTTTAAATATGTAGCTATTTTTATCAAAATGTTATTTGTGCAAACATGCAATGAGTTTATTACTGTTATTTGAAATGAGTGAATACGGAACTCCATAATTTTTAAGTGTGCGAAAGGATCCTGAAATCAAAAAGTCTGAGAACCACTGTTTGGAATGTGAGTTCTAAGACAGCAGAAGTTTTTTGTTTTGTGCATCATGCACCGAGTATCCCAGAGTTCCTGGTATGTAGTAAGTGCTCAACAAATATTCGTTGACTGAATACATGAATGAATGAATGAATTAATGGTTACTAACATGTCAGATGAATATGGGCTTTTTAAGGCCCTGAAACAAACAGTAATTTGGGGGTTGTTGAGGATTGAACATACATTAGGATGGACTTATTTTATGCACCTGTTAGAATTATTTGTGACAAGAATTCTGAATAAAGTGAAGTAATCATTTATATTTCCATCTGCAGCCTCTCCATGCATTTACAGACCCCTGAGATAAGAAATAATCACCTTTGCAGTGAAAACCAAGAAACTCTTCTGGGTCTTCAGCATCTGAATGGCTGGTCCTCGTATATTTTGGTACATTCACAAACTCCTGTATCTTAGCTTTCACTGGATGTCTGACAAGGCAAATCATCTTCGTTTGACAAAGAAGAATCTGCCAAAAAGAGGACTTGCTTCTTTCAAGTGAGGACATATGGATACTAAATTAGATGGTCCCATAAGGGTTAATGCTCCTAGACTCTAGAATTAATGTTACAACATACCTAATAACTGTGATTAAAGAGAAAAGACAGAAACTAGGAAATTCAGGCCTGTAATTAATAGGTAGTCCAATGAGCACCTCCTTCGAGAACTAGAGGAAAGCAATTAAAAAACCTAATATGACTTTTAATATTCTTAAAAACAAAACAAGATTAAATAAAGTACTATTGCATTAGGCACATAGAAACAAAAGCAAGAGACTTAAATTGATTTGCAAAGACCTCACTTAGAGGGGGTTATTAGTTCTATTATTTTCTTTAGGGCAGCTTATCAGCAAATCTTGATTAAGTAACTACTATATGCTAAACTCTCCCTGGCTCATAAAATCTGAGAATTCAGTGGTCCCTGGCTCATAAAATTTATATTTCCGCAGAGGAAGAGACAAGCAAACAAATAAACAACCACGATAATTCCAGATATGATGAGTGCTTAAGTAAAAGAATGAAACAGGCCATTGTGTTAAAGGATGATTATTTGAAGGGTAGAAGTGAGGGAATAGGGTAGGGAGCGCTGATGTAGACTGGGTGTTGGGGGATCTCTCACTCAAGTGGCGGTATTAAGCGGACACCTGAAAGGCAGGGAGAGGCTTGGTGGCAGGAGCATGCAAGTGTAAAACCCCAAAGAGGTTAGAAGAAAAAGGTGGCTACTGCAGTTGGAACCCAGAAAGGAGACGAGTCCTACATGGTGTGTTCAGAGGCCCGTAAAAACCCCGTCATTAAATAGCTTGAGGAAGTTTGAATTTTATTTTTGAGTGCAATGAAAAGCCTTGGAAGAGCTTGATCTAATCACGAGACTCAATTAGCATTTTGAAAAGAATCAGTGTGGCTGCCTCATGGGAACTGGATTGTAGAGGAGCAAGCATAGAAGCAAGGACACCCGTTGGAGATGACTGTTCCTGTGGGACAGGGACGATGGATGGTGGTTTGGACTGCAGTGGTAGCAGTGAGGAAGAGGGCAGGAGGACAGATACGGGTTGATGTGTTTTTTGTTTGAAATTGTGCATAAAACTCATCTGGCTCATGTGAGGAGTTTAACAAATGGTAGCTGTTACGTCACTGGTCTATTCTTAAGCAAGAACCTTGCAGAGATTTAGGAATTTGTTCTAACTTACAGGATTAGCAAATTCAGCCAGTGCACTGTTCCCACTGTCACTGGGTACTGTCACACCATTCACAAAACATCTTACCTGAGGTCTTTTTCCTTCCAATCTTTTCTGCATTTAGCTGCCATTCTGATCTTCCTCAGACATTGCTTTCATCATGTTTATTTTGCTGATAAGCACATTATATGTATTCATGCAGTAATGGAGTAATTGCATCAAACTAGGCTTGCATGGGTGGGTGGGGTTCACACACCTAAGACAGGGTTTTTGCCTCTGGGATTTTAGAATTTATGTGGGGAGACGTGATTAGCTTATACAAAATAATATATAGAGAGAGATCAAAAAGAGATGGCATAATTAACAGCTTTCTTCTAGATCTGGAAGAGAGAGTTTTAGTAATGAGAGAGGCAAAAAGATGCTAGGTAAAAAGAGAAGCAAAAACAACATCCTGGGTTTGTGGCATAGAGGGGATGCGCTTGACAGGAGAGCATCTGCTCTGGGAAGGTGGAAGACAAAGTCACAGGGCAGGATGGTGTCAGTCTGTGCATGTTGTGAGCAAAAGCTGGGCATCAAGGGTTTGGACCTGATTCAGCTACATATAAAGCATTATTGAAGATGTGAAAGCAAGATTTGGTCATAGTGAACGCTTTGCTGGGACTAGTGATCATTTCTCCTTCTAATTTCTAAGGTAATTATCATCATCTTTAGGTACTCATTAGGTACTTAGTATGGAACTCTTTGCACTTTGAAACTATATAATCTGAATGACTGCAGCCTATATGGAGTAGGTACCGAGTAAATGTTTGATGATGATGATGATGATGAAAGACATGTGCAAGGAAGATTAATTTGGCAACAGCATATGGCCTGAATTGAAAAGAAGAAAGCCAAGAGGAAAATCACAAGGAAGTTGTTCCAGGAAATGTAAGCATGAAGGAAAGGATGTGGAAGAGACATATATGAGCAAATACTTAGGAAGTATCATTAAAAGGAGCTGAAGCAGTTTGAATGTGGAGTGGGTTAGAAATTAATGTAAGTTTTTAAATCTAAGTGTTTCAAAGGGCCACAATGCTGCTCAGGTAAGATGGAAAAATTGGGAGAGGGAGTTGATTTGGGGAAATAAGTTGATTTGGGGAAATAGGCATCCAAGATGAGAGGACATTCATTTAGAAATGGCCTAGAATTTGGCTAGATGAGAAGGAAGTGACTATGTAGAAATGGGGCTGAAGTTTTGTTATAATTTTGTTCACTTCAACAAATATTTATAGAAGCCCTACTATGTGCTAAGGGCTATGGGATACAGGGTCAAATGAGGTAGAGACTTCGAGAATTTAACAACCTAATGGGGGGAAACATATGCAAAAAGGGAATATAAAGTCTAATGAAGTAAGTATCCAGAGGAGATTATATGCAGAGAAAGTGAATTAAATAGAACCTATCAGTGGTACAAACTTCCCACGAGATGGATAGTCCATGAAAGCACCCATAGGTAGCTCCTTCTGCTTAATTCTTCCTGCTCTATGACCTGCTACTCTGGCCACAGTTGACTGGACTCGGGATTGGCCCCCAAATGAAGGCAATCACCTCTAAGCCAGGCATAAAGAAGACCAGCCACCAGTTAGGTGGCCCATCAGGAAAATTGTGCCCCATAAAAGACTTTCTTATTGAATAGTGAATGACAGATACATTTAGATCTTCTCACTTGGGATGTTGTAAATGTAAGTCACAGAGAGTAGTCACTAGAAGCAGAGATAGCAGCTGAAGTTGAGACTGTATATGAGGAAGAAGCAGAGAGATGCTGATTCAGGAGAATGGCAAAATTAACTAGAGTGTGGGCAATAGATGCTTGTTAATGAGAGGATGAGCGAGGCACCAGAGCCTGTTGCTGGATCATAAAAACAGCAGTTAATTTCTGGAATCAACACTAGTTCTGACGGTTGATATGGTTTTCTGAAGTTTCCTTATTTCCTAAATAAACCCTCAGCATTTGTAGGGCTCTGAACATGTCCTGGTACTTTATGTCTCACACAAGAGCCCAGCTAGCACAACGGAATTCCTGTTGTTTTGGCTTTGATTGTATCTACAGAAGAAGGATCTTGTGAAGGATAGGCCAGAATGATCTTCATAAAGCAAGATAAAAGGATGTGCACAAGGGTCTGAATGTATGTGGCTGCTTTCCCAGAAGAGTGCAACAGTGGAGGGTAAAAACCTCAGTTACCTCTTAGAGCAAGCCCGGAATCCCCAAGCTTATACTTTTTGCAATTTCTTCTCTCTTTTCCTGTCATGATCACTGTGTAGGTTTGTGTGCTTGTCTTGGGGGAGAGCAAAGAAAAGGAAAGGAAAAGGAGAGCCATGGAGACTATTCAATGCAGCCACCAAGCTTTGGAAGAAAACCCCTGAAGACAGTACAAAGTGCGGCCACCACAAGCAATGTGAGTGTCTAGATCAGGGTTTTTCAGTGTACACACTGCTAACCACCAGTTTAGGATCATCTGATTTATTAAAAATGAAGATTTCTAGATTACCTTGGACCAACCGAATGGAATCTCTGGGCGAGGGAACTTGCAGTTTTGTTAAGTATGCAAGGTGTTTTGTGAAGCATCTCCCTTTGAGACCCACTGCCACTGGCCCCAGGTCAAGGAAAGAAAGAAAATATTGGGGAGTGGGTGCTGGCTTCTGAGAAAGCACCCATGACTGAAGGGTGGAAAAGCATGGCATAACATATGCATACATTGCTGTAGGAGTGAAAAGGAAGGGGAGGGAGGGTGTGTGAGGTACAACTAGAGTATAGGGTGCACAGAACAGGGATCAGGATGCAGGTTTGCTCTGGGAATCATGAGCCTCGATGATAACTGAGACCATGGGGATGGATTAGGTTTCTGCTAATGCCAGAATTTTTGCAATCAGCATAAAAATGGTATAGAAAGTCACCCCCCTCCCTTTTATTATAGTCCTTTTAAGATTTATAGAGCACCAACTACATTGCATTAGCAGCTGTCAAAGAAAACAAGAGCTTATCATGCACTTGAAGTTGAACCAAAACAAAATCTGTAATTTATATCTAAGAGTGACTACAAAGCAACATACAATAAGTGCAAATTCATTCATTTAACAAAAACTCATCGTGTCTGTTACGTGCAGGCTCCACAAAGGTGTGGTTTATCAGAAGGTGACCTGGCGAGCTTAAAGGCAGATTTTGAAAGAAAGTGAAAACAGATTACAGAGTTTAAGGCACTCTAAGTAAGGATTTAGAGTCACAGAGTTCAGAAGGAGGGGACGTAACTTCATTCATCCAACATTCCATAAATATTTATTGAGTGTCTACTGTGTTGTAGACACTGGGAATACAGCAGTAAGTAAAACAGACGAAAAAAATCCCTGCCCTCCTGGAGCTTAATATTCTGATAGGAGAAAGACAAGAAAACACAGTAAATAAGTTATATAGTATATTAGAAAATGGTAAATGCTTTGGAAAAAATAAAGCAGGAAGAAGGACAGAATTTGGGGGTGAGGAGGGTGAGGTGCAATATCAAAGATGATCTTTTGGGAAGAATTTATTGGAAGAAGACATTTGGACAAAGAGTTTTAAGGGTCAGAGGGAGATTGTGGATATATATTGGACACGTGCTCTGGTAGACGCAGCAAGTGCAAATTCCCCAAGAGAGAAGCCCGCCTGGCATTTTTAAGGAACAGCCAGGAACCAGTGTGTGTGTGTGTGTGTGTGTGTGTGTGTGTGTGTGTGTGTGTGTGTGTGTGTGAGATTTTTGCTTTTCCCTTAGGTGGGATGGGAGCCCCTAGAGCTGGGAGCAGAGGAGTGAATGTGACCTGACATGAAGAGTACTTCATTTCAGCTGTGTGAACTTGGACCCAAGTTTTAATCTCTGTAAATCTGTTTCCTCATCTATAAAATAGTGAAAAGTATTTGACCTCATGAAGCTGTTGTGATGATTAAAGCAGATATATGTGCAAAACATTTACCAACGACTTGCAATAGAGTAGGTGTACTCTTTTCCCGTTCATGTCTTCCACTTCCTCTCTTCTCTCTCTTCTACCTGGTACCAGGTGCTAGGAGAGAAAGACCAGGATAAGCCTTTCAGGTGACACCCCACATGACGGGTACAAGAAAAGGGTGACAGTTGGTGAAAGGCTTACCTTAACAGACATAATAATTGGTATTTAAAATAATCGTTTTATTCGTGTTTTATGATGTGGGCTAGAAAGACAGAACTAGAAATAAGAGGCTCAGATGGGTGGTCCTATTAGGTATAGACACCGGTCCTCAATCTTCAAAACTCTCCCAATTTACCTTTCTAGGTACTTTATCAGACTCTGGGTTATGCTAACAGTTTTAATTGTTCCATTGTTAAACATGTTAACTCCCTGAACTGTTAACTGACTAATCTCAGTCTTCTAATTAATGTTTGAGTGATTCTCCTCAGGTTAAACTATCAAGGGCACTTATACTTAAAGACTGTTTGTCTTCTGTTTGTGCCCTCCTGGGCAGTAGGTACATCTGAGGTCGCTGTTTAGAATGACCTGTGATGACTTCAAGACATCCATAAAAACAGTAACATAAAACAACAGACCTCCTCCCTCTTGGGATTAATGACGAAAGCGTATGTCACGAATGTTTGGGCTTGGGGCTAGGTTCCCAGCCCCCAGAGTGTTGAGGCTGGTAATCACCAAGCCGTGGTTAGAAAGCCCCTGGGTGGGGAACTGTCTGCCTGATGTCTCCCTAAGTCACCGAAGTCGCCTCCCACATTTGGTGACTGCATGTTTATTTACTTGCAGTAAATGACAGTAAATGAACGTGCACGAGTGCAGCCGACCCCGAGGGGCGCTGGATTTTCCGAAGCTTGTCCGAGTAGACCCGAAGAGGGTGCGGCAGGGTAGCCCACTGCGCGCCGGCCCGGGTCCGAGTCTGCGGTTGCGGGCTGGACTCTGCGGCGAGAGCCCGGAGGCCGGCCGCCGCGTGGGTCCGGCGGTGCCTCCTCCCCGCCCCGCCGAGGCGCCGCCCAGACCCCCCTGCTCGGCCGGCCCGGCTCCCCCACCCACCGCCGCCCGCCACCCCCTTCCCCCACCGGCCCGGCCCCCGCTGCTCCGCCGCCGGCCCGGCCCCCTCCTTCTCCCCGGCGGCGCTCGCAGGCTCCCTCGCTTCCCTCTTCCCACACCGCCCTCAGCGGCTCCCTCCCCGCACGCCGGTCTGAAGAGGAATCGAGCGCCGCGCGCATCGATAGCTCTGCGCTCTGCCCTCTGCGGCCGCCCGGCCCCGAACTCATCGGTGAGCTCGGAGCTCGATTTCCCTAGGCGGCGGCCGCGGCGGCGGAGGCACAGCGGCGGCGGCGGTGGCGGCGGCGGCGGTGGCGGCTGCCCGGCCAGTACTCCCGGCCCCCGCCATTTCGGACTGGGAGCGAGCGCAGCGCAGGCACTGAAGGCGGCGGCGGGGGCCAGAGGCTCGGCGGCTCCCAGGTGCGGGAGAGAGGTATGGAGCGGACCACCCCTCCTGGGCCCCTGCCCCGGTCCCGACCCTCCTCGCCGGCGCCGGGCGGGGCCGGCGGCGAGTGAATGAATTAGGGGTCCCCGGAGGGGCGGGGAGGGGGCGCGGGCGCTGAGCCCCAGCGGGCGGGCGGACGGGGTGGGGGTGGCTGCAGGGGGAGGCACGGGGACGCGGCGACGCGGGGAATGAGGAATGGGCGGTGCGGGGCTGAGGAGGGTGAGGCTAGAGGCGGCCGCCGCTTGTGCTGCTTCCTGGACGGGGAACCCCTTCCTTCCTCCTCCCCGAGAGCCTCGGCTGGAGGCGGCCGGGGAGAAACTCGCGGGCTGGGCGGGCTGCCCCTCGGGGCGGTCGGGTGCGGTGGAGGTTACTCCCGATGCGCTCCAATCTCCCCTCCCCCTCGTCGTCCTTCCCTCTCTCTGTCTGTCTCTTCTCTCCCTTCGCTCCCGCACCTCTTCCTCCCTTCCCAGCACTAGGCTGCCTCGTTACTGCCTTCTCTGCTGCATCTAGCATCTCTAGGACGAAGGTATAAACTTCTCCCTCGAGCGCAGACTGGACGGATAGTGGTCCTTAACAGTGTGTAGGGGGGTATATGAGTAATAGGGGAGGTCACGTTTTGGAAGAGCCTAGGAGAGTGCTTAGAGACCACTGTTTGTGGTTATTGTGTTTGGAAAAAATGCATCTGCAGCCGAGTTCCTGACTGCTCCCCTCCCCCATGTATGGGCTGTGACATTACTGTGGCCACAAAGGAGGAGGTGGAGGTAGAGATGGTGGTGGAAGAACAGGTGGCCAACACCCTACAACGTAAAGCCTGTGACTTAAGTGAAAAGGAAAAGTTAATCCCAGAAGGTCTGTTTTGCTTTGTCAAGTTAAAACACACTCAGAAAACCCGCAGAGCTGAAGCAGGGCTTTTTCCTTGCTAGTTGAGTGTAGACAGCAATAGCTACAATCACACTTAAAGTTTAATTTGCCTGTTCTTGTCCTTTCTCCTATTCTTGTAGATTACCCTCATCCTTACAAATTTGACCCCCATCCCAAGAGTTATTACAGTACTCCTAAATAGCACTCACACATTTTTTTTTTTTTTTTTTGACTGACTTGCCAGAGGAGTTAATTGTAGCAATCTTCCAGCCAACTGCCCGAAATACTCTTAGGCATGTGCATGCTGTAGCTGAAGTCCTAAACTGGCTCTCTTAAATCTTGACGTTTATCAAAACAAGGGTTAAGAACAGGAAGGCATTTTCTAATTTTTACACAATATACATATTTTATTGGTAATGGGAAAAAATCATTTAAAAAGAAATTACAAAGGGAAAAATTCTATTCCTAATCATCATCTTAGAATCAACCATATGAGTGATGTCACTCTTAGGTGACTAAGGTCCAAAACGCTGACTCGGCCAGTCTGCAGTGGTAGACTATAGACATCAAATATGGTTGATATCAGTACTGTTTACTTTGTTACTTTTTAGCCATCCACAGGCATACTTGATTTTAAGAGACCATAGATGAGAGGATAATTCAGGTTTCTGACAAAATTGAATTTTTTTCCCCCTTAACAAAATGTTGGGTTCTGGTCTGACTTCCACCCCTTCATAGCTATTTTAGCTTTGGGTGAAGGGGCTCTGTTTTGCTTATGATCTTCAGTAAGACTCCTTGGGAACACAGTTCTCTCTAGTGGATTTAAATATTATTTGGTTTCTAAAATCAATTCAGGGATTTTTTTTTTTTTTTTCCAGAAACAACAGCTACACAAACCTGTATACCAGAAGGTGTGTGTGTGTTTCAGAATTCACACAGCTAAGCTCTAATCCGGTGTCTGCCCACAGTATCTCCTAGACTAGCAAACTTTTTAGTTGCAAGGACACCTTATACTCTTGAAAATTATTGAAGGTCCCAATATAGGATATGTCTATGTGTACCATAGTACAAATGAGAATTTAAAAAATTGATTAATGCATTATAAATAGAAATAATAAGCCTATTACTTGGTAACATAATAGCATTTTCATGAAAACTATTTTTCAAAACAAACAGGAACATTAGAATAGTGGCATTGTTTCATGTTTTTGTTAATCTCTTTAACTATATTGCTTAATAGAAGACATCTGCATATCTGCTTATGCGCTCACTCTATTGTGATCCTATTTGGAAAACTACCTTTGTTAAAGAATAAGAGTGGAAAGGGTAAATAAATAACGTTGTAGTAGTAGTAATATTATTAGTATTATTAGTTTTGATCTCTTGGACCCCCAGAAAGTTTGAGGAATGCTGCTGGATTCCTGGACCGCAGTTTGAGAACTACTGTCCTAGCCTATCCAAATTGTTTTAGGGGGTGGGGTAGGCAGGGAGCTAGAGTATACATTTTGGTGTGATTCTCCTCATTGTTCCCCATTCCTTATGGCCTATATTTGGAATAAAAAGTGGGAGCAAACAGGATAAGATGCATGCTTGTAGAGGTTCCCAAGGTGGCCCTAGACAAGAACAAGGCTAGGCCGCACAGAGTAGGCCAGGGGCTGTACTATAACATTCTGTACTATAACAGTTGTCTAGGCTAACTGTTCTTTGCAAGAGGGCTCAGGAATAGCTAAGGAGGCGGTTAGTATGTTACCATTTGGAAACCATATTATCTTTTTTGGGGGGTGGGAGAGTGCCTATTTGGATAATTCTTGGTCTTCAGTTAATAGGATTCTGCATGTACGTATAGTGTTTATATTTGCACATTCATTAGTTCAGAACTACCTATCCTATCATTACTGCTTATTTGCTGCCATTCTTTCTGCAGTTCATTCCTTATTTTTAATAACATGTAGTTATTGGGGGAAAGGAGGTAAAATTAAATAATTTTATTTCAAGAAGTTTGAAACAGCTGATTAAAAAAATATTTTTGGTCTTGTGCTCTCAGCCTTCCAAGTTGCCAATATTTATTTCAACTGTTGGAAGACTATGTACAGTAGCAGGGAGTAAAAGTCACCAAGAAGTATTCACTTACAGCTTTTAAAATACCTCTCGTTAAAAGCAGTGCTTACCTTTAAATTTTGTATGATTATATTTTTCTGGTGTGGAGTGCTATTTTTCAGCACTAATGTATGATAATATATGTGACAGATGATGAAATCATCCATACTGAATGGTTCAAAGTTCTTGAAGTTCTTTTAGTTTTTACATCATTATTTTCCCCAGCGGATATCTTACAGATTGAAATATTGCCAAATCTGCTTCAGTGTCTTGGTTTTTATTTCTCCACTACACAGTCCAGTTTTATTTGACAGTCTTCCCTTCACCCCACATCTGACTCTTGCTCATTCTCCAGGATAGCTGCTGTGATGATGCTTTGGAAGGTTTTCCATAGCTGTGGGCTCCAACTAAGGCCCTCAGCATATCCACTTGTAACTCTTAGGGGCCAGAGTCAACTAGGAGCAGCGTAGAGGTAGCTGTCAAGGAGCTTTGTGTGGGTGTGTCCACAGGTATAGACATTTGTACTGAGTAAAGTCATGGCATGTTCCTTTGAGAGCCATTAACTGCTACAGAACAGCAGACTGGCTGTTTAGATAGAGCAACCTGAGTATAAGATAAAAGAACTTTGTACTCTGAATGCATTTTTCTCAGATGTTGATGGGGGAGTTTGTAAGCAAAGTGCAATTCATTACAGCACTCACTTATCTGTAGTCAACTGAAGTTTTCATCATTGAATTTTGTGAGGCATTTTGAAGTAATTTTGTATACAAAGGTGAATTTGTGTTAAAAGGTATTGATAGAGTGGGTTATATTAACCTCATGTTCTAATTTATATTAGCCACATGTTCTAATTTAGTCACATTTTCATTATTTTTATTATAAGGCCTGCTGAAAATGACTGAATATAAACTTGTGGTAGTTGGAGCTGGTGGCGTAGGCAAGAGTGCCTTGACGATACAGCTAATTCAGAATCACTTTGTGGATGAATATGATCCTACAATAGAGGTAAATTTTGTTTTAACATTATGCATATTGATTTGTGCAGGCCCGTTCTTTGGGTACAAAGAAAGGGTTTCTCTGATCATTTTTTTGTGACTACTCATTATGGGGCAATTATACTGAAAATGATTTTACGAAGTTTTCTAAAATGTACTTGGGTTCCATGGCTTTATTGTGAAGTTATATATGTAACCAGAGATATGGAGGGCTTTTCTTCTCTCTAGAGAATATTAAGATACATAACGTACACTCTATGTTAGTATATGTGCTTTTTGATTATAAGTGTATTTCAGAGTTTTATGAGAGGGTAAAAATGTGAATTTATGTCTTACCTTATAGTCATTAAAAAAAATGTGGCTGTTTTATGTTTTGTTTGTTTTGCTATTTTTATGTCGTGTAGAAGTTACAGTTGAATTGTACTGGGAAAATGTAATCATTTGATGGTTGGCTTTTAACAAACAATTAGTGGTTTTCTTTTCACATTGAAGTAGTGGAGAACCTACAGCTACATGATAAATTTTAAAATGCTCATTTTTTGTGTATTTATATCTGTATCTATATCAGGTCGTATAGAAGGGTACCGCATCCAATCCTTACCTTTTTTTTTTTTTTTTTTAATTTTTTAATGTTTATTCTTGAGAGAGAGAGAGAGCATGAGTGGGGAAGGGGCAGAGAGAGAGGGAGACACAAAATCCAAAGCAGGCTCCAGGCTCTGAGCTGTTGGCACAGAGCCTGATGCAGGGCTTGAACCCACAAACTGCGAGATCATAACCTGAGCTGAAGTCAGATGCTCAATCGACTGAGCCACCCAGGCGCCCCATCCAATCCTTACCTTCTTTCACAGCTCTCTTTTAATTTACTCAAGGAAATTTTAGAATTGCTTTTATTACAAATTGATTAATGAATATTTTTAAAATTAATTTCATGAAAAATTGCCAAAATATAGGCCAAGACCAAAATAATAGAATAAAGGCCTGCAAGAGACCTTGAGAGAGGTCATGGAGTATTCCTACTGCCTTCTGGCAGCACAATACTCAAATTATCTCAAGGAGATAAGGATTTATTTAATCCTAAAGACCTACAGGAGGGGATGGCACATAACTGTCCTTGTTCACTCACTTCCAGAATGTAATTATGAGCATATTTTATACATAATCTGAATATTCATGTTACCTGTAACATCAGTGGAGATGGAAATAAATGTATCACCTCGTCTTTGAAATAGACTTACGCTGTTAGATTATTTCTTAGACTTCTTTACCCCATGTTAGGCAGTCCTAATCCCTTAGCTTTCTATTCTGGATCTGCAGATCATACCAATTTTTTTTTTTTTTTTTTTTTTTAATTTTTTTTTTTCAACGTTTATTTATTTTTGGGACAGAGAGAGACAGAGCATGAACGGGGGAGGGGCAGAGAGAGAGGGAGACACAGAATCTGAAACAGGCTCCAGGCTCTGAGCCATCAGCCCAGAGCCCGACGCGGGGCTCGAACTCACGGACCGCGAGATCGTGACCTGGCTGAAGTCGGACACTTAACCGACTGCGCCACCCAGGCGCCCCAGATCATACCAATTTTTTAATCAGCTCTGAAAAATTTCCCAGTACTTTCTCTGAGTCCCTGGCTGTGGAATCTAGAACAGGTTAAGATGTCCTGTTAAGGGACTGTGCTGTGTGATGTGTTCAAGAAACACTTTGACTGCATTGAGGTAGATTCTGAGGGCATTGGTGGCCTTGGCAAGATGTTTATGCACTTAGAACTTTGAGGATTGATTAGATAACTTCATGAGGAAAATGTCAAATATTTTTGGTACCGCAGAAGAGAAAAGGAGAAATAATGCTTATTTGCAAAGATTTGATTTAAACTGAGCCAGCTTTTATTTGGCACAAGTAAAGGGAAAGAGTCTAACTGAAGTGGACCACCTGTATAATAGTCTTCTATATTTTCTCTTGACAAGTTAGTTCAGTGCTGTATGATGGTTTGATTGTGTTTTCTCTTTTTCTTCAAGGAGATTAAATAGTTCACTCAATTCTAAAACCAAGTTTACTTGGCATACTCCATTTAAATCAGAGGTAAAAGGAAGTTTTAATAGAATTCAGGTTAAACACGGAAGTTTTCCTGGGATTTTGGAAGATGATTTTAGCAGAAGTGCCCTCCATCTTCTCTGAAAATCTGAGGAATTCCATTACACTCTGTTTCCTGTCAGAGGTCATGAATGCTGTACGAGATAATGTGGTAAAACATGTTAGGAAGCCTTTCTGTCAAAATTGTTAAAGTATGATATAAATCTAAAATAAATAAAACCAAAAATTAATTCTTTATTTTGGATGAAAGTAGAAAAAGTTTATAAATTCAAACCCATAATTCTGATTATGATTTCTGCCAAACCAGAAGACTTAACTCTGGGAGGCATTGATTACCTGTGAACTTTGAAACTTTGACATTCCCTCCTGAGGTTAGCCATCTGGGGAAAGCTATCTGAGATTGTCTCTTGTCTCCCAAATTACAAATTAAATTCTTGGAGTAGTTCATATACAAGAAAGACAAGATAATTTAGTAGCTTATTTTAATAAATAGTAGTTAAGCAAAAATGCTGACTTGATATTTTTGTAAAAGTTAAAAAGGAGATGTGGGGATATCACTACTGCAGTTAGGATTTGATTGGTGAATAATGTAGGTCAGAGAGAAAATGAGACAGGACATGGACTGCACATTTGGAATTCTCATTTGTTTTCCTGCACTAAAACAAATGGAAAGAAATTTAAAAAAAATTAAAGAATACCATATTCTGGTGGTTTAGAACTTACAAAGATTTATACTAGAAGAAGAAGAAGAAGGTGGTCATTGATTCATTCTATAGATAAAAATGGTCTCTGGGAGGTTGTAATTTGCCTGAGGATACTTAGCTAGTAAGTGATGGAATTTTAAGTTTTCTGAGACCAAGTTAAGTGAGATTTCCACTGTACCCTTGTATATAACTTTAAAAATGAAAAATTAGTCTTTAAGCTAGGAAGCTATTTAATATTGGAGGCTGATTCAGATTTATCAATATACCAAAATTTGAACTTAGCACACTATCCAATGGCATCTTAATGGCAGTGATATGACATAGAATTAGACAGTTGTGATGCAGAGAGTACATTTGTATTTGAGGCTATGCACATGATAATTAACTTTACTGTTCTGAAACATTTTACCTTTATCTTGTGTGAAGTTCTCCAAAGAGTTCCAGAGATAATGAAGTCATTGTTAGTGATACAAGAATATTAAAAAGTCAAAGCAATTTCCAAGCACAATACCAGGCTAGAAATAACATAAGCTTTTATAGTTTAGAGATCACTTTTATCAAAACACATTCTCTAAAATGTGTTTTCCAAGGTAAAATTTGGTAGAAGGAGAAAAATCTTGTTTTAAAAAAAATATGGGTAGTTATAGACATTGAGATCAGAATGATCATTTGATCGATTAGCAAATATATATTATGTGTCTACTGGATATAATATGCTAGTAAAAATAGATGTAGAGAGAAGTATTTTTTCCAGGCCGTAATTCATTGACATTTCCATTCTTCTGTTAATGTGACACTTGGAATTCAGTCTAAGTATTATGCCCTGCTTTGGATGAAGGTTTCCTACTCAGGAAGATGGATTCATGATTGGATTGATTTGTTCTATCTTTAGAGCTCTGAGCTGTGGAGTATTTATTCACCAAGAGTTATCAGTTTTTCTATTTTTCTATTTTTTAATATTTTTTCTATTTTTTATATTAGTTACAGAATTTATTTTACTTGCTGAATAAGGCATTATAGAGAGAACATTTATAACATTAAACCAATATTGAAGAGTGGTGTGGGAAAAGCGTTGGATAATGTTGTCGACTGTTATTTTTCTGGTTTTATACATATGTATCAGGAGTTATCAATGAGGGGTGGGTGACTTGCTTCCCAGGGGACATTTGGCAATACCTAGAGATATTTTTGGTTGTCACAACTTGAGAAGGGGGACTGCTCCTGGCATCTGTGATCTAGAGGTGGAGGCAGGGATGCTGTTAAACTTCCTACAGTGCAAAGACAGCTCCCACAACAAATTATCTGGCTCCAAGTGACAGAAGTGCTGAGGTTGAGACACTCCCATGTGTTAAAGATCTCTTTGTCAAATTCAAGTCTCTGAATAAGATTTACGTCAGATATACTAACATAACACAGATTTAAACTTTACCTTTTCTAAACTAATAGTGTATTAGCTTATTCTAGTGTTCTGTTAAAACGTTTTTAAAATAAGGTAGACAGCAATTTTGTACATGCATTTTTCTTCAGAGCTTTGGCCAGCTTTCCCCCTTTTCAAGTGAGTGCCCTCTACTGGTCAATTTATTCACTTTCATTATAAATAACAATGAAATACCAACTTTATTTTTTATTTTTCCTGTTTAAACTGTGGGCAAAATCAATTTATAACCATGTAACTTTTATTTATTATTTTTTAAATAAATAAAATTTAATTTTTTAAAAGGTCACTTTTTCTTTATTGGGGGGACAGAGAGTGAGAGAACGAGCATGAGTGGGAGAGAGGGTCAGAGAGAGAGAATCTTAAGCAGGCTCCACATTCCATGTGGAGCCGGACATGGGGCTTGATCCCATGACCCTGGGATCATGACCTGAGCTGAAATCAAGAGTTGGACGCTCAACCAACCGAGCCACCCAGGTGCCCCATAATTTTTTTTTAAGTCTTATTTTATATGATTAATTTTTTAAAGTTTAAAATATCACCTTTATTCTCTGCTAATATTAAGACTACTATGTGGATGAGTTAGGTTTCACTAATTAAATATGTAGGTGAATTATTTTTAACTAAGAAAGGAAATGTGGCAGTGGAGGAGAAAATAGGGTGGTCGGTTGTTAACACTGACCTTACTTTGAGGGAGTAAAAAGTGTCACTTTAACTCTGAATTTCTTCATGCACACAGGAGCTACACTACAGTTCAAAGCCTAGTGATGTGCTACATGGGTGTTAAGGGCATTTGTAAAGTGGCGAATTGTGAAAGTTCACATTTTGTAGATTTTTATAGTACTGTGGAATAGTTGTGAGCACCTGATTTTTAAAATAAAGTAACATAAAATTCAGGCTCTGTTTAGGTCAATTTAAGAATAAATATTTACTTAATAATAATAACTGCTTATTTAGATGTTAATGTTAAAAATTATCAGATATGTTTTATTCCAACTTTTTTTGGTCCAACAACTGGATTTTTATAAATACAAAGCTTTACAGATATACAGTGAAAGTTGGTAATGGAAGTAAGTGAAAGGAAAAAAATGTTTTTATGATTTGGCATCTCTTAAGATTCTGTTCTTAACAATGCACCTAATTCCTTAATTCCATGATTATTGTTCAGTGCCTACTCTGTACCATGCAGGCTTCCTTGGGGCTGGAGATACGTTGAGCAAAAGGGACCAGATCTCGCTGCCTTCATGAAGCTTATTGGTCTTAGATCTATTTTGAAGAGCAGTGCTTCTAGATAATGATCCTCATTCAGTTTAATTTGGGGCTTTAATTTAAGCTTTGTGCTTTAGGAGGGCATTAGATTTCTTGCATCTCTATATTGTCAAAGAGTGCATAGGTTTATGGAATAGTTGTATTGTAATCTCAATAGAATTAGTATAAATGGGTAGTAAAAATAAAATATTTGAGAGGATTAAGTAGGGACACAGTGCTTACGTTAGGTAATTTTTCAACTTCTTATTTTGAAATTTTTCAGACTGTGGGAAAGTAGTACAATGAATACCTGTTACCCTTAAACAGGCTACACTGATTTGGTTAAGGTGATGTCTATCAGTTTTCTCTCTGTAAAGGTATCTTCTTTTTCTTTAATATGTACCCTGTGGGGAGATGCTTTGAGACTATAAGTATCCTATTCTCCCAACATACTTGCACTCAGTGGGATATAGCATCCACTGATAATTCTTGCCAGAATAAATTACTACCATAGTGGTTGCAAAATAGTAGATCATCTTATAACCCTGTTATTACTTCTACATTTATTAGTTGACAATCTACCATAAATAAGGGCTCTCTCTTTTCTCTCTCCTTATTTGTTTTTTTCTTATTTGTATTAGTGTGGATGCCTGGATTCTTTTTTTATTCAATGTGTTAAAGTCTACTACTGTAGTTATTGGTTTTGATCTCAAATTTGTTTTTGATATGGCCAGTGGAATCCCTTTCAAGTTGGCCTCTGTATCCATTGACATGTCTCTTATAAGATTCTGAGCTCTTCATTTTCTGGCACAGTGTGCTAGGTTCACCTTGTACTTTCCTGTCTTCAGTGTGGATTCAGCCATTTGTCCAAAGCGTCCTAATTCCTGTTAGTGGGGAGTGGTACTTAGAAATTAAGACCTAGATGTTGGAGTGGCGTATGGCTGACTCAGTTGGTAGAGCATGATCTACTCTTGATCTTGGGGTCAGAGTTTGAGCCCCACGTTGAGAATAGAGATTACTTAAAAAAAAAAAAAAGACCTAGATGTTAGGTATTATTTATTGCTGCTGGGGTGTCACTGCTTCTAGACCCTTCTGAGGAATATATTTATTTAAAAATCATGAGTTCATTCTTCCTCACCTTCCTCCGTTAATTTTATTTCTCCCATGGTGAGAGGTTCTGGTTCTACCTTGTATAAATTTTACTGTTTTCTATATCCGACAGCTGTTGAAATAAAATAATACCAATCTTAAATCCTGGTTCTTGCAGTATTATTATTTTGGGGGCGGGGGGTAGAGAGAGGGGGCAGAGGATCTGAAGCAAGCTCTGCGCTGACAGGCTGACAGCAGTGAGACTGATGTGGGGCTCAAACTCAACGAACCGTGAGATCATGACCTGAGCCAAAGTCGGGCGCTCAACCAACTGAGCCACCCAGGTGCCCCTCTTGCAGTATTATTTTAAGTAAAACAGGTTGAGTGAATTAACATTAGGTTAGCTTTTATATTTGTGGTATTGGGATTAAATATTTTTCTCCATTGAGAAAAGTGGGATCCTTTTTGTTTTCAAACTATCTGAAACCATTTAGGAAAACATTTAGGAAAAGATGGAGCAGTTTGGGTACATGAAAATTAAGACATCATTAACAAAAATGCACAGAAACCTGAGAAAAGTATTTGCATCATATATCAATCAGGAAGCTCTCATATATAAATTAGAAAAAAGCAAACACCCAAATGGAATAAAAAGAGGCTAAGGATATAAATAGCCAACCTATCCATCAAAAATAAATAAAGTAAAATGAATGACATAGATACCTCATTAATATAGAAATACAAGTTCAAACAATAAATAACATTTTTTACTTTGATATTGGCTAAGATTATAATGTTAGGGGTGCTGGGAAGAGTGCGTAGGCAAGTGTATGTACTCTTTATGAGGTAGTGGAGTGTACCTTGTTATAAACTTCCTGGAGGTCAGTTTGGCAGTATGTATCAAAATGTAAACTGCATATTCTTTGACTAAGTAGTTTCTCCTCTAGGAATTTATCCCAAGGATTCGACTGGATAAATGTTTAAGATGTATAATACATGGTAATGTTTATTGCAGTGTAGTTTATGATTTTTAAAAGTGGAAATAATCTACGTGGTTACCAGTAGGGAATGGGTAAAATAAATTATGATATATCTATACAAATTGTATTATACAGTTGTCAAAAAGATTAGGTAGATCTGTATGTACTGTCATTGAAAATTACCCGTTGTGTAAATGAAAGCTGCATCATAGTATATTGTATAGAGTGTGATTCCATATAGTATATAAAAGCAATGTGGATATGTATAGAAAATGTGGTAGGAGTTAAGCCAGACTCATTCTCTGTAATATTTAGTTTTTTAAAATGAGCATATACTAGAGAGGGAAAAATAAATATTCATTTTTGAGGGAGAAAAGTCACTAACATGGTGGATACCTTTAAAATACTTCATGATTTACTTTCTTTTTTTTAAAAGATTCAACACATTGGATAATGCAGATGTATCTTGGATAATGAAATTGGTACTAGGCCAATTAAAGAATAGCTGAGAGATATATAATACAGAACATGAAAATTATATTGGCATTTGTAATTATTAAGATTGGATCTGTGATTGGTCCTGCTTCACATTCTGTCCTTGGCATCAAGTGATAATTTATGGCAAGATGCCACATGACTTCAATAGATTACAGGTGTATGCTTATTGTATCTTTATTTTCAAAATCTGTTACGCAAATTTTCCTTGAGTTTATTCAGATTTTTGAACCAGCTTTATCTCTTGGAAGTAGTGCACCTTTTATTCTCTCTAGTCTTAAGCTAAGATTCAACATTCTCATCATTTTAAGTATTCCTCACTTTGTAGAAAAACGTTTGTTTTCTTTATTTTTACTTGTAATCAATCAATGTCTTAATCAAAAATTCTGTCACGAGAACCCTAATCAAAACAGAGATCCTTTGTCATCTTCAGAGTTTTAGCTTTCCTTCCCTGGAGCTTGCCCCAGCTCGATTATATGTATTTTGAAATACGGTGACCAGTTTTGCAAAAAGTAGTCCAAGTGTAGATGTTCAGTGATCTTATAAAAACAGGATACTGCTGTTGCCATATAGTTCCTAGTAGCCAGTGGCCTGCCCCCTGACCTTTTTGGCCTATAATAGCATGTGTAATGTAATCTATAAAAGCATATAGTTACCCTTTTTATAGCACTTTTCATTTTATAAAGGAGTTTCATAGTTTTTAATCCTAACCTGTATACAAAGTCCTGTATGTTATTATTTACCTACTTTTACTGCTGAAGGACAATGGCTTAGAGTATGTGAGTATGTGAGACATTAGGTAGTTTGTCGACACTCACACTAGAACTTAGTGAAGTTCCGCGGCTGCCCATAGCCTAGCCTATTTCTGGCCTAGATTTCTGTCCTGAGCATCAGATCTCTATATCAAGCTGCCTCCGGGTCAAACCCATAAGCGTAGGGAATTTGACATGCCCCAGATTGAACTCATCTTTTCCTCTAGTCTTCCCCTTTGGTTCCTATGCCCAGTCAGTAAACTGCCATTAAAAAAATTGAGATATTATTCATACAGCCTAAAATTCATCCTTTTAAAATATACAGTTCAGTGGTTTTTAGTATATTCACGAAGTTGTATGACCATAACATTTTTGTCACTCCAAAAAGAAGCCCAATACCCATTAGCCGTCACTCCTTAGTCCCTTCTCCTGCTAGCTGCTGGCCACAACTAATTTACTTTCTCTGTGGATATTCCTATTCTGAATATTTCATAAAATCGGAATCATACAATATGTGGCCTTTTGTGTTTGGGCTTCTTTCATGTAGTGTAATGTTTTCAAGGTCCATCCATGTTATCACATGGTTCAATACTTTATTCCTTTTTATGGCTGAATAATATTCTGTTGTGTGGATATTACCATACTTTGTTAATCAATTAGTTCATGGGCATTTAGATTGTTTCCTCTTTTTGGCTATATTGAATAATGTTGCTGTAAACATTGGTGTACACTTTTGTGTGTGAATATATATTTTCAGTTCTCTTGGGTATATACCTAGAAGTAGAATTGCTGAGTCATGTGGTATCTTTATGTTTAACTGTTTGAACAGCTGTCAGACTCTTCCACAGTGGTTGCAATATTTACATTCCCACCAGCAATGTATGAGGGTAGTTCTGCCAATTTTACCCATTAAATAGTTCTCAAAACTATTTAGTCTTCTCCATCTACACTGTTGTTTCTGTCTTCAGGTTCTGTCATTTCTTGTAATAGTTTCTTAACACTCCTAGCCTCCAACCTGGTTCCTTTCTATAATTTTTCATAATCTAATAGTGAACCTGCCAAATCTGATTTTCCTTTCTACTTAAAAACCTTCCAGTAATTTAGTATAAGATAGAGTTCAAAATTCCTTGATGTGGCAGACAAGACCCTCCATAAGCTGACCTCTTGATTGTGGAGTTTCACTTCTACTTACCAGTGATTCCTCTAAGTTAAAGTTGTATTGAACATCTTGGTTCCATGTACTCAACATAGTGTTTCATGTTTCTATGCATTCTCTTTGCTCCTTGCTGCCTGGAGCTGCTGGTCTTTCTTAATTCATACAAGCAGAGTTGATCTCTTCTTCCTGTGTGCCACCATTGTGCTTTGTCCAGCACATGGCATTGCATTTATTTCACTGAGTTTTAATTATCTGTATATCACATCTCTTCTAGCAGTCCTAGCTCTTTGAGGTCCAAAACTTTAGAATTCCTGGCATAATATATGATACTTACTAGATATTTTTGTAAGTGTCCCTATGATGCAAGAGAGAATCAAGTGGGTAGGTGGGAATGAGCTCATAAGCCTGTGTTTATATCTCTCAAATTCCATGTTTCTTCCCTACTATAATTCCAAGATACTAGGCAGTTATACAGGATTTTAGCTGTCTTTGAGAACTAGCTTTCTATAACAATCTTTGATGGCTTATAACCAGTAGTGTGGACCACATTATTCTATGATGGATGCAAATAATCTTTTGGAAGAGTAGCAAAATACTTGAGCATTAAAGGAGTAAAAGTGAGTTTCTCATTTTTTCCTATAGATGTTATTTAGTAGTATGTGAAAAGTACTTATGGTACTTAACACATTAAGAAAACCTTATTAAACATTTCAAGGGGCGCCTGGGTGGCTCAGTCGGTTAAGCGTCCGACTTCAGCTCAGGTCATGATCTCGCGGTCTGTGGGTTCGAGCCCCACGTCGGGCTCTGTGCTGACAGCTCAGAGCCTGGAGCCTGTTTCAGATTCTGTGTCTCCCTCTCTCTGACCCTCCCCATTCATGCTCTGTCTCTCTCTGTCTCAAAAATAAATAAAGGTTAAAAAAAAAATTTCAAAAGTAAATCCCCAAATAATACTTTAGCTCACATTTTCAGCAGTCCTGTTCATGTTTACAAGAGCATCTGATGGAATCAGCAGCATGAAGAAGGAGATTAAATGGGTTAATGATTATAATATGCTTATCACAGTATCTGAATACTGTTTTGTTGTTGTTTACTATGGTGTCTTCCCATGTCAGGGGTTCACTGCCTGAGTTGGAAAACTAAATTGAGTGTGTTAAAAGGTGAACATACTGAGTAACTTGGTTACTGTTAATTATAATAGAAAATTGACAAAGTGATGTCTTGGTCCATGAGTTTATCTCATCTTGAATGATTTAGTCTTAATTCTCAAATTCCTCTAATGGTTCTACAGATAAATTTCTATGCATAAAACAGCATTTAAAGGTGTTTTAACAAACTTGAAAACACTTAAAAAATTATACAAGTCAGTGCAAAAAAAAAGATGAAAATTCCAAGTGGGCAAAGGACACATGTGATGGGAGTAAATATGGCAATATGAAAAAAATCCTATATAACATTATTAGTCCTCAAAGAAATGGATATTAAAACAGTAAGAATTTTTAGCTTAATAAACGGACAGAAATTTAAAGAAAAATAAAAGTATAAAATCTATTGTTAGTGAGTGATGATGAAGCTGGTACACTCTTAATGTTGTATGGAAAATTTGATACTGAACACAATGTATGCACCAACCAGCTTTTTCATATCTTAACATTCTGCCACATTTGGTGTAGATCCTTTTTCTTTTTCAAGATACAAAACTTAATACAGTTAAAGGCCCCTGTGATCTTTGTAGTCTTACTCTCTTCCCTCCCATAAATGTTTTTAAATCTTTCTTATATATTGTTTTGTTTGTATTTTTACATTAAAGCTTTCATATTATATGAAAGTTGCTTGAATACATTTATTGAGAGTCTTGATATAATTTTAAAATTTACAACTTCATTGTTCTAATATAATTTACAGTATCTTAAACTTGTGCTTATTTGTAGAAGACTGTGTTATAGTGTGTGCATTTATTTACATTGAATGGATTCACTCATTTATTTAACAGACAGTACTGATTACCCACTGTATTCAAGACTTTACATGTGAGGTGTATAGTGGTGAGCAGAGCAGATGTGTGCCCCAACCATTATGGATGGTATATAGATAGTAATTAAACAATTAAACCAAAAAAAAAAAAAAACAAAAAACAAAGTTACAAATTATAATACATGCTGTGAAGGAAATACAGAGGTGCTGAAGAAGTGGTAAGCCCTTTGGATTTTATTTTTAAAAAGGAAGGGATGCTATTAGAAAATTTTAAGCAAGCGAGTGACATGATTTAGCTGACATTTAAAAATGATCACTAGCTGCTCTGTGGAGAACATATCTTAAAAGTAACAATAGAGATCCCTGCTAGGAAGCAGTTGTAAGAAATTGCATGAGACCAAATAGTTGTCATGGACTAAGGGGATGGTAGTGGTGGTTCTCGATGCTTGGATTTGAAGTATATTTTGAAAACAGATAAATGGCATAAGGTTGTGAGTCAGTATTAAATGCCTATGTAATCTTTCTTTGTAAGACATCTTAGGATGCCATTTTAGGTATATGTCTATTTTCACTGTCATTAAAAAAAATAAATAAATAAACCCTTTTTCCTTAGCACATTTACCAGAAGGGGTATTATTTTGTCAAAGGCTGTGAACATTTGTATAGCTCTTGGTATATATCGTCATTGCTTTCCAAAAGGATTGTGCCTGTTTATTGTTATCGCCAGATAACTACGATTAACTACCATTTACAATTAACTTTTTCCGGCATGGTAGATTTCATTTAGTATTTCAGTATTTCAGTAAATTAAAAAATAGCCCTTTGGCCAGGAGTGAAGGGAAATATATGGAATAACTTTCGTTCATTTTATTATGTTGAATTAATTTAAGTGGCTTTATCCTCATTTGCAAAGGATGTTAGTAACCTATGTACCTGATATGACAGTTTATTCTCTTTGAAAGGCTGGAAATAATACTCATGAAAAATGTAAAGTCTTCTGGCACCTGGCTGGCTCAGTTGGTAGAGCATGGGACCCTTGATCTCAGCAGGGCCATGAGTTTGAGCCCCACACTGGACATAGAGCTTACTTTAAAAACAAAAAAGTAGGGGTGCCAGGGTGGCTCAGTTGGTTAAGCATCTGGCTCTTGGTTTTGGCTTAGGTCATGATCTCATAGTTCTTGGGATCGAGCCCCTCATCAGGCTCTGTGCTGATAGCGCAGAGCCTGCTTGGGATTCTCTCTTTCCCTCTTTGTCTGCCCTCGCCCTGCTCCTGCATGTTTTTTCTCTCTCTCAAAATAAATAAATAAAACTTTAAAAAAAAGTAAAAATTTTGAAAAAAGTAAAGTCTTGATCTTTTTCTTGCTTCATTCTTACCTGGTTTCATTATAGAACCTATGTTTTTAAATTGGTTAGGCTTTGATAACTTGTACTTTTTCAAAGTGGTGATTTTTTTTTTATAGATGAAAAGAACAAATAATATTAGTTGAGAATACTTCAGATTTGTGAAGTTATTTTATTAGCTTAAAGCAGGGGTTGGTAAACTTTTCTCTAAAGGGTCACATTGGTCTTTGTCGCATAATCTTTGCTTTTTTTTTTTTTTTTAATAACCATTTAAAAGCATAAAAACTATTCTTAGCTGGTGGGCCATGAAAAAACAGGTGGGCAGAATTTGGCCTGTGGGCCAGTAGTTTGCTGAACCCTTAGACTCTAATCTTGGGAAAGAGTCTTCATTGATGTAAATTTTTTCTACCTCCATATATTTCTTTTCTTATGGCTAACCTGAAGTTAGAACAAAATCTTTAGTATTTATATATCATTTTTGCTTGCTTTCTGCTTTGTATACTTCATCATTTAACACTTTGTTCTTAAGCTTCTGCCAAGTTGCACTGCCTTTTTATATAGCTCAGTGACTGATTGCACTTCTAAGGATGACTGTAGTTAAAATTAGCTTTGGAAATACTGAATTTCTAACCTAAATCTATTATTTCTAATCAGGATATTCTACTCCATTGCACATAAGTAGGTTGTAGATTACTTTTTTCAATAACTAAATGTGACTCCTAACTTTGCTGGCAATTTTGTTAGGGTTTAGAAGGGAAAAGATAATGGGAATGAAATACATCAGTGAATAGGGACTGCTTTTCCAGTTTCTCGGTCCCTTTGATGGAGTATTCATCAAAAATGCAAAATGTTTAAAAAATTTATAGATGGGAATCACTGAGGTACATCTTGGAGGAATTCTGTGTGGACAGATGGTGAGTAATTCCCCCAGCCACACCTTAGGTATAGACTTTGGTGGCTCCAGAAAACTATGGTCCTTAACTTTATTATTGGTAGAAATTTTTAGATGTGAAGACTAAGTAAACTTTCAACTCTAAGGTTAACCTAAGTTAGAATTGGTAAGTGAAGAATGTGAGGTGATAGCAATAGGTAAGGAAAGTCTTTCATCTGTAGCTACACCTGGGTAACGAACGGATTAAGACACTGTACTTTACTCTCAATTCCTGCTCTTTCATCACATTTCAAAAATACTGGTTTTCAATTTATAATATACAGGAGTTCTTTCAAGTACTTAGTTAAGGGAATAGGCTTAAAAAATCCAACCAGATGTTCAAATCTTTAGTAAGAAGCTTCTTTTTTAGAAAATCAATACCCATCCTGGCACCTGGGTGGCTTAGTCAGTTAAGTGTCCATCAGCTCAGGTCATGATCTCACAGTTTGTGGGTTCAAGCCCCACGTCAGGCTTTGTCCTGACAGCTCAGAGCCTGGAGCCTGCTTTGGATTCTCTGTCTCCCCCTCTCTCTGTTCCTCTCCTGCTCATGCTCTCTGTCTCTCAAAAATAAACATTTAAAAAAAAGGGGGGGGCACCTGGGTGGCTCAGTCGGTTGAGCGTCCGACTTTGGCTCAGGTCATGATCTCACGGTCCGTCGGTTCGAGCCCCATGTCGGGCTCTGTGCTGACAGCTTGGAGCCTGGAGCCTGTTTCAGATTCTGTGTCTCCCTCTCTCTCTGACCCTCCCCCACTCATGCTCTGTCTCTCTCTCTCTCTCTCTCTCTCTCTCTGTCAAAAATAAATTAAAAAAAAAAAATTAAAAAAAATCGATACCCCTCCTTTTTTTCTCTCTGAAGAGATAATTCATTTTATTATAGACAATTTGGAAAATATAGTTACTTTAAAAGATAACCATGACATCATAGTCTAATATGGTAGTCTTTCACACTTTTAAAATTGAAAGTCATAGGGAAAAAAAATTAAAAAACAAAAAAGGTTGGGGGTGCCTGGGTGGCTCAGTCGGTTGGGCGTCCAGCTTCAGCTCAGGTCATGATCTCACGGTTCGTGAGTTTGAGCCCTGCGTCAGGCTCTGCTGGCAGCTCAGAGCCTAGAGCCTGTTTTGGATTCTGTGTCTCCCTCTCTCTCTGCCCTTCCCCCACTCACTGTCTGTCTCTCTCAGAAATAAACATTAAAAAAATTTTTAAATTAAAAGTCATAGGGGTGCCTCATTTGGTTAAGCATCTGACTCTTGGTTTTTCAGCTCAGGTCATGATCTCACGGTTCATGAGCCCCACTAACAGCATGGAGCCTGCTTGGGATTCTCTCTCACCTTCTTTCTCTCTGCCCTCCCCCACTCGTACTGTCTCTTTCTCTCTCTCTCAAAATAAACAAATAAACTTAAAAAAAAAAGATTTCAATGCATTAAGAAAAAATTAAAAGTCATAGAAAGGAATATGTTTAATGTAGCATCTAGTACCAAAAAAAAAGATAGATATTTCTTTATCAAAAACATAGCCTTTTAACATTTTGGTGTATATATCACCAGTTTTAAAATAATACATACAGGGGCGCCCGGGTGGCTCAGTCGGTTAAGCGTCCGACTTCAGCTCAGGTCATGATCTCGCGGTCCGTGGGTTCGAGCCCCGCGTCGGGCTCTGTGCTGACTGCTCAGAGCCTGGAGCCTGTTTCAGATTCTGTGTCTCCCTCTGTCTCTGACCCTGCCCCATTCATGCTCTGTCTCTCTCCGTCTCAAAGATAAATAAATGTTAAAAAAAAATTTAAAAATAAAATAAAATAATACATACAGATACATTTATATAGATATATTCATATATTTGGGATCATGCTACACATATATATCTTTGTGTTCCATAAAGAATTTTCAAATATTTTACCAAAAACATGATTTTTAATGACCATTCTTTTTCTTTAATGATAGAATGGTCTATGTAGTAATTCATGAACTAAGGGTACTTTAATACTATAGCCCACATGTGGAACAATAAGAAACAATAAGTCCTTGGTTTACACTTTATACCCATTTTCAGCCCTCCTTCTTATTCCATGACTTCACCTTGCACCGTCCCTTTCCCTTTTTTTTTAGTCCTATTTTGGCAGAGAGTACATGAAGTCTTAAGTATTAATCAAAAGTCAGAGGAAAATAAAATTTTCATTTTAATATTCTATAATGTTATCTACTCCCTTTCCTTTATTCAGTCTTAGAGTTGCAAAATCTCTTTAAGATATCATCTTTCTCCCTCCCTTTCTTGAGGCCCCTTTTAATAGAGGCCCCACAAAATTTGCAGATAAAGCAGTCATGCTCTCTAGAGTTATCATAGTATCTATCTGGCTGTTAGATGTTTCCAGGATTTCAGAAATGGATAAGTGCATCAAAATCCTCAGTACTGACCTTGCTCTTATGTATTCTTTTGACTGTTAAGTAAATAAATGCGTGACAATTATTTGTAAATTGATTTTTTTGCCATTCTAAATCATCCTGAATAACAGAGTTGGTAGAGCTCTCCCATTTCTGTAATAATTATTTTCTTTAATAGAGCATTGGTGGGGGGGGCACCTGGGTGGCTCAGTCAGTTAAGCATCCGACTTCAGCTCAGGTCATGCTCTCGCGGTTTGTGAGTTTGAGCCCCGCGTCGGGCTCTGTGCTGACAGCTCAGAGCCTGGAGCCTGCTTTGAATTCTCTGTCTCCCTCTCTCGCTGCCCCTCCCCCGTTCACACTCTGTCCTGTTTCTCTCTCTCACTCTCTCTCCCTCTCAAAAATAAACATTAAAAAAAATAATAGGATATTCGGGTCATTTTGTTAATAATATGAATACTTGCATTGTTGAATCTCTGTATAACACTTTTTTATAAATCTTTTTTTTAAATTGTGGTATGGTGTATGTATCTTATATATAATATATATTTATATATCATTGCAGCCATTCTTGAATGCACAATTCAGTGTCATTAAGTAAATTCACAATGTTGAGCAGCCATTAGCTCTATTTCCAGAAGTTTTTCATCATCCCAAACTGAGACTCTGTGCCCATTAAACAATAAAATCCCCTCTCTCCGTGTCTGGTATAACCTCTATTCTACTCTTTGTCTCTGTGACTTTACCTATTTTAGGTATCTCATGTAAGTGGAATCATAGATATTTGCCTTTTTGTGTGGCTTATTTCACTTAACACAATGTTTTGCAAGTTTCTTTTATATTGTAACATATATCAGAATTTCATTTCTTTTTATGGCTGAATAAAATTCCACTGTGTATATATTCTACGTTTTGGCTATTGTAAATAATGCTGTGATGAACATTGGCATACAAGTATCTGTTTGATTTCCTGCTTTAATTCTTTTGGTTATATATGTAGAAGCAGAATTGATGGATCATATGGTAATTCTGTTAAACTTGTTGAGGAACTGCCAAACTATTTTCCACGGTGGCTTCACCATTTTCCATTCCTACCAGCAATGTATAAAGTTTCCAGTTTCTCCACATCCTTGCTAACACTTGTTTTCCTTTTTTTTTTTTTTAAATAATAACCATCCTGGGTGGTATCTAACTCTTGATTTTGGCTCAGGTCATGATCTCATGGTTTGGTTCATGGGATCAAACCCCACATCAGGCTGTTCACTGACAGTGTGGAGCCTGCTTAGGATTCTCTTTCTCCCTCTCTCTTTGCCCCTCCCCTGCTCATGCTCTCTCTTTCTCTGAAAATAAATAAAGTTAAAAAAAATAATAGCCATCCTAATGGGTGTGAAATGGTAGCTCCTTGTGGTTTTGACTTGCATTTCCATAATGATGTGTTGAGCGTCTTTTCATGTGTGTAATGGCCATTGATGTATATTCTTCTGAGGAATGCCTATTCAGGGCCCTTTGCCCAGTTTTGAATTGGGTTGTCTTTTTGTTGTTGAGTTGTGCATAACACCTTTTTAAAAGTAAAAGGTGCACCATAATAATCCAGACTGTGTTTCTCCCTTCTCAGGATTCCTACAGGAAACAAGTAGTAATTGATGGAGAAACCTGTCTCTTGGATATTCTCGACACAGCAGGTCAAGAGGAGTACAGTGCAATGAGGGAC
Source organism: Leopardus geoffroyi (assembly GCF_018350155.1). NCBI lineage: Eukaryota > Metazoa > Chordata > Mammalia > Carnivora > Felidae > Leopardus > Leopardus geoffroyi. The sequence goes on along the minus strand of NC_059341.1, from coordinate 59,000,359 downwards.
CAGTACATGAGGACTGGGGAGGGCTTTCTTTGTGTATTTGCCATAAATAATACTAAATCATTTGAAGATATTCACCACTATAGGTGGGTTTAAATTGATAATAAAATGACATTGAGGAGTAATTATTTATATCCTTCATTTCCTGAGTCTTTGCTGACTACCATCCGCTAATTATCTAATTTGAATTTTAAAATAATAATGAGGTAGGCATTATATCCCTGTTTTACAAATGAAGTTCTTGAGGATTAGAGCAGTTGAGTAACTTGTTCCAGATTGCGTAGATGGCAGTGCTGGAATTGAAACTTAGGCTTGTTTGACTTCAAAACCTGTGCTCTTAATCACTGTACACTAGGGTCACAGGGCCTTAAGGTAGAGCCATGATAAAAATGAAAACCATCAACAAAAATACGAAAAGGTAATTGAGGTGGTACCATTCAAATAGCCTTAAAAATAATTGAGTATATTTGGTGTAGAATTTCTTGTAATTGGATAAACATTGGCTTTAGATAGTTAAGAAAAACAAACTGAAGCAGTGAAAGATTAAAATACTAGAAAAATTACACTTCATAAAGAATATGACAAATCTGCATAAAATTTACTTCTTTAAAAGAATCATTGCATTAAATATAGTTTATATTCTATTGCTTTGAGGATGTCCAGTTTTCAAAAAAGTGCATATTAAACATCCCATTCATTAGCTATGTTTTATAACAGTGAGCTACCCCAGTTAAGAGGTTTAACATTTTACCTAATACATTTCTTACAGCATGTTTTCCGTGTAGTCTGGTAATAGAGAAAAAGAAATTTGAGTGGGTGACAATGTTTTTGTAGAATAGTAAATAGGTGTCAATATGTTTGTTAAGCTATAAAGTTTACTTAGCTAATGAGTAGAGGAACTGGGAATCTGAACCAGTTCTAACTCTGTTGTCTTGCTTCTTCCTCCATGCTGTATCTTTGAAATTAACCCAAAATTGTGAAGGAATATAATTTTACCCCAAATTTAAAGTTTATGCACATCTTCTTGAAAAAAAAAAAAAAAACACCTTAGAACGACTTTTAACAGAATAAACAGTATAGTAACATCAATGTTGTCCACGTAGAAATCAGAACCTTTCCACCTTGGTGGTCTCTTTTTTGAGAAAGGTATGTGACAATTAGGTCAGTATCGTAATTTATGTTTTTGTATAAACATTTTAAATTCTGTACATATACACTTAATAACATATACAGGATATGTTTCTAAGGTTATAATTTTAAAAATTAGGTATAGCACTTTTTTGGCTTAAAATTTTTCAATATTTTCTGTTTTATCATTGTGACCTACCTGCGTTTGAACCTATTAGATTGTAGTTTTCCTATATTTCTGGATATTTTATCTTTTAAGAGACACAGAAATTCTCTGTTTAAAATGGAGAAAAAAAATAACTAGATGAAGAAGCAAGGAAAATTTGGTGTGGTGGAAACTAGGAATTACATTAAATGTCTTCTTTCAGCCATATTTTATAAGAAAATTATGGACAATTTTTGAAAGATTTTTTTTTTTTGTTACTAATGTCTCCACTGTAACTTTTTTTTTCCTCCCCAGAGAACAAATAAAAAGAGTTAAAGACTCTGAAGATGTACCTATGGTCCTAGTAGGAAATAAATGTGATTTGCCTTCTAGAACAGTAGATACGAAACAGGCTCAGGACTTAGCAAGAAGTTATGGAATTCCTTTTATTGAAACATCAGCAAAGACAAGACAGGTAAGTGAAATTGTAATCAATATGTAATATAGTAATCAATATAGTAATCAATATCTATTCTCTGCAAACTATATCAGATAATTTTAATCATTAATCATAATTTGCTAACGTATATTCTAGTAACATCATTTTGAGGGCAGGAGGGCAAGAGCATTGATAAATGTACATGCCTGATAGCATAACTGTTATATTATTTAATATAATTTAGTTTTTTCTTTCCGTTATGCTAAAATAGGAAAAAAAAAAACAATGTTTACTTGGTAAATGTTCTTTTAAGGGTATGAAAGGGCAGCATTTCTTAATCCAGTGTCCATGGTATTTTGGCTTTGGTTTCTTTCCACATTGAACATTTCTCTTAAACTCAGCACATCTTACATTCAGCATTCAAGAAATGTGGGAATTTTTTTTAACTGTTATATTTATAAAGTCAAAGAACAGGGGAACAAATACTGAGTTTCCTATTTTAGAAGTGTTTTGAAGAGTATTAGGTCATGTGTTTCTAGATTAAATTTTGTTGTCTTTGAAGAATTTTACTTCTGTAGACTTTTTTTAAGGATATATTTATTTTTGGAGAAAGTTTTTATTAAAGCAAGAGGGTATTTAGAAAGTAAGTGGAAATTCTCAGTTATTCATTTGCTCTGTTGCTCTGACAAAAATTAATGCGAGATTGACCCTGAATTTTTTCAAAAATTATCTTCATTTTTAAAAGCAACTTTTTCTCTAAGTGAAATAAAATAATTTCAGGTACATTATGTAACCTATTTGTGTGAAATGAGAGTTTAACATACAGAAAAAAAATTCTAGAAAGGAATACATAAGGATATGATGGAATATAATTTTCATATACTAAGAAATTGATCAATTTATGTTCCATACAAGATGAACGTTTATTTTGGGTTTTGCTCGTTACATGTATCTGTGAACCCAGAAAAACAGTTTTGTGGAATTTAACTTCTGTAATGCTAGGAGTTAAGAAAATTGATGAACAACTCATTACATATAAAACAGGTTAAACTTATAAAAACAGGTATTGGAAAACTTTCACTCAATTTTGTAAAGGTGTAAAGATTTTCAAGTAAACCATTATTCAGCTAGTGTGTATGTCTGTTTCCCTAGTGGAAAAGCTTATGTACTGCTTCATGGCTGTACAAATTTATACACACTGAAAAAACAATGAATTCTATTTTAAGTTTTTTGGGAGGATTAAAAGCTGAATTTCTATGGTTTGATTATAGTATAAATATCTCATTCTAAAACCTGACTTATAGGTTCAAGAAAGAAGTTGGTATATAGCACTTCACTTTATTTCAGAGGAGTTAAGATTTCATTCAAATCTATTCCCGGGTCCCAAAGACTGGGAAGAGTTTGGTTTCTGTCTTCTTTTTACTGATCTTCTCTAACCAGACTTCTTGATTTCCCTTATAGAGGAAGTACTCAAAAAACATATTTTGCAAACGTAAAATTGAAGGAATGTTATTGAAAATGTTTGTAAACATACTGCCTACTACTAAATCATACCATTAACATTTTATAAACTTGCATTATTTGCAACTTTTAAAAGATACTTTTTAGACAACATTAGTTAATATTTTAGTTCACATTTTACAAAAAAAAAAATCTGAGATTATTGCCTAATGTTATAAAGGTTTGCAAATAGAGCAGGGCTGCTCATCCTTTAATAATGCATATGAATTGACCGGGCTTCTTATTCAAATCCAGATTCTAATCCGTGGGTTCAGGTTGGGACCTGTGGTCCTGCATTTCTAACAGGCTCTCAGGTGATGCTGATATTTGGTATGTGGACCACACTTGGGGTAGGCGACAACACAGAACACGGTAAAAGGGAGTCGTCTTGTTATTTCAACAATGTTGCCCTCTGCTTCTCAATGATAAGAGCCTTTTAGCTGTGTGTCATGTATGGTTGCTACCTAAGAAGTACTAGTTTGTTCTTAGTGTTTGATGTTAATGCTTTGCTAGACCACAGCATTCATAATTAATCTGAAAATTACCTGGATTCCTTTTAAAGTAGATTTGTAGGTTTTTTTTTATAAGTTTTCTTATGGGGGGAGGTAGGGAAGGTGAATGTAGTATATATGATATGGAAGTGGATTAATTTAAATTTGCTTAGTAGATATTTATATAGAGTATAGTAGATATTTATATAGAGATTGTCTAATTAAAATACAGAGTAATACAAAGGCATACTTGTAGTACTTTATTTCCTCTAACATTCAACTTTTCGTATATTTATAACCTATCATATCTTTATATAATTTATGTTGCTAAACTATAACTTAGATATTTTAGTTTCTGATCTTTGACTTCTTTTTATTTCATGGACTTGTTGATTTGCCTTTCAAAAATTTATTAATCTTCCTCTGCTGAAAATAATTTGATATTTGCATGCTTTTGAAAGACTTTATAGAGCTATTCCAAGTAATTGTGGAGGTTATAAAATATATAAAAATTTTAAAAATTTATATTTCCAGTTTCTGTGAAAATTTGAATCCCTGTTTTCTGCAGAGTATTTTGTTACTCATCTGCTATTATTTATTTGCTGTTTGAACAAAATAATTACATATACTCTTGTTGCATTTTATCAGCAGCTGTTTGTTTCATGCCCTAAGTTTTAGTCTTGAGCATGAACCTAAAACACAAACACCAAACAATTATAAGTCAAGTTAATAGGAATAAGACATTCATTTAGAAGGACTAGATAAGTTATTTTAAGCTTTGGAGGCCACAAGTGGTATCTGTTGCAATTTTTTTTCTTATAACCCTTTAAAAATGCAAAAATAATTCTTAGCTGTGGCCAGTACAAGAAATAGGCTATGGCTGCATTTGGCTTGCGGGCTGTAGTGTGCTGATCCCTGATTCTCTGGGGAACTGTATTGTTTGATTAGATGCTAGAAGTTAGGTCAGACTTTTGACTTGAAATATACAGGCTAACATTAGTAATTTTAAAATAAAACTTACATATTCTGTGAAAGGGAAATAGGAGTTTTACTCTAGTACTTTTTAAGACAGGATTGCAGACTGTGTATCTTATGAAATAAATTACTTTGTAATTTAAAAAGCCCATCATATAGGCTAGAATATAATGAATTCTATATATTTTTTTACAATATTTTCGTCTACATCTGAAAGGCCAGCGTAATTTTTATTTTCTGCTAGTATGCTTTATGTGGTCCCTATGTTCCTAGTATATAAATACTGCTACCCCTAGTTCACATTTATCTGGGTAGTTTAGTAATTGCCAGATTTTTCTGGCCTCATTGGGCAGTAGATGCAGTGTTGGCAAAGACTGTTGAAACCAAAACATTGACACCATGGTAATCAGATATGTGTTTTCCAGTCTGCTAAAATCAGAATTGGGGAGTATTCAGTAAAGTGGATGACAGAAGCAGAATTCTTAGCATATCTGCTACTCCTGATTCAGCTTTTTTGCTTTCTGGAGGTCTCAATTTGAGTATAATGGGAAAATTAGTTTTACAAACTTAAAAATGTTGAGTGATTAATTTCTGGCTTTTGTTGTTAATTTCCAGATACTTAAAATTAGTTGTGAGAAGACCTCCATTAAAGAAAACTTTTGACCAAATTGTTAAAGCAAACCAAATAAGGAACTCCTTATGTGGCATATTTCTCTTTAATAGTTTGTAGTTGAGTTTGTGTACTTGAGATAAATATCTTGAACTTTAACTTTTTACAAGTTAAAAATAAAACAGTTAACTGAGCACCTGCTGTGCTCCATGCATAACCTCCTATGTAGTGGTTTTGCTGCATTTCAGTAGTACCTGAGATGGACTATAGTTAAGCAAGGTTTCTTGAACAATAAGCAATACAGAATTGTTTTTTAGGATACATCTAGTTTCTCCCATGCCTGTCCACCAATAAAACTAGTAGTCTTGCATCTGTCTATACTGAGAGTACTTGAAGTGTTATTTCCTTGAAAGTGTTTGCAAGAATTTTTGCTGATAATAAGCCACTCAGAAGGAACTTGTGTAAAATGAAGTCGCTCAGTGAAAGCATTATAGGCACCAGGATGTAGAGTGATCCTGTGTGTTGACAGTTCCACTTCTGGTGTGGAATACACTTATTTCCTTAATTTCACAGGTGTGTTTTCAGATAATAGCTGAGCTGAAGTTATTGTCAAATCTCTTGATTTAAGAAAAAATTATACATATTGTACACTCTGTTTTACATAAATATTTTCAGTTCTGAAAGTTTAGTAAGTATGTGTGGCAATGAGCCATATTTTTAAGAATAAATCATTGGGTGCCAGTTAAGAGCTTATAGCAGCTAGCCACAGTGGATATTGGACATCTGATTCAGCTACACTTTGTCTTTAAAAATTAGCTACACATTTTGGGGTATGAAACCAGTGTTCTTTGCTAGTGCCAGTGGTTTAAGGTACACACAAGGATAAATAATGTTCTCTTGATGTCAGTATGATTCTAAGGCATATTATTAAGAAATGAGAAGTAATTTAAGTCTGAGAAAATAACTGACTCTTTAAAATTTAATATAATTTTGTATTAGTAAAAATAAAAAGTGAACAGAGTCACTCTGGAATAACTATTTCTCACTATTAATAATCTTAGCCACTGAGGCCCTAATACTGAATTCTTGGTGGTGGGTAGAAATCTCTTCTTTTTAATTATTGGCCTCCAGTTCTCTCTCTGCATTGCTGGAAACAAAAATCATATATCCTGTACTGGTGATGGGAATGTGCACACTTGAAAAGTAAGACACGTTCAAAATGATTTTAGAAATAAGTTACAATCAAAACTTGCTTCTGTTAAATTAGTAGGAGACCAAAACCCTGTCCCCTACCCTCCCCAGCATTTTTTTTTACTACTTTTCTATTGACTTTGTAACTTTTTTTAAACAGAAGTAAAAGTTTATTCTTAAAAAATATGAGCTTTTACCTGGTTTGTTTTATTTTTATGTGTATATGTCTATATTTTAATTTCTTGCATTGATTTTTGAACTGGAAGAGAATCATTTATGAAAATATCTTAAATGCCAGCTCATACTTTACATATTTTACAAGTCATTTTAATGCCTTAAGTTATTTATCTTATTTAATGAGAATTTCTAATATATAATTTTTAAGGACTTAAAAAGTAAAAATACACCCTCTTGAGAATGATAAATATAAAATTTTTAAAAATTTGTATACAGGCACAAGTGGCTATCTAATTTATAAAGTACCAGCATATTTAATAATTTCAGAAAACAGTTGGAGATTTTTATTTTGTAGTTGACTTAGCTAGCTAGTTGAGTAAATTGATTCCACTTAAAAAGAGATGCAAATTTTCTTGGGCTGTAATGATTTTTTATTAGATAGCTGAATAGAAATATGTCACTGCCTGGGATAAATAACTTGAGATGTACATTTTAATATATAAACAGCAAATTTAAATGCCTCTTTCTTAACAAAACTTAATCTCTTGAATTTTAAAGTTTTACTTTAAAGGTAAATTATTGAACTCTACTGAAGAAGTGCTTAATATATATTCTTGTGATTTATAAAAATTAATATACCCTAAAGAATTGAGGTGTCTTTTTTTTTCCTTAACTAGTATAGGCAATGAATGTGTGTTAACTTCTGCATGCAAAAATTAAGCCTTAGTTGTTAGTTTACTTCAGTTAATATTTAAATGGCCAATTCTTTGTGTCTGATTGAACTTAAAACTATAAATCATATTTTTGATATGTATTAGCTTTCTAGGTACTGGGTTCATTTTGTCACATTTGGTTCATAGAAAGACTGATGTTACCAATCCCACAGAGTTCAAATAGGCTAATCCCCCTTAGTGAGTAATTAATTTTTAAAGTAAAAACAGATTAAGCTTAAAATTAAATGTGTAGTAAAATATACCAGTCTTTCTAAATACTTCATTTTCTTTTAGAATAATAAACACAAATACTAATCTTTTAAGTTAATTTGCACTGCATGGAGATTAGTATTTGTGTATATGTTTTAAATGTAAGCTTCAATTCTGGTGGTATGTTTTTCCAGATAAACTAGGAGTACAGTTAACTGAATACTCTGTCCCCTTTGGCTACTGCTTACTTTTCTGGACTGGAAAAGACATTAAAAACTTTGTTGGCCTCCATGTGGCCATACATGATTTGTTGTCATAGCTTTATCACTGTAGCCTTAAACAGAAATCGCTTTTGTCCCTGTAGAGTATTTAAATTAGAATGGAAGGTATGAAGCCAATATAATTGGATAGTGCTCTAAAAATTATTTTTAAGACTTCTTTCTAATAAGGAAACAAACTGCACTGTTACTATTCTGTGTGTGTACTTTAAACAATTCGTGATGTTTTCATATTATGGTATATGGCCCTCATGTAGCATTTTTATTTAAATAATGTAGTTACAAAAGTCCCAATCTCCGATCCACTTGTGGACCCTAGAAATGGTCTGGACAGTGCTTTAATTGAAGATAGAACTCAAGATTCCAGTCCCTTGACCCAACTTTATTTTGAGGTGTGTGTGTGTATGTGTGTGTGTGTTTAAATATCTCTTCTGTACCATTTTTCTCCTTCCTCACATAGGGCAGGGGTGAGAGAGGCAGGGATGCTTGTTTTTCCTAAGTTAAATAACTTAAATCTAACTTCAGTTTAAGCTTTGATTAATTCCATGACTAGCAAACTATAACAATTATATTAGTTGATACACAAATACTAATATAGGTCCTAGGTTTTTCCTGATCTCCCCTAATAACTAATTTAAATTGTTTTAAAAAATTCCAATTCCATTACAAAACAAAAATGATTTTAAAGAACAAACCAGGATTCAAGCCCATATTTTAAAACTGCATCCCCACTTTTTTTTAAATAATCTGATGTCTGTTTTAAAAAGAAATTCTCAAGTAAAGGTCATAATTTCAAACTTCTTGCACAAGGCTGTCCCAGTAAATTATAATTACCAATGAAACAGACTTTAAAGAAGTTGTGTTTTACAATGCAGAAAGTGGAGGATGCTTTTTATACATTGGTGAGAGAGATCCGACAGTACAGATTGAAAAAAATCAACAAAGAAGAAAAGACTCCTGGCTGTGTGAAAATTAAAAAATGCATTGTAATGTAATCTGGTAAGTTCGGCATATTAATTTTGGCAGAAACCAGATGTCTTTCAGAGGTAACAAAGTAGCAACCACTTTAGAACTACCTAGGGTGTGGGGTTCTGATTGGCAGCATTGAAAGATAAGAAATTGGTAGTTTGTTTCCATCATTACTACACTTATTTTTAATCTAATGTGTATTAATTATAATTGATGCAGTTTTGATAGCTGTATACTACATTTGTCATTGGGTCTAGAGAGGAAGAAAAAAAAAGAAACTGTAAAGAGTAGTAAGGTAGAGTGGCCCAGAAGGTGGGGAAGAGCCCACTCTTATAGTGTATTCTTTCTTTTGGACATTCTGCAAGCAAATACTTGTTCTGCCTGTGTTCTCTAACTTGGTGGCAGCACCATCACTGTTTTACCCAAGTAAGAAACCTGGGTAAAGTCTTGGGATGACTCTTATATTCCTCTTTTGCACCCCCATTTGGAGGCAGCCACAATTTCCTTTGATGTTACATTCCAACTTTTATCACATCATTAGTTCAGGCCCCTATCATTTTTTGGTGGGACTGTTATAACTTATTTGGTTTACCTGTTCCTGCCTTTATTCACGGTGTATTGAAAGAGATACACTTAAAAGAAATGTCATTGTCTTTTCTGTAAGTCCAGTCACTGACTTCCTGTTACATATGGAATAAAATCTCAAACTTCATAGCAGTTTATACATATATGTCTGTAACATCTTCCTACCCCTCTAACCTTTGGCCTTATTCCTAAAAACTCCTTGCCTGAAGGGTTTTTTGTTTGTTTGTTTTGTCCTATGTAAAAAAAATACCATGTTATTCCTTACCTTTCCTTGAGTCTTGGCTGTTGCTCTTGTTTGGAATGCCCGTATCCTTATCCATAGTCATATTAATTAGCTAACACTTTTTTCATGATTCTCTACTATCCAAGAATCTTTATTTATAGCCTTAAATGGGCATAATATCCAATATACTGTTCTTAACTGTTACATGCTTGCATGTTAAATTGAAATAACCTCTTTTATGTTTGATTCCCAAACAGTAGAATCTTAGCCAGAATCATGTATTTTTAATCTTTGCAGGACCATAATTTAACAACGTTAAGTTATGTATATACATATTTACGTATACAGTAGCTGCCCATTTGGATTTACTGAGTGGAATTTCTCAGTTTCCTTTCTAAACCAGCCCATATTAAATTTGGTCTTGATCAAAAAATATTTCACTCAGTAGTTTTTATTATATTGATTTGAGTTCTGAAATAGTGTATCTCCCAAAAGCATAAAATGTATATTTGAATAATAGACTCAGTCCCAAAAGACACATGGTATACTAATCTGCTAAACTCAGAAGAAATAAAGCATGACTGGCATTAATTTTTATTGAGATTTATGAACTCCTAATATTCTTTGAGTATCATTGTATAGAGCAGTATCTTAATTTAGAAATTGTGGCAAAATTTAACATTGCAATGCAATTTGAAAACTTTTTTTAAAAGTAGAGCTATTTAGAATAAAGTAAGTTTTACACTTTAATTTTTATTTATTTTTTTCAACGTTTATTTATTTATTTATTTATTTATTTATTTATTTATTTATTTATTTTTTGGGACAGAGAGGCAGAGCATGAACGGGGGAGGGGCAGAGAGAGAGGGAGACACAGAATCGGAAACAGGCTCCAGGCTCTGAGCCATCAGAGCCTGACGCGGGGCTCGAACTCACGGACCGCGAGATCGTGACCTGGCTGAAGTCGGACGCTTAACCGACTGTGCCACCCAGGCGCCCCAACTTTAATTTTTATTTAAAACAAAGATGGAGGCATATACTTTTCCAAGATTTCTAATTTGTGACTCTGTAGTGTAAATGTCAAATAATTAGTGGGCATGATGAATTGAATCCTTACTTTTTTCAGTGGGCATGGATATCATTTCATTTAAAAGTGTACTTGGGGGGCGCCTGGGTGGCACAGTCGGTTAAGCGTCCGACTTCAGCCAGGTCACGATCTCGCGGTCCGTGAGTTCGAGCCCCGCGTCGGGCTCTGGGCTGATGGCTCAGAGCCTGGAGCCTGTTTCCGATTCTGTGTCTCCCTCTCTCTCTGCCCCTCCCCCGTTCATGCTCTGTCTCTCTCTGTCCCAAAAATAAATAAACGTTGAAAAAAAAAAAAAAATTTAAAAGTGTACTTGGTAATACTTAAAATTTTAAATAAAAATATTTTTACAAAATTAATTTGACAGTAATAAATATATACAAATTTGTTTTTCTCAGTCCTAAAACGAATGGGTTTATTTTTGAGACAGAGAGAGACAGAGCATGAATGGTGGGAGGGTCAGAGAGAGAGGGAGACACAGAATCAGAAGCAGGCTCCAGGTTCTGAGCTATCAGCACAGAGCCCGACGCAGGGCTCGAACTCACGGACCGCAAGATCAGGACCTGAGCCGAAGTCGGACGCTTAACCGACTGAGCCACCCAGGTGCCCCTAAAATGGATGGGTTTAAACAAAATTACTGGGATAATTTTTTGTCTTTATATATGTGTGTATAAAAATGACTAGTTCCCATATGGAAAAAAGGAATTCAGTGTCCATTTTGATTAATTGTAACCTTTCCTTAATCATTGCAATTATTCAATTTTAATAAGTTACATAAGAGTTCAGTATTAAGAAAGAGTGCAGTATTAACCTAAACTATTTGTCAGAATCTTAGAAGATGGTAATGTTATCACATTCTGTTTTCATTGTCCCCTAAATACTTGAGTATTGTTTTTAACTTAGAATGTGTCTTCTCTATATCCATCTCATAGTTTTTCATTTTATCTGCTTCACTGTTTTAGTACCATTGACATTTTTCTTCATTGTAAAAGTAGTTGAAATGGAGTAGGCTACATAAGCATATGTGATAAAAGGGAATTTGTGAAGGGTAGGGGAGTTGGATTAGATCCTCTTTTAAGATTCCATACCATTCATAACCATTTACGATTATAAATTAGTCAAGGGTTGGTGAATTATAAAATAATGGTTCTTTATTACATCGTTGGAAGCTTTTGCATTTTGTGTGTTAAGGTTAGCATAAAGATTTACATATATTAAGCCTTGATTGTATTGCTGATAAGTTATATTTTATCACTTTTCCTCTCCTTTGGGTGAAGGAAAAGCATATGTTGTGCCAGTAATGAATGATTTCAGAAAGTGGGGAACATCATTGAGTGCAATTTAGGGGTTTTATTGGAGACTTTTTCCCCTGGACTTTTCATTGCTGTTCATATGATAATTCTGGTGGGTTTTTTTTTTTTTTTAATTTTGTTTATTTATTTTTATTTTTGAGTGGGAAAGAGGGGCAGAGGGAGAGAGAATCTAAAGCAGGCTCCACACTCAGCATGGAGCTGAACGTGGGGCACAGTCCCACTCTTGGCCTGAAATCAAGAGTTGGTAGCTCAACACACTAAGCCATTTAGGTGCCAAATAATTCTGGTTTTCATCCTATAACTACTTATTTAAACCTTCACCAAGCCTCTCATTCCTGCTCTGTGTTTACTTTTTTTTTTTTTTTAAGTTTATTTATTTATTTTGAGAGAAAGTGTATGTGTGGGAGGGGCAGAGAGAGGAGAATCCCAAGCAGGCTCCACACTGTCAGCACAGAGCCCTATGCAGGGCTCAATCCCATGAACCGTGAGATCATGACCTGAGCCAAAATTGAGAGTCGGACACCCAACTGACCAAGCCACCCAGGTGCCCCTGTGTTTACTTCTTCAAAAATATAATATTTTTCCTTTTAGATCTGTTATGAAAATTAGTTAAGTGTAACTTAAATGAAAATGCCCTGAATTAATGTTACTATTTTGAAATATTAATTGTAGAAGATTTTTGTAGTGTAGTAAAGGAGAAATCATATCGCTGATAAATTTTTAAAGTTTAAATTTATTTTCAAGAAATAAATAACTTATATGAATGTGTTTATATGAATATTCAACAGAAGTGGTTAAAATGAATAAAAATTCAGTTTTCATTATATTTAAAGTGTCTTGATTTATATAACTTTATTTGCTGAGTATTTGTTCCTAGGACTCCCTCTAGTGTCTCTGAAAGCATCAGTAGGTTAGCAGCTTTTTAAAAAGAATTACTACTCACAGATTTTAAAGTACATAGAGGATCATACTTTTTTATTTTTTAATTTTGCTTTTATATTTAGCTTGTTTTTTAATGGGGTCATAACAGGAATTGATTTCTATAATTGTATAATTTCAGTATTGCAGGGTTAAAATCTACCACTTTGAGAGTGCCATTTTTCACTTTATGAATTATTAGGTTGAAAACTATTCTACTTGAAATCACTTTCAGCCATTATTTATTTATATACCTTGCTTTGATCAGGAACAGATTTACCAAAATGACTAAATGGAAATTTCTTTGAAGATACAGCATTTGGCTTTATATGGCAAACTTTTGAATATGTAATATATTAATTAAACAGAAAGTAAAACAATAATAAATAAAAGAGAATTTCCTCCAAATTGATAACTATACCACCGTTTAAGTGATTGAGCTCATTTCTCTACAAGTCAGAGGTATTACATGTTTCAAAGTATTGTGTCTTATCTTTGGGGTCAATTCAAATTTCTTTTTTATATGTTAAGTATATGAATTGAAACTAATGCCTTAATATATATTATTTTCAAAACTGTAAGTATATTTGAATACTGTTTATTTCTTGGGGATTATTTAAATCTAACGGATTTAAGTAAGTATTGAACCCAGAGCTCAAATATTGTTGCTGTCAGTATTTATGAAAGTGGTACATAGTTGCATGTCTTATATCTAACATGTAGAAACTCAGAGATAATTAAGTGTAAATGCATTTTCACACACATAAAAACACATGCAGAAATGCACTGGGATTTGGTGACAGAAGTGTGTCAATATGAAAAAATAAGTAGCAAAGTAAATTCTGGGAAAAAAGTACTTGTTCAGCTTATGTAAGATTCTGTACCACTGCTTTTCTTTGCCTTTTGTGAAAATCAGTGTTCCTATTTATAATGTTGACGAAATACTCATGAAGAAAACATTTAAGAATCCTAAAAGTCTTAAAAAAAAAAAAAAATCCTAAAAGTCTTCGTCTAAAGAGAAATGTAAAGTGTCCTTATTCTTTCTCAGTATTAATGTCTCCAGTAGTAGTATATCCTTTCTGTTCTCTCTATACCTCAATCCATCATATATATTCACATTTTAATATTTGTTATGTGTTTCAGGGTGTTGACGATGCCTTCTATACATTAGTTCGAGAAATTCGAAAACATAAAGAAAAGATGAGCAAAGATGGTAAAAAGAAGAAAAAGAAGTCAAAGACAAAGTGTATAATTATGTAAATACAATTTGTACTTTTTTCTTAAGGCATACTTAAGTAAAAGTGGTAATTTTTGTACATTACACTAAATTATTAGCATTTGTTTTAGCATTACCTAATTTTCTGCTCCATCCAAACTGTTAGCTTTTATCTTGAATGCTTATTTTAAATGACAGTGGAAACTTTTTTCCTCTAAGTGCCAGTATTCCCTGAGTTTTGGTTTTTGAACTAGCAATGCCTGTGAAAAAGAAACTGAATACCTGAGATTTCTGTCTTGGGGTTTTTGGTGCATGCAGTTGATTACTTCCTATTTTTCTTACCAATTGTGAACTTTGGTGTGAAACAAATTAATGAAACTTTCGAATCATCCCTATTCTGTGTTTCATGTAGTCACATACATGGATTAATTACTAATTATAACTTCAGTTGAGATTTCATGATTCGTTTTACTGAAACATTGAGGGAACATGAATTTATGGGCTTCTTGTAGATTCATCTTGTAGGTATTAATGTCCTATAGTTTCAGTCACCCTTAATGAATGTAAAGTTACACTGTTCATAAAGGTTTCTCCATCTTTTCACTGCTGTTTGTCATAGTCACGCTCCCCAAAATATTATATTTTTTCTATAAAAAGGGAAAAAAAGGAAAAAAATACAAGGCAATGGAAAATATTAAAAGGCATTTACTTTCTGTATTAGATAAATTCCTATAATACTCTGAATAGCTTTTCCTGTTAAGGCAGACCCAGTATGTGATGAGGATTATAGCAACCATTTTGGGGCTATATTTACATGCTACTAAATTTTTGTAATAATTGAAAAAATTTTAACATGTATAAAAAATTCCCATAGGAATTAAATATAGTCTCCCTGTGTCAGATTGCTCTTTCTTAGCATAACTTTAAATCTTTTGTTGAACTTCAGTCTTAGAAAATAGTTTTAATTCTGGTAGTGACATTAAAGATTATTTGGGCCAGTTAGCTTTAGTAGATGTTAAAGAGACCAAGACTGCAAGGCCAGGCCTTGTGTGAACCTTTGAGCTTCATTAAGAGTTTCATGGTATGGACTGCATCCCTGTGGCCTCCCAGTGTGCTCATGCATTGGGTGGTCAAAAGTAGGGACTAGCAGAGTTTGGATAAGTTACATTCTCACTATGTGGTGGTCCTCTGACAGATCAGGAACATCACTTTTAAAAAAACCAACAGAACTTTTTAAAAAACATTATTTTAAATGAGATTTTGGGGTTGGGGGTGGCAAGACTTTAATTTTTTTTAAACAATGAAGTGAAAAAGTTTCAAAATCTCTAGTATTGGCTAGTTCTCAACACTGGCTAAAGTAACATTTCATAAACACTTTACAAGTATGGTCCATATTTAAGAATATATAATGCTTAAAAAATAAACTAATAACATGATTCTTTCAATGTGTTTAAGATGTATTTTTAAATATCTGAAGTAAGATGGTGTGTTGAGGTGAAAATATCACTGGGCTAGGAGGAAGGTGACTTAGATTCTAGTTACGTGTCTTTTACAATTCAATTTTGGGCAAATCACTTACTATCCATTCCTTCTATGTTAAAAGAAGTCATCTCAGAGGCTATATCTAGCATTACAGCTATGTGATTTACATTCAGTTTACATAAGGAATACCTATTTGTCAATCTCAGCACAATCTGTAACTTTTTACCTGTGTTATCTTCAGTGCCAGTCTTAGGCAAAGTTGTGCAAGAGGTGAAGTTTATTTTTGAGTATCTCCTCTCCAGTATCAGTATCAGTACTCCCCCACATTAGTGTCATCTTGCCTGCCTACCCTTCTACATGCCCCATGACTTGATGCTTTCCTTTTAATACTTTTGATTCCTCTAACCTCAAGATTTATTGCTGCTTTGGATATCTCTGTGAAGGCTTCCCATCAAGTCACATTAGTCAGGCCTAACCTAATCTGACAGATACTATAGTGAGATGGACCTAATAGCTAATTTTTAGATGGTAGCTATATAGCAATTTAACTTTGATCCTTTTGAACATCATCTCTTTGCTACCCAGTCCATTAGTGACTAAGTAGGAATTTTCATACCTGATATGAATAGACAGAACCCTATCCAGTGGAAGAATTTGATAAAGGTAGTACTGAAAGATGTCCTTAGATAATCTAAAATTAAGACTAGCCCTGGTAACAGTGATACATTCCATTATTTTGATAAGCAAAATCTTACAATGAAAAATACCTTAAAATTTAATTCACAAGGCTTACTTTTTTTAGCAGAATTCATTTATTCAACAACTATTTGAGTGCCTACTAGATGCCAGGTACTGCACAAGGCACTGGGGATATTACAATATCCCCCAAAAAGGGACATGATCCCTATCCTTAAGTAGTGCTGATATTTTAGAGTGGTCTGTAATATCTTAGTGAGGCATTTGGCACATGACCCAGAGATAACATAATGCATATTTTAGTTTTGCAAAGAAGGGATATGGTCTCTAAGGTTTCTTCCAGTTCTAAAATAATTGTTTTGCTCTGATTCCAGTAAAGCTGTTTAATCAAGCTACTTTACATAAATCACTTTACTTCATTATTTTAAAGGAGTAAACTTGACTATATATTGTTTTTATTTGGGATAATTATGTGATTCTCTTGGGACAACTTATAGTACATATTAAATCATATGTCAGATAATAACATTAAAATTCCCAAGTGTGTATTATTCTAGTTGGTCTCTTTGTATAATAATTAAAATAGACTTAAAATTAAATAATTGAATTTAAAAATAGTTTTATTTATCTGGGTATGAATAAACAGATGCGTGAGCTAATTCACAGAAAAAGAAATTTCTGTGTAAAAATCAGTCCAGTTTCTGAAATGCTGTGCTAAATTACAGGTTTATGGAACATTATCTAGATAGGGTGTTAAGACTTTATAGTACTTCCTCTTGTTTCTACACAAGAGAAAGAAATGGCCATATTTCAGGAATTGCAGTGCTTAACTGAGGGATTTTTAGGACTCTTGAATTTTTTGATGTAGCTGGGCAACTTTTTTTAGGCAGTGGTAATTATCCTTTATTATGTGAATTTTGAATGGTTTGACACAAGGTTTGTTTTTGTAGGGACTTTAAAAGGGGAGCCATAATTCTAGAAATAAATTTATGTAATTATTACGGCCTTAAAGATAAAAATCCTTGTTGAAGTTGAAAAAAATTGCTAAATTACATAGTCTTAGACATTAACATGTTTGTGGAAGAACGTAGCAGAAGTATGTAGTATAATTTCAGTGAATATTTCCAATTAGGAATTCTAGGCTCTATTTTAACTGAGTCACACTGCATAGGAATTTAGAACCTAACTTCTAGGTTATCAAAATCTTTGCCACCATTGCACAATTTTGTCCTAATATATAGAAACTTTGTGAGGCATGTTCAGTTGCAGTTTGCACAAGTTCATCTCATTTGTATTCCGGTGATTTTTTTTTTTCTTCTAACCATTTTCTTCTAAACGATATATTTACACATTCAGTTTTTCTGGTAGGCAATAAAAACTGTCATTTCCATTGTCAACAAATAATAATTTCTTGGTAACTCTGTATTAATGGTTTTTAAAAAAAATCAGTTACTTTAAAACTGAATTTATATTTAATAATTTCTGTTAGTATTGGGTAGCATGAAATCTGCATTGAGAAATTGAACAGCATACAACTGGTAGTTGTAAATTCCTTCAGAAAATGAAAATTATTTCTTCCTAAAGATGCATTTACATGAGTTCTTGAAGAATAGTCATAACTAGGTTAGTAACTGTTTTCGTTTAATAGTTTTAAGTGCCTGTTTGGGATGATGATAGGCAATTTATATGAATTTAGGAAAAAACAAAGTTTTCACTTGCAGAAATGTCAATTACAGAGGGTCCCCCTCCCCATAGAGCTAAATGGGTTATGTAATGTTTTATCCAAAAGTTTCCAATTCCACTGTCTTGTGTTTTCATGTTGAAAATACTTTTGCATTTTTCCTTTGAGTGCCAATTTCTTACTAGTACTATTTCTTAATGTAACATGTTTACCTGGAATGTATTTTAACTATTTTTGTATAGTGTAAACTGAAACATGCACATTTTGTACATTGTGCTTTTTTTTTGTGGGACATATGCAGTGTGATCCAGTTGTTTTCCATCATTTGGTTGCGCTGACCTAGGAATGTTGGTCATATCAAACATTAAATTTAAAAATGACCACTCTTTTAATTAAAATTAACTTTTAAATGTTTATAGGAGTATGTGCTGTGAAGTGATCTGAAATTTGTAATATTTTTGTCATGAACTGTACTGCTCCTAATTATTGTAATGTAATAAAAATAGTTATGGTGACTACGACAGTGTGTACTTCTTGATGGAATTTGAAACATTTGCCCCACAGTTGATACAGAACAGTAATATTAGTGAATATTAGTGAATCGTTTGCAGCTTATCAGTTAAGTATAGTCTTTATTTGTGAAAGGTGTTGTGAACATTATGTAAAGGTTTAAGTGTTTACTTAAAACCGTGCTAGATTTAGGTCCATTGTCACGTTAATTCATTTAGAAGTAGATGCAAAACAGATCTACCTTTATGATGAAACAATAGAATAACATTATTTATTACTTTTTATCAGTAAAAGTACTTGATACACAACAGGTGACTTGTTTTAAGACCCAAAGAGAACCAGCAGCAAAATTAATAATGGAAGATATTAAATAGGTATGTATGTAGTGCCAATCACTGGCAGCCTACTTCAAGATCAGAAATAATCTTACTCCATACATATTATTTCTATAACTACACTTAAATCATTGCCAGGTGCTATTGTTTTGTATCGAACCTTGAATGTGTGCTGTCAAGTGCCAAATAGGGCCAAAAATAAGCTGGTATTCCTTCAAAAGTTAAGGGAATTAATGTATAAGAAATTATTTTGCTTAGTTAAATGTGCATTAAGTGGCATTCTCTTGTCAGTAAAATGGAGAAAGAGGCTAAGAATAATTGGCAAAAACTTACTAAGTTAAAATTATTTCAAGTGTACTATGTTTTCATTCAAAATTGGGTATTTATTAAATTTTAATTGGTAGTTGGCTATGTTGCTAATTTTGTGTAAAATTAAGCATAAAGTGTTGTTGATGAAGCTCTGTGAATAGAAATTGAAACCTATTTTAGTTCAATAAGGCAGCACAGGTATTTTTTTTTTTTTTTTTTTTTTACAAAACCTGTATATCTTGCCATTTTAAGACACAATTATTTTTTATCATATCTGGTATACATAGATAGCTGACACTGAATTTCAGTCAAATTATAGTAATCGTGATCAGTTAGTTTTGTTGATATCTGAATAATAGCGTTGTTTCATCGCTCTGTATTTCCTAAGGAAGTATAAGGCTTCTAGCTCTTTCATTACAAATTCGCCCCGTCCAATAAGTTCTTTGATCTTCTCTGGGTCCTTCACATCTTTGTTTTTAAGGAAAACATTCTTCAGACGCCTTTTAAAATAGTCTGCTCCTTTTGGATAGTCTCGTCCAAGATACAGCAGCTTAAAAAAGAAAGATTATATATTTCTAAACACTCTGTATCTCAATAACATATGTATAAAAATGGCAATATAAGTACTTACATTTTTATAAAGGTTCAGTACTTCTCCTCTTAAAGAATTGGCCATTTTCATTTATTATGAAAAGTATATGCCTTTATACATAACATACCTAAAGAAAAATAAAAAGTTTTGTAAATAACTGCATTATAGCCTCTTTTAGAATCAAAAACAATTGTACATATTGGGAATATGGAAACTTTGTTTTCCATTCAATAAATAACTTTTTGAGCACTTTATGTTCCAGACACTGACGTAGCCATGAAATGTCAGATATGTGTTCTCACAGAACTAACCTCTCTTGGGGGAGACATAATAAGAGAATTTTCTTACAAAGGAAAAAGGGTAATGAGGGAAAATGAATTGTCAAAGAGGAATATGTAGGTGTACCTCCATTTATACAGAGTGAAATGAATGAGATTTGAATCCAAGCTGCATAACATTACACAAATTACTTAACCTTTCTGAGCCTCAGTTTCCTTCCTGTCAAAAGGAAGACTGTCTACAATGCTCTCAAGGCAAGGCCAGATTTGTTTGGAGGACACGGAAGAGGCCTGATCATATCTAGAAGGGTGCTATACTAAGAGAGGCCAAAGAGTAGAAGCTGAGCAGGGTGGCTCAGTTAAGCATCTGATTTTGGCTCAGGTCATGATCTCATGGTTCCTGGGTTCGAGCCCTGCATCTGGCTCTCTGCTGTCAGCACAGAGCCTGCTTTGGATCCTCTGTCTCCATTTCTGTCTGCCCCTCCACCACTCATTCTCTCCCCGCCCCCCTCTCAAATAAAAACTTAAAAACGTGAAATTATTTTCACATATTTTGTTTATACCAAAGTATTAACTTCAGTGTGTCATGTTAGCTACGTTCAAGTGCTTATAGGTTGTCAGTGGCTTAGTTGTAACCATATTGGACAGCACAGCTTTAGAGTATATTTCCTGTGAACAAGGACATTTCCCTACAGAACAGTACAACTATCAGAATCACGAAACTAATGCTGCTACATTACTACTGAAATCCACACCCCCTCCACATTTTGGCATTCATTCCAAAGATGCTCTATTTTATAGCAAAAAGGTCCAAACATTACACACTGAATTTAGTTTTCATGTCTCTTTAGCCTTCAATCTGAAACCGATCCTCAGGATTTCCTTGAATTCTATGAACTTCATACTTGCGAAGATCACAGGCCATTTATTTTGTAAAATAGCTGGAGACTACCACAGAAATGTTTAAAATGCTTAGAAATAACAGAGTAGCCTGAGAATGGGAGCAAGGGGCTGGAGAACAGGAGGGATCAAAAGGCAGGAGGAAATCCTCGGGGATGATGGAGATGTTAATCATGATTGTGGTGATGGTTTTATAGAAATGTCAAATTTATCAAACTATATTTACATTTTAAAGAAGTATAACTTACTGTATGTTAATTATACCACTAAAACTTTTTAAAAATTGGTGTAAATATGCTGGCAAAATGTTAGGAGTAGAGCTGGGAGATAGTGAGGTAGACATGGAAATAGAGATCTGTCTAAACCACAAGACTGCTAATTAGGGTAGGTGGTTCAACTGGCCAGCAGTCAAGTTTCCTAAAACCTGGTATGCCTCTCTGGGGTGGGAGCCCTGGGTGTAAGCACTTAAATTTTTTTTATTTTAATGTTTATTTATGTGTGAGAGACCGAGTGCAAGTGGGGGAAGGGAAGAGATGGGGGAGACACAGAATCTGAAACAGACTCCAGGCTCTGAACTGTCAGCACAGAACCTGATGCAGGGCTTGAACTCACAAACTGCAAGATCATGACCTGAGCCAAAGTTGGATGCTTAACCGACTGAGCCACCCAAGTGCCCCCCAAAATTTAAGTTTTAAAATGTTTAAAGTAAGTATGGCAGCTAAATGAAAACCTTTTTATTTCTTGCTTAAGTTCATAAATCTGGTTCTCTGGGTTCTCTTTCTTAAGGAGGAAAAAACCACACAGGAACAAACATTATTTCCATTTTAATACTTCTGTAATTCCCCTCTTCACTAGTAGTTTTTGAGCTAATTCATACAGCAAACATACAATGCAGCAGAACAATTCTTTAAGCTTTCTTGGAATTTTCTGTTTTTCTCCAAATTGCTTCCGAGCTTTCCTCCCAAGTCTGGTAATCCTTTTCTGTCCATTTTTATAAGTGAAAGGACAAAAAAAGCTTTTTAGAAGATTTGTATACATGGTTGCAACTGATAGACTCTGAGCTTCTCTTAGGATCTGAGTGGGCCATTGTTGGGGAACCTCTGAAGTCAAAGTGTTAGATCATTCCTCCTGGACTGGTCAGATTCCCCAGAGAAGAAACTTCCAATTTGCTGAGGATTTGCCTATCTAATCTTGAGAAGTGGAAGAAGAAGGGGGACCTTGCACTCAGCAGTATAGACACCAAACGTACTTAATTTCTGTTTCCAGTGTGGTTCTTGTGCTTAGTATACCTGAAGACACCCCAGTGTACAGAATAGTATTATTTTGTCAGAAATCAATCTCCATGCTTCTGTAGGAGTAAGAGGTATGGTCCCTCCAGAGGTGTTTCTCAAAGAGCTTTCACTTAATCTCTTTGATTTACTTCATTCTTCATTTCCAATTCCATTGGCCCTGTTCCAGTGCCTTTTAAGAATTATGCAGTATAAATCGGGCTTTTCTGGTGTGTTGAGTCACATTCATTTATCTGGTTTGCAGCTTCCGAAATCTTACTGTTGTCATCTTCTCTCTTCTCTCTCATTTTTCCAATTTATTTTTATATCCCTTCACTGAAGATTTAGTGGAGTTTTGGAAAGGAATGAAGTCAGATGGATGTATTTAATTTACTATATTAATACCTAATTTCAATTTTAAAACTTTTTTTATTTCTTTTCTTTTTTTTCTGCTGAGAGCCAATTTCCAGTATGGTTAATCTTACTGAAGAATGGCTCTTCAGAACCACGTGCTTTAAAAACGATTCTAAATCTACATAGACATAATTTCAAATTGCAAATTGTAGCCTGTTTAATTTTCTGGCTAGGAGCACAGCTTTATTTAACTCACAATTTGTCATTTGTAAAAACTTGTAGAGACCTGGCTTAAAGTGTCTTTTTAGTTTACAAATTATACATAATAAAGGATTTGTGCAGCAAAAAATGTAGCTGGTTTGATTAGGGTAAAATTGTCCCATTCTTTGATATGGTACCTTATAGGAATCATTATTATTTTGTGTTGACCTTTAAGTATTTGAGTAGCCATTGGGAGAAAGAGGTCTCCCTGGGTTCACAATTGGTGAAGCTAAAGTGCAGCAGGGACCGGGGACTGCTCCTTAACCCTGCATGAAGTCATGGAGGTTACTGCTCTTTGTAAAGAAGCAAACTCTTAGCGACTGAGAGAAGTCCCCTACCATTCTGAGAATGCATGTGGTGGGCAAGGAGAAGGTACAATCCTCATTGATAGCTTTTTCCTAATAACTGTGGACTGAGGAGTTCAGATTTAACCAACTCCATTCCTGGGTTATCTAAGAATTGTCATTTTACTGGTTGCCAAAAGCTGTTGTTAATTACTTTTCCTCATGAAGTTCAGATGCCAATAAAAGCTGAAGGAAAACTGGCAAAGAAAGGCAGTGCAATATTATTATTTATTGGGTTCTGTTAGATTTGACTCAAACAGCTGACACACATGTCCCTAAACTAACCCTAAAAAGCTTCACACAAAAAACCAGTGCCAGCACCAAAGGATATGTTATCACAGAGGTAGGTGGCAAGAGATTTTTGCCCCCCTAAGGCTGGTATTTGGCTTGGTTGAGCCCTACCCAGAAGCCAGAGTACAGAAGTGAGCTGAAAAGAGCTATTTATGTACAAGTTCAGAATGGGTGGATATTGTTATACCTGTCTGAAGGCAAAGAAGAAGGAACAGGAAATCGCCCTTACACTTAGGCAACTTGCAAGTACGAGAGAAGAACCAAACTCACTGGTACAATCTTTTATAGCACAGTGACCCCTAGAACACAGTCTAGTGTGTTCTCACACATCCATAGCAATTCCTCCTCCCCGGGAGGGAGGTGGCCTAGAGTGTAGGGCTTGAGCAAGTCCTCTCCCTTAGAGGCCTACCATTTTAAGGTAATTTGGGAAGAACGTTAACACCTCCTTCGGCCCATCAATCCTAACTCAATTGACTGAGGTTTTATAAACAGTAGTCTGAAACACTAAAAAGCTTACTTTCATATTAAATGGCTTCAGAACTCTGTATGAGGTCGATATTAAGATGTTTTGTATCTTGCTACCAGGGCTTGGAGATGGAAATGTCCTAATTTACAATCGGATTTCTGTTACAATGGGGATAATAAGACCTCAACCCATAAGACTAGCTCAGTAATACTTATTTACTAATACATTTCATCAATGAAGTTGGAAAAGAGAGCATTATAAAATTACAATTCAGAGATAAGAAATGGTGCCAACGATTTTAAAGTATTTCACGTTTTGTCATGCTAAAACAGGGCCCTGAGATCAGAGAATTGGGTGAGGATTTGGAGGGAGCTTAATATCTTAATCACTTAATGTCTTCTAGTTTCCCCGTGGGTCTAAGTTGGTAGTGTTTCTTCTTGCGGGGAGGAGACAAATTCTGAAGGTTGTGCTACTGGCTAGTACAAAGAGCCGGTGACCTTGGGCGAGTAACTTAATGAGTCTTCCTGGGCCTCAGCGACCTTCAACCATAAGACTTTACCCAGGATTTGCTTCAAATAATTTCCACTTCTTCGTTAGAGCTGCTCTTAGGAAAATCAGCATATACATAACTCGCACAGAGAGTAAACTGAACCATGTGCAGAGAGAAGAATCCGAAAGTCATTAATTTTAAAATGACCAACCCTCTCGAAACTAATTTGTTTAGTCCTTCTCTAAATTGCCAGTTGAGCCCTGCCACTCGGTCGGGCCTAAGCTGTGGTGGCCCAGGCAGCCCACCCGGGTGTCAATCACTTGACCCAGTGGCGTAGCCAACGGCTCCCTTCCTTCTCGAAACCCTCACGGAAAGAAGTGCCCCAAAACACTCCTGGGAAATTGTGAGGAAGAGAAACTGTCAACGTCGGAAGACGTTCAGAAACCCTTTGCCACACCCGGTAGTCCCTGCCCCAGAGCATACTTCACGGCCTCCAGACCCCAAGATCTGGAAAACAGAATAAAACTCCCCGGCGGCTGCACTCACGCACTTTCCAGCATTCCACAGCCATAAAGGCCTCCGACCACTTCGACTCCAGGGTCGGTCAGCCTGGAACAGGGCGGTGTTGATGTGGGGCAGCCAGTCAGAGAAGGGGGCGGGGCGCCGCCCGGAAGAACCCCAGCGCGATTGCGCGGACACTTCCGCGAGGATTTGCGCTCTTTCCCTAGGGCGCAAGTGGGCGGGGCTTGTCGTCCTAACTACCCGGGAGCGTTTGTCCACGCAACTCTAGTCTCAGATTTGGCCCGGTACCGGGTTTGCGCTTGCTGCAGCATGGTGAGCGGGAAAAGTGGTGGAGGGGCGAGCAGTGATTCACCATGTTACAATGATATAATAAGAGCATGTCATATTTTAGAGGGGAGCCGGTCGGTTTAAGAAAGTACCCATATCCCTGTGGGGAGTCTGCCTTCTGATTTATGGCCTTCCCGTCCGGGAGATGGACAGATGAGAATCCCAAACCGGTTTCGGCAGACGGGGGATGGCCATTGCGGTCAGATGGTGTCCTAATCTGGCATTGTTGCTAGGTTTAAGAATTGGTCTGAACCTGGTAATTTCCAATAATGATAGACGTTTCCATTAAATTGCTTTTTTTTTATTGGCAGCTTGGCAAAAGTATGTTTTTGTGCCTCCTCAGTGGTTAATTAAAAACTGTTACAAGTTATTCTGCTTTGAAAAATTATTTTTTATGGTCTGTTGTGGAAATATGAATTGTTTTGTAATTCAAGTTACTCAGCTTGCCTTGCCTTTATTAAGTATAATAAAGCTTCTTGCTTTATTTTAATGCACTTCTCAGCTGTCATGACTTTTCCAAGGACACAGACCAACCCTGTAGCTATGAGAGTATCTTTTCCCCCATTTTCTTAAATGGGAATTCCATCTTCTATGGTTAAAACCAAAGGAAGTAAAAAATGTAATTAGTTAATTATTTAATTCATTAATTAGGGGGAAATACAAATTAAATTCTGTGTGTTGGACACTAGGCTAGAAGTCAAGGATCTAAAAGTGAATATTGCAACCCCTCCCTGCTCTGGGAGACAGGCTAAACTAATAATAATACAGTTTTTAACCGTAACAATTGAAATGTCTACAATGGAGTAAGATTAATTGGAAATAATGAAGTTGGGGTGAGGAAGGACACAGAAAGAGAAGAACAATGCTTTTCAAAGTGTGTTTTAAAGTATGAATGTGAGTTTCCAGAATTGATGGAAAAAAATAAGGTGTGGAGAACATTCATGTCTGGAAGACAAGGAAGTAAATGGACTTTAAACTGACTTAAAACTGCTGGTAAATTGAGGGAAGAATAAGCCCTTAATTTATTTTCCAATGGAGCATAAATTTCATCTTATCCCTCTAGCAATGTTTCTCAAAATGTCCCTGGAACATTTGCTTTTACCACATCTGGAAAACTTGTTAAGATACAGAGTCCAGGAATAGACTGGACTCCAAGTCTGCTGTATTAGTTTCCTAGTGCTGCCAGGTAACAAAGTAAAACAAACTAAGTGGCTTAAACAATAGAATCTTACTGTTTCACAATTCTGGAGGCTGATAAATCTAAGATCAAGGTGTTTCCAGGGCTCTGCTCCCTCCACAGGTGCTGGAAAGGAATCTGTTCAGACCTCTTTCCGAGCTCTGATAGTTCCTTGGCAACATATCCCCATTCTTTATATGGTGTGCTTTCTGTGTGCATGTCTGTATCCAAATTTCTCCTTTTTATAAGGACACCAGTCATACTGGATTAAAGGCCATTCTGTTCCATTATGATCTTACCTTAGTTTAACTAATTATATCAACAACAACCCTAGTTCCAAATAAACTAAAATTTGGAGGTACTGGGAGATAGGACTTCAACATATGAATTTTGTGGGGATGCAGTTCAGTCCTTAATATCTACTGAATCATAATGCGGAAGGGAAAGTGAGTGTGTACACTTTTACTGAAGGAATATGCATTTTTAATTTTTTTTCAACGTTTATTTATTTTTGGGACAGAGAGAGACAGAGCATGAACGGGGGAGGGGCAGAGAGAGAGGGAGACACAGAATCGGAAACAGGCTCCAGGCTCCGAGCCATCAGCCCAGAGCCCGACGCGGGGCTCGAACTCACGGACCGCGAGATCGTGACCTGGCTGAAGTCGGACGCTTAACCGACTGTGCCACCCAGGCGCCCCGGAATATGCATTTTTAAAACAAGCATTCAGGTGACTTTTATGCCCTCTGAACTTTGAGAACTACAGTTGACCCCTGAATAACAATGGTCCACTTTGAATTGCGGGAATCCACTTATAGGCAGATTTTTTCTGATAAATACAGCACTGTTAATGTATCTTTTCTTATGATTTCCTTAATATTTCTTTTCTCTAGCTCATTTTGTTGTAAGAATACAGTATGTATAAATATAATACACAAAATATGTGTTAACTGACTATATGTTATCAGTAAGTCTTCTAGTCAACAATAGGCTATTAGTAGTTAAGTTTTGGGGGAGTCATAAGTTACATGTGGATTTTTGACGACATAGAGGTCAGCACCCCTAACCCATGTGTTGTTCAAGGGTCAACTGTACTATACTACATAATTGTCATAGACTATGAGTCTGGAGCTCTCTCTTGTCCAGCAAGAGAGCGGACACAGAATTGAATATGAGAAAGGCTAATGTCCAGGGGGAGACAAGAGCCCTGAACAGGGGTTTGTCTCCGTATTTATTGAGCGCACAAGATTTTACACGTGTGGTGAACGTGAAGAAAACAATCAGATAATAATCATTAACTTGTGTGATTAAGAAGCAAAGGGCCTGGGGGGCAGGGGGGCAAGTGGAGTGTGTGATCAAAGCACAATAGTGTATTGGTGTCAGATGGAAAGTAATTTCCTGCAGGTGATATAACAAGTTACTTGTGATCCATTACAATACCTCACTAGCTAACCTTGGCTCTTTTGCCCCATGGTGGTGGCTTTCCTCCCTAAGCTTTTTTCTAACCCATTTATGTAAGTAGAACCTATTTCCCCACACATAATGCTCTTTTTATTATTTGTAGGAGGGGTTAGGATAAGTACTAATTCCAACCCTGCTTCATATTAAAAGCACTAGTAAGAGATGATAATTTGCCCATTTTAAAATATGGCTACTTGAGAACAGGAGCAATACTGTTTGCATATTCTGCTGTATAGTAGTTATTTCAAGATGAAAGTGTGTTAACTATGAATTGATAGTAAGTATAATAGATATAGAACCCAACTGTAAAAATTATATGAGAGCAAAAGCTCTACTATTCTTCTTTATAACCTCTGGTGTCCCAGAGCACCTTGTGTGCAAATCAAATCTTAAATATCTGCTGAATGAATTAATGAAATATGTGTACTTTTCAAGAAGATAAAATCTGCTTCATGTGAATTTCAACATTTATATTTAATACAGTGATAATCTTACAGCTTGAACCAATAATTTCTCCTGTTTAAGTCTTCAGATGTGGAAAGTGTATAATCTTTTAGTCACATGATCTCCTACCGATTCCTTATCAGAAACTTAATGGACACATGAGCCTAATCAGGAAATTACAAGTAGTGTTATTGAATCACTTGTAATGATAATGCCAGTGGTAAATATTTATTGAAATACTGTGCTTTCCAAAATAATTTCCAAAGAATAGATCTGCATTAAGACACATTGCTGAACGGAATCATTTTATCATAGATTTGCTTGCTTTAAATAACTGATTTTCTTTCTATAAACTTAGCAATCTAATCACAGAAAGATAATTTATTTATGAAATCATTTCCACACTTTCAAATTTGACATCAGTACCAGTACTTAATCATTATTGTTCTTTGGAACCGTTTAAACTAGCACTTTCCTGACTGCTACTCTGTATAGGTTTAGGTCCCATCATTCTGCATAGATCATGGAGTGATTGTCATAAGAAAGAATGTAAGATTTAAAGAGTATAATTTTAAAAAGATGCTTCAGTGGATGAACTACTTTAGTTTTTCCTAGACCTGCTTATAGTTTTGTCTAAATTCTTTTTAAAAAGACTTCATTTGGAGATAATTTTAGATTTACATTAAAGTTGCAAAGATGGTACAGAGAGTTTCCTTATGCTTTTTATCTGGCTTCTCCTAATTTTCGCATTTTACATAATCTTGGTACTTTTGTTAAAAATATCTGAGTTTTTAAAAAATTTATCAATCCTTTTGTTTTTCCGACTTTCAGGGTCCCAAAGCAAAAAAGGTAGGTAGAAATTATTTTCTCAAAATAGATAGTCTTGTAAACACTGACGTTGTATGAATAGACATTTT
The DNA here is from genome assembly GCF_018350155.1 of Leopardus geoffroyi. NCBI lineage: Eukaryota > Metazoa > Chordata > Mammalia > Carnivora > Felidae > Leopardus > Leopardus geoffroyi. The sequence goes on along the minus strand of NC_059341.1, from coordinate 58,971,097 downwards.
AAACGTTTCTAGTTAGTTTTATTATGGTTTATAGGGTTTACTAAGCTTACTTTGTAGATATTAATGCTATTTAAATCATGGATAATCCTTCACAAAACAGGACGTATTTCACATTTGATATAAAAAGATATTCCTAGTTTCACAAAGACTTAAAAATAGTCTTTAGTTTTTACATGTACCTAGATTTGGGGCTTTTTATTAGTTGTGCTCTAGAAAATGTTAGATTCAAAACCCCTTTTCTTTCTTCCAGATAAACGCAAAAATTTAGTTACAAAACTTTAAAAGTGGACCCTAAGGTAATAGGTCTTTAAGGGAATTGTATAGTAATGCATACTTGATTTTCTTTTGTACTTTGTAGAAATTTAATTTAATTTAATTTAATTCAAGAAATTGAATTTAATTAGGGATGCCTAGGATGCCTTTTTCTTTTTTCATTGAGTAGATTTTAACTTTATTTTTATTTTTATTTTGAGAGAGACAGAGACAGTGTGAGTGGGGGAGGGGCACAGAGGGAGGGAGAGAGAGAATCCCAAGCAGGCTCTGTGCTGTCAGCCCAGAGCCCCATGTGGGGTGAGCTGTTCAAGGTCAGGAGCATGTCATTTATTTTTATGTTCATAGCGTTTAGCTCAGTGCCTGGCACATAGTAGACATTGAATCAATATTTGTCTGATGAATATGTGAAACCCCGTGTACCCTGCCACCATTTAAAAACACCTCAGGCTTTGACTATTTAAAGGCAATGCTTATCTAAATGTATGTATTCAATATTTACACTATTAAACATTGCTTCAAGACATACTGTTGAGTGCCTCTGTGTTTACTTCTCTCAGTTCCTTGGACTCACTACCAACCTGGTATTGTTTTAAGGGCTATGGATATAACTGAACAAAATTTATGAAGGCTCAGGACACATTCTCATGGAAATATTCTGGAGGACTACAACTATTTTTATGTGGGTCTATAATAGTTTATTGGTTTGTGTGGATTTTCATTTTTGGCTTTAGATTGTGAAATTTTAGAGGCATTGTTTTCAATGTGAAAACTCATTGTTCCAAATGATTTGGTGCTTAATTGTGTATGCATGGATGCTACATAAATACTTCTATATTCTTTTATTCAGAGTGTTGTATCCCTTAGAGAATCGTGATAGTAAGCCTGTGAAATTTGAGACCAAACGTAAGGAGTAAATTTCTCCCTTTTTATTTATTCCATTCTTAAAGATTGTGGTTGGGGATGAATTGAGTCTGTAAGTATAATTAAGAAAACATTGAAAGGTATATTTTATTCTCTCTGATTTGTCACAGATTTTTTAAGGGAAAAGTAATACATGCACATGGTACAAAATTAAAATAGCATAAAACCCAGAAAATTTCCTCTTACTCAAGACTAGAAAAACTATTGCATGTCATTTCATTAAATTGTCTTAGCATTGAGAAGTACACACACATCCTTTTCTCCCCACAGATGGGAGTATCCTGCAGCTTCTCTTTATCACTTAATGAGACTGTATTTAATATATTCTAGGATACTCATCTTTTTACACTTTACTAAAATTGAGATGTATCTATATCATCTTACAGTCATCGTAGTCTTGGATTGACATCCATTTCTTCCAGAGAGGATGTTTGCTTCTGTCAGTCACATGGGCTTACTCACAACCTGATACTACTTTAAATTCTCTGCTTGTGAGTTTTTGGACCACACTAATGGTATGAGTCAGACAGCAAATCCACATGAACTGGCTTGTGGCCTAAATTTTCAGGGATTTTTTTTTTTCTCTTTCTATTCATTTTCAGGATTGAGATCTGTAAGTTTTCTTGCTGTATCTTTCTGTGTTGTGAGTTCATTTCTCTTTACTCATATCCGGCTTTATACAGGCATCTCCTGTTAGACTTCCATCTTGGGCATTCCCTTTTTTGGTAGTAATTTAAAGGTACATTACATCTAATGGCATCATAGTTTGGATAGAATAAGTATGTCTTTGGAAACTTTTTCTTTCAGCACATTGAGATAATGCCACTTCTTTTCACAGCTGCATCATGTTTCATTGAAAGTATGTACTCTGATTTTTATGTTGTTTATTTGTTATTTGTTTGTTGTTTATGTTATTTTTTGCTACCACAAACAAGGTAGGAATGAAGATCTTGTATTTAAGGCCTTGCAGAAATATGGAAGAATACTGATTTCATTGATTTAGCAGTGTTGTAGACATTAAGAGAACAGGAGCAAGAGAGAGTCCCTGATCTCATGAAGCTTACATTCTTTTTTTATGCAGCTTTATTGAGATATGATTGACATATAACATTGTGTAAGTTTAAGGCATACAACATAACGATTTGATATACTTATATATTATGAAATTATTACCAAACTAAGGTTAATTACACATCCATCACCTCATGTAATTACCAGCGTGTGTGTGTGTGTGTGTGTGTGTGTCATGAAAACATTTAAGACCGTCTTAATTTGTCTCAAATACACAATACAGTATTGTTAACTATAGTCAGCATGCTATACAGCAGATCTCCAGAATTTATTCATCTTATAACTAGAAATTTATACTCTTTGACAGATATTTGCCCATTTCCCCCATGGCCTAGCCCCTGGAAGTCACCAATTTATTCTATTTCTACAGAATACATAGCTTTCTATAGAATATATAGCTTTTTTAGATTCCACATGCAAGGGAGATCATGTGGTGATTATCTCTGACTTACTTTACTTAGCATAATGCCCTCATTTCTCTATGTTGTCACAAATAGCAAAATTTTCTCCTTTTTTATGGCTGAATAATATTCCATTTACATATATGTATCCATTCATCTGTGGATGGATACTTAGCTTGTTTCCATGTCTTGCCATGCACATGGGGGTACAGATATCTTTTTAGATAGTAGTTTCATTTTCCGAAGTTTACATTCTGTCTGGGGAGGAGAATTGAAGAAATGATATAATATTGTGGCACTTGGGTGGCTCAGTGGGTTAAGTGTCTGACTTCTGCTCAGGTCATGATCTCATGGTTCATGAATTCGCGTCCCGTATTGGGCTCTGTGCTGACGTCTCAGAGCCTGGAGCCTGCTTCGGATTCTGTGTCTCCCCCTCTCTCTGCCCTTCCCTCAACTCCCTCTTTGTCTTTCTCTCTCTCTCTCAAAAATAAACATTTCAAAAAAAAGGAAAAAAATAATATAGTATCAGATAGCGTTGAAAATACAGAAAACAAAGAAAGGGGTCAGTGAGAAATGTGGGGTAGGGGATAATGGTGATGCTATTTCATACAGGATGTTAAGGAAATTAAGTAGAGACCTAGAAGAAGCAAGGGAGTTGCTTAATTAGTAATAGTTATCTAGGGGATAAGCATTCTAGAAAGAAGAGACACATATTGCAAAAATAGCCAAGTAGACCATAGTGAAATGTTTGGGTTTTATTCTGAGAATGGTGGATAGCCTGGGAAAGTTGTAGGCAGAAGAGTGACATGGTCTGATTTACATTTTTAAAAGGTGAGAGGAAAATTCACTGTAGGGAAGCAAGAGTAGAAGCAGGAGGACCAGTTATGAAGCTGTTGCAGCAGTCTAGATTAGAAGTTTTTCACTGAAATTAACCTACTTATACACGTAAAAAGTACTCTCAGAGATACACAAAGGTTTTCTAAGGATGCTAGGACACAGATAGTATGGAAATCAATTTCCAGATCATCAACTTCCATATTTCCCCTTTCCTGGGGGAAAAAAAAAATCTGTCTTGAAGTCCTGCCTTTTCACAATTACCCTTTTGCTTTACAAAACAAAACATACCCAAATCTTAGCGGTTCACTGCGCCAGGGCCTGAGCTATGAAACTGAGGGACAAATCAGATATGGTTGTTGGTAAAACTCTCTCTAATCAGGTTACCAAGGGACATTTTGTCTTTTGTAGCAAAATGTGGCATCAGAGGTATTGAGATATTCTGGATTTCTTATACATTGTTACCTTGAATTGTGGAACTGATAATAATTTTTAGTGACAATACCCATGAGATTATTGTGATATGATGATGCTAAAAACCCTCTCACAATGTAATTTATTTACTTATTTATTGATTTTTAACGTTTTATTTTATTTTTTGAGAGACAGAGTGAGGGCAGGGGAGGGGCAGAAAGAGAGGGAGACACAGAATCCAAAGCAGGCTCCAGGCTTGGAGCCATCAGCACAGAGCCTGATAACGGGGCTTGAACCCACAGATGTGAGATCATGACCTGAGCCGAAGTTGGATGCCCAACCAACTGAGCCACATAGGTGCCCTTGTAATTTATGGATAAAACATCCAGGCTCCAAAAATAATATTAATTTTTTTAATGAAGAGAAATTAAAGGTATCAACAAAAATGTAAATAAGCTTAATATTTTTACATAGACCCTAAAGATGCTTGTGAAACTTTACATAAATTAGAATTATCTGTTGCAAAAGCTAGGAAAATTGTACAAGACTACAGAAAAGGTACACTGTTAAAAGATCTATCACTGCATTTATATCAGTATTTTTTTTCAGAAACCACTGTACTTCATAGAATACATGAAGTAGCAGAAGACATTAATTAGATAGTAGGGGAGAATTGCAATGCAGATTGATGAATGCATAGATGATTCCAGTTGTTCCCAGCTAATAATTACGACTGTTCTTCCAGTAAAGAAAATAGCATTATTAATGAAATTTTGATATTTGAATTCTTTTTAGTAATACAACTTTAGTAGTACAACAATAAAAAAAAAAGATATTTCACAGGACTTAGAATAGTTTTATTTGAATTTATTTTATTTTAATAGGTTAAGAATGGTGCCTGAGTACCACCAGCCATAGAACTATGAATAATGGGCAAAGGTGGGGATGGGGGGGACTTAGTGTTCACATCTGTACTTTAAATCCTATTTTAATTGTAGAACGCTATACATATGTTCCCCAAATTACACTGGTTCTACTTGTGATTTTTCAACTTTATGATGGTATAAAAGTGATACATATTCAGTAGAAACCATTCTTCGAATTTTGCTCTTTTCTTGCACTAGTGATAAGTGGCACAATACTCTCTCATTCTGGGTAGCAGCAGTGAGACACGGCTCCCAGCCAGCCACATGATCACAAGGTTAAACAACCAAAGCATTTATAACCATTCTGTACCCATACTCCCATTCTGTTTTTCACTTTCGGTACAATATGCAATACATAACATGAGATACTCAATACTTTATTATAAAATAGGCTTTGTGTTAGATGATTTTGTCCAATTGTAGGCCAATGTAAGTATTCTAAGCACTTTTAAGGTAGGCTAGGCTAAACTCTGATGTTTGGTAGGTTAGGTGTACTAAATGCATTTTTGACTTAACCATATTTTCAACTTAAAATGCATTGACCAAGATGTAACCCTATCTCAAGGAAGATCTGTATTCACAAACAGACTCAGGTTGCCTAAAATTTGAGTCCTGGTTTCTATGGAATGTTCAGTGTTGACCCTAAAATATAAATGGTGTTAAGTTCAGAACATTAAAATTACAGCTTTTGAAAACAATGTGTGAGGAAATCAATTCATACCTGGCTCATTATAAAACATAAGGTAGCTTGTCATGGTGATGTGTATTAACACATTTATTTGTACTGAAAAATGAAGTCAGACTGAATGTGATAGGAAGTAATTGTGATACAGCCCATTGGCTTAACTTTGAAGGCTGGGTTTTGCTAATTAGGTAAATAGATTTTTAAAAAATACTTTGAGTGAAATCTGCAGTTGTAAAGTTTCAATCAATTTAAAGGAAGTGCTAAGAAAAAGTAATTTTATCAAAAATATTATTTTGGTTTTTTCATTTCTAGTAATATTGGGCTTAAGTTTTTTTGGATCAAACTTTCTGCTAAAAACAATAAATGCTGACTAAAATATGTACATATAGATCAAAACTACCATCTTTAAAGCAAGTAAGATTTGATAAGATAGTAAGAAATTATCAGGAGAAAACCTAAACAACCAAAGAAGTAAGGGAAGCACTTAACACTGTTTTTATCATGAGGGCATTTGCAGAACTGAGCAAAACTTGAGCTCTGGTCTTAACAGCAACAGTGGAAGCCAAAGACAATGGGATGGTCTTCAAGGTGCTGAAAGTAAATAAATGCCAACTTAGAATTCTGTATGAGCTCAAATCGTTTTCAGAAATAAAAGTGAAATAGAAATATTTTCTCAGGCAAAAACTGAGTTTGCCACCTGCAAAACACATTATATGTGTAAGGTATAAAACAATAATCAAAATAACATGTAGATTTAAAAAATAAGATACAGGACAACAGACAACCCCAAATTTTTATCAGTTGCTGAATAAGTAAACAAAATGTCGTATATCCATACAATGAAATCAGCCGTAAAGTGGTAGTATTGATACATACCACAGCATGGACGAACTCTGAAAACATTATGTTAAGTGACAGAAGCCAGTCACAAAACACCTCAAAGTGTAAGATTCAAGTTATATAAAATGTCCAGAATAGGCAAATCTACAGAGAAAGTAGATTAGTAGTTTCCTTGAGCTGGGGGGTTGAGAGAAAATGGGAAGGGATGACTGCTAATGGCTATGGGATTTCTTTTTTGAGGAGTGATGAAGATTGATTATGGTGGTGGTTGTACAACTCTGAATACACTAAAAGCCACTGAATTGTACACTTTAAATGGATGAGTTGTATGGTATGTGAATTATATCTGTTATAATTACTGTTATAAAAAGATACATGACAGCAATAACATAATCTAGGTAGGAGGAGTATAAATTAAGATGTGCTAAATTCCTTGTACTGTTTGGTAGTAGGATAAATGTATTCTTTTTTTTTTTTTAAGTTTGTTAGTTTAGTTTAGTTTAGTTTTGGGAGAGAAAGAGAGTACAAGCAGGAGAGGGCAGAGAGTGAGAGAGACAGAGCAGACTCCAGGCTCTGAGCTATCCACACAGAGCCTGATGCGGGGCTCGAACCATGAACTGTGAGATCATGACCTGAGCTAAAGCTGGACGTTCAACCAACTGAGCCACCCAGGTGCCCCTTTATTTTTGAGAGGAGAGAGAGTATGCGAGCAAGGAGAGTGGGCAGAGAGAGAGAGAGGGAGAGAGAGAGAATCCTAAGCAGGCTCTGTGCTGACAGCTGTGCTGATGCAGGGCTGGAACCCACGAACTGTGAGATCATGACCTGAGCTGAAATCAAGAGTTGGACTCTTGGGGCACCTGGGTGGCTCAGTCAGTTAAGCATCCAACTTCGGCTCAGGTCATGATGTCACGGTTCGAGCCCTGTGTCGGGCTCTGTGCTGACAGCTCAGAGCCTGGAGCCTGCTTTGGATTCTGTGTCTCCCTCTCTCTGCTCCTCCCCTGCTCACGCTCTGTCTTTCAAAAATGAATAATAATAATAATAATAATAAAAGTTGGACACTTCATCAACTGAGTCAGCCAGGCGCCCCTAAACGTATTCTTATAATTGGTATATATGTTGGCTTTCTAGGACAGTCACTGAAATGATATAAACAGATATATAACTTCCAAATTAGTAAAGGGAAAATAGTATATTGACCCCCCCCAAAAAGAAATCCATTGAAAAGATGTCAAGAAAGAATACAAAAAGAAGGCACGACAACACCCCAAAATCAAAAATCAAAAGGGGAAGATTTCCAGATTGGATAAAAAATAAACTCCAACAATAATCTTTTAACAAACACCATCTAAAGAATAAAGATACAGAAAAGTTTAAGATGATGGAAAAAGATATGCTATGCAAATACTAGAAAAATGAAAGCTGATATTGCTATATTAATATTAGACACAATAGATTTTTTAAACCAAAAGTAGTTCTAGAAACAAAGAGGGCCATTTTGTAATGATAAAGATTTGACTAACCAAGAAAATATAATTTGTATATAAGTTTGTTTATATACAAATATATAATTGAAATATGCAATTCACAAATTCAGAGATCAGCAGAAATAGACAAGTCCACAATCATAGTGGAAGATTTCCTCTTTCAGTAACTGATAGAACAACTATTAAAAAATAAGTAAGTGGGGCGCTTGGGTGGCGCAGTCGGTTAAGCGTCCGACTTCAGCCAGGTCACGATCTCGCGGCCCGTGAGTTCGAGCCCCGCGTCAGGCTCTGGGCTGACGGCTCAGAGCCTGGAGCCTGTTTCCGATTCTGTGTCTCCCTCTCTCCCTGCCCCTCCCCCGTTCATGCTCTGTCTCTCTCTGTCCCAAAAATAAATAAACGTTGAAAAAAAAAAAAAAAGTAAGGATTTAGAAGATTGGAACAACGTGATGAACAAATCTAATGAAGTAAACATTTAGAACACTGCACTCAACAACTAGAGAATTTTAAACACATTTTTGCACAAAATTGGCAATGTACTGTGACATAAACATATTCTCAAAGTTCAAAAGATTGAAACGTTCAGAGCATGTATTATAACCTCAATGAAATTAAGCTTTAAAGAAATCAAATCAGTTATAAACAGGAAGATCCAATATGCTGGGAATTTTTAAAACTTTCTAGTGGGTCAAGAAGTAAGATAATGGAAGTCAGAAGATACAAGTCAATGATAAGGAAAATACTTGAAAATTTGTTGAATATGTAAAGCAATACTTACAGAAAAATGTATAGCCCTAAATACTTGCAGAAGAAGAAAAAAGACTAAAACATTAAGCATCCTCTCAAGAAGTAACAAAAGAAGGGGCGTCTGGGTGGCTCAGTCGGTTAAGCGTCCAACTTGGGCTCAGGCCATGATCTCATGGTTTGTGAGTTTGAGCCTCGCGTCGGTATCTGTCCTCATAGCCTGGAGCCTGTCTTCGGATTCTGTGTCTCCCTCTCTGTCCTTCCCCTGCTCTCACTGTCTCCCCCCCCCACCACCCCCCGCACCCCTCCTCCCCCCCGTCTCTCTCTCTCTCAAAAATAAAATAAAACATAAAAAAAAAGAAGTAACAAAAGGAAAATTCAAAGTAAGGAGGGAGGGAAATAATAAAGATCTAGAAAAATTAATGAAATAGAAGACATACAATGAAGAGAATCAATAACCTCATATCCTTCAGGTCCTCAAAGAAATGTTACCTTCTCCTTGAGGCCCATCCTAACCACTCTGTTTGAAATTGTAATTCATCCCTTCTCTAACTATGCCTGCAGTCTGGAGCCCCTTTGTTTTCCTCCATAGCACTTTCATCCTTTAAAATGTTTTATAACTTATTTTCAAATTTTATTTATTGTTTTTGTCTTTCTCTTCCTATTTGAATATAAGCTCATAAGTACAAAAGATTTTTGTCTGTTTACTGGTATATCTCAAATGCCCATCACATGTTATATTCTCAGTATTTCTTAAAATAATTGAATGAACAGGCCACAATTTATTTCTTTGAAAATGCTGATAAAATAGACAATCTGCTGGTAAATTTTATCAAGAGGAATGAAAGGCATAAATAATGAATATTAGGAATAAAAAGGGAAATATGACTTTAATAATAAATTACATTATTTGAATAGCTTTATGTGTCAGCGAGTTAGAAAATTTAGATGAATTAGACAAATAGCCAGGAAAAAAAAAAAAAAAACTTAAACTGTTTCATAAGTTGAAAACCTGAGTAGCCCTATAATCATTTGAAAAGTTACATCAGTGGTTAAAAATCTTCCCAGAAAGAAAATTCTAAGTCTACAAGTGTTTGTTAGCTAGTTCTTCATTCAAAGATAAATAAGTAATTTCATTTTTATACAAATTCTTCTAGAGTATAAAGAAAGAGGTAACACTCCTAATTCATTTTTAGTTACCTGGGTATCCTGAGAATAGTATGAGAAAGGAAAATTGAAGCCCGTTCATGAGCTTAAGTACAAAATTTCTAAAGAAAAGGTTAGGAAGCTCAATCTGGAAGTATATAGAGTGATAATAAGTTATAACCCAATTCAGTTTATCTCCAGAAGGCAGAATTGGTTTAACATAGGAAATTAAATGAATGGAATCAGATTGAGTTGGAAATTCAATTACTATACATTACTGTTTAATATGTTAAAGGGCACTTCCTTAGCCTGATAAAGGTATTGAGGGGAAAAAAAACCCAAAAACTAAATCCAACTACTAGAGAAACAAAAGCACTGAAACTAACAAACATTGATTTGTATAATGATTATGGGAGTATAAGTTGAAATACTTTGGAAAGGTCATCTTCAATAAGGTTGAAAATGCACATATCGACCAGTTTTACTCCTAGCTATACACTGTAGAGAAACTCTTGCAAATGGACACCAGGATGCATACACTTGAAGGTTTATAGCAGCATCATTTATGATGGTAACAAGTTAGAAACCATCCAATATCTATCAGTATAAAAATGAGTTACTATTCAGCAGTGAAAATATATAACTAGAGCTATATCCATCAACATGGATGAATCTTACAAGCCGTAACACGTATCCAAAGATCTAAAACATACAAAAGGACAACTATTGTATTATTATACTTATGTGAAATATCTAGAGTAGTCAAATTCAGAGACAAAGTGGAATGGTGGTTGTCAGGGGCTAGGGTCACAGGAGGAAGGGGAGTTAATGTTTGATGGATACAGAGTAACAGTTTGTAACATTAAAAAAGTTCTGGAAATGGGTGGTAGTGATGGTTGTACAACTGTGTAAATGTATTTAATACCACTGACCTGCACATTTAAAAATGGTTAGAATTGTAAACTTTATTATATGTATACTTTACTATAATAAGTAAATTATAATCGTATACATAAAGTATAATTGGATTTATATAAAGTTCAAAAATAAGCGAACTATATTGTTCAGGAATAAATATATATGTAATAAAACTTTAAAGAAAAAACAAGATAGGAGCACCTTGGTGGATCAGTCAGTTAGGTATCTGACTCTTGATTTCGGCTCAGGTCATGATCTCATGGTTCGTGAGTATGAGTTCTGCATCTGGCTGTACACTGACAGTGTGGAACCTACTTGGGATATTCTCTCTCTCTCTCTCTCTCTCTCTCTCTGTCTCTGTCTCTGTCTCTGTCCCTCCCCTGCTCATGCATGCATTCTCTCAAAATAAATGAATAAATTTTTTAAAAATTAAAGGGAAAAAAATGACAATCTTAACAAATGTCAATGATTATCTCTAGGTGCTCTTTTTTTGGTAAATCAATGTAATTTTTGGTATTTGATATGGGAAGGATGCAAAGAACTGCATGAGATAGCTGTTACAAACCTGTTTTCCACTGGCTTTTAAATATAAATCAGATTTCTAATTTCTTCTATTTGTAAAAATTAGAATCCATCTGAATCCTTGTTTCATTCAGCAATAGCTAATATCTTTCCATGGATCATGAGCAATTTCATGTTTGCTTATCAAAATTTGTAATATAATATGCTGCTTGGTTCATTTGTATACTGAAAATAATTATGAGATTAAATCCAGAGCAAATTTTTTATTACCCAGAAACTTAGAGGCAAGGAATTAAATATTTAAAATTTTTTACATACTTTTGTAACAGATAAATATGATCAACAAAAGTTTTTCAAGTATATTACATTAGGATAAGATTCTGTGAGAGAAGTCGAATGAAATATGAGGTCAAAGAGAAAAAGGATTAAAGTTTTTATTAAAGAATCTTGTTCATATTTTAAAAAATAGATGATATTGGCTATTCAATCACTATGATGTGTAGATTGTATTGGATGTATTTTATATAGTGGTGAATATATTTTAGAAAGAGATGTAAAAGTTGTATACTGGAAAGTACATTTGTAGCTATTTAAGCTCATGATGAAAAGTTTTCAATGCCAAGTTAAAAATGTGTGAAGGGGAGTAGTTGGCTTTTCAAAATAATTTAAAATTTAAAATTAAAAAAATTTTAAATGATTTTAAAAGTTACTGATTAGCCATAGCTGAAGCTGAAGGAGAAGCCAGAAAAGAAGTCTGCAGAGGAGGGACCTATGAGAGAAGAAGCAAAATCAGACAGTTGTAACCTAAAGGCCTAATGAAAAAAAATAATTCAAGAAGGAAGAAGAAGACTTGGTCAAATGATGATGACAGATGGGTAAAATGAGGGCTGAAAATTGACCATTAGCATTGGAAACATGGCAATCTTGATTCCTTGACAAGAGAGGTTTTAATAGAGAAATAGAAATGAAAGCCTGACTGGAGTGGTCCATGAAGAAAATGGGAAAGTGGAAGCAGCTAGGCAAGTCTTTTTTAGGTCGTCTCATATAAAGGGTAACAAAATTGGAGCAGAAGATGGAAAGGGATGTGAAATCTAGGGAGGGAGAAATTTATGAATAACTAGAGGTATTAATTACAGGAGCCAAGTCTTATTAAATAGGCAATAAAGGATAAGATCCAGTGTAACATCGGCAGGTTCAGCCTTAAATAGCAGAAGTATGTTACATTAGATCATAAACCATAATGGGAGGGAAGGCAGACAAAGATAGGTACAAAGATTTGGGTGTGGAGTCGAGATTATTCCAGAGTTTCTGGTGATATGAGAGAGAAGGTCAACAGCCGAGAGCAGGAAAGAGGAGAGTATTTTGCAGGTTTGAAAAGTGAGGAGAATGAAATAGTAGTAGGAATACCGGATGGTACAAAGTCTGTTTAAAATTTGTGTTAATAAATTTGCGCTCATGTATTTTTCTCTGGCAAGTTTCAGCTGCTTATATTACTAATGCATAATAAATGGAGAATTGAGTTTCACTAGAACTAAGAATTTGCCAGCAGAGCTTCTCAGAGGGACAGAGATATAGGGGAGGTGGAAATATGTAAAGTAGTGATTATGTGATGAGCTGTGAAATCTAACCTGGGTAAAGAAGTGAAGGTATGAGGGGGTTGATAAACAAGGGAAGACGTGATAGGGCTAATGGATTGGAGATTCCAGTGGAGCATTCTGCAGTGGGTGAGCCAAAAAGAGAAGATAGTCATCCAAAAGTCTGTATATTCCAAGGATTAACCACTCTATTGATTGCTAAATTTAGATAGTCCTCTTTTCTTTCTATACTTTTCCTTTAGGGAAAATGGAGTGGAGGTGGTTACCACCAAGATAGTTCTCAAACTTGTATTCTGTAGCCCTGATCTGTTTGCTAAACCTCAGTTCCCCAAGTTCAGTGTCTGTAAACATTGCCTGGATGCCCTACTAGCACTTCATATTAATTATATTCAAACTCCTTTCAACAGTGTTTCTTTCAAATTTGCTTGTTCTAGACTACAGTTTTTCTTTTTGACTCTTCTTTAACTCATTCCTCTCCTTGTCTCCAGTTTTAGTTATATCAAATAAGTTAGTTGATATAATATTTATTGGACCCATTCTCCTATCAGTATTTACAGTCATGACTTTAGTTTTAGCAACTACTGTTAATAGTCACTCAAATGGTATCTTCTTCATAATCATTTTTTCCTAATACAAGGTTGGTTTTTTAAAATTGTATTCTTGTTTTAATATATGAAATTTAGCGTCAAATTGTTTTCCATACAACACCCAGTGCTCATCCCAAAAGATGCCCTCTTCAATACCCATCACCCACCCTCCCTTCCCTCCCACCCCCCATCAGCCCTCAGTTTGTTCTCAGTTTTTAAGAGTCTCTTGCTCTCTCCCACTCTGACCTCTCTTTTTTTTTTTTCCCTTCCCCTCCCCCATGGGTTCCTATTAAGTTTCTCAGGATCCACCTAAGAGTGAAAACATATGGTATCTGTCTTTCTCTGTATGGCTTATTTCACTTAGCATCACACTCTCCAGTTCCATCCACGTTGCTACAAAAGCCCATATTTCATTCTTTCTCATTGCCACGTAGTACTCCATTGTGTATATAAACCACAATTTCTTTATCCATTCATCAGTTGATGGACATTTAGGCTCTTTCCATAATTTGGCTATTGTTGAGAGTGCTGCTATAAACATTGGGGTACAAGTGCCCCTATGCATCAGTACTCCTGTATCCCTTGGGTAAATTCCTAGCAGTGCTATTGCTGGGTCATAGGGTAGGTCTATTTTTAATTTTTTGAGGAACTTCCACACTGTTTTCCAGAGCGGCTGCACCAGTTTGCATTCCCACCAACAGTGCAAGAGGGTTCATGTTTCTCCACATCCTCGCCAGCGTCTAGAGTCTCCTGATTTGTTCATTTTGGCCACTCTGACTGGCGTGAGGTGATACCTGAGTGTGGTTTTGATTTGTATTTCCCTGATGAGGAGCGACGTTGAGCATCTTTTCATGTGCCTGTTGGCCATCCGGATGTCTTCTTTAGAGAAGTGTCTATTCATGTTTTCTGCCCATTTCTTCACTGGATTATTTGTTTCTCGGGTGTGGAGTTTGGTGAGCTCTTTATAGATTTTGGATACTAGCCCTTTGTCCGATATGTCATTTGCAAATATTTTTTCCCATTCTGTTGGTTGCCTTTTAGTTTTGTTGATTGTTTCCTTTGCTGTGCAGAAGCTTTTTATCTTCATGAGGTCCCAGTAGTTCATTTTTGCTTTTAATTCCCTTGCCTTTGGGGATGTGTCAAGTAAGAAATTGCTACGGGTGAGGTCAGAGAGGTCTTTTCCTGTTTTCTCCTCTAGGGTTTTGATGGTTTCGTATCTCACATTCAGGTCCTTTATCCATTTGGAGTTTATTTTTGTGAATGGTGTGAGAAAGTGGTCTAGTTTCAATCTTCTGCGTGTTGCTGTCCAGTTCTCCCAACACCATTTGTTAAAGAGACTGTCTTTTTTCCATTGGATGTTCTTTCCTGCTTTGTCGAAGATTAGTTGGCCATACTTTTGTGGGTCTAGTTCTGGGGTTTCTGTTCTATTGCATGGTCTATGTGTCTGTTTTTGTGCCAATACCATGCTGTCTTGATGATTACAGCTTTGTAGTAGAGGCTGAAGTCTGGGATCATGATGCCTCCTGCTTTGGTCTTCTTCTTCAAAATTATTTTGGCTACTCGGGGCCTTTTGTGGCTCTATAGAAATTTTAGGATTGCTTGTTCTAGCTTTGAGAAGAATGCTGATGCAATTTTGATTGGGATTGCATTGAATGTGTAGATAGCTTTGGGTAGAATTGACATTTTGACAATATTTATTCTTCCAATGCATGAGCAGGGAATGTCTTTACATTTCTTTATATCTTCTTCAATTTCCTTCATAAGCTTTCTATAGTTTTCAGCATACAGATCTTTTACATCTTTGATTAGATTTATTCCTAGGTATTTTATGCTTCTTGGTGCAATTGTGAATGGGATCAGTTTCTTTATTTGTCTTTCCGTTGCTTCATTATTAGTGTATAAGAATGCAACTGATTTCTGTACATTGATTTTGTATCCTGCAACTTTGCTGAATTCATGTATCAGTTCTAGCAGACTTTTGGTGGAGTCTATCGGATTTTCCATGTATAATATCATGTCATCTGCAAAAAGTGAAAGCTTGACTTCATCTTTGCCAATTTTGATGCCTTTGATTTCCTTTTGTTGTCTGATTGCTGATGCTAGAACTTCCAACACTATGCTAAACAACAGCGGTGAGAGTGGGCATCCCTGTCGTGTTCCTGATCTCAGGGAAAAAGCTCTCAGTTTTTCCCCATTGAGGATGATGTTAGCTGTGGGCTTTTCGTAAATGGCTTTTATGATGTTTAAGTATGTTCCTTCTATCCCGACTTTCTTGAGGGTTTTTATTAAGGAAGGATGCTGAATTTTGTCAAATGCTTTTTCTGCATCGATTGACAAGATCATATGGTTCTTATCTTTTCTTTTATTAATGTGATGTATCACGTTGATTGATTTGCGAATGTTGAACCAGCCTAGCATTCCAGGAATGAATCCCACTTGATCATGGTGAATAATTCTTTTTATATACTGTTGAATTCGATTTGCTAGTGTCTTATTGAGAATTTTTGCATCCATATTCATCAGGGATATTGGCCTGTAGTTCTCTTTTTTTTACTGGGTCTCTGTCTGGTTTAGGAATCAAAGTAATGCTGGCTTCATAGAATGAGTCTGGAAGTTTTCCTTCCGTTTCTATTTTTTTGGAATAGCTTGGGAAGGATAGGTATTATCTCTGCTTTATTTTATTTTTATTTTTTTTAACATTTATTTATTTTTGAGACAGAGAGAGAGCATAAACAGGAGAGGGTCAGAGAAAGAGGGAGACACAGAATCTGAAACAGGCTCCAGGCTCTGAGCTGCCAGCACAGAGCCTGACGTGGGGCTTGAACCCACAGACCGTGAAATCATGACCTGAGCTGAAGTGGGATGCTTAACTGACTGAGCCACCCAGGCGCCCCTATTATCTCTGCTTTAAACGTCTGGTAGAACTCCCCTGGGAAGCCATCTGGTTCTGGACTCTTATTTTTTGGGATGTTTTTGATAACGGATTCAATTTCTTTGCTGGTTATGAGTCTGTTCAAGCTTTCTATTTCCTCCTGTTTGAGTTTTGGAAGTGTGTGGGTGTTTAGGAATTTGTCCATTTCTTCCAGGTTGTCCATTTTGTTGGCATATAGTTTTTCATAGTATTCCCTGATAATTGCTTGTATTTCTGAGGGATTGGTTGTAATAATTCCATTTTCATTCATGATTTTATCTATTTGGGTCATCTCCCTTTTCTTTTTGAGAAGCCTGTCTAGAGGTTTATCCATTCTGTTTATTTTTTCAAAAAACCAACTCTTGGTTTCATTGATCTGTTCTACAGTTTTTTTTAGATTCTATATTGTTTATTTCTGCTCTGATCTTTATTATTTCTCTTCTTCTGCTGGGTTTGGGCTGTCTTTGCTGTTCTGCCTCTATTTCCTTTAGGTATGCTGTTAGATTTTGTATTTGGGATTTTTCTTGTTTCTTGAGATAGGCCTGGATTGCAATGTATTTTCCTCTCAGGACTGCCTTTGCTGCATCCCAAAGCATTTGGATTGTTGTATTTTCATTTTTGTTTGTTTCCATATATTTTTTAATTTCTTCTCTAGTTGCCTGGTTGACCAATTCATTCTTTAGTAGGGTGTTCTTTAACCTCCATGCTTTTGGAGGTTTTCCAGACTTTTTCCTGTGGTTGATACCAAGTTTCATAGCATTGTGATCTGAAAGTGTGCATGGTATGATCTCAGTTCTTTTATACTTATGAAGGGCTGTTTTGTGACCCAGTATGTGATCTATCTTGGAGAATGTTCCATGTGCACTCCAGAAGAAAGTATTCTGTTGCTTTGGGATGCAGAGTTCTAAATATACCTGTCAAGTCCATCTGATCCAATGTCTCATTCAGGGCCCTTGTTTCTTTACTGACCGTGTGTCTAGATGATCTATCCATTGTTGTAAGTGGGGTGTTAAAGTCCCCTGCAGTTACCACATTCTTATCAATAAGGTTGCTTATATTTATGAGTAATTGTTTTATATATTTGGGGGCTCTGGTATTCGGCGCATAGACATTTATAATTGTTAGCTCTTCCTGATGGATAGACCCTGTAATTATTATAGAATGCCCTTCTTCATCTCTTGTTACAGCCTTTAATTTAAAGTCTAGTTTGTCTGATGTAAGTATGGCTATTCCAGCTCTCTTTTGACTTCCAGTAGCATGATAAATAGTTTTCCATCCCCTCACTTTCAATCTGAAGGTGTCCTCAGGTCTAAAATGAGTCTCTTGTAGACAGCAAATAGATGGGTCTTGTTTTTTTATCCATTCTGATACCCTATGTCTTTTGGTTGGCACATTTAGTCCACTTACGTTCAGTGTTATTATAGAAAGTTATGGGTTTAGAGTCATTGTGATGTCTGTAGGTTTCATGCTTGTAGTGATGTCTCTGGTACTTTGTGTCACAGGATCCCCTTTAGGATCTCTTGTAGGGCTGGTTTAGTGGTGATGAATTCCTTCAGCTTTTGTTTGTTTGGGAGGACCTTTATCTCTCCTTCTATTCTAAATGACAGATTTGCTGGATAAAGGATTCTCGGCTGCATATTTTTTCTGTTCATCACATTGACGATTTCCTGCCATTCCTTTTTGGCCTGCCAAGTTTCAGTAGAGAGATTCATCACTAGTCTTATCGGTTTCCCTTTATATGTTAGAGCACATTTATCCCTAGCTGCTTTCACAATTTTCTCTTTATCCTTGTATTTTGCCAGTTTCAGTATGATATGTCATGCAGAAGGTCGATTCAAGTTATGTCTGAAGGGAGTTCTCTGTGCCTCTTGGATTTCAATGCCTTTTTCCTTCCCCAGATCAGGGAAGTTCTCAGCTATTATTTCTTCAAGTACCCCTTCAGCACCTTTCCCTCTGTCTTCCTCCTCTGGAATACCAATTATGCATAGATTTACTAGTGCATCACTTAGTTCTTTAATTTTCCCCTCATACTCCTGGATTTTTTAATCTCTCTTTTTCTCAGCTTCCTCTTTTTCCATAATTTTATCTTCCAATTCACCTATTCTCTCCTCTGCCTCTTCAATCCGAGCTGTGGTTGTCTCCATTTTATTTTGTAGCTCATTTATAGCATTTTTTAGCTCCTCCTGGCTGTTCCTTAGTCCCTTGATCTCTGTAGCAAGAGATTCTCTGCTGTCCTCTATACTGTTTTCAAGCCCAGCAATTAATTTTATGACTATTATTCTAAATTCACTTTCTGTTATATTGTTTAAATCCTTTTTGATCAGTTTGTTAGCTGTCATTATTTCCTGGAAATTCTTTTGAGGGGAATTCTTCCGTTCCATCATTTTGGATAGTCCATGATGTGGTACGGAACTACAGGGCACTTCCCCTGTGCTGTCTTGAATAACCTGTGTTGGTGGGCAGGGCCGTAGTCAGACCTGCTCTCTGCCCCCAGCCCACCGCTGTGGCCACAGTCAGACTGGTGTGTGCCTTCTCTTCCCCTCTCCTAGGGGCGGGATTCACTGTGGGGTGGCGTGGCCTGTCTGGGCTACTTGCACACTGCCAGGCTTGTGGTGCTGGGGATCTGGCGTATAAGCTGTGGTGGATTGGCAAGGTGCACAGGGGCGGGAGGGGCAGGCTCAGCTCACTTATCCTTCTGTGATCCGCTTCGGGAGGGGCCCTGCGGCACCGGGAGGGAGTCAGACCCGCCGCCGGAGGGATGGATCCGCAGAAGCACAGTGTTGGGTGTTTGCACGTGCAGGCAAGTTCCCTGACAGGAACTGGTTCCCTTTGGGGTTTTGGCTGGGGGATGGGCGAGGGAGATGGAGCTGGCGAGCGCCTTTGTTCCCCGCCAACCTGAGCTGTGTCGTCCGGGGCTCAACAACTCTCCCTCCCGTTGTCCTCCAGCCTTCCCACTCTCCGAGCAGAGCTGTTAGCTTATAACCTTCCAGATGTTAAGTTCTGCTTGCTGTCCAAACACACTCCGTCCGGCCCCTCCGCTTTTGCAAGCCAGACTCGGGGGCTCTGCTTGGCCATGGGCTGCCCCTTCACCCCAGCTCCCTCCCGCCAGTCCATGTGGCACGCATCGCCTCTCTGCCCTTCCTACCCTCTTCCATGGGCCTCTTGTCTACGCTTGGCTCCAGAGAATCCATTCTGCTTGTCTTCTGGTAGTTTTCTGGGTTATTGAGGCAGGTGTGGGTGGAATCTAAGTGATCAGCAGGACGCGGTGAGCCCAGCATCCTCCTACGCCACCATCTTCTTCCAAAATCCTAAAATTGTATTCTTAATAGCCATAGCCCTTCTCAAAACTTTTAGGAGGTTTCCAGTTCTTTTAAAATAATGTCCAACCTCTATAGCATAGGCTCCAACCTTCTTTTCCATTTTCGTTTCTATCACCTTTCCTTGGAATCTCCCCAGTGTCCATGAACTTGTTGGCCTTTCCAGTGCTATCCCATCTCCATATCTTATTGCCTGCATTTCCCTCTTCTTGAGATAGGAAATACTCTTCCCTGCATATTTGCATTTTAAAATCTTCTGGGCACAAACTTAAATACTACCTGCTCTATAAAAATTTTACTTCATTCCAATTGTTGAAAATAATCTCTCCTTCCTCTAAACTTAAAAATGACTCTCTGTATATCTGTTAGTCATAAAAATATTTTTAATTATTATAGGCATGTAGTGGTATTAAAACTGTTTTTACATATATTTTATTTTAATCTTTACAACAATAAAATGAGGTCTTATTTAGCACCATTTTAAAGATGTGGAAACTGGGAATAAGAAGCTTATTTAAGTTGTATACTATTAATTATATAATAATTAAATTGTCACTGTCACTGTTGCCTTTTAATAACTTTGCTTATTTTTCTTACTTGTTTCCATACTTTGTCCTCAATACATTAAGGCAAGGCTTTGTACAGGATAGGTAGTCTTTATTTGAATGAATGAAAGACTGGATTCATGGAAGTAAAAGTATTTTTCATAATTACTGTTTGAGAGGTATGTATTTTATGCATTTGAGAGATATGTATATTAGTAGCCTTTTTTTATGTTATGACATTTAAGTCTGCCAGGAAGAAGAAAATCACCAAAGCTGAACGGTTAAAGCAGCTACAGGAGGAGGAGGAGAGACGGCAAAAAGAGGAAGGTACAAAGTACATAGTGATACTATTTTCACATGCAGGGACTTAAAAAATAGTTGATATTTCTATATTCCCATCAATATTTTTAAAAAGAATTTTCAAAATTCTTCAATTTTTCAAATTTCATCTGTTTATTTTTTAATTTTTAAAAAAAATTTTTAATGTTTATCTTTGAGAGAGAGACACACACACTGTGCGAGTGGAGGAGGGACAGAGAGAGAGGAAGACACAGAATCCTAAGCAGGCTTCATGCTCTGAGCTGTCAGCACAGAGCTCTACATGGGGCTCGAACCCGCAAACTGTGAGATTATGACCTGAGCTGAAGTCAGACCCTTAACCAACTGAGCCACCCAGGCGCCCCAAATTTCATCTGTTTTTTAAATAGTTATCTGCTATTTAAAGGGTACCCAGAAAGTTTTGTTACTATACACCAATCACTTTGAGATATATCTTGAGGTGGAGCTGCCAGATAAAATACAGAATTCCCATGGAGGGGCACCTGGGAAGCTCAGTTGGTTAAGCATCCAACTCTTCATTTAAACTCCGGTCATGATCTCAGAGCCATCTGATTGAGACCCACAGAGGGCTCTGTGCTGACAGTGTGGAGCCTGCTTG
The DNA here is from genome assembly GCF_018350155.1 of Leopardus geoffroyi. Lineage (NCBI taxonomy): Eukaryota > Metazoa > Chordata > Mammalia > Carnivora > Felidae > Leopardus > Leopardus geoffroyi. The sequence continues at coordinate 58,950,029 of NC_059341.1, read as the reverse complement.
GGATTCTGTCTCCTTCTCTCTCTCTCTCTCTCTCTGCCCCTCCCCAGCTCTTGTGCATGCTGTCTCTCAAAATAAATAAACATTAAAAAAAGTACAGAATGTGCAGTTAAGTTTGAATTTCAGATAAATAATAGATGATTTGGGATAAACCCCCCCCCCCCAAAAGGCTATTTATTTATCTGAAATTCAACTTCAACTGAGCATCTTGTATTTTTATTTGCTAACTCTGGCAATCATGTCTTGAAATGTTTATGTTTACCTATGAAATTAGGGGCTTTGGTGCTAATTCTACAGTATGGATTCTGAAACTTAAATTCATTAAATATGGGAAATAGGAAATAGACACTAACAAGAAATGCACAGAACAGCCTAAGTTATTATAGTTTAATAATATGCATTTGCCAAATTTAAAGAGGATTTTCATTTGTTAAAAAAAAAGTAAATTAAAAATTAATAAAAATATCTATTATTTAAAATAACAAAAAGAGATTTAAAAAAAACTGGTATACCTTTTAGCATCAAGAGCATGTGTGGGAGTGCCTGGGTGGCTTAGTTGGTTTAGCATCTGACTCTTGATATCGACTCAAGTTGTGATTCCATGGTTGTGAGATGGAGCCCCACCTCAGGCTCCACATACAGGGTGGAGCCTGCTTGGGATTCTTTCTCCCCTTCTCTCTCTGCCCCTCTACTGCTTGTGTGCTCTAAATAAATAAATAAATAAATAAATAAATAAATAAATAAATTTTTTTCTTAAAGAACCTGTGGATTCAAATTCAGGTTTTAAAAGTCTGTCCTCAGGTTCCACGTTGATTTTTTTTTTATATACAATCATTATTAAATCCTTTTTAGGTGGCTCATGATAAGAATACAGTATCAGGATCTAGCACTTGGGGAAAGTTTTATTATATTGGATTAAACTTACATTCTTCAACATATCTTTCGTATTTAATAGTGAAAGCAAGAGAAGTTTAAGGTAATTGCTTCTGGAGGTGCCTGGGTGGCTTAGTCAGTTAAGCATCTGACTCTTGATTTCGACCCAGGTCATGATTTCACAGTTTGTGAGATTGGCCTGTTGGGCTCTGAGCTGACAGCACAGAACGTGCTTGGGATTCTCTCTCTCCTTCTCTTTACCCCTCCCATGCTCACACATGTGCACACACTCTCTCTCTCTCAAAATACATAAATGAACTTAGGAAAAGTGGTAATTGCTTCTAATGATGTAGATCTAAGAAACTTATGGAAATCTCCTGAAGATTTTACCTCTCCTTAATTACCTATGATAGTTCTGTCATTTTTTATTTAAAATTATTATTGGATTGCTATAAATTTGGAGAAGAGAAATATTATTATGGGCCTATTTTTTTTGGCCAGAAAGTTTGAGTCATGTTACTTTTTTGAAAGAAATCCAGCATTTGTCTTACTTCTACCACATAATATAGGCTGTAAGTTCTATAAAATATTTCACTACCATTATATCTTGAAAATATTTTAAGTAACTTTAAGGGATTAAAATTAGATTGATTTAATCACTGAGAAAAAATTTTTTTGGTTTTTTAGAGGAAGCCCGTGTGAAACATGAAAAAGAAGAAATGGAAAGTCTTGAAAGACAACGGATTGAGAGAGAAAAATGGCATCAACTTGAAGCAAAAGTATGTAAACATTAGTAATGTTATTAATGAAGACAAAGTATGTAGCTATCAGATCTGTTTGGCCATTTAATGTCACTCTTCCCCATACCTACCACTAATGTATAGGCCTATGTAAACTGGTTTAACTCCTTTAATCCTACCATAAAGAAGTGAAATTATTACCCACAATTCACAGATAAGGAAATTGAGGAAAAGGGAAGGTAAGCAGCTAATGAGTTGAAGAGCCAGGACTTAGACATAAATAGTCTCGCTTCAGAGCCCTTGCTTGTAGGCATTAAGTTATTTTTCTCGATCTGTTTTATAGATAATTAAACAGGGCTTCCTCCCCCAAAACTCAAATTCTACCTCTCATATTTTAGTTTTACTTCTCTTTTTTACCAGAATTACCAGGATTTTTCATATCAGTAGTTCTGATCTCGACAAGCCTCATAACTGTTAAAAATTGAAGACCTCCCCCAAGGAAATTTATTTATGTGGGTCATATTTCTCAATATTTACCACATTAGAAACTCAAACCGAGAAATTTTAAGACACGTCATATTAATAGACATTAAATATTATATAAAATAAACATTAATAAAAATAAGTAAATATATTAACATATTTTAAGGAAGAAAACTATTGTACATATAATTATATATTATTGAGTTATAATTGACATATAACATTGTATTAGTTTCAGGTATAAACATGGTGATTCAATGTTTGTATATATTGTGAAATGATTATTCCAATAAGTCTAGTTAACATTCATCACCACACATTCTATGTTTTTTAAACTAGAGAAATAAGTGGCATTGTTTATGTTTTTAAAGTCTCTTTGATGTCAGACTTAACAAAAGACTGCTAGATTCTCATATCTGTTCAGTATTCTGTCTGTTACAATGAGTTTTTATTGAAGTGTATAAAGAAAATCTGGCCTCACACAGAATCATAGTTGGAAAAGAGGAATATTGTAATAGCCTTTCAGGTAATTGTGGATATTCTTTTTGATTCTATACCAAAACTCAGTAAGTCATAGTTTCTTAATATGGAATGTGAAATCATATCAACGAAGTTTTCATAGTGTTATACTAAAACACTGATCTGTCTTACCCTTTAAATTGATCTTGTATCCATGTATGATTTTGAAATATCATACATTGGTTGCTTAGAAAAACTTGGTTTACTGAATAATTTCCTTCCAAATGTTGACACGTTTTTATTATTAGTTACCAAAAATCACATGCATTGATGTCTTCCCCAATCAAATCAGAAAGGTTTTTAAGGATTGAGAAAATGTCAAGCTCACAGTGGTCGATAGAAGTTTTTTTGTTTAATTTGAATTTTTATTTGAAAGCTTGAATTTTATTATTGGCAGCAAATACTTTTAATTCTTTCCTGAAAGTGACATACTCAGTGCATTCATTTTTGAGAGTGTCTGCCAAAATACTCAAATAATCGTGCAAGCAGTGGTTTCTCAAGACAGCCTTGTCCTTTGAAACATGGCAGAACGCTTTATGCATACTTCTCGCTTTATGCACATAGAACAATCAAAAGACTTATACTGAAAGGTTGACACTTAACAAAATTAATAATTTTCACCTCCTCAGGTCGCTCTTATATGAAAATGGCTGTTTACCACCCACAAACCCCAAAGAATATGACTCCTAGTATAGCTTGTGCCTTGATTTGTGCTGAGACACCAGCAATTTTAGACCATTTTGCACCATTAGTGTAAATGTATACACTGCAAAAGAGGCAGATACTGTTTCAGTATTATTATGAAGACATATTTGACCTCACAGATCCCTGAAGAGTCTTGGGGACCCACCAGGTGTCTGCAGATAACTTGCAAACCTCTGTTTCAGAGGAAACCTTTTGGAAATACCAGTTACATTCAAACTAATTTTAGTGTTCATTTTGAAACTCTGTATTTTGCCGAGTAAAGCTTAGATGCTACCTGTGAAACATAAAGCTAAAATTAAAGAGCCCACCAATGTATCCCCATGCAACAGGATCTAGAAAGGAGGAATGAAGAACTTGAAGAACTTTATTTATTAGAGGAGTGTTTTCCTGAAGCAGAGAAGTTGAAACGAGATACTAGATTGCTCTCTCAGGTAAAACTGATTTTGTGTGTTTGTGTGTGCCACAAGAGGAAATTATACTCTGATATCCTTTTTAATCCCCTCATATTTTTAATTTGTCTGTAAAACATCTCTAATTTGACAATCTGTCATATTGCATGTAGCAAATTCACATACCTTTGTAGAAAACTATTGTCAATAATAAGACCCTTGAAATTTTTGTATCTTTTGACTCTGATTTAATTTTGGGAGAATCTATACTGAAGAAATTATTCTGAATTAAAATAGAAAACTGAGCTTAAGTCAATCTAGCATTGCTCAAAACAGTGTAACTTTGGAAAAAAATAAAGGTTCTTATAAGGAGAAAAAGAAAAAAAACTGTAATAATATGGCAAAAGATGATTACACTATAATTTTAAGCAAAGTACAATATGATTACAAGTGTAGAAGTTTCATAGACTGCAAAATGAATGGAAGAACTCATACTAAAATGACAGTGGTGATTAACAATTAGTAATAATTTGGAAAAAAAAACCCACAAAAAACAGTAATAATTTGGTAAGTAGAAGTTAGCCCAAGTGTTGGCTTTTGTAAATACAGGAGTTATATGTTTAGAGACGAAAGCAAAACAAAACCAACTCATAAATACTGTTTTTTTAAAAAATATGACAATTACTAGAATTGCTATTTATTTGAACTATTGAGGCTTATAAATTATTTTGATAAAGAGAATTTGGTTATTATAGAGATATCTCAAGTAGGCAGTTAAAGTCATAATTTTTTTTACCTAAATTGGGAAAACTAGATTATGAGAACTGATACTTGGAAAAAAGTTATTTAATCTTTGCATTTTCATCATTGTGACCCTTCCAACATTTTTATTCCACAGTGGAATCACTACATTCAATGTGATGGAAGTCCTGATCCTTCAGTATCCCCAGAAATTAATACTTTCATTAGTCTGTGGAAAGAGGAAACAAATGAGACTTTAGAGGAAGTGATCGCGAAGAGTAAATTAGTGCTAAATGTATGTCCGAGAGTATTACTCTGTAATTTTAAGTTGTTTAAGTTACAAATTGTCTGGTATCGACTCCAAAATAGAAATAAATTAAACAAATATATATTTGTATTTGCCAATTAATAACACTACTGCGTGTTTGGATATCGAGAAAAATATTTAACCTTTCTCTTTTTTTTGTTTTTACAACTCCCATTTTTATTTTTTATCTTTGCCACCTTAGATGAGGTCAGTATAACATAAATGTGAAACATTATGTGTCTAATCTAAGCAGGGAAAAAAAATCAAGTTGCATCCATTTATGTAGATAACTTGGAGGGAAAGTGCATGATTTTATCTTGAGTTGAAATTTTCCACTATTTGGTGATTCACTACACATACTTTTCTATGTCAACTATGTGCCAGGCACCTACTCTTCTAGGCATGAAAGAACAAAGCTGAATAAGAATATCCTACCTTCTAGTTCTGCAAATAGGATGGATAGGCTACCCTGAGGAACTAGCATTTTATGATGCACTTAAAAATGCTAAAAGAAAAATGTTTTAATGATATTTAAATTCATTGCCTATTTCAAAAGAAAGTAAGGGAAAATCTTGGAGGCCATAAAACAATTCAGAAAAGTGGGCAAATCTCAAAGTGAGTCGCTTCCCAGAGACACCACTTTTCAAGAGGCTTCTTTTTCTGTTAAGTCTTGGGTTAGCATTGGTTTAAAGGACCATCAGGAAGCAAAGCCTAGGGTCCATGCAAGGTGGCAAGTTGGATCAGAAACTCCGTGTATGGCTGGGAGCCTCAAAAAGTTATTGTGGATGATAGGGGAAATACCTGCTCTGCAAAGGGAGATGATAAGAACTTGTTTGGCTCATCTTGAGCTTATTGAAGGGAAACAAAAATGTCTCTACTGAGAATTCTTAATCACAAGTGAATCACAAGTTGTATTGGAAGAATTTACCAAAATATGGCACACAGAAAGAGATAAAGAGATGGAAAATATTAATGAGCAGTTAATGGGTATGTATGATAGAGTAAAAGGGGCTAAAATGCATCGAAAAAGGGTACCAGAAGGGAATGACAGTATTCAAAGAGAAAATGGCTGACATCTTTCCAGAATTGAGGAAAAATACAAACCCTCAGATTCAAGAAACCCAACAAATCCCATTAGGATGCATAGAAAGAAACCCATACTAGGCACACTTACATAGTAGTAGGAACTGGAAGGAATTCACTGCACTTGGTCCTATTATCTTCTAATGCTTTTTGTTGCAATTCCTCACCACATTTTTGCGCTTCTTGTCGCTGGGGTTTACTTCTTCAGCATGTTGTTATGAAGATGGAGTAGCTCCGGACCATTAAGCTCATAACATGCATTGCCTAATATGATGTGGGCAAGCGTACGAGATCCATTTTACATATGTAGAGAGAAAAACTGTGACTTGCTTAGAGTCTCCTATGAGACTTTAAATAGGGCTTACTCTGACTTTCCAGAAGCTCCCAAGCCTCCTGTCCACTGTGAGATATTTGGACACCAGTGAATTCATTGTACAGGGTTCTTGCCATTGCACATCCTCTCTGCCGGCTGCCATGGCATGCTGCTGGCCCAGGAAGCCAGTGCTCTGCAATAGCTGGGGGAGAGTGGGAAGTATTACTGGAGTTCACTAGTGATGAGCTGGAAGTGAAATCTTCCTATTATGAGAGTGGGTTACAGAAATAGAAGTAAGAAATAGTACAGAAAATGAGGAAAGGGCAGGTAAAACAAAATAGGAGAGGAGGATGATCATAGCAATAGGAAACTAAAGAGGGCAGCACTTGAGGAACAGAAAGAATTGGATAGCAGTGACCCCACGGTAAACACTAAGTTCCAAATTATCAAATGTATTTATTTGGCAAGCTCTTATACAATACTTACTATTCCAGGCTTTAGAAATAGTTACTTGCTGAATTCTTATAATAATTCATAGCTACCTAGGAGGTAGGCACCAGTATTCTCATTTTACAAATGAAGAGGGCATAGTGATGCACAGAGGTACAAAGATGTTATATAACTTACCCAAGTCCACACTGCCAGTAGGAAGTCGCTAGGATCGAAGCCCTGCATGCTGGCTTAAGTCCATACTGCCCTCCACCACAATGCCACCTCTCTTAATTTAGAAATTTTCTAGGTATTTTCTGTGTCAGTGTTCAAAACTAAATCCTGCCACTTATTACTTGTTCCTTGGTCATGCTGTGCCTCAATTTCTCTCAACACTTTAAATATCTCCACTCTCTTCTTGATTAGATGATTTCTGGGAAGTTAAATGTAATTCGTAATTTTGTTTCTCTTAAGGTAAGGTGTTGTTTCCTCTGGCTTCTGTCGGGATTTTTTATCTTTGATTTTCTGTAGTTTGAAAATAATATGCCTAAGTGTAGTTTTCTGGGGCATTTATCCTGTTTGGTGTTCTCCAAGCTCCCTGAACCTGTAGTTTAGCATCTGATATTCATTTAGGGAAATTGTTATTTCAAATATTTCTTCTGTTCCTTTCTCCCTCTTTTCTCCTTCTGGTATTCCCTTTACATGTATGCTATACCTTTTGTAGTTGTCCCACAGTCCTTGGATACTTTGTTCTGTTTAAAAATATATATAGATTTTTTCACTTTTTGTTTTCTTTGACTTTAGTTTTCAAAGATTCTATTGTTATGTCCTCTAGCTCAGAGATTCTTTCCTCTGCTAAGTCCAGTCTACTAATAAGCCCACCAAAGGCATTCATTCATTTCTATCTGGTTCTTTCTTAGGATTTCTATCTCTCTGCTTTACGTTGCCCATCTATTTATGCATGCTGTCTGCTTTATCCAGTAGAGCCCTTAGCATATCAATCATAGGTGTTTTAAATTCCTGGTCGGATAATTCAATATCCCTGCCATGTGTGGTTCTAATGCTTGCTTTGTCTTTTCAAATAGTGGTTTTTGCCTTTTGGTATGACTTGTAATTTTCTCCTGATAGCTGGACATGATGTACTGAGTGAAAGGAAGTGGTATAAATAGGGCTTTAGTAATATGGCTGTGAGGTGGGGCTGGGGAGGAGAAGAATCCTACAGTCCTGCAATTAGGTCTCGGTCTTTTAATAAGCCTGTATCTCTGCATGGTGAACTTCACAAGTGTTTTTAATTTATTTTGTTCCCCTCAGGTGGGAGGGGATGGCTGGTGCTAGCTGGAGTTATTTCCTTTCCCCCAGGTGAGTGAGGCTTTGATGAAAGTCCCAAAACTTAGGCTCTAGGGGCGCCTGGGTGGCGCAGTCGGTTAAGCGTCCGACTTCAGCCAGGTCACGATCTCGCGGTCCGTGAGTTCGAGCCCCGCGTCAGGCTCTGGGCTGATGGCTCAGAGCCTGGAGCCTGTTTCCGATGCTGTGTCTCCCTCTCTCTCTGCCCCTCCCCCGTTCATGCTCTGTCTCTCTCTGTCCCAAAAATAAAATAAACGTTGAAAAAAAAAAATTAAAAAAAAAAAAAAACTTAGGCTCTAGTTAATTAGTTTCCCCTAAGATCAGGCCTTGTTAAGGATAGAGTACTCTGGTGTATTTCAAAACCGTTCCTTTTCCCTTCCCTCTGCTGGAAGTAGGAGGGGATTCTGCTCCCATATTTATTGGGAGAACCTGGTGGAGCATTTGGAGGTAAGTCTCACAGTATTGTGGGCTCTCCTCCTTCCATGGCTGTGCTCTCCTGGAGTTTTTAACTCTCAAGAGCTGTCCACACTAAGCCTTCAGTAATTTGTCATTTGCAGTTTCAGATGTTCTTATCTGGCACTGGTTTCTGCAGTGGCTTTTGTTCCTGAATATACCATGGTAAGCTAACTCCCTCTGTTCACTTATAGGTCTTTCCAGTCTTGAGATCAGGCATTTGCCCAGTCTCCTTCCTCCTTGTTGATCAAAGAAGAGTTGTTGATTTTTCAGTCTGTCGAGCTTTTCACTTGCTGTTAGGAAGGAGTGGGGTCTTTCAAACTCCTTACCAATGGAATCAGACTGCCTTAGTTTCCTTATCTATAAAAATAGGCATAATAACAGTATCTACCTCATAGAGTTATGATGAAGATAGAATGAATCAAAACATAAACATTTAGAACAGTTCCTGGCACATAGTAAGTGTAGGAGAGGGGAAATTCTTCTATCCTTCAAGCTCTTTCAGCTGGACTGAGAATTCAATACACATGAGACGTGCATGGAGACCCAATAATGAAATTGAGACCCAAAGAAATGACCGAGGCAGGCAGTTTTTATACATTTTAGACAATCGATTTGTGAGGAATTTACAAGATAAGGAAAATAGGTGTTTGTGAGCTTTAGTTAGTAAGGAATTCTAAGTGGAGTTTGGTCTGATGTGGTAGATTAGTAAAAAAAAAAAAAAAAAAAAAGTAACAAGGTTTATTTCTACAGTTTTCTTGACTTTAAAGTTCCTATCTCTGGTCTTTTTACTTCTTAGTACAGGGAAGGTATTTTCATACGGGAGATTTGTTTCCTGCTTTCAGGAGACAGAGGAGGGTGCAAGTGTCTTTACACTGATTGCTTCTCAAGTAGTTTCAATTCAAAATGATCAATATGCCATTGTGCTGCATTTGGGGGTGGCCTGCTGTGGGCACCTATATAAACATTCGGTACATATTAGTAACTATCTGCTCTTCCACCTTCTCATTCTCCTCCTCATTATTGTTTATTTGCTTGTTTTAAATTTTTTTAATGTTTATTTTTGAGAGAAACAGAGAGCAAGTGGAGGAGGGGCCCAGAGAGAGAGACACACAGAATCCGAAGCAGGCTCCAGGCTCTGAGCTGTCAGCACAGAGCCGGACTTGGGGCTCGAACTCACAAACTGTGAGTGAGATCATGACCTGAGCCGAAGTTGGGCACTTGTCTGATTGAGCCACCTAGGTGCCCCTCCTCCTCATTATTGTTATATCACTATTTCTATTGTTCCATTGTCTTCAGCATCCAAGCTATGCCTCCTCTATAACTTGCCAATAGTTGAGAATTTTTATAAAGGAGTATCTGGAGGAAATATTTTTATTTTTCCATGATCTTAAATAATACAATTAACACAAGAAAGGATTTTTATGTTTTACTGATGATACGATGTGTTCATCAATTCTAAAGTGATAGGACATTGCCTTTTCACTTTTTCTTTGACTATTTGTCAGAAGTTTAATTTATTTTTAGAGTAAATTTTTACTTTACATTTTACCTTATAGTTAATTGAGAAGTTGAGATTACTTTTATTGCAAACGCCATCATATGATTTGGAAGATAAAACTATAATACAATACCGAGGATCAATTCTAGAGCTGCAGGAGCTCCTCCATCTTAAGTTCAATGTAGCCACAGAACGACTTCTCAGAGTAAGTGTGATTATTTTACTCATAACTTATGATTAACTTTTATAAGAATGAAAACTTTATGCTACATAATAAAACATCTAGTATCTTTTTGTAATTAAAAGGCTATGGAAAAGTCAGTAGAATAATATGAGGCACATACATTTATCCAGATCTAACAACCATAAATACTTCTTTTTTCCAAATTTTTATTTATGTTTATTTTTTAAGAGAGAGGGAGAAGAAAGCAAGCCGGGGAGGGGCAAAGAGAGAGGGAGAGAGAAATCCCAAGCAGGCTGCACGCTGTGATGCGGGGCTTGAACCCATGACGTGAGATAATGACCTGAGCTGAAACCAAGGGTCAGACGCCCAACCAGCTGAGCCACCCAGGTGCCCCCAACCATAAATATTTCTAAAGAAAAAAAAACATTATCAATGTAGTTAAAGTCCAGTTTTTTCCTTATACTTGCTAAGGTTTAGTGGGATCACTATGAAAATAAATTTGCTAAACATTGTATGTTAGATATTCACTACTCTAGATAAATGAGTTGAAAACGATTATAATTATTGGTAGTCACTCTATTTTTCCCAAATATCTTATCGCTAAAAATAATACCGAAATAACTGTAAAATCATTATTATACCTTAGGAAGTAATAATTCCATACTCTAACATCCAGTCCATATTTAAATTTTGGCTAATATCCCATGAATGTCTTCTATAGCCGTTTTTGTTTTATTTTGTCCTCTAATCAGAAAACAGCCTTAAGGTCACACATGGTTTGTGGTTATTTTGGTTTATTTTGGTCTAGAACATAATCCTCTGTATAGTGTTGGTAGCATATGTTCTAACTACAAAAAGAAATGCGAAGAAGGCTTAAACTTCACTAAATTTATTGTTAGTAATATTCATATAATTTTGCAACTCTTTGATTTGTATTTTAAGAAAAACAAGGAAGTGTATTAAAATTATTAGTAATCAAGATTATTTTAAGAGAAAAACAGTACGTAAAAGATTAGGAAAAAAATACTGTAATGTTAAATTTGAAGTGGAGATATCAGTATGAAGCAGATTCCTTTTTAATCCTTAAGATGGAACCAAGTCTAACTGGGGTAAACAGCTGATTCCGGGTCTGGAGCAAGGACAGTGAAAGATGAGATTGAATTATCTTGTGCTAGAAAGCAAATAAATACTTACACACTATTGGAGTCATATCCAAAGGCATAGAACTAGCTTAAAGAAGCTCTCACTGGTCAAATTTGTAATAATTTGAATATCAGAAAGAATAATCATAATTGCTTATAACGCATTAAATAAAGAAAAATCTATGGGTCTAAAGTGATAACTCCAAAAAGGAAGGGGGACAGTGGAGTAAGGGGAAAGAATAGTTCTTTATAGAAGAATGCCATCTGATAAATGTAGAAGGAATTGTAAGTTAGAAAGTCACCATTTTTCAGTCCCCAGTTGTAATAAATGATAAGGATCATTTTCACCTAGATAATTAGGTGAAAAGTTGTTGAAGAACACCTGATTCTCCTAGTGCCAAAGTATTAGGCCACAGATTATTTATTGACTGGGGACAAGTATACTTTGTAACTGGGAGAATATGGGTACTTACGCCTTAACCAAGTGATCAAGTCCACATTGTTAATAGTGGGACATCATAGAGCTCCTGATAGGATGCAATATGAAGAACACAACATAAGGTCCAATGCCTTCTTGCCAAAAATAACTAAGCCTATGTACACACCTAACTTTCAAAAAAGTTACAAAAAATAAAGGGGATAGAAAAGCAAGTTAAACAATACCATGAGGAAACAATCAGATAAATTCACAGTGTTCTACAAGACAGCTATTCTGGATACTTCAAAAGGTAATGTCACCTTTTAAGGAAAAAAGTGTGGGGGATCAATGACTTTTTAAAAATTAACAATCTATTCAATCTCCAGTACTTCTAAGGTTTTACAATATGGCAGCTATACACATACAGTATTGACTTATTTGAGGCATTTAAGAGAGCTAACATGCAACAAGCTCTATTTGTTTTTATCAAACATTCTTAAGAACATCCTTAAATTGTGCGTTTAATGTTGGACATCAAGTGTCAGACTAATGAAACATGACTCATTTGGATTTCATAAACTGGAAATTTTGTTTTCTAAATTTGATAATGTTCAGAAATGAACTAACTTTTGCAGTAGCATGATCTACATTTTAATAAGGTACAGATAAAGAAACAGGTGTATAGTTAAGATGAAAAATCATGATAATGCTAAAATTGAAAAGGGTTCATGGTAATCATGATAATGCTAAAATTTTAACAGTAATCCTGGGAATACAGGACCAATTTTAATCCTTAAGACTGTAAGGGAAACTGAGTGCAAAGGTGAAGCACATTTGTATCATTGAAGTTCATTTGTATCATTCAGAGAATTTTTTAAAGCAATTTTTTGTTAGTTTGATATTTTTACCCAAATTACTCTTTTAAGTAATAAAGGGAATCTAACACCTAAGTAATGAAATGACTCTTGTAAGTTGCATACTTTATGAGGCCTCTAATCTTTTATAATGTTTTCTTTTTCTGTTACAGCAAGCTAGTACATTAGCAGATCTGGACAGTGGAAATATGGAAAAAGTCATTCAAGATGAAAATGTTACTCTATATGTGTGGGCAAACCTCAAGAAGAATCCAAGGTATTCCCATGGGTGATACTGTAGGTCAAAAGACATTGGGAGTAACATCATGATGACCAGGCATATGTCTTTTGCATAATAGTGTGGTATACATGGATAAAACGTATGTTAGGAAGTCAGCCAGCTGGAGTTTGAATCACAGAACTGCCATTTATTTACCTGAGGCAAGTTACTTAGCCTTCTGGAGCTTCATTATATCAATGGTCAACTGATGATTATATTACTTAACTTAATAGGATTGGGTTGAAGGTTAAATATTAATAGAAAAATCATAGCATGATGTTTAGTACAAACAAATGCTGAATAGATAAATGTCTTCCCCTTTTCTTTACCCACTTAATTCACACCCCCCATAGGGTGGTAGGTGCTTTCTACATGGCAATCTAAAACTTCAAAAATCTTTGTGAACTTTTTAAATAATACTTAAAAAATACATATATATATAAATTATATTTAATTATATTTAATTATATAAATTATATAAGTAATTGTGTATATAATTGCATATATTATATATAATTAAATATATGATGTATAATTATATAAATTATATAAATTTTATTTAATTATAAAAATAAAATATATTTATATTATATATATATTTAAGTGATGTTTCCCCACTTATAATAACATCTTTCTGAGAAATGAGAGCGATAATGATAAATTTGTAATCACTTCTGCTATTTAATCTTCAACAGTTCAAATTAACTGAGTTAGTATGGCAGTGAGTTCTAGGGGGAAAAAATTGCAAAGTAAAAGTTAGGAGGCCTAGGTTCTGGTCCCAGCTCTGAAAAGACTAGTCATATGATAGTGGAAAGAATTGGACTTTAATTTTGATATTTAGTAACAGGAATGGACAAAATACTTTCCAAGTTACATTTGCTGTAAAATACTCTGTGGTTTAAATCTAATGAGACAGTGTATTAATATAACCCTTTTCATTGTAAAATGTGTTGCCTATAGAAATTACTCTGTATAATTTTTAAAGAAGTAAAATGAATAGCCCTCTATTAACTGTCCAGATTTAAGAAGAGAATTAGAAGAGAATTAGATGGTGTCTTTTTACTAAGATCGTGAATAGTGGAGGCAGAAACAAGTTTTGTTTTATTTGATGATAATGAGGGGGGCTGCAGGCATGACGAGTTTAATGTTGGGTCTGTTGAGTTTGAAGTACTTGTGAAATATCCAAGTGCAACTGTCTGAAGGCACTGAAAAAATCTGAGTTGATCTATTTTGGGGAGTCATTATCACATAGATCAGTAGTTCTTAACTTTTTGGGAGTCATAGACTCTTACAAACTTTATTACATACACTCATCATAGGTAAGGGCATTTTGGGGCCTCTTAAAGCCGATTCAGGGATCCCTCTTCTGTCCCACTACTCCATCCCAAGACACATAGAACTCATGTTAAAAATGCCAGATTACATAAGTAATGATTGAAGCCATCAAAATAAGATCCAAGGAGAATATGTAGAGGGAGAAAGAAAGAGGGCCTGGATAGAGAACTGAGTAATATAATATCAACATTTAAGGGACAGGAAGAAAGCCATACAGGGGAAACAAAGAAGGACCTGCCTGAGATGGAAGAGAAGAGTATGGGGTCATACATCCCAAGAGAGTGTTTTTGAGAAGGGTAACACTAGCAACTGGGTCCAAATTGCAAAGCAAGCAAGCAGGCATGGGTTGGGACTCAAACCTGTGGCAAAATTAAAGTGGAGAGAAATCTTGCTTAGGTATAGATTCTCAGCAGACTTCGTTTTCTACAGTCTCACCTTTTTGTTAAAATCATTAACAGGTACAGAAGTGTCAGATTCTCTGAAACACAAATTAGATTTGAAATTCCAAGGATTTTAGCAACAAGTGGCATTGCTATACGACTCCTGCATACTCACTATGACCATGCCACACCACTGCGCCCTGTTTCAACATCATTACAAGGACATACTGCCACAGTAACTCACTTTGTCAAAGATGAAGTTCAGAAGGGAGAAGCAGAAATCAGCAAAGAGCTCCAAGAAGAGTATAAACAACAAGAACGTGAGTCTGTATCAGTTTGTGAGGAAGAAACAAAAGTTGAGGAGCAAGGTGATATGGAAGTACAAATGGTAGGACACATTTTTTAAATGTATACATTTTTTCTTTATGTAAGAAATGTTACTAGATTCCCTTGAAGCATTCTCAAGATTTTTTTCCTTGACAACTAAGAAATTGTCTGAAAGCCGCTTTCTTGCCAATGGCTCAGTTTTGAATGTATATATTTTCTTCTTGCCTTTTATTTATAGTCACTATTCATAATTGAGCCTGTTGTTTCCACATCCTAAAATTCAGCACAGGAATTGCTCCTTTTTATTCTAAGGATATGCCTGAACAGCTTTGAAGCAAATTTAATTTTTGTGTATTTTATTTCCAACTGACTTAAGGGAACTTGTCATTAAATGGAAATTTGTAGTAAATACTTTCACTAACTGAAGGATTATCTTACATTACTTTCTCACCTGTTGGTTTTATAAGATGGAATTTTAGAGAGTAAAATTGATTTTCTTAAACTGCTGTACTCCTCTCTTAAAATTGGACATCTTTAGATATAACATATTTGGGCAATTTACTAATCATACTCCTTTAGTTGTTTTCTGCTCTTTTCTATTTCTGGGATTTTCAAGCCACTTACTTTTTATGTTAGAATTAACTGTGTCTTTAGAATTTTTCAGAACTGAGTGGCTTTTATGTTTGGCCATAAACAATCTGCATTTTAGGAAGGTCCAGAAGTAGCAGGTTTTCCTACAAGTGCTAAGACACGATATGCATTGTTTTATTGGTTTATTTTCTTTAAACAGGGTTAAGAATTAGATTGAATACAAACTTGAAATCAGAATAGGAATTTATTAGATATTCTAAGAATAAATTTAATTGAAAAATTCCACTTTAAATATTACACCAGAATAAAAGATTACAAAGATTCTTTAGCAATATAGAAAATGGATATGACATGATGATCGGTACAAAGACTAGTATTTAGAGTATGATTACGAGCATGTCAAAATGAAAAGGAATAGGGGAGGAGAACCCAGAAACTTGTATATAGCTGACATTTTAGAGAGGTGGGAAATGATTTGCTCTTTTAAAAAATTTTTTTATGTTCATTTTATTTTTGAGAGAGAGAGAGAGAGAGACAAAGTGCGAGCAGGGGAGGGGCTGAGAGAAAGAGAGGGAGACACAGAATCCAAAACAGGCTCCAGGCTCTGAGCTGTCAGCACAGAGCCCGATGTGGGGCTCAAACCCACAAACTGTGAGATCATGACCTGAGCTGACGTCAGTGCTCAACCAAATGAGCCACCCAGGCACCCCACAAATAATTTTCTCTTTAAAAATTCGTCACTTAAAGAAATGATCTTTGTGCTCGCTTCGGCAGCACATATACTAAAATTGGAACGATACAGAGAAGATTAGCATGGCCCCTGCGCAAGGATGACACGCAAATTCGTGAAGCGTTCCATATTTTTGAAACCAATTTGACAATAAATTTCATATATTAAAAAAAAAAAAAAAGAAATGATCTTTGAGCAATCCTATAGCTTTAAAAAAAACAAAAAACAAAAAACTTAAAGCTTAAAAAAAAAAAAAGCTTAGGTAGCTTGGTAGCTTCACTAGAGTTCGTATTTCCTGTTATCCTTCCTTTCCTGAACATACGGGATGATTACACTCTTTACCACCTTGAAGTTAGGCATGACCATGACTTGCTTTACCTGATCAGATGTGAGTGGAAGGGACATACTGATTTCTAAAGGTGGGAAAAATAAAGAATGAGTAAATGGGCCCTGGACTTGACATTGTTTAGTACATGTGCTGCCGAAGCGAGCACTGTACTTGACATTGTTTAAATATGCAGTAAAAAAAGACCAAAATGAAAACCCATTAACTTAAAATTTGACAGGATTCATGGTTGAACATTCAGAACTGTTAGATGCAAAAAGTATCTGAAAATGTTTGATCTTGATCTGATTAAAAATATTGGATAATTTCTCTCCCCTCAGGTCCCTTGATTATATAATTAATGTTTTATGAAAACCCACCAGGATTTTATTCAAGAATTTCACATTAAAAAATTTTTAAATTAGAAAACATAATTTGATAGATTACTTGAATTTACATGGCTAACACAATTCTTTCTTATGCACATGTCTTTGTTAAAGGGGCCTCATGCAGTGATGATTTATTATGCTCTGTAAATGTTGGAAATAGTTATATATAAAAAATGTAAGCATATAGGGACGCCTGGATGGGTCAGTTGGTTAAGCATCCAACTCTTCATTTCAGCTTATGTCAGCATCTTGTGGTTGGGTTCATGGGTTCAAGCTCTGTGTCGGGCTCTGCACTGACAGCATGTGGAGCCTGCCTAAGATTCTCTGTCTCCCTCTCTCTCTGCCCTTCCTTCTGCTTGTGCTCAAGTGTATACACACACACACACACACACACACACTCTCTCTCTCTCTCTCTCTGTCACAAAATAAATAAATGAATCAAAAAAATGTTTTTAATGTATAAGCATATAAATTCACTGACATAGTCAACAGTGAAATTATGTATTTTTCTCAAGGCCTGTCATTTATTTCAGACAATAAGGGGTTATTTACAGTAAGGAGTGCTTTCCTTTACTTTCAGCAATTGAGCTCGAGGGTACCAAAAGAAGATTTCGTCAGCTCAAATGGCTCTTACCAATATGTTTAATTGGGTTTTTCTGTTATTATTTAATGTTTTATTGAACAGTTTCAACGTCTAACTAACAGTATGCCAATACCTAATGTTGATAATGCCACAAAAGTAAACCCAGCAAAAGCATTCCACCCAGTGGTAAATTGCATGTTTTATGGAATGTTGAAGCTGTCCTCAAATAAGTAGTCTAGGAACCCCAGACTAGAGTTAGCAGGCAATTAGTGATATGGCAGAAACAGTTTTATTTTATGAAACTTCTCCACAGCCTGGGAAGCTTGGCCAACAATTGTGTGAATGGTAGATGGGGGAACCTGGCTGGAGGGAACTTTGTTATCAGGGGATTTGAAAAGAGAAAATTGCCTGAAAGATGAAAATAACATTAATTCAATTACCACCCCTATTTCCAGGAACCAAAACTCTTACCACACCCAACAGGCGTGTGTAGATGCTTCTGCACGTGTGCCCCATCATCCTTCCAAAACTGAGAAAGTTAATATGAATAGTGCTAAAGCATTCTTCCACAGAAGCAGAAGAAACCTGTAGTAATGGTCAAGTGTGCCTCAGCAGGAGGGAAAAGCCATTTGCTGTGCTGGGAGGCTTGGTGGGGTGGGGTCAAGTCAGGGGAGCAGTAATTGCTTAGAAGAATCCCTCAAGGCACTTGCTGTGCTGTGCTAGGTAACAAGAGAAGACAGACTTTAACAGTTGTCAACTGGGTCTACACTTGCCTCTAATTTTTGTAAATGTGAGTAGACTGCAGGGGGCAAAAATCACTGGATTTATAAAGAGGATCAGCAGCTCAAAAGAGGAGGTCAAAGATAATTTGGTGGAATTGATGTGGAAAAAAAAAAAGTAAGAGAAATGGTAGAATGAAGTAAGAGGTTCAAACTCTATATAAATTTCCAGAAATCAAGAAGGGAAAGAATGAGTTTAGTATAATAATTGGCAGTGGAACAGCATATAAATTTTTATATTTCACTCTACAGACTAAAAAAATACAGGTTAGTTTGTTTTTATATTTAAAGCTTTAATCAAAGCTCAAAATGATAAAAGTATATGAGGAGAACATAGGGAAGTTATTTTATTATCTTTACTAAGGTCTTTCTTATCAGTGCATTAAAATCAAGACCATAAAAGGAGATTCACTGGATCCAACATTTGTTTTTTTTATTTTTTTAATGTTTATTTACTTTTGAGAGAAAGAGACAGAGTGTGAGCAGGTGAGGGGCAGAGAGAGGGAGACAGAATCCGAGGCAGGCTCCAGGCTCTGAGCTGTCAGTCAGCACAGAGCTTGATGCGGGGCTCAAACCCACAAACCACTATCATGCCCTGAGCTGAAGTCGGACGCTTAACCCACTGAGCCACCCACGCGTCCCTGGATCTAAACATTTGTATAGCCCAATAAACCTCACTATAAACAAATTTGAAAGATATGAAATGAGAAAACTATTTCAACACATAAACAAGGGGTTAGTATTCGAATCGAAAGAACTCTTACAAATTGGTAAGACAATTTCCTAATGTAAAATTAGGCAAAGGACTTGAGGAGGCAGATGAGAGGAGAAGTTTAACTAGCCAGTTGAAAGATGAGAAGATACTGAATCAAATAAGTGATCAAATTAGAAGCAACATTATATCCTGTCTTCTCAGATTGAGTATGAGGGGGAGGACTCATTTTCGCATACTGTTGTTAGAAATGTAAATTTGTATAATCTTTCTGAAGGGCAATTTGGCACATGTAAATGTACCTATCAGTGATTTTAATTTTAGTAATTTGTTCTGAAATAATAGGACAAGTAAATAAAAGTGTGCCACAATGTTTATTGAGATATTTTTATAGTAGCAAATATAGTCCACAAATTAATTATCAAATAGTCAACAGTCAAATATTAGTAGTCATTCAAAATAATATCGATTTTATATACTTATAAACTTTTATATACCTATAGATTTTATATACGTCTTTAAATTTTAAAATTTTTAAGCTATGATTGACATACCTATTAGCTTCAGGTGTATAACATCTATTTGATGTCTTTACTATGAAATAATTACCACGATAAGTCTAGTTAACATCCATCATCATACATAGGTACAAAAATACAATTTTTTTTTGTGATGAGAACTTCTAAGATCTCTCTCTGCAATTTTCAAATATATAATACAGCATTGTTAATCATAGTCACCATGCTGTACATTACATCCCCAGGATTTATTTTATTAATGGGAGTTTTGTACATTTTAGCCGTCTTCACCAATTTTACTCACCCCCACCCTTGGTAACTGCCAGTCTCTTCTATGTGTTTATGAATTTGTGTTTGTTTTTGTTTAGCTTCCACATATAAGATAATCCAATATTTGTCTTTCTCTTACTTCACATAATGCCTTCAAGGTCCATCTATGTTGTCACAAATGGCAACATTTCCTTTTGTATGGCTTAATAATATTCCATTGTGTGTATATACCATATTTTCTTTATACATTCATCTATCAGTGAACACTTAGGTTGCTTCTAGTACAGTCTTGACTACTGTAAATAATGCTGTAGTGAACAGTGTATATATATTTTTTAAGTTGGTATTTTTATTTCCTTTGGATAAATACCCCAAAGTGGAATTTGCTGGATCATATGGTCACATGGTATCTCTATTTTTAATTACTTTGAGGAAGCTCCAGACTGTTTTCCATGGTGGCTGTACCAATTTACATTCCCACCAACAGTGCACAAGAGTTCCCTTTTCTCTATTTCCTCGTCAACCCTTGTTACTATCTTTTTGAAAATAACTAACAGGTAAGAGGTGATATTTCACTGTGGTTTTGATTTGCATTTCTCTGATGGTTAGTGATGTTGAATACCTTTTTATGTACCTGTTGGTCTATTTCATGTACCTAGAGGTCTTCTTTGGGAAAAGGTCTATTGAGATCCTCTGCCCATTTTTATATTGGATTGTTTCTTGCTATTGCACTATATAGATTCTTCATGTATTTTGGATATTAACCCCTTATCAGATACATGATTTGCAAATATTTTCTCCCAGTTGGTAGGTTGCTTTTTTTTTGTTGATTGTTTCTATAGAAGCTTTTTAGTTTGATGTAATCCCAATTGTTCATATTTGCTTTTGTTGCTTTTGCCTTTGGTGTCAAATCCAAAAAACTGTTACCAAGACCAATGTCAAGTTTACCACCTATGTTTTCTTCTAGGAGTTTTATGGTTTCAGGTCTTAGGCTCAAGTCTTTAGTTCATTTTGAGATAATTTTTGTGTATGATGTAAAGTGCTCCAGTTTCATTCTTTTGCATGTGACTGTCCAGTTTTCCCAGCACCATTTACTGAAGATACTGTTCTTCTCTCATTGTATATTCCCAGGCCCTTTTCATAAATTAATTGACCAAATATGCATGGGTTTACTTCTGGTCTCTCTATCTGTTCCATTTATATATGTGTCTGTTTTATGCCAATATGTTACGTTTTAATTACTAGATGCCTCAGCTTTGTTCCTCTTTCTCAAGATTGCCTTGGTTATTCAGGGTCTTTTGTGGTTCCATACACATTTTAGGACTGTTTTTTTGTAATGCCATTGGAATTTTGATAGACTTCACATTGAATCTGCAGATAGCTTTGGACTACCTGTATCTGTATGGACTTTTTAAAAATTTTAATTCTTTCAATCCATGAGCATAGAATATCTTTCCACTTATTTGTGTTTTTAATTTCTTTTATTAGTGTTTTATGGTTTTCAGTATACAAGTCTTTTGCCTCCTCAGTTAAATTTATTCCTCATATTTTATTCTTTTTTATAGAATTGTAATTGGATTATTTTCTTGATTTCTCTGATAATTTGTTTTTATTGTATCGAGATGCAAGGGATATTTGTATACTGAGTTTGTATCCTGCAGCTTTACTGAATATGTTGATAAGTTCTAACAGTTTTTTTGTGTGTAGTCTTTAGGGGTCTTTCTATATATAACAGGGTTTTCCTGTATATAATATCATGTCATCTGCAAATAGCATTCCTTTCCACTTGGAGGACTTACTTCTTTTGCTTGAAATAATTGCCCTGGCTAGGACTTCTAATACCATGTTAAATAAAAGTGATGAGAGTGGGCATCCTTGTGTTATTCCTGATCTTAGAGAAAAAGCTTTCAGCTTTTCAGTGTTGGGTATGATGGTTGTGGGCTTGTCATATATGGTCTTCATTATGTTGAGGTACATTCCCTCTATACCCACTTAGTTGAGAGTTTTTACAAAAAGTGGCTCTTAAATTTTTTTTAAATGCTTTTTCTGCATCTACTGAGATAATCATATGATTTTTATCCTTCATTTTGTTAATGTGCTATATTACATTGATTGATTTGTGGATGTTGAACCATTCTTGAATCTGTAATATATCCTACTCAATCATTGTGTATGATCCCTTTAATGTATTATTGAATTCAGTTTGCTAATGTTTTGTTGAGGATTTTTGCAACTATGTTTATCAGGATTATTGGCCTGTAATTTTCTTATGGTGCTGTTGTCTGGTTTTGGTATCAGGGTAATACTGGCCTTATAAAATTAGTTTGGAAATGTTCCATTTTACTCTGTTGTTGGAAAGACTTTGAGAATGGTTGATGTTAATTATTCTTTAAATGTTTGGTAGAACCCATCAGTGAAGCCATCTGGTCCTGAATTTTTGTGTGTTAGGAAGTTTTTGTTTGTTTGTTTGTTTGTTTATTGAATTTCCTTACTGGCAATTGATTTGTTCAGATTTTCTATTTCTTCAGGATTCAGTCTTGGCAGGTTTATGTTTCTAGGAATATCCATTGCTTCTGGGTTGTATATTTTATTGGTGTATAATTGTTCAGTGTAGTCTCTTATGATCCATCATATTTGTGGTATCAGTTATAATGTCTCCTCTTTCATTTCTGATTCTGAGTTCTCTTTTTTTCTTGGTAAATCTAGCTAAAGTTTTGTCAATTTGTTTTGTTTATCTTTTTAAAAAACAGCTCTTAGTTTTATTGATATTTTCTATTGTCTTAGACTCATTTATTTCTGTTCTGATCTTTGTTATTTACTTCTAATTTGGGGCTTCATTTGTTCCTTTTCTAGTGCCTTGAGGTGTAAAGTTAGGTTGTTTATTTGGAATCTTTCTTGTTTCATGATATAGGCGTTTATTGCTATGAACTCCTCTGTTATAACTCTCTTGTTGCATCTCATAGGTTTTGGTATGTTGTGTTTCTATTTTTATTTGTTTCAAGGTATGTTTTTTAAATTTCTCAATTGATTTCTTCTTTGACCCATTGGGTGTTCAGTAACATGTTGTTTAATCTCCACATATTTGTGGATTTTCCAGTTTTCTTCTTATAATTGATTTCTAGTTTCTTAACATTGTGACTGGAGAAGATACTTGATATAATTGTAGTTTTCTTAAATTTCTTAAATTTATTTTCTCTAAATTTAAATTTAAATTTAAATACAGGCTTATTTTGTGGTCTAGCATATGATCTGTACTGGAGAATGTTCCATGTGCACTGGAGAAGAATGTATACTCTGTTGTATTTGGATAGAATGTCCTGTATATGTCTGTTAAGTTCATCTGGTCTAACATGTCATTTAAGGCATTGGTTTATGTCTGAATGATCTAGTCATTGGTGAAAGTGGGGAATTAAAGCCCCCTACTGTATTGTGTTGCTGCCATTTCTCCCTTTAGATCTGTTAATAATTGGTTTCTTTATTTAGGTGTTCCTATGTTGTATACACAAAGTGTTGTATATTATTGTTAGAGTGACCCCTTTATCGTTATGTAATGACCTTTGTCTCTTATTAGTCTTTGTCTTAAAGTCTATTTTGTTTGATAAAAGTATAGCTGTGTTATTTTTCTTTTGGTTTCCTTTTGCACGGGTATCTCTTTCCATCCCTTCACTCAGAGATTCACTTTAGTGAATCTATATAGATGGGTCTTCAGATTCCACATATGAGTGAAATCATATGATACTTTTCTTTCTCTGCCTGACTTGTTATGCTTAGCATAATACACTCTAGTTCTATCCACGTTGTTGCAAATGGCAAGATTTTATTCTTTTTGATTTTCGAATAGTATTCCATTGTGCACGTGTGTACACACACACATATATACACATACACACACACACAAACACACACACACACACCCCACATCTTCTCTGTCCGTTCATCAGTTGATGGACATTTGGGCTCTTTCCATAATTTGGCTATTTTGATATAGTGCTGCTATAAACACTGGGGTGCATGTGCCCCTTCAAATCAGCGTTTTTGTATCTTTTGGATAAATACCTACTAGTGCAATTGCTGGATCGTAGGACAGTTCTATTTTTAATTTTTTGAGGAAGCTCCATACTGTTTTCCACCAGTTCATGGCTCCACCAGTTTGCATTCCCACCAACAGTACAAAAGCGTTCCCCTTTCTCAGCATCCTCGCCAATGTCCATTGTTTCCTGAATTGTTAATTTTAGCCATTCTGACAGGTCTGAGGTGGTAACTCATTGTGGTAACTCATTGTGGTTTTGATGGCCCCTCAGGCCATCATTTCTCTGATGATGAGTGATGTTGAGTATCTTTTCATGTGTCTGTTAGCCATCTGGATGTCTTCTTTGAATCAGTTATCACTTTAACATTTCTTATAAGGCTGGTCTAGTGGTGATGAACTCTTAACTTTTGCTTGTCTGGAAAACTCTGTCCTTCAATTTTGAATGACAACTTTGCCAGGTATTCTTAAGTGGCAGTTTTTTTCTTTTTAGCATAATAAATTGTAACATTCCCCTCTGGACGGCAAATTTTCTGCTGAAAAAATCTGATTGTTTTATGGGGGCTACCTTGTATGTAATGAAATATTTTTCTCTTGTTGCTTTTCAGGTTCTCTCCTTGTCTTTTACTTTTGACACTTTAATTATAATGTGTCTTAGTATGGGTCTCTTTGGGTTCATCTCTTTTGGAACTCTGTAGGCTTCCTGGATCTGGATGTCTGTTTCCTTTCCTAGAGTAGCGAAGTTTTCAGCCATTATTCCTTCAAATATGTTTCTACCCACTTCATTTTTCTCCTTCTGGGACCCCTATAATGTAAATGTTGGTCTGTGTCATGTCCGTAAGTCTCTTAAGCTATCTCCACTTTGTCTCCCTCTCTTTTTTCTGCTCTGATTGGGTGAATTCCACTGTGAATACAATTCACTTATTGTATTCTTCAGCTCTGTGATTTCTATTCGACACTCTCATATTTTCTGTCCCTTGGTTGAAATTCTCACTTTGTTCATCCATTCTTCTCAAAAGCTCAAAAACTTGGTGAGCATCTTTATGACCATTATTTTGAAACTTTATCAGATAAGCCACTTATCTCCATTTCATTAAGGTCTTTTCTGAGGTTTTATCTTGTTCTTTCCTTTGGAATATACTCCTTTGTTTCTTCATTTTCCTTGCATCTCATTGTTGGTTTCCATGCATTGAACAGCCACTTCTCCCCATCTTGGAGTGTCCTCATGTAGCAGATAAAATGTTTCATTCAAGCCTGCCCTGGCTCCTGGTTGTCTCTGCATCTTTTGTGATTGTCCAAGCAGCCAACTTTAGTTTTAGTGGCTCTCAGTAGTTGAGGATGTGCCAAGACCTATCAGTTTCCCAAAGGGGAGAGTCTCAGTCAGCACTTAGGTTCAGGCTAATTGGAAGCCAGGCCTTCAGGCTGCGGCTTTTTAAAGTATGCAAATATACACCTTTCAGTGGAATACTGGGAGAAGGGTATTTTTGTCTGTTCCCTCTGAGCTGAGCCCTGGGGTGGTAGCCAGTTAAGAACTATTTTTTTCTTTGCAATGTTTCTTTATACTCATGAATACAAGCCCCTTTCACCACCAGACCCAGATGATCAAGGGGCACCCCCTGGGCAGCAGACACAAAACCCAGGGCACCAAATGCAAAATACAGGGCACCAGGCTTGTGTACAAGCTCTCTGGTAAATACTGGTGTTCTAGGGTGCAGTAGAGTAAGCCGAGTACAGTGGAGAGAAAATAGAGAGAGACTACCCTCTGCAGTTGCTGGGGAAGATTACAGTTGGCCCTAAGATGTGTGTTTAATTAGAAGCCTGCCCCTCAGGCCACAGCTATGAAGATAAGCTAATAGGCCTCTTTCACAAAAGACTAAGCTCCTGGGTTTGTTGGCTCTCTGCTGTGCCCTGGGGATAGTAGCTAGTTAAGAACCCTTTCTTCATTTGTTATAGTCTTGTGGGACCCTTGTGTGTAAGCCCTACTGGTAACCAGAGCCAGGCAATCTAGAGGTGTCCCCTGGGTGGCAGCTGCAAAAATCACACACAGAAAAAGGTTACAGGTTCCTTTCTGGGAGATACTGGAACGTGGAGCTAGATAGCTAGGCAGAGGGCACAGAGATGGTGCCCAATGGCCTGTGTTTTTGAAGAGTAATTCAGTAGGCCCCTAGATGTATGTTAAATTAGATGCATTGCCCTCAGGCCTGTGCTTTAAGATAAGCAAATAAGCCTCTTTCATGGAAAGCCTGGGTGATTTTCAGTCAGCTGCTTCTGCACTGGGCCCTGGGGCTGGTAAGTCCCCACACAGGTTCCTTTTAACTGTTACTCAGTTTGCTATAGCCTCATGGGTCTTATGAACGCTAGCTGTCAGAGGTAGGTGTTTCAGGGGCTGGTCTCTCAAGTGCCAGATGTGGGTGCAATCTGTGGTGTTAAAAGTTACGGTGCAAGAATTGGGGTTCAAATACTTCAGTCCTCAAGGAGACGATGGCATTTATGCATTCCCTCCTGATTGTGGGTCACTGCATGGAGGTGGCATTCCTGGAAAGATTATGTCTCAGCCTTTTCTACCCACTTTGATGTGGGTTGTTTTTTTTTTTTTTCTCATTCAGCCAATGTGTAGGAGTCACTCAGCTAGTTTTGGGCATCCCCCCAGTCCCAGAGGAAGCTTTCATATATAGCTGTAGTTTTGATGTATCTGTGGGAGGAAGTGGATTCGGGATTCTTCTACATCACCATCTTGAACTAGAACCTATCCTACTTTTATGTGGAAAGATACCTAAAATGTATTATTAAGATATTTATTCAAGTTAAAAAACCATAGCTGCAATAGGATTCTGATTTTTGTGAGGGGGGAGGATTTTATTTGTTAATTCATAGAAAAGAATCTGGAAGCCTAGTTACCCAATAATGGGGAGTGTGAGAAAGGTGAGATGGTGCTGTTATCGGTGATATTTTATTTTCTTTACACTTCTGTGTTTGAATTTCCAGTAAGCAAGTACTGAACACACATTACTTTCCCACTAGAAAAAAATGAAACTGTGTATTTCCGTTTGGCTTTAAAGGGAGAAATTTCATAAGCCTCTGTGATGATACCCCATTTGCTATTTTATCATTGTGAAATTCTCTTCCACTCATCTTCCTCATCCACTTCACCTACCTGTTCCTGATCTTTAAAAACTTACCTTAAATTTTACCTCCACCAGGTTTTCCCCTTCAGGCTAAATTAGATGTCTCTACTCCATTCTTATTATGTCTGATTATTAGAATTCTTACCTTAAATGGTAAATTATGATCTTGAGGACAAGAATATCTTGACAGTTTGTATTTACCATAAGCACAGAACCTCTTATATAGACAGGATAGGGGCTCAATAAATGTTCATTGAATAAATGAAGAAATAAGTGAATGAATGGATGGTTAAATGCACACTTGTCACTAGAGATTCTTGGGACCCTCTCCTCAGCATCTCTGATCCCTGTAATGATCTGACATAATACAAGTGGTGATAAGAAGGTTTCACTTCCATCACCACAGCACCTCAGGAAGCGTGCCCCCTTGCAGTCCAGTTGGAACTCAGAGTGAATTTGAAGCAATATTTATGGAGGGCAGGTAGGTTTGTATTCCTTTATAATCACAGCAGTATAGGGACCGTCATAACCCTAAATGTCATTCACAACACTTTTCTTTGTGTGGCTAGTATGTTCTAAATTTTTTAAACTGGCATGTAAATTCATGAAATTTAACTTGTATGTATCTATGTATCTGTGTTTATGTAAGAATATGTGTAAATTAGGGACTACCTGCAACATCAATAGGCAAACTTACTGTTTTGATTTTAGAGGAAGAGATTTCATTATTTTTACAACTTTTTTTTTAAATTTAGGGTAAACAATTTACCTTTAAAATTTTAGGTTGGCATATTTTGATATAAATACATTTCCCATATCTTTTTAATGAACTTAGAAGCTGATTGCAAGGTAAATTATTAGTGTAATAATGCAGGAATTTATTACCCAAAATACCTGAGTCATGTGTCATTTGTGATCACAAGTTAAGTATTTAGTACCTTGTTAGAAAATTAAATCCCTTAGGGGTACCTGGGTGGCTCAATCAGTTAAGCATCTGATTTCAGTTCAGGTGACGATCTCACAGCTTGTGGGTTTGAGCCCCAGGTCAGGGACAGCTCAAAGCCTGGATGGAGGCTGCTTCAGATTCTGTTTGTGTCTCTCTCTCTGCCCCACCCCTGCTTGCACGCTCTCTCTCTCTCTCAAAAAAAAAAATAAATAAACATTAAAAGAATTAAAAAAAAAAATAAATCTCTTAGATTTAGAAGATCCAAATTCTTTTTTCATAGGTCTATTAAGAACTCTGCCACTAGAGGGCTCTTAATACCGTATTTTAGTTAATTTAAATGTGTAATAATGGTAATATATTAAAATTATAGGTAGTGGGTAATATTGTCTTCCCAATTTATATATCTTACAAAATTTTTATAAATGCCTATTTTAAATGTTACACATTTATGAGAAATTTTGTTTTTTTAGAATGATAATCACTTTCAGAAATGTTTTAGGGATCTAAAGCATATCTTTGAACTTTGTGAGGTTCAAGTTAAAAATGGTCTTTGTCTTTAAGATACTCTAAACAGATACAAGATTTAACATAAATAGGAGATATATATGTAAAACATTTACTAAGTGGTACCTTCCATAAGAAATTCAACATGATCATTTTTTTTTTTTAATGAGCTAGTAACAATCTTGTGGAGGAGGAGAGTAACAGTTGCCATATATTCTCATATGTGCAACAAGAGAGATTATGGGTGGGAGTTAAGAGATCAAATTTAATCCAAAAGAAAAATATTTTGAGTGAGTAGAATGAAAGTCTTCTCTGATGAGGTTACATTTGCCCTAAATCTTTTGATAGGCACGGAGGAGTTTAGAGGAGAAGGAAATTATTCTGGTTATGGGGGAAAGCATGAAGACATGAAATATCCTTAGAGATTTCTCGGTATCATCATGGATAAATTTAAAGTCCATGAGAATAACCCATGTAAAAAATAGAGCATTAACATTCCACAGCCTTCAGCTTTCCACAAATTTACTTCAGCAACCCCTTTTCATGGTCATACTCTGGAACTGGTGCTTATGTCTTTATTCAACAAATATTTATTGAATGCCTATCTACATATGCTGGTGCTGTTCTGGCCCTCAGAGGACAGTGGTGAAAGGACCAGTGTGATTCCTGCTCTCATGATTTATATACAAGTCACGAGAAACCAACAATAAATAATCAAAACTGGAAAACAGCAGATAGTAATAAACGTCAGGCACAGAATTAAACAGGATTATGGGAGTGACTGATGGTGATTCCCATTGGGAGGTTAGGAAAGATTGGGTCGTTAGGGAAGGCTTACATGATGAGTTATTAAAGCTGAGAAA
Source organism: Leopardus geoffroyi (assembly GCF_018350155.1). Lineage (NCBI taxonomy): Eukaryota > Metazoa > Chordata > Mammalia > Carnivora > Felidae > Leopardus > Leopardus geoffroyi. The sequence continues at coordinate 58,920,870 of NC_059341.1, read as the reverse complement.
GACTAGAAGGAATCAGCTCTGTGATAAGGTAAAAATATTCTAGTCGGAGAGTACAATTACTACAAAGGCCATAAGACAGAAATGAGTACCAGGAAGAAGGCCAGTGGTCTGACGTATGGTGGCAAGGAGGAAAGTGGCATGTGATGACATCAGAGAGGAAGGCAGGGCTTTACAGACCATGAGTAAGAAGTTAAGATTTTATTGTAAATGCAATGGGAAACCATTAAAGAGTTGTCAGTGGGAGAGTGGCATGATCTGATTTTTAGCTCTGAAAGGTTATCCTGGCTACTATTGTGAGGGGCCAGAGTAGAAGCCCAGCATCTGGTTAAATAGCACTGGGGAGACATGAGAGGCAATGGTGCTTGTTTGAAGGTGGTGGTAAGAGACGTGGAAAGGTGGATATGTTTGGGATATGTTTTGGAGGTAAAATAAACAATCCTGCTGAATTCTTATTTGGGGAAACTAGGCAGATGGTGGTGCAATTTACTGAGATGCACAGTAATGGGCCGAACTTGTTGAGAGTGACAGTGACACAAGAGTTTTATTTTGGGAATGGTACTTTTGGGGACACGCAAATGGAAATGTCAGGTAGGCAGATGTGAACCTGGAGTTCTGAGGAAAGTCAGACACAGCTGCCATGTCTCATGCAGGTTGAGCACTGCACTTCTAGAGTAGTACACAGATGGTGGCCTGAAGAGTGTCACTAGCATAGGTTTTGAAACCATTGACCTACAGATGGGATTAAAGCCACAGGAATAAACTCAGCAAACTCAGGATAATCAGCCTTAGCTTCTAGACAAAATGAAACAAATGATGCTGTATTTTCAAAATTCATCATTAATTGCTGATGAAGAACCAATTCCAACAACTTATTTTAAAGCTCTAAATTTAAATCACTTTTTGATGAAAAAATTGGATTTCAGGTCAATGAACTTTCTTCTCATAGATACTATTTTGAGGGACAACAGAATTCTAGACAGTCTATCAAATTTGTATTCAGTGCTGATGTTTTGGAGATGTGCAATATCAAAATCATCTACTTCACTGACAATTGTTGATATCAGTCTCCTATGTTCTCTTCAAGTAATTTCATGATTTTTGTGGCTATTGATTGGGTTAATTATGTTTTTACATTTAAATCTTTTATCCATCTGGAATTTATTTTAGTGTCAAGTGAAAAGAATCTAAATTTATTTTACTTCAGATCTTAGCCAACTGTCTCAAAACATGTACCATATGAACCTAGGCTTTTCCTATTGATCTGAAATGCCAAATGCTAAATTCCCAAGTGGATCATGAGATCTGTTTCTGGAATCTCTATTCTGTTTCCACTGATCTTATTCATGATCAGACTGTTTTATATTAAACTCAAATCACATATATATTAAAAAAGATTTCCATATTACAGTATCTGCACAATTATCAAGTTGCAGTGAAAAATACTTTGCTAGTGTTCTATGAAGTTCTTCCCATATTATAAGTCATTTCCTGTATCTGTTAAGCCAAGGTCTCATTGAAAAGCTGATAAATTCCTATTGTTGCATGCTACAGTATTGTGGTTATCAAGGGGAAAGTTGTGTCGAGAAATCTAAATTCTTAGTTTTCCTACAAGGTTGGAAACCAATTTGGTCTAAACTCTGAAGAATTCTCAACTTTTTGGAAATTTGGAAATTTGGAAATTTACCAATTTGGTAAATTGGAAAGCCTGACTTGCTTATTGGCCTCATACCTTTGGTATTTTTAATGATCATAATCCTTCCTGTAAGAAGGAAATGCAACTGGCTTTTTAATGGCAGATAATGTCCAAAGCCACCTGGCTATCTATGGACACCTCAGATTCAACATATCCACAATTGAATTCATTATGTTTCCCCCAAACCTGTCCTTCCTCCTTGTCTTTTCCTGATAATCATATCACTGTCCACCTTATTACCTAAGCCAGACACCCGGAAATCAGTCTTCACCTGTCCTTTGCCTTCTATATCAAGTCACCATCCAAGTTATGTTGATTTTACCTCTGTGTCATCTCTCATACATGCTCCTTCTGATGACTCCGATTACTTCTACCTTTAGTTAGGCTCTGATCCTCTCACTCTTCACTAAACAGTGCATTCATCAGCTGACCACCAGAATAGTCTCTCCAAATGAAAATTTCTTCATGTCACTTTCCTGCTAAGTCTTTTGTGGGCTCTCTTTTACCCATAGGAGAAATTCTTGTCTTTAGAGTGGCATCTAAACTCTACACTCTGGCCTCTGCATCTCTCCAGCTTCACATCTTACACTCACTTAGCATGTCTCACCCCAACCTCACCTGACTACTTGGGGTGCTTGAAACTCTGTTTTGCTTCATGCCTTTCTGCCTTCACTCATGCTTGGAATTCTCTCCCACCATTTTTTGGGAAGACTTAATTATCTTTCAAGATTTAGTTCAAATTTTACCACCTTTGGATAGTATTTCCTCTCTTCCCCCATCCAAAGGATATTTTGCTCACAGAACTGATTGTTCTTCCCTTGTACTCTTATGTGGACCCCCTGACCTTTTACTACAACACCCACAAAGCTGTATTATAACTATTTGTTTACCTGTTTTCCTTAATAGACTGGGAGCGTCTTGAGTCAGGGACCTTGTCTTTTTTGTTGTTTATTCCTAGTATCTGACAATGCCTGTACAATTTAGGCACTCTATTAAAATTCTTTGAAGAGTGAGTTAGTAAATGAGAAGTTTCAGAGGTGCAATGGAAAGGGTTGGCAGAGAATGCCATAGTGTTGAAACTGGTCAAGAGGAAGACACAAAGCAATACACTGACAATAAGGGAAAGGATAATTTACTAAGGGGGACTTGGCTTTGTATGATGGTTGAGGATGAGAGGCATGATGGGATTAACTAGCTTTAAGCTTCTGACTAGAATTTGGGTACAAGGTTTTTCTATTGCTCTAGAAGTACAGATGCTATTTTGGGTCAAATGAAGTTTGCTGGATATCATCCAGTTTGCAAATATTAGCACACACATACCATATGTGTATACATAGATAGATAGATAGATAGATACACATATATACATATACATATATATATATATTTTTTTACAATAACAACACTGCATTTTTCTAGTGCTTTACTGTGTACAAAATTCTTCTATTATTTTATTTGACTCTTAGAACAGTTGTTTTCCTAAGCTTCGGTTTTCTTTCTTTGTAAAATGAAGATAATACTCACCTCTCAGGGTTGTTTGCAAGGTGTGTTGTGTGTCTAGCACACAGTTAACACCAAATATGTTGTTAGAGCAGGAATTTGAGGCCCCAAATGGTTAAATGTCTTGCTCAAGGTTGCGAAACTTAGTGGCAGATTTAGATATACATTCTAGGTTTTATGTCTTCCTATTGTAATATTCATTTTACTATGCTATAGTATCTTTTACATTACTTGGTGCATGGTGTCTTTGGTTTCCTTGAGAGGCTTACCCAAACGCAGACTTTGGAATTACTCTATCAGAGAACTGATTGCCAAGATCAAACAAAATCTAAAACTTGGCTAAAATCAAAATACAAATATAAGTAATACTTCATAGCTTGCATTGCCTCCTAGTCTATTTTATAGTTGAGGGTTGTCATCAGAGAATCTGAGCAGGCTAATTCCTGTCCTCATGAGGTTCTATGGAGATGTGCTCCCATTTTAACTGATTTTTAAATTATTGTCGTTAAGTCCAGTTTTTATGCCAGAGCAAGTGTCAGTTCAGGGCCCTAGAATTAAGGTGGCAGGCCTCTGGAGTGGGAACTGGAGTAGAAAGAGAGTGAAGAGTGAATCTGGGCTGAAGCAGACACTGACAATCATACCCATCTGTCCTTGTGTTTTCCATAGAGTTTTGTCCAGGAAGAATCTGAAGCCACAAAATGTAAACTGGAGATGAAGTTATTAAGTGAGGCAGTTTTCGCAGGTATTCTAAATTATATTTTTAGAATTTAACTTTATTGGGATTTGTCTGCTTACAAGTGAAATGCAGGGTCATTATTAAAAAATTCAGATGTTGCAGAAATATGTTTGAAGTGAAAATCCTTCATAATCCCTCTTCTGAAATAACTAAGATTAACAAAAACTTCTCCTATTTGTATTTCTTCTCTCTATACCTCTCTTTTGATTTTTAATGAAACCATGAAATGTCATACAAATGCTTGAAAATTACTTTTTTATCAATAATATTTGTTATGTTATAGAACGTTCTCCATACAAAGAACATAATATCTATTCTTCTTAAGTGAATGATACTCAACACTATCCTAAGTCAGAACACATTAATAACCTTACTTTTTTAGTAGCTGTATAATTCCATCCAGTAATGGAATGTTATTTAAATCTTTATTGATAGTAAGTTTATTTCTAATTTTTCATTATTACAAACCATGTTGTGATGAATATTCACAAACACACACACACAACCATAAATTGCTCAACACTTTTATATTAAATTTTATCTTGGAAAATAGCAATTGGAGCTAGTTAAAAATATCAAAATGATAGTGATATCTAATTTGCAAATATTTTAGTTTGAGATTTATGTGCATCACTTCCCAGTAACTTCTAAGGAATTCATTTTTGATAGGTTTTTTTGCATATTTTTCATAATGGGCTCTTGTCTACTTCACTTCTTCCAACACGCTTTTTTTTCAGCAGCCAAATAATTTTATATCTTTATAACTTTTCTATAACCCTGAGGAGGTAGTTTTCCTGTTAGAGATAGGATACTATAGTCAATTCGTGAATATCTGTCAATAATACTGAGGTTTTCTACATGGTGATCCCCAAATAATATATATCCTAAATGTTTAAGTTTGGATACAGTATTCTTTGTTTCTTTTTATGTAAATGGATGATTAGATACATTTAAAATTTTTAAGTCTGCATTTTATTGAAGTTATACAAGGGGGAAAAAGCAATTGCTTAAGTGGAATTTGCTTTGCATATTGTCATTCATTATCAGTGCTTGATCTCCATGGATTAAATTCAGTGAGTCCTCAGTATGCTTCCTTTTATGAGAGAGGAAAACTGTAATGATAAATAATAAGACTAACAGTTCCTAAGTTTTACTGGGTGTCTGGTACCAGTTCTACACTTTTTACTGTATTAACTCACAAATTCCCCCAATTCAGTAAGTTAGACACTAATATCTCTTTTGTAGAGGAAGAGGAGAGAAGACATGTTAATTAGCATATCTTGCAATAAGGTCATACAGCTAGTTAAGGGTGGAATCAGATCCACCACTTATAAGTGATCTGATTTCCCTTTCTTATCCATTGTACTACATGGAAAGATTTTGGGTGACAGGTGGGAATGGTCCTCGTGACATGTGACTTAAAATATTCCCTTGATTTTGCACTGAGAATTATGGAATTATAGAATTTCCCTGTAAAATATCTAAACAGAAGGGATTAGCCAATATGGTTTTTTTCACTTTTAAGCTTCTGTGCCCCCCCCCCTTTTTTTTTTATGAGCTGGGCTTATTTTTGTTGAAAAAGAATTAGATTTAATATATGTACCAAAATTTTTTTTTACCATTTTATTTTCTTCTTTCAGATTTTTAGCCCCATAATGTCCAATTTTAAGACATTTATCAGTTATCAAGTGTTGTGTTAAGCCACTTTTTGATATTTTATGATGAAGGTAACAGAATATGTCACCCCAAAATATGTCATTTCGGCATAAGGATATTTTGAGTTGAGAGAAACTGAAAAGATGCAGTTGCAAGAAAAGCTTCTTACCCTCACCCTATCTGCCTCAAACCAGGACATAAATTTTCAAAGGTGTCCCTTCTTCCCTCTTCCAGGAAGACCAATGGTTAATCCCCAGAGAAAACTTCAGACCCTATCAGCCTGGAAAGGGGACCAGAGGAATCTACATAACAAACTTTACTAACTAGTCCTTTCCTCTATCCTCAGAAACCTAAAACTCAGAAAACCTAAAACCTAAAGCTTTCCTTTAGCTTGTCATTTCTCCACAAATTTGTTGTTCTTGGTTGCAGATGCTCTATAAGCCAGAATTCTGAGCCACCTCTGTAGGTTACTCATTTTTCCCTGGGTATCTCCCATATATACAGGAGGTATACATATTAATAAATGAATGTTTTTTTTCTCTTGTTAATCTGTCTTTATTCTAGAGGTTTCAGCTGAGAACTCAGAAGAGTAGAGGGAAAATAACTTTTCCTCCTCTACAATATATTTTTAAAGTTATGTTAATAGTAACATGTTTATTATATACAAATTCTTAAAATGTTGGCATATAAAATATAAATGGAGCCCTCCTCTGTATCTTAACCATTATACATGCCTGTTCCCACTTTGAAAGTTAGCTTTGTGAATAGTTTTGAAATAACCACTTTTTGAAGTTTTAGTAGCTAAATAAAAACTTCGTTTCCAGCATCAGAATTTTTTCCTTTCCCTCCTAATACCAAAATGTTATGATCTATTTAGAAACTGAATTAATCTGGTTAATTTTAGCACAGTTGTTGCTGATAGAGAATGCTAATGAAAAGCCATGTTTCTGTGAAGACAATGAGGTTGATTTATGCCAATTCACAACCCTGGGTGGAGTGTACCACTTGGATATTTTCGAACTTCCACCACAGTGTAAACCAATGAAAGGCTGGATGATTGTGGAAGTAGGTTGATTTCAAATCAAATTTATGAGTGAAATAATTTCTCACACTTTTATCTTAAATGATCTAACAGCTAATGAACTTTAACCCTATTAAGCAAGCATAAGGGAAAAAAACTAATTTTAAACTGCCTTGAATTTATAAAATTTGAATCAGATACTAAAGGAAAGGATTCTAAAATAATGCAAATTTTAAAACTATAAATCATACGTGTTAATTGTAAACCTATAGCACTACGTTTAGATTGTGCCAATTTGGTCTTAATAATGATAGTTTATTTGAGATGCTGGCAAATTTTTTCTGTAAAGGGCCAAGTGGTAAATATTTTCAGCTTTGTGTGCATACCAGCTCTACTGCTACTCTCATTGTAAGGATAAGACAGCCACATGTAATCATTTAACTTTACAGTGGCTTCCAACATGTCCCTTGATCAGAAGCATTGGCATCATTCTGGGAATTTTCTAGAAACACAAATGCATGGGTCCCATTTTAGTCTTACTGAATCAGAAAGTCTGGAGGTGAAGCCCGGAAATCTGTTTTAGTAAAACACACTTTGAAGTTTGAGAACCACTGGTCTGGATCCTTGATGTATAAAGTGTGGTCCATGAACCAGCAGCATCAGCATCACCTAGAAACTTGTTAAAAATGCATAATTTGGTTCTTCACCTCAGATCTACTGAGTCTGCATTTTAAGAAGACCCTCAGGTGATTCATATGCCCATTTAAGTTTAAGAAGCACAGATCCAGGTGATGCCAATGTTGCTGATGCATGTTCCACACTTTTAGTAAGGATGCTAATGATAGCAGTTGTTAGATCATTTTTGAAGGAGTTTTTCCTGTTTTAATAACTACTAACATTTGCCTTGGTATTGACTTGGTTTATTTTAACTTTATTTCCTGGTGCTTGTGTCCCAAATAACCCTGTTATATTGTCATAACCCGCTCCTCCTTCCCTCCTTGCTCTCCAGCCTTTCTTTCCCCCTCCATCCCTCATCCCCTTAGCTCTCTTTTTCTCTGTCTGTCCACCTCTTTCTCTCTCTTCTCTAGCACATCATGTACATAGACTACCAGGCATTTCTCACACACAGCCCTACCCATTAAGGACCTTGGTGCATTCCCATATTAGAGTGGTATTTCTCAGTTTTTATTTTTTTTTCCACTATCACCCCTCTAAAGAGCCTTTGTAGACATTTTTTTCCTAACCACCCCCACCCATGAAATTTTAATACCAGAGGTATACAATATATTTGTGCATGTACCATACATATAGCTGTGCTTTACACCTAAAAGAGTATGATTTTTTCATGTCCTCAAACTAATTTTTACCCTCTTCAGGGTGATATTGCTATTCCTTTTCCGTTCTCCCCACAAATGAGAATGCAGTTATTAGACCATACCTGGGGGAGATAATCTGGTCTGTAGCTACTTTGAAGAATCTATTTGAATAAGCTTTTCCTATGTAAGGGATACTTGAAAGACAATGGGGTGGGGGTCCAAGAAAGACATCCTTTTGGTGAAGGTAGGCCTTCAAAACTCTTTATTGAGGGCTCCTGGGTGGCCCAGTTGGTTAGGCGTCCAACTCTTTATTTCGGCTCCAGTCATGATCTCATGGTCATGAGTTCGAGCCCTGGGTCGGAGCCCTGCACTGACAGCATAAAGCCTGCTTGGGATTCTCTCTCTCCCTCTTTCTGTGCCCCACCCCCATGTGCACACGCTCTCTCTCAAACGTTAAAAAAAAAATCCTCTTTATTCATGGGAAGGTCCCAGCCAGAGTTGGGGTTTTCAAGAATTTATTCAAGGATTTGTTCTTGAATTTTGTTGATATCCTAATACCACCATTCCACATTTTCTCCTTGAGCCTGAAGTATACTCCTTTATACTTGTTTTTCTCTCTGCCAACAAAGAGGTCTTCTTGCTTTTATTCAAGTCTCTTTTTTTTTTTTTTTTTAATTTTTTTTTTTTCAACGTTTATTTATTTTTGGGACAGAGAGAGACAGAGAATGAACGGGGGAGGGGCAGAGAGAGAGGGAGACACAGAATCGGAAACAGGCTCCAGGCTCCGAGCCATCAGCCCAGAGCCTGACGCGGGGCTCGAACTCACGGACCGCGAGATCGTGACCTGGCTGAAGTCGGACGCTTAACCGACTGCGCCACCCAGGCGCCCCTCAAGTCTCTTTTTAGTACTCTCCCACCTTGTCTAGAATTTTTACCCATCCAGTTTTTTCCTCTATTTTGTACCATTCTTAATCTTCCCCACCCCTTCTTCCCTAGATCCTTTTCTGCTACGTTCAAATAATGAACAAACCTCCTTCTTCCCAGAGAAATCTGCTGTTGGTTTAATTTACTTTCTCTCTCTAGCTTTATTGAGATGTAATTGACATATTGCATTAAGGTGTACCTACCTGATGATTTTTAATTTACTTTTATCCATTCATTTCTACACTTCCCAAATTTTGCTTATACTCCTTTCTCTCTTCACATACACACCCTAACCAATGTATTAGAATATGGGATTTGGGGTCCTGTAGCTCTGTTTCTCAGTTGTGGCACCTCCTTGAAGTCATTTTGTAATCTTTGGCAAATTATGTGATTTCTCTAAGTCCCAGTTATCTTCTCCATTAAATATATGTCTTGTAGAATTACTTGGAGGAATAAAATGATGAGTAAGTCCCAGCATAGAACCTAGCATAGGTTAAATTCTGTAATTCAAATTTAGTGATTTTTTTCCCCCTCAACCATTATCTTTTAACTTTGTTGTGACTTTTTGTTAGTCTGTAATTAAATGAGACCAATCTTCAGTACTTACTAAGAATAATTATATAGGGCCACCTGGGAGGCTCAGTCAGTTAAATGTCTGACTTTGGCTCAGGTCATGATCTCATGGTTTGTCAGTTGGAGCCCCACATCAGGCTCTGCACTGACTGCTCAGAGCCTGGAGCCTCCTTCAGATTCTGTGTCTCCCTCTTGCTCTCTCTGCCCCTCCCCTGTTTGTACTCTGTCTCTGTCTCTCAAAAAATAAATATTTAAAAAAAAACTATATAGCTTATTCAGCAGTATTTACATCTTTGTTACTAGTCAGCTTCTAATTTGATGTTATTTTGGGCCATTTTTAAAAGATACTCAAAGAAGGACTGCAGAAATATATATATCCTCCAGAAAGTACAGAAGACTTTGAAACAGAAAATGCTTTCCCACCCATAGAGGTCACGCTTGAAGTTCAGGAGAATGTAATCTTTTTTGAGGATCCTATGGTTGCAAGGTGGGATGCTGAAGGTACAGCAATACCTTAATTCACTTTGTTAATTATGTAATGAAAAGTGGCATAACATGACTCCTTAAAACAGGAAATACAGTGTCTACACTCCCAGTTTCTAATCTTACACATTTCTATGGCAATTCTAGGGTCTTTGTTTGCTCTTGATGGAAATGAACAGGGATTGGAGTTTATTTATTGAGTTTTGTAACTGTTAGTTCTTGAAGTATTTATATCTGCCATAGTTTCTGAACAGTTACTTACAGTTATGTAATTATGTTTTAAAAAAACCCAAAAATATCAAAATAGTACAACACATTGAAAACAAAAAAATGAAAAACCTACATTTTTTGAAATGACTATATAATTCAGATTAGGGTGATTAAAATTTATTTTAATGTTAATAACTTATAAATTACAAATCTTATTACAAACAAGTATTGGAGATGGGGAATTGGCCATTGGGAAATCTGAGACAGAGGAAAACAGCCACTTTATGCCTCTTTATAACTTTTGATTGTTGAACCATGGGAAATTATTGCTTATTCAAAATGTGAAATAAATATCAATAAAATCAGAAGCGCCAGGAGAATACAAGCTGATGATTCACTGATCATTAACAAATACCTTATTTGGGGGTTGGCTGGCTAAACTTTGAAAGGTCTTGATCTTGTGAATTAATGTATGCAGTTTTGAGGCTGCTGGATAAAAGGTATAGAACTTTACTTTTAATGTGAATTAATTTACATTCATCTATTTGTGTAAGTATTTACTTGGTGACAGGTTGGGAACAGATACGATCACAAAGGCACAGAGCTATTAGTTAATCTATTCAGTTATAGGAGGAGAGCATTTAGGAATTTCTCTGCCAAGAAAGATAAATATTATATAGTTTAAACTTTTTTACGATTGCTACAGTAATCCACACTTTGGTTGTGTAGATGTAGTCACAAGGTATTTATATTCTAGAAATAGAATATAAACAGTATTAAAAACAGTATATGTCTGTCAATACATTAAATAATAAAACATATCAAAATGAACAGTTAGGTAATTTTTTCCCTTCATGTTGCTTTATAAGTTTCACTTTTCCTTTAATGGAATATTCCTTAAGTATTCCTTAAATATTTATGACATTAAAAATTATTCACACTAAATTAGAATTAGGCAATTACTCCACATGATTCAGGGAAGTAAAATTTGACTTTTACTATACTAATTAGATAGCAATATACAACTCTGATAATTCTTCCCGTGGGGAAACTTTTTTCCAGGAAATGCTACAAATATGGGGAGTTTATTTAGAGGTCATACATAATTTTTGCCTGTACAAGGTAATTTTGTTAATGTAAAAACAAAAAGAATTATGAATAACTTATTCATCCATATAATTGGATTTGGCATATTGAATTTAAGAGTCAAAAATAGTGGAACCCTCCATGTGAGGAGAAAGCCATGTGGAGATGGAGAGGGCATTCTAGGAAGGGAATGACTCATGTGTTCCATAATTGTGCTACACAAGAAGAAATATAGAATAAAGGAGAATAGTTCCTTCCTCTAGAAATTTTCAAAGTTGTAGGAGAGGCAGACAAGGCAAAGCCACAAATACGATGTAGTAAGGTGCTATTGTAATAGCTAAAAGTGTTATGGAGAAGAACAGTGGGTCCACCTGGAGCATTAAGGAAGGATTGTCATGGTATGGAATATTGAACTGGGCCTTAAGAGACTAAGAGGGTACTGACATGCCAGTGTTTGTGTAGACGTAGGTTTTCCTTTTTCTTGAGTATATACCTAGGGATGGAATTGCTGGGTTGAATGGTAAATTGGTTTAACTTTTTAAGAAACTGTCAAATTGTTTTTGAGTAACTGTACCATTTTACATGCCTGCCAGCATTATATGAGGTTTCCCACTTTTCATATCCTTGCCAACATTTGTGATTATTTATCTTTCTGATTCTAATCATTCTAGTGAGCATGAAGTGGTATTTCAGGGATTTAATTTGTATTTCCCTAATAACTGATAACGCTGAACATCTTTTTTAATGTGTGTATTATCCTTTAATAGATGTTCTTTGGTGAAACGTTTATTCAGATATTTTGCCCATTTTTAAATTGGGTTGTGTTTTATTATTGAGTTGTAAGAGGCACAAAAGACCACCTATCACAGGATTGTATTTATATGAAAAGTTCAGAAAAGGCAAATCTTTAGAGACAGGAAGTAAATAAACTTCCTGTGGCTGGAGGTGAGAATGGGAGTAATTAACTATAAAATGGACAAGAAAGATCTTATGGGGAGGATAATAGTGTTGTCAACTGGATTGTGGTACTGGTTGCACAACTGGATGTATTTACTAAAAGTAATTATATGCTTACCACAAGTGAGTTTTAAAGTTGTGTTTTGTTTTGTTTTAAATGAAGAGAGGTTCTCTGTAAGATTAAGTGCTCTAGGAAGATAGAACTGCATGTGCTTAGAGGCTCAGAGGTATATGATATTGTTGGGAGAGAGGCAAAAAAAAAAAAAAGTGTAGCTAAAAACAAGTGAAGGAAGTACAAGGGATGAAGCCAGAAACATGGGTCTTCATTCTGAAGGTGTTACATACCATGCTGAGGAGTTTGGACTTGATCCTGTAGACTAGAAGAAACTCCCAGAAAGTTGGCTTTTTGTAGAGATTCTATTCTAAATGTAAAAGATTTATACACATTTGCAGTTATTTGGGTGGTTTCATTCATCTTATTTTTGTGTAGAAAAAAATGAATCTGTGACTTTCTTATTGTGAAGGTAAACACTGGCAGACTGATGGCATCAGCAATGTCCTTTACCAATCAGAAGAAAGACTTATAACATTCAGCCTAGAAACTTTTGGCCCTGTTACCTTGATTCAAGATACTCATATTAACATGCCATTCCAGTCATGGGAACTCAGACCACTTGATGTGAATAAAGTACTTTTGACTGTGACTACGGTATTTACTGAGATACAAATACAAATTAAGGTAAGTCACAATTATAGTAAGTCATATGAAAGAGGTAAGCCTCTTTGAGGACAGCATGTCGAAGCAATCCATCGTTGGTGATTTACATTTTGAAATGTCTTTTATAAATATATTTAAAATATACTTTGACCCATAATTTTTTAACCTTTTTTCCTAATGTTTAATTAAAGTTTATTTTGAGAGAGAGGGAGAGAGAATCCCAAGCAGGCACTGTCAGCGCGGAGCTGGTCACAGGGCTCAAACCCATGACCTGAGCCTAAATCAAGAGTCAGTTGCTTAACTGACTGAGCCACAATTTCTAAACAAAATAAAACAAAAATTCTAAATGAAATAGTAATTGGATCGGTAATAACATGTAATAAATGAGATGCAATTTTGAACCCTAAAGTTAGTAGAAATAGACCAATTAATGAAGCTACAAGCCCGGTTGTAATATGACTTTGAGAGTTTTTGATCCACTCTCAGGAGGCTTCTTCCTCAAAACTGGAAGAGAGAGATGTGAACTCTGTACACCTTCAGATTGCCACTTTGCAGACTTTAAAACCAGATAATTTTGCATTATGTTAAGTCTTATATGTGTAAAAAAAAAAAAGTATTCTTAAAAGTTGCAACATGAATAGCTGTCGAATGCTATTATAATTCAATATGACCATCATCAGTGTTCTTAGATCATAACTTATAAGATGGGAGGACACCTGAGACGTTAGTCCCTTGATTGTTCAAATAAAGCCCAAAAAAGGTTGACCGATTGGGTGAGGTAACAAGGAGACTTTGTGGCGAAGCTCGGAGCTGGCTTAAAACATAGCTGTCCTGCATTCTTCTCAATGCAGAATGATATAGGGCTAAAAAACAAATGGTATAAAGAGCGTCAAGTTTGGAAATGGAATAACGAAGTAATAATTCATAACAGCTTCTTTCTTCTTCTTGAGATTAGGAAAACCTCTGCATGTTAGCATCAGTCAAAGTAGATAACAAGAAACACTCCGCTACTTTGGAAGGAAGATGGATGACTCCTATTTCTTTTATTCTTGCTTTGAAAGAAACTGGATTGAATATCTTTCCTACTGGACACTCTCATTTTTATGTTGTTATAAATCATAAGGTAAGAACAAATCTTTCCAGATTTAATGTAATGGACAGTTAGAATGTTAGCAAGTACTAAATTTTACATAAATCTTAAGGTATGTTGCAGGTTTTCTATATCCACATGTACAGGATTATAGTTAGAAAGGAGGGAATAAAGGGCAAGACCAGAAACCCAGGGTTGTCTCAAGTGTAATAATCTTTCCCAAAAGAGTAAGCCTGTAGTATGATCTTCATATCACAAATGGAGCATTGTCCACAGCTGGCCAGTTCTGCATTTTGTATGTTTTCTTCCTTCTTCCAGGCTGGACATATGTAAGATTTCTTAAAACAGGAAATGACTCAACATTTGCCCAAACATGACAAATCAGGCAAAATTAAACGCACTGATACAGAACCCACTTCCTTCTGCTTCTTGGCAGAGGCTCCCCATCTGCATATTGCTTCATGTTACCCATTAGGCTTTAGTTAAATAAGATCCTTCCATGTTAAACTGTGTGCTCCCTGAGGATGGGGACTGCTTTTTCATCACCTAGCATTCTTCTAGCACTTCTAGATTTAATGTCTTCCTTAAATCATTAGACATTTAATAAATAGGATATATAAATGAAGACAAGGTTCTAATCAGGAAAAATGTTTTAGGCAGAAGAGTTCTGTACTCAAGAACAGGTTTATCATATATATGACAATACAGGTAGACCTATAACATTGGAAAATGTGAGTACAGTGTACATATGTGCAAGAAAAAAACACCTTGGCTTTACGCACTCAGTTGCCACTCTACAAATGCTGAATGTAGTGTACTAGTCATTGCAGAATATCCAAGAATTTTTTTTCCAAACATTTATATTCTAGGCATTGTCATAGGTGCTTACGATCCATTAGTGAATAAAACAAAGGTCCCTGCCATTGTGGAGCTTACATTCTAGCAGAGGAAAGCAAAAATCATCTTACTTTTTATGTTTATAGTTTATCTAGTATGTCAAAAGGTGCTAAGTGCTAGGGAAAAAAGTGCAGGTCAGGCAGGAATCATGGGGCTAGGGCGGCATACGATGGCAAACAGGGTGTCGGAGGAGGGGGCACTCAATGAGAAGGTAAGATCTAAGCAAAACTTGAAGGTGGGGAAGTAGGCCAAGTGAAGAAAGCAAAGGAAGAAGAAAAGATGATAGATCATGGGGTGTATGTGGCGGAACATCAGACCCCTTGTCAGTCATTGTTTGGACCTTGGTTTCTCTTCTGAAAGGCAACACCATTGCCTTGTCCTGACCGGGCGGTCATCTAATATTACATTTTAAATGGATTTTTCTGTACTGAGAAGCGACTGTAGGAGGCCAAAGATGGAAGAGAGGCTCGTTGCGAAGCTCTATGACCAATTGTATTTGTTTTTATATTGACAGGAACCCTTGGTAGAAATTAAAGCTTATCGACAACTGGCCCTGCTAAGTTCTGCTTTTGCATTTGGTTGGAGCAAGTGGAATGTAGAATGTGGTTCAAAAAAAGTTATAGTTAAGGTAGAGTACGCAAAAACCCATAAAACTTTGTCCTCCAAAAGAAGATAAAAAGCTAAATGAATGTAGGGCACAGTTTCTCCTCTTGAAAAGGTGAAAAAAAATTAGCATCCAAAATAGTTTTCAAACTTCACTTTTGTTTATTTTGTCAAAAATATAAAGCCGAACTATGTAAAGATCATGCCTTCATTGCCCAGTATGGTGTCAAACCCTCTTAACTTTAGGCTAATGTCCTTATCTCTCTTTACCTCAACACAAGAACAAATGGAAGCTTTTAATGTGAATATATCTATGATTCACAAACGTTTTCCTCAGAGATGGGTAGGCCTCCAGTTTAACTTTCTGGCACATTTACTGCCTGAGAACAAAGGTATCTTATCAAATTCTAAATGCTGACTGATGAATGTTCTAGCATAAGTGAGCCACCATATTTACTTGTGTATTTTGAATGTAAGCTCCTTGAGGATAGGGTTTATTGTTGCAGTTGCTACTTGTTTGGTTTTCTTTCTTTGTTATATCCCCAGAACCTAGAATAATACCTGGCACATGATAGCTTTTCAACATTATCAAAATGTATTAATTCATTCAACAGAGATAAGGTCTATAAACACATGGTTTAAGAAATGGGACACTAAGAATGTTTCTTTTACATTAGGAAGTTGGGGGACTTAGTTCAAATTACACTCTGCTAAAATACCTAATAGAAGAAATATTAATGGATTTCTCTAATTTTCTTTTTCTTTAGCTGAGGGAACACCTTACTGAAGAAGAACCTGTTCAGGATCCTAACTGGACCCTTTTAATGTTTAGTGGTGACAGAGCACAGAGGCTCAAAATCAATGAAAACAGTGAAACATTCTCTGAAGCCCTTAAAGAAGAAACAGAGTTTCATTCTACTCTGTATCACCTGGTTAAGGATTTTGCTTCCAAAGAAGCAATGGAGAAAATTAGGAGCTCCAAATGCCAGTTTATTGATTCTGTATGCTATATGCTACTCTCGACGAGATTACTCACCTACTCTTAATCCTCAATGGTAAATTTTGTTCAGTATGAAGAATCAAGCAGTTTGGAGAAAAAAATGAGGTTATTCAATAAAATGTAATGAGTTGATATATTTCTAGTAGGTTATTAAAATCTAGTCAGCATTTTATACTCAAATGTTATTTTTTAAAAAGTGGGGTGGTTTTTCCCATGAATACTTTTTCACTGTATGAAGATTTGAATGGTTCTTTATTTCAATAAATTTTAAACAACATATAAGATCGCCTCAAAAAGCTCATTAAAAGATCATAGGTAGGCTTCCTCCCCATTATATTTTATTTGGGAGGAAATCACAGAAAGAGGGAATGTAAAATATCTTGCAGTCCTTCTGAGACCCTCTGGTTCTATGCTATAATTTCCCAGCTAAAAATGACTAATTTACAAAGTTCAGATACTGAAACTTTAAAAATGAAGACACACACATTGAGATGTGCTCTGGTCACACTGGTGGTGGTCCATTGTGTTGGAGTCTAGTAAATGGCCACAAGATTTGTTCTAGAGACATCCAGGAGTCCCCATCTGGTGTGGGAGCAGCATCCACAGACTTCTGGAAAAATCGTCCTGTGAGGAAGCTCATCAGAGCTGCAAACAGTACAATGAATGCAACAGAAAGCCAGAGTGCCTTATTAGCTTTTCTGATGGAAGTCTTGAGATTTGTTGCCCAGGAAGCTATTGTGTCATAACTATAAGGAAAATACAAAGTCAGTATTTGGTAATAGCAACAATCTGTTATTAGAAACACTCCTTTTGCCAACAATACCAATCAAATCCTTGATCTGCCACCAACACTGCCTTGTAAGAAGCTACCTAATGTGACCTGCTGTCTTGGTTTGTACTACAATTTGCCCCCATCCCCACCCCCAATAATTTTTAGAATTAGAGAAATGATTTAGAGTTAAATAATGCCTGAGACAGACACCTAATTTTCAGATCATCACCATAGCATTTCTTAACTATTAACAAGAACATTTGAGTATTTATCTCATTCTTTCAATTGAGTAAGGCAACTTCTATTCCTACAGTAGAAACAAAAATGTTATTTTTGGGGTAGAGCATATGTGTGTCTATACCTATGTCACATACTTCTCACCAAACCCTGGACTTTTGCTATATTGAAATTTAAACTATTTTTAGAAACCCCCATAAGAAAAGATTATTATATCATAGGTCTTTGAAAAATAGTTAACTGTGTTAGACACTACACTTAGCATTTTACATGTGCTAGTTATTTAATCATGACAACAAAACAGTGCCACAGGTGCTACCATTATCATTCCTATCTTCTAGATAAAGAAACTGGTGTTCAATAATGGATGAACTTGCCTAGGCCATCTGACTCCAGGGCCAAGTTCCTAACACTGAACTCTTACACATGCAGGCATAATTCCTGTACACCATGCGAAATTTGTTTTTTTACCCTAAATTTAACAATTTGACAAGTCTTTTAGTACTTTGACTAAAATTAATACTGTTAACCCTGCCTTATCTTTCCCCATTCTATGAAAATGGTATCATGAGCAAGTAGACAACTTACACTGAAGAGCCATCCCATTTTGATGGATTATTTCTCTTTTCAGAAAGACTTGGCTTTCTTGTCCTTTCTACTGTTTCTTCTCCAGATGGTTCTGAGTCATCTTTACTTCTGTAAATAAGTATTTTTAAAAATGTTTGAAACTATGGATTATGTACCAGATTATTTATAAAATATTGCTAGATTGTACTACTAAAGAGGCTTTAGATATATATTTTTCTAAAGCAAAACAACTAATTCTAAAATTCAAATCACTAAATTTATGTTTTTAACCATTTATAGGAATTTAATTTTTAAAACTTACTATATTTAGGAAAATGTTTGTTGTAGAAAGTTGAGATACTATCCAAAGCAAAAGGAGAAATTTACAAAGAACATGCAGAAATTAGTTATCACCACTCATAATTAACCAGTGTTATTAATCTGTGATTTCTTTCCCTGTTTGTGTATGTGTAATGATACTTTAAAAAAGTAAAAAATCATACTTTAAAAAAAATCATACTTTAAAAAAATCATACTTTAAAATTAATCGTATTTTTTTATTCAATATGTAGTAAAATATTTTCTCCTTCTACCATATAATTAATCTATTAACAGTGGATTTTATGCTAAACTGGAGTAACATCAAAATGCCATTTCTTCTTTAAAAATCTTAATTTTGAAAGATTTTATAAATCTTTTTATAAAAATTTGTTTATAAAAATATGTTCAGTACAAAGCTAGCTACAATTAATATTTAACGAGCTGAGAAATAGTATGATTTTATTTGAAATACTTTCAATCCAATTGCTATCTACAGAGGAGTTCCTTTAACCTGAACAAAACTTGTTTCATTATCATGTTCACTAAAAAGTTCCTAGTTAGATTTGAATTTTGAAATTAGAAGCTCATTAGGCCCTCACTGTTGCCAAAGGGAACTGTTTCTCAAAGTTTTTTTTTTCTTTTTTTCTTTTCTTGTTGGACTTCTATAGGGAATGTGTGTAGATGGTTTTAGTGTTTAAAGGAAACAAGGTCCAAATGCCTGGATTCAAGATTTCAGTTTTTTTGTTTGCAAAGACTTCTCAGTAGAAATCATACTGTACTAACAAAAAAAAGACAGATTGTAATCTTTTGGAGAAAACTTGATTTTTTTTCACCCAGGTAAGAAAACTCCATTACATTTGCTCTAAATCTGAAAAGAACTTTCAACATATGCAATAGACTCCCAGGATTATTTAAAAAACAAAAAAACTGAGGGTAGGCACTATGTCTTACTCTTCTTTATACCCCTTAGGATCGAATGTAGTATATACCACAGAGTAGGCAGGCAACAAACATGTATAAAAAGAACATAAAGCCATTTCAGTCAGATCTCTACAGATGAGGAAACAGACCAAATAAGGTTAAATAGTTTGTCCAATGTTCACCCAGGACTTAGAGGCAGCATTTCTTCATGTCCCTTCTCCTCAGCTGTCTACCTTTTGCTATAGAAGATTTTATTTAACTTGCTACACAGACATATAGCAATATAGCATTTTACGTTTCCCCTACTGTTCATTTACACATAAAGGGAAGATAGATGTATATATAATGCACATAGTTTACATATGTGCCTATATGCTATAATATGCTATACATATATATAATTCATGTTTTGTTTTGTTTTTTAATCTAAGTAGATGGACATTTTACTTCTGTGGCTCTATACTGACCTTTCTCTCAGATGGCCAGATTACCTATACAGGAAAAAAATAATCTTCACAATTCTGGCAAATTTAAGGGTCTTCTCTAACTCAAGACCTCAAACCTTAGGTACTAAAGAGTGAATGTATTTGCAAATAACATTTATAGAATGCTCTACAGTTTATAAAAGTCTTAATGAATTATCTTTTTGATGATGCAGCATCGATCTCATTTCCATAGAGTGAAAGTGATCCCCACTATTTCCCAGTTCACATCAGGTTAATAAACACACCAAGCTTCACCTACTTTAGTTCACATTTTTCTTCTTCAGCATCTGCCCAGGAATAGGTGCTAATAAATCGATGTAATGAGGGACGGTGTTCACTCTGCTTTGACCCCAAAATACGCCTAAATAAAGATGATTATAGCCACTTGTCAAATTAAATATATCCGTAGCCATTATCAATTTATAAGTACTATTTTTTGTTGGCATATTCACATTATGCTTCATTACAAAACTTCATGGTTATACACCTATTTTGATAATTATTGTGCATGTACTCTGTGTAAATCAAATGTTACTCTATTACTTATTGCAAACATTTACTTCAGTCAATTATAAAACAGGAGGTGGTTCCCAAAGGGCAACCATAAAATTACACTTACCAGCTGCTTGACCTCCTACTGAATCGGTCATTTTCCATCCCAGCCACCTTTAAAATTCAGAAATAATTTAAAAAATAATGAAATGTCAATTTAGTGAAGTTTATGTTTTGTTATATGAAAATTAGTTTGCTTTTGGCTAAGAACACTTAAGAATTTGCTTACCATTCCTGCATTTCCTATATTTCTGGGCAAAGAGGCAATGGTCACTCTCCGAAGAGAAGATGGCTACCCGAAGAGGGCAAAAAGTACATTTAGAAAATTATCCGTATTTTATCATTGTATATATATATATAACACTAGTGGATATCCTTGTACCTACACATACCTGCATTTGGTCATTGCTGAGTTAAACAGTAGACACATTTTGTTATGGCCAAATTGCCTTCCAGAAATATTCTACCAATTTATATTCTACCTCCTCCCAACACCCGATGAGTATAATTTTTGCTGGTCAGATACGGCTTTTTGTTTCGGTTTCTAGTAACATTGAACATTTTTTTAATGTTTAATAGTCATGTATATATCTTCTCTGAGAACTATCTGTTCATGATTTTTGCCCATATTATTAATGATATTTCTGACAGAAATGTTTTTCATGGTTAATGCAGCCAAATCTGTCTTTTGCTGTAGTGTTTCTTTTATGCCTAGGTTTTCCCCAACTCAAGAGGCGATAAATATGTACCTATTTTCTAGCTTTTTTTTTTTTTTCGTGGTTTCACTTTTTCCATTTAACACACTTAAAGATGGGCATATTTTGATAAATTGATATATTTACATATATTTACATTGAGATTTGCACAGGAAAATGTGATATACTACTATGTGGTTCTTAAAGTTTAAGTATAACTTCAGGAAATAAAAATGTAATATTAAATGTAGGAGATAGACTAAAGAAGCTTAAGGTGAATTCTTAAACCACCATTCCTGATTTAATTGTATAGGTTAGTTGAATATTAAAAATATAAAATTTCAGTCCAAGAAACTTGGGTTCTCAACATGGTTCTGCCACTACGTGATCATAACTCATCACTTAACTTATGGGAAAGTGATTTTCCTCATTTGTGAAAGAGATTTGGATGGAATGATTTTAAAGTCTCTTGCTCAAAAAAGTCTGTGAAATCCTGATTTTCAAACTGGCAAAAACTGCTGGTTGACTTTCAAGATCCCATTTTCCCTTTTTCACTTGGTGTAAAAAAAAACAAAAAACCTCCTTGAGTTTCTAGTTAGGCACAAAGACTCCAGAATTAAAAACGGGTTTTCCAGCCTCATTTTCAACCAAGAAACAAAAGGGAAATGTTATCTAGGATTTCTAGGAATTGTCATGAGAGGGAGAGGGAATATCCATTTTTGCTTCTTCCTATTTCTTAGAATATGACTCCATGAGGAGTTGGTGCTCCTGAACCGATGAAGCCATCCTAGACCTTAAGGTGGAAGCAAAGGGCTGCGGGTGATGAAGCAGCGAGAGGAGACTGGGCCTTTTGGATTTTGTGAAGCTTCTCTACCATTTTGGGACTGCTTATTTCCAACTCTGGTTTTAGATGAAAGAGAAACTATCTGGTTTTCCTCCTGCTTTTGGAGAAACTTAATTGATGTACACATACAGTAAGTATAAAAGCATACATATATTCACACATAACTACATAAACACAGACATATGATTTACATGTAAAGCCATGTTTCAAATAATATTTTAAAACCATCTCATCGGTAACATTTGATAGACAATTAGTAATTACCTTGGAGTTTAGAGAAGATGAGCGTCTTTTAATTTGGCAGTCATCTGAAAGGAAAAACACATTTGCACATTTTAGGAATTACATATGCAATTTTTTGCAACAGTCTTAATTCTTTACAAAGAAGAGCAAAAGTCAGAAAATAAGACCCCAGAGACTACTGAGCAATAAAAGTATCTGGTTATTATTTTGTGATTCATAACAATTACCACTTTAATTGATGGAATGCAATCCTCTATGTCACTACAGATGTCCACAATGCTTACCCAGCACATAGGAGGCACTAAATAAATGTATGCTGAATAAATGAAACTACAGATCAGAAGATTATCAAATGTGATTACTTTTTCTAGAAAAGGGAACAGATCATTAGAATAATTCTGTTCAGAAAGGTTCACACTATTTAAAACTTTATATAAACCTTATGTTTTAAGGTATTTTCCATGGTCTCAGATGTCTGTTATCCAATCCATCAGCCAGCTTACTATGCCACAGTCATTCCTTCTTTGAGAAATACAAAACCATTGTTGATGAAAGTGGCTCATTTAACCTACTGTGCTTTATGTGTGGAGAAAAAGCCAATTCTAACATACCCTAAATAGGAGAACATTAGGTAAACTCGATGGGTTGTATTACATATATTCTTTCATGTCAGCAATCTAATTTAATGAATTTTTTGGTATCATTACCAAAGAATCCTTCTGGTCTCTCAACCTGTTTTCTAAATAATATCTATAGCATTTGGGCTACATAAATAACAGGAATGAGTTATTCTTCTAACATAACCTTAACCTAAAGTTTTTATATCAAAGACATAATAGGAATTTGTAAGAGAGAATGAAAGAGGAGAATGTTAGAAAAACATAACTGATACTATTAAATTTTTATTACCTTCATCTTCAAGAGGATTAAAAGATCTTTCATTTTGCAGAAGAACCTGTTTCAGTTCTTCTAATTCAGCATGCTCTTTGGCATACATTCTCTTCAGGTTTTCTACATGCTGAATCATCACTTCAACTGCTTTACTAACTCGGCTTTCCTAGTAGGAAAAAAAAGAATAAATTTACAGTGAAAATACTATTCTTGATATCCAGTTAAAAAATGGTGATTAGGCACATGCATTTATCTTTACTCCATCCCTAAATTCCCCTAAAGTGACAATAAAGGCATTTTTTTAAAGAAGACATGAGTACACAAAGAAATAGAACAGAAGAAGATATAATAAAATTTTGAAAGCTTGCTAGTAGAAGGACTAGTGATGAATGTCTAAGACCCGAAAAAGCTGAACTCTAAAAAAGAAAAAAAAAAAAAAGCAGTAAGCCTGCAAGCAACCTGCACTGCACCACAGAAAGCCATGCAAGCTCAGGATTTAAAGGTGCCTCTGAAATTAAACTTGAAGGTAGATATATAACAGAAGAAATGGTTGAAAATCTGCATAAAAAGTGATTAGATCCACAGATCTCCTTACTCAGACCAGCTGAGCAACTTCCCTTCATCACTTTGCCAAAAGACCACAAAGGTTGAATATTTGGAGAGAGAGAAACAGCCTGTGGATTGGGCAGTCACAGATAGTTGGTGAATGAATCATACAGAAAAGAAGAGGTTAAGCAAAAGTCTGTATACATACTAAATAGTGAGATACCTAGCCTGATTTCTCCCTCCAACTTGCAAACACTGGCAGCCAGGCTTATACTCTCAAAGCAGGTGGTTGGAAGGTTTTCCTCTGAGGAATCTAACACAGCAAGATAAAAGTCTTAACATTACTGACATTAAGAATATCCCAATGAGACATCCTAGCTTGTGTGAAGCTCAGAGACAATGAGAACCTCCCTGCCCAGCATATACACAGCTCCCATTCAGCTATATAGTGGATCATCACTAATCAGAGAAAAGCCTCTAACCATGAAAGAGGAAAATCCACACTAGAAAAGCAAGCTGGAGGAGATCAACTACCCAAAGTCTTTGAAGAAACTAGAAATATCGTCAGAGTTAAGATTAAGGGTTGCATCCATGAAGTAAGAACAAGATCTTAAAAAGCTGCATGTTGAAAATAAAGTTTGGGGATTAAAAATATGACAAAAATACATAACTCAAGAGAAGAGCTTCAAGGTAAGGTTGAGGAAATATCCCCCCAAATGGAGCAAAAACACTAAAAAGTAGAAAAGAGATGAAAAAGGACCTGTTCAGGAGATCCAACAGGCAAAGAACAAGAACTCAAGAAAACATAGGAAAATTCCACAGAATGTAGAAAAAGGAAATAATTTTTTTAAAAAAATCTCTAGAACTCAAGAACTTGCCAGCTTATATCCACCCAGGGCCTGTACATGAAAATAAACTCATACCAAAAAAAAGGACAGTAGGGAGAAGAGGATATCCTAAAATCTCTGGAAAGTAAGCAAAGGCATAAACAAAAGCTCAAGAGTCAGAATGGCATCAAACTTTGACAGCAACACCAGAAATTAAGAAGGAAATGAAACAATGCAAGAAAAATTCTAAAGGAAATTATCTCTAACCTAGAATCTATCACCCAGCTAGACTATCAATTAAGTAGGAAAATAAAAACATTTTCAGTTATATAACGTCTCGAAAAGTTTAACTCTCAGGATTTTTTTTTAATTGAAGTATAGTTGACATACAATATTGTCATAATTTCAGGTGCATGATATAATGATTTGACAATTATGCATTATGCTTCATTCACCATCATAAGTGTAGTTACCATCTGTCACCATACATTATTACAATTTATTGACTACATTCCCTATGCTGTACTTTTTATCCCTAAGACTAGAGCTTTAATAACTGTAGATTTTTACCCCTTTGTATATTCCTGCCTCCTTTGTTGCAGATTAATTGACCATATATACATGAGGGTTTATTTCTGGGTTCTCTATCCTATTCCACTGATGTATGTGTCTACTTTGGGGTAGTGCCATACTATTTTGACTGCTATAGCTTTGTAGTATATCTTGAAGTCTGGCAGTATGATACCTCTATCTTTGTTCTTCTTTCTGAAGATTGTTTTGGCTATTCAGGGTCTTTTGTGGCTCCATATAAATTTCAGGATAATTTATTCTAGTTCTGTGAAAAATGCTGGTGGTATTTTGAAAGTAATTGCATTGAATCTATTGATTGCTTTAGGTAATATGGACATTTTAACAATATCAATTCTTTCAATCCATAAGCATGGACTGTCTTTCCATTTGTGTCATCTTCAATTTCTTTGTTTTATAGTCTTCAGAGTACAGGTCTTTCACTTCCTTGGTTAAATTTATTTCTAGATATATTATTATTATTGGTGCAATTGTAATGGGATTGTTTTCTCAATTTCTCTTTCTGCTACTTCATTTTCAGTGTATAGAAATACAAACAATTTCTGTATATTGGTTTCGTATCCTGCAACTTTACTGAAATTAATTATTAGTTCTGATAGTTTTTTGGTGGAGTCTTTAGGGTTTTCTAGATATAGTATCATGTCATCTGCAAATAGTGAGTTTTACTTCTTCCTTACCAATTTAGATGCCTTTTATTTCTTTTTCTTGCTAATTTCTGTGACCAGGACTTCCAGTACAATGTTGAAGTGGTGAGACTGGACATCCTGGTCTTATTCCTGATCTGAGAAGAAAATATTCCAGCTGTGTATGATGTTAGCTGTGGGTTTTTCA
Source organism: Leopardus geoffroyi (assembly GCF_018350155.1). Lineage (NCBI taxonomy): Eukaryota > Metazoa > Chordata > Mammalia > Carnivora > Felidae > Leopardus > Leopardus geoffroyi. Next base: position 58,895,087 of record NC_059341.1, on the reverse strand, counting down.
TATATGACCTTTTTTATTTCCCTCTAAATCCCCTTTGTTGAGTTTTTATCATGAATGGATGTGGAATTTTGTCAGATGCTTTTTCTGCAGCTATTTAGATGATCATATGGTTTTTAACCTTCATTTTGTGAATCTGATGTATTTGCACATATCGAATCATTCTTGAATACGTGGAGCAAATCCCACTTGAATGTGGGGAATGATTCTTTTAGTGTATTACTGGATTTGGTTTCTAATATTTTGTTGAGGATTTCTGCAATTATGTTCATCAGGGATATTGACCTGTAGTTTTCCTTTTTTGTAGTGTCTTTGGTTTTGGTATCCAGGTAATGGGGATATTCACAGAATGAACTCATAGAGTTCATAGAATGAATTTGGAAGCTTTCCTTTCTCTTCTATTTTTTGGAATAATTTGAGGAAGATAGGTACTACCTATTCTTTAAATGTTTGGTAAGAATTCACCTGCAAAACTATCTGATCCTAAACTTTTTTTTGTTGAAAGTTTTTTGATTACTGATTCATTACTAGTAATCCTGTTCAGATTTTCTATGTCTTCCTTATTCAGTTTTGGAAATTATATGTTTCTAGGAATTTATCCATTTCTCCTATGTTGTTATATTTGTTGATATATAATATTTTATAGTAGTCTCTTATAATCCTTTGTATTTCTGTGATATCAGTCATTATTTTTTCTCTTTCCTGATTTTGAGTTCTCTTTTTGTTAATGAGTCTAGCTAAAGGCTTACCAATTTTCTTTATCTTTTTAAGAAAACAGCTCTTGTTTTCATTGATTTTTTGGGGGGGGGCCTCTATGTCATTTATTTCTAGTCTGAGCTTTATTGTTTCCTTCCTTCTACTAACTTTGGGCTTTGTTCTTTTTCTAGTTCCTTTACGTGTAAGGTAAGATTGTTTGAAATTTTTTTGTGGTTCTTGAGGTAGGCTTGTATCATTATAAAATTTCCTCTTAGATCTGCTTTTTCTGCATCCCAAAGATTTTAGACCACTGTATTTTCATTTTCATTTGTGTTTATGACTTCCCCTTTGATTTCTTTGTTGGCCCATTGGTTGGTTAGTAGCATATTGTTTAGCTTCCTAGTGTCTGTGTCTTTTCAAGTTTTTTTTTCTTAAAATTGATTTCTAGTTTCACACTGTTGTGGTTGGAAAAGATGCTTGATTTCAATCTTATTTATTGAGATTTTGTTTTTGGCCTAACATGATCTGACTTCGAGAATTTTCCATGTGCACTTGAGAAGAATGTGCATTCTGCTAGTTTGGGATGGAACGTTCTGTATATGTCCATTAAGTTCGTCTGGTCTTAATGTGTCATTCAAAGCCACTGTTTCCTCATTGATTTTCTGAATGGATGATCTATTCATCGATGTAAGTGATATATTAAAGTGACCTCCTATTACTGTATTACTGTCAATTTCTCCCTTTATGTCTATCGATATTTGCTTTATGTATTTAGATGCTTCTATGTTGAGTGCATAGATATTTACTATTTTATATCCTTTTGTTGGACTGATCCCATTATCATTATGACCTTCTTTGTCTCTTGTTACAGTCTGTTTAAAATTCTATTTTGTCTGGGGCGCCTGGGTGGCGCAGTCGGTTAAGCGTCCGACTTCAGCCAGGTCACGATCTCGCGGTCCGTGAGTTCGAGCCCCGCGTCGGGCTCTGGGCTGATGGCTCAGAGCCTGGAGCCTGTTTCCGATTCTGTGTCTCCCTCTCTCTCTGCCCCTCCCCCGTTCATGCTCTGTCTCTCTCTGTCCCAAAAATAAATAAACGTTGAAAAAAAAAATTTTTTTAAAAATTCTATTTTGTCTGATATAATATTGCTACCCCAGATCTTTTCATTTTTATTTGCATGAAATATTTTTCCATCCCTTTACTTTCAGTCTATATGTGTCTTTAGCTCTGAAGTGAGTCTCTTGTAGGCAGCATATAGACAGGTATTGTCCTTTTATTCATTCAGTCACCCTATGTCTTTTGATTAAAGCATTTAAAGTAATCATTGCTACATATGTACTCATTGCCATTTTGTTTTTTTTTTTTTTTTTTTTTTGTAGTTCTCTCTTCCTTTCTTCTTCTCTTGCTCTCTTCCACTGTGATTGATGATTTTCTTTAGTGTTATGCTTGGATTCATTTCTCTTTATTTTTGTGTATCTATCATAGGTTTTTGGTTTGTGGTTACCATTAAAATTTGTATCTAACATCCTAAGTATATAGGAGTCTATATTAAGTTGACAGTCACTAATTTTGAACACATTCTAAACAAACTACATTTTTACTCCCATATTTGGTGAACAGAAAGGAGACCAGTCTTGCTGGAGTGCAATAATTCAGGAAGATAAACTTAGGAAATTAATTTCAAGATGTAAGAGGGTAGGGGAATCATGTAGATCTTTTTAAGCCACCATAAGGATTTTGGTTTTTATTCTGAAAAAAACTGAGGAGCCACTGGAGGACTTTGAACCAAAAAGAAACATGATCTGGCTTAAGTTTTGAAAGTATTACTCTGGCTGCTTTATGGAGAACAGATTATGTTGCAGGGAGTATTTGGTTTGAATGCAAACACGCAGACCATTTAGAAAAATATTGTATTAATCTCTAAAACATAGAATGGTAGCTTAGATCAAGGTGGTAGCAGTGGAGAAAGAAACATGTGGTTGAATTCTGGATATATTCTGATGGTAAATAGGATTTTCTGTAGCATTAGAGGTAGAGTGTGAGAGAAAGGTGTTGAGAATTGCTCCCAAGGATTTTCAATATGATAATCTGGAAGGGAAGTTACCCTTGACTGAGATAAGGAGATTATGAGTAAAACCGGTTTTGGAGAGACCATGGGCAGTTTATTTTTATATATGTTTGAATTGTTTGTCAAATAATACATATATGTTGTTTGAATTGTCTGTCAAACATCCAAGTGGAAATGCTGCATCTGTAGTTAGTATATTCTAGTCTGGAACTCACAGCAATGGCTTAGGATAAGCATGTGAATTTTGGAGTCATCAGCTGACTACATAAGATGGTATGGGGATTGAAGAAGATGAACATTACATGTACAAGGATGGAGCCCTGGGCCCCACTGATGAGGCCTGGGAGAATGGTGGGACCCACACAGGAGCCTGGAAGGGAGTGACCCATGATGTAGAGAGAAAAATACAGGAGAATGTGGTACCTAGAAGCCTAGTGAGGAGAGTATTTCCAGGAGGAGAAAGAGCTCAACCATGCTGAATATAGCAGATAGGTTAAGAAAAATAGGTAGGTTGCCTGGAGGGAAGATGGCAGCGTAGGAGGACGCTGGGCTCACCGCGCGTCCTGCTGATCACTTAGATTCCACCTACACCTGCCTAAATAACCCAGAAAACCGCCAGAGGATTAGCAGAACGGAGTCGCCGGAGCCAAGCGCAGACGAGAGGCCCACGGAAGAGGGTAGGAAGGGCGGCGAGGCGGTGCGCGCTCCACGGACTGGCGGGAGGGAGCCAGGGCGGAGGGGCGGCTCGCCGGCCAAGCAGAGCCCCGGAGGCTGGCTTGCAAAAGCGGAGGGGCCTGACGGACTGTGTTCCGACAGCAAGCGCGACTTAGCGTCTGGGAGGTCATAAGTTAACAGCTCTGCTCGGAAAGCGGGAAGGCTGGAGGACAAAGGGAGGGAGAGCTGCTGAGCCCCCGGAAGACAGAGCTCAGTTTGGTGGGGAACAAAGGCGCTCGCCAGCGCCATCTCCCCCGCCCATCCCCCAGCCAAAATCCCAAAGAGAACCAGTTCCTGCCAGGGAACTTGCTCGCTCCGCGCAAACACCCAACTCTGTGCTTCTGCGGAGGAGCCAAACCTCCGGCAGCGGATCTGACTCCCTCCCGCTGCCACAGGGCCCCTCCTGAAGTGGATCACCTAAGGAGAAGCGAGCTAAGCCTGCCCCTCCTGCCCCTATGCACCTTGCCTACCCACCCCAGCTAATACGCCAGATCCCCAGCGTCACAAGCCTGGCAGTGTGCAAGTAGCCCAGACGGGCCACGCCACCCCACAGTGAATCCCACCCCTAGGAGAGGGGAAGAGAAGGCACACACCAGTCTGACTGTGGCCCCAGCGGTGGGCTGGGGGCAGACATCAGGTCGGACTGTGGCCCCGCCCACCAACTCCAGTTATACACCACAGCACAGGGGAAGTGCCCTGCAGGTCCTCACCACGCCAGGGACTATCCAAAATGACCAAGCAAGAATTCCCCTCAGAAGAATCTCCAGGAAATAACAATGGCTAATGAACTGATCAAAAAGGATTTAAATAATATAACAGAAAGTGAATTTAGAATAATAGTCATAAAATTAATCGCCGGGCTTGAAAACAGTATAGAGGACAGCAGAGAATCTCTTGCTACAGAGATCAAGGGACTAAGGAACAGTCACGAGGAGCTGAAAAACGCTTTAAATGAAATGCAAAACAAAATGGAAACCACCACGGCTCGGATTGAAGAGGCAGAGGAGAGAATAGGAGAACTAGAAGATAAAGTTATGGAAAAAGAGGAAGCTGAGAAAGAGAGAGATAAAAAAATCCAGGAGTATGAGGGGAAAATTAGAGAACTAAGTGATACAGTAAAAAGAAATAATATACGCATAATTGGTATCCCAGAGGAGGAAGAGAGAGGGAAAGGTGCTGAAGGGGTACTTGAAGAAATCATAGCTGAGAACTTCCCTGATCTGGGGAAGGAAAAAGGCATTGAAATCCAAGAGGCACAGAGAACTCCCTTCAGACGGAACTTGAATCGATCTTCTGCACGACATATCATAGTGAAACTGGCAAAATACAAGGATAAAGAGAAAATTCTGAAAGCAGCAAGGGGTAAACGTGCCCTCACATATAAAGGCAGACCTATAAGACTCGTGACTGATCTCTCTTTTGAAACTTGGCAGGCCAGAAAGAATTGGCACGAGATTTTCAGTGTGCTAGACAGAAAAAATATGCAGCCGAGAATCCTTTATCCAGCAAGTCTGTCATTTAGAATAGAAGGAGAGATAAAGGTCTTCCCAAACAAACAAAAACTGAAGGAATTTGTCACCACTAAACCAGCCCTACAAGAAATCCTAAGGGGGACCCTGTGAGACAAAGTACCAGAGACATCACTACAAGCATAAAACATACAGACATCACAATGACTCTAAACCCGTATCTTTCTATAATAACACTGAATGTAAATGGATTAAATGCGCCAACCAAAAGACATAGGGTATCAGAATGGATAAAAAAACAAGACCCATCTATTTGCTGTCTACAAGAGACTCATTTTAGACCTGAGGACACCTTTAGATTGAGAGTGAGGGGATGGAGAACTATTTATCATGCTACTGGAAGCCAAAAGAAAGCTGGAGTAGCCATACTTGTATCAGACAAACTAGACTTTAAATTAAAGGCTGTAACAAGAGATGAAGAAGGACATTGTATAATAGTTACAGGGTCTATCCATCAGGAAGAGCTAACAATTATAAATGTCTATGCGCCGAATACCGGAGCCCCCAAATATATAAAACAACTACTCATAAACATAAGCAACCTTATTGATAAGAATGTGGTAATTGCAGGGGACTTTAACACCCCACTTACAGAAATGGATAGATCATCTAGACACACGGTCAGTAAAGAAACAAGGGCCCTGAATGAGACATTGGATCAGATGGACTTGACAGATATATTTAGAACTCTGCATCCCAAAGCAACAGAATATACTTTCTTCTCAAGTGCACATGGAACATTCTCCAAGATAGATCATATACTGGGTCACAAAACAGCCCTTCATAAGTTTACCAGAATTGAAATTATACCATGCATACTTTCAGACCACAATGCTATGAAGCTTGAAATCAACCACAGAAAAAAGTCTGGAAAACCTCCAAAAGCATGGAGGTTAAAGAACACCCTACTAACGAATGAGTGGGTCAACCAGGCAATTAGAGAAGAAATTAAAAAATATATGGAAACAAACGAAAATGAAAATAGAACAATCCAAATGCTTTGGGATGCAGCAAAGGCAGTCCTGAGAGGAAAATACATTGCAATCCAGGCCTATCTCAAGAAACAAGAAAAATCCCAAATACAAAATCTAACAGCACACCTAAAGGAAATAGAAGCAGAACAGCAAAGGCAGCCTAAACCCAGCAGAAGAAGAGAAATAATAAAGATCAGAGCAGAAATAAACAATATAGAGTCTAAAAAAACTGTAGAGCAGATCAACGAAACCAAGAGTTGGTTTTTTGAAAAAATAAACAAAATTGACAAACCTCTAGCCAGGCTTCTCAAAAAGAAAAGGGAGATGACCCAAATAGATAAAGTCATGAATGAAAATGGAATTATTACAACCAATCCCTCAGAGATACAAACAATTATCAGGGAATACTATGAAAAATTATATGCCAACAAATTGGACAACCTGGAAGAAATGGACAAATTCCTGAACACCCACACTCTTCCAAAACTCAATCAGGAGGAAATAGAAAGCTTGAACAGACCCATAACCAGCGAAGAAATTGAATCGGTTATCAAAAATCTCCCAACAAATAAGAGTCCAGGACCAGATGGCTTCCCAGGCGAGTTCTACCAGACGTTTAAAGCAGAGATAATACCTATCCTTCTCAAGCTATTCCAAGAAATAGAAAGGGAAGGAAAACTTCCAGACTCATTCTATGAAGCCAGTATTACTTTGATTCCTAAATCAGACAGAGACCCAGTAAAAAAAGAGAACTACAGGCCAATATCCCTGATGAATATGGATGCAAAAATTCTCAATAAGATACTAGCAAATCGAATTCAATGGCATATAAAAAGAATTATTCACCATGATCAAGTGGGATTCATTCCTGGGATGCAGGGCTGGTTCAACATTCGCAAATCAATCAATGTGATCCATCACATTAACAAAAAAAAAGAGAAGAACCATATGATCCTGTCAATCGATGCAGAAAAGGCCTTTGACAAAATCCAGCACCCTTTCTTAATAAAAACCCTTGAGAAAGTCGGGATAGAAGGAACATACTTAAAGATCATAAAAGCCATTTATGAAAAGCCCACAGCTAACATCATCCTCAATGGGGAAAAACTGAGAGCTTTTTCCCTGAGATCAGGAACACGACAGGGATGCCCACTCTCACCGCTGTTGTTTAACATAGTGCTGGAAGTTCTAGCATCAGCAATCAGACAACAAAGGCATCAAAATTGGCAAAGATGAAGTCAAGCTTTCGTTTTTTGCAGATGACATGATATTATACATGGAAAATCCGATAGACTCCACCAAAAGTCTGCTAGAATTGATACATGAATTCAGCAAAGTTGCAGGATACAAAATCAATGTACAGAAATCAGTTGCATTCTTATACACTAACAATGAAGCAACAGAAAGACAAATAAAGAAACTGATCCCATTCACAATTGCACCAAGAAGCATAAAATACCTAGGAATAAATCTAACCAAAGATGTAAAGGATCTGTATGCTGAAAACTATAGAAAGCTTATGAAGGAAATTGAAGAAGATTTAAAGAAATGGAAAGACATTCCCTGCTCATGGATTGGAAAAATAAATATTGTCAAGATGTCAATACTACCCAAAGCTATCTACACATTCAATGCAATCCCAATCAAAATTGCACCAGCATTCTTCTCGAAACTAGAACAAGCAATCCTAAAATTCATATGGAACCACAAAAGGCCCCGAATAGCCAAAGTAATTTTGAAGAAGAAGACCAAAGCAGGAGGCATCACAATCCCAGACTTTAGCCTCTACTACAAAGCTGTCATTATCAAGACAGCATGGTATTGGCATAAAAACAGACACATAGACCAATGGAATAGAATAGAAACCCCAGACCTAGACCCACAAACGTACGGCCAACTCATCTTTGACAAAGCAGGAAAGAACATCCAATGGAAAAAAGACAGCCTCTTTAACAAATGGTGCTGGGACAACTGGACAGCAACATGCAGAAGGTTGAAACTAGACCACTTTCTCACACCATTCACAAAAATAAACTCAAAATGGATAAAGGACCTGAATGTGAGACAGGAAACCATCAAAACCTTAGAGGAGAAAGCAGGAAAAGACCTCTCTGACCTCAGCCGTAGCAATCTCTTACTCGACACATCCCCAAAGGCAAGGGAATTAAAAGCAAAAGTGAATTACTGGGACCTTATGAAGATAAAAAGCTTCTGCACAGCAAAGGAAACAACCAACAAAACTAAAAGGCAACCAACGGAATGGGAAAAGATATTTGCAAATGACATATCAGACAAAGGGCTAGTATCCAAAATCTATAAAGAGCTCACCAAACTCCACACCCGAAAAACAAATAACCCAGTGAAGAAATGGGCAGAAAACATGAATAGACACTTCTCTAAAGAAGACATCCGGATGGCCAACAGGCACATGAAAAGATGTTCAGCGTTGCTCCTTATCAGGGAAATACAAATCAAAACCACACTCAGGTATCACCTCACGCCAGTCAGAGTGGCCAAAATGAACAAATCAGGAGACTCTAGATGCTGGAGAGGATGTGGAGAAACGGGAACCCTCTTGCACTATTGGTGGGAATGCAAATTGGTGCAGCCGCTCTGGAAAGCAGTGTGGAGGTTCCTCAGAAAATTAAAAATAGACCTACCCTATGACCCAGCAATAGCACTGCTAGGAATTTATCCAAGGGATACAGGAGTACTGATGCATAGGGGCACTTGTACCCCAATGTTCATAGCAGCACTCTCAACAATAGCCAAATTATGGAAAGAGCCTAAATGTCCATCAACTGATGAATGGATAAAGAAATTGTGGTTTATATACACAATGGAATACTATGTAGCAATGAGAAAAAATGAAATATGGGCTTTTGTAGCAACGTGGATGGAACTGGAGAGTGTGATGCTAAGTGAAGTAAGCCATACAGAGAAAGACAGATACCATATGGTTTCACTCTTATGTGGATCCTGAGAAACTTAACAGGAACCCATGGGGGAGGGGGAGAAAAAAAAAGAGGTTAGAGTGGGAGAGAGCCAAAGCATAAGAGACTTTAAAAACTGAGAACAAACTGAGGGTTGATGGGGGGTGGGAGGGAGGAGAGGGTGGGTGATGGGTATTGAGGAGGACACCTTTTGGGATGAGCACTGGGTATTGTATGGAAACCAATTTGACAATAAATTTCATATATTAAAAAAATAAAAAAATAAAAAAATAAACAAAAAAAAACTGAGAACAAACTGAGGGTTGATGGGGGGGTGGGAGGGAGGGGAGGGTGGGTGATGGGTATTGAGGAGGGCACCTTTTGGGATGAGCACTGGGTGTTGTATGGAAACCAATTTGACAATAAATTTCATAAAAAAAAAAAAAAAAAAGAAAATAGGTAGGTTAAGGCCAATTAGAGCAGATTTCAGTGAGAATGGGAAGGGACAAATTAGAGACCATGAGTACAATTCTGTTGAGGAAATTTGCTGGAAATGGGAGCAGAGAAACAGGGTGGTAGTCAAAGAAGAAAGGGTCAAAGATTATTTTATTTGTTTTTGTGTTTTTTTCCATCTTAAAGACACTATATATGTGTTCTCATGAGAATGATTCAATACAGTGGGGAAAGTTGAAGATTTTTGAAGGAAAATAGAGAGAATCAGACCCCAAGACTCCAAGTAAATCAGGAGGATGGATTCTGGTATACAGTTGAGATGGTTAGCCTTAGACAGGATTAGAAACAACTCATGTTTTGTACTGTGAAGGAAGGCAAAGTATGAGGGTTGAGATGTTACTAGGTTTGGAACTTGTGGCAGTTCCCTTCCAAATGACTCCAAGTTCTCCCTGAGGCAGGAAGCAAAGTCGTTATTTGATAGAGAAGATGGGGAAGGACATGATGAAGATTTGAGGAGAAAGGAGAAAATGTGAAATTGATATTTGGAACAGATGATTTAGATGACTGCCCCTGGATAATGCTGTTATGAGAGGGTATTTTTTTTTTACATTTTTATTTGCATATTCCATTTTCCATTTTTTCCATATTAAATAAGTAAATCTTGTACAACACGGAAGTATTTTTAAAAAAACTTCTTCCTAGAAGTGTAATCCATAATCTCAGGGGAAATAGTAATTTTTAGTAGTTTCATCATAGCAAAAGAAACGGAGACAGATTACCTGATTAATGGCTCCAAGCATCTCAGCCCTACTGGCCACTCGTGCAGTGCACTGGCTAAGGAAAGTAATACTCTTCTCCAGCTTCTTAACAATTTCCTGGGCATGGTTGTCATCTTCACAAAGTGGTGTTAAAGACTGCACAGAAAGTAAAGTATTAAAATATATGCAACCCAAGTATTCAGCAAATGATTCTAACACTATGTTGTAAATACAAATGACAGTCACATCTCACTTATGTTGGTGGAAAGTGAAAAGCAGCAGCAAAGACCAATAATGAATGGTATTGAAATATTAATATCATTGTTGGCTATCAAACAGACTATGCAGATGTTCACAAAACTTTTTATATCTAGTATTGATCTCTTCCTTCTTTACTTCCTGAATTTGCCATTCTTTTGTGCCCATTTCTACCTACCACTTTTCCACTTAACAGAATAGGATATACTTAACTGGTAATGGTAGAGAAATTGTGCTTATGAATGAGAAATTGTGCTTATGAATGTGCTTATTGTATAAGGAGCATGGTTTGAACTTTTAAGAAAAGTAGTGAAATATACTACATTTAGATATGGCTCTGACTTATATACTTCCTCTTGTATTGATTACAAAGCATTATTGGGCAGGTTATATGGGTATGCCTGCACTGCCTCATGAATATTTCTTTCAAACCTGTGCCCTTTCCTGATGGAAGACCATCCATTTCACTAGGGTAGAGACAGAATTAAGTGGACAGATTTGGAAACAAACAAGCCACTGCTTATTAGCTGTGTTTCCATGAGTGAATTTCTAAGACTTGCCCAAATCTAAAACACCATAAATTTTGTATATGATTAAAAAAGGAAAAGTTGTGTCAATAAAATTATAAGGCATCACTGACAATATTGCATTGTAATCCTAAAAATATTATGTAAACATTTCTGTTTGCTCTTTCTTCATCTGCCAGATGGAGACAACTATGGGAATTCCTTTCCAGGAATACCGGGACATGAGTGGTAATATATGCAAATTGCTTTTCACACAGTAGATGCTAAATAAATGTCAGCCACTTCTGAAACAGAAACAAACATGTGAGTTGCAGCTGGAGAGTTGCTAACTAACTGTAGTGGCCATTGTCAGACACATAGTTTCCTATTGTAGTTTAAATAACCACATTCAATTGGGAAAGGAAGAGCAGATGTTAGTTGTCAGCCAAACAAAATATGGTTTTACCAGAATTGAATCATGAAGAAATAGAAATTTTGAATAGAACAATAGCTAGTACAGAGATTGAAGCAAAACTCCCCCAACAAAGTCCAGTAATGGTTGGCTTCATTGGAGAATTCTACAAAACATGGAAAGAAGATTAAAACCATTTTTCTACAACAAGTGTTGGCAAGGATGTGGAGAAAAAGGAACCCTCATGTGCTACTGGTGGGAATGCAAACTACTACAGCCACTATGCAAAACAGTATGGAGGCTTCTCAAAAAATTAAAAATATAACTACCCTACAACCTAAAATTGCATTACTGGGTATTTATCCCAAAAATACAAACACACTAATTTTGAATTAGGATCCATGCGCCCCTATGTTTATTGCAGCATTTACAGTAGCCAAACTATAAAAGCAGCCCAAGTGTCCAATGATAGATGAATGGATAAAGAAGATGTGCTATGTATATTCTATGGAATATTATTCAGCCATAAAAGATGAAATCTTATTTGCAACAACATGGATAGAGCTAGAGAGTATAATGCTAAGTGAAATAAGTCAGTCAGAGAAAGACAAATACCATATGATCTCACCCATATGTAGAATTTAAGAAACAAAATAAATAAGCAAAGGAAAAAGAAGAGACAGAGAGAGAAACTGTTAACAAACTTATGGTTACCAAAAGGGAGGTTGGTAGGGGGATGAGTGAAATAAATGATGGGGAGTCGAATACACTTATTATTAAAAAAAAAAAAAGAACTTTAAGCAAACCCAGGGCTGTACTTGTGGATTAATTGAGCATGTATAATTTACCACTGCAGTTTACATAACTGTATTTTTCTTATTCTGATAAATAGGCATTTCCAGCTTCAGGAGAAAAATTAGAACATTTCTGCACAATAAAATAAGCCATCAGCCTATTCAACTATTATAAGTAAAAAAGTCTCGGTTCATACCACCACTGCTTAGTTTTGAAGTTGAAATGTTTCCAAGTTTAATTCAACTTTTCACCATTTACATCTATTTCTTTTTGTTCACATTTATTGTGTTGATTTTTTCCCTGTAATCAATTCCCTGTATTTTTTTCCTTGTAAACAATACTATTTTCTTATTCTAGTTTGATGCTACATCAAATGATATGAATAATTCAGAGAATGCCAATCTAGGAAAATACTTTTACTGTACTTAGGTAGACAGGGCCAAGAGCAAAAGATGGTGATGGAAACACATCAGGGTTTGAATGGTTTGTCACATGTTATTACTCATAGGCTTTTGGATAAATTAGCCATTAATACTAAGTGACTGTTTCTCATCTACAAAATGGGAATAATAATACCTATTCCACATGTGGTCGTGTTACATTTTATAACGAATGTAAAAAGCCTAATTTAGACCTGGGCAGGTGGTAGGGGTTCAATAAACAATATGTATTTTTTATGTTTTCTTATTAAAACAAAATTTTAAATCGCTAGTAGTTCAAAGGATTTGTTTCTATATGGGAGTTCATTTAGTTCTTAGTAATAGGCTATAAAATATTTAGAAACACTGGTTATTTGTCTCATTATGGCTTTATGGCAAATTTATTCAAATTTTTATATAAGTAGATAATCTGGGGGCATGTCAAGTGTGCTCAACTTGCTTGTGTCTTAATGCCTATATCAGAGTTTTGTTTGTTTTAAGCCAAAAAAGGCCCTTGTGGGAAATGAAAAGTTAATAAAATTGTTCATAAAATAAGTACAATAAATCTTAAAAAAAATACACAATCCCTCTAAAAGTCTTCCAAAAACCTGAAGAGGAGCAAACATTTCCAGGCTCATTCTTTGAGGCCCACTATTACTCTAATATCAAAGCCAAAGACCACAAGAAAATTACAGACTACTGGCCTTTATGAATGTTGATGTAAAAATCCTCAACAAAATACTAGCAAACCAATTTCAATAGCACATTAAAAGTATTATAAACCATGACCAAGTGAGATTTATTCATTTAATGCAAGGATGGTTCAGCATATGAAACTAAATCCGGTGTGATACACCACATTAACAGATTAAAGGATAAAAACCCACATGACCACCTAAATTGATGCAGAAAAGCATTTGACAGGATTCAACACCCTTGATAAAAATATTCAGAAAATTAGAAATAGACAAAAAACCATGTCAACATAATAAAGGTCATATATAACAAGCCCACAGCTAACATCATACATAATGGTGAAAGGATCAAAGTTTTCCTCTAAGATATGGAACCAGGCAAGGATGTGCACACCCTACCACTTCTATGCAACCTAGTACTGGAAGTCCTAGTCAGAGCAGTTAGGCAAATAATATATTAGAAATCCACATTGGAAAGGAAGAAGTAAATTAATCTCTGTTCATATATGACATGATCTTATATATAGAAACCCCTAGATTGTTATAACTAATAAACAAATCCGAAAAGATACAGGATACAAAATCAACGTACAAAAATCAATGGCATTCACATACACTAATGATGAACCCTAAAAGAAAATTAAGAAAATTCCACTTATAATACCATCATAAAAAATAAAGTACTTATGAATAAACCTAACAAAGGAGGTAAAAGACTTGTACTCTAAAAACTACAAACATTGCTGAAATTAAAGAAGACACAAATAAAAGGAAAGACATCCTGTGTTCATGGATTGGAAGACGATTTTCTTAAGATGTCCATTCTACTGAAATCTGCCTACAGATTCAATGCAATCCCTATCAAAATCCCAGTGGTATTTTTTTTTGCATAAATAGAAAAATTCATCCTAAAACTGATATGGAATCTCAAAGGACCCCTAATAGCCAAAACAATTTTGAAAAAGAAAGAGCTGAAGGACACTTTCTGATTTCAAAACATACTACAAAGCTATAATATGGTACTGGAATAAAGACAAAAAACAACAAGGATGCCAAGACCCAGTGGAAAAACTGGGTATCTTTTCATGGAGGTCATCAAGAAGATATGACCACCAGTTGATCTATCAGCTGGATCCAGGTAATCAGAGGTTATTCACCCCCTCTCCTGTCCTTGAAATATGGCTTCCCCACTCTGAGAAGCTGCCCCAAGAACACTGCCTTGAAATAATGATGTAGTGCTGAGATCATTTGGATGGTATATATAACAACCCAGTAAAGCCTCTATATAAACTTAATAGATTTGGTGGGTGGCTGCAGAGATCTACTTGTCTTGTAGCCACCAAAGACAAGCGCATATGTAAATTCCTTTGCTTATTAAACCTTCCATCTACCAACTTGGAGTGACCTGCCTTTTCCTTCAGTTTCTCCCTGCCCTCTGAATATGAGGGCTAGTTTCAGATTATATCCACGAAGCTCCTGAGGATCTTGCAAACCAACAATATCCATATCCGTACCCATATCGATGTCCACATTTAATATCCATATCAAAAAAAGTGAAATTGGACTCTTATCTTACACTATATACAAAAGTAAACTCAAAATGGATTGAATAGGGGCACCTGAGTGGCTCAGTTGGTTAAGCATCAGACTCTTGATTTTGGCTCAGGTCACGATCTCACAGTTTGTGGGATCAAGCTCTGCATTGGGTTCTGTGCTGACAGTGTGGAGCCTGCCTGGGATTCTCTCTCTTCTTCTCTCTCTGCCTCTCCCCTGATCATGTTCATATTCATATTCTCTCTCTCTCTCTCTCCCTCCCTCTCTCAAAACAAACAAACAAACAAACAAAGAAACACGAAAAAAAAATGGATTAAAGGGGCACCTGGGTGGCTCAGTAGGCTAAGCCTCCGACTTCAGCTCAGGTCATGATCTCATGGTTTGTGAGTTCGAGCCCTACATTGGGCTCTGTGCTGATGGTGTGGAGCCAGCTTATAATTCTTTCTCTCTGCCTCTCTCTCTGCCCCTTCTGGGCTCACGCTCTCTCTCTCCCTCTCTCTCAACATAAACTAAAAAAAAATGCATTAAAGATTTAAATTTAAGACCCAAAACTATGTAACTTCAGAAGAAAATATGGGGGGGAATCTTCATGACATTGGATTTGACAATGATTTCTTGGATATGACACCAAAAGCACAAGCAACAAAAGCAAAAATAGACAAATACTGCTATATCAAGTTTAAACACTTCTGTGCATCAAAGAACATAATCAACAAAATGAAAAGGAAACCTATGGAGTAGGAGAAAAAAAAACATACATCTTATTACAAAATTGTCAAAGGACTTGAATAGACATTTTTCCAGAGATGGTATGCAAATGGCCAACAAAGAGATGTATGAAAAGATGCTCAAAAATACAAACCATCAGAGAAATGCAAAGCAAACCACAATAAGATTGCATCTTGCACCCATTAGTATGGCTACTATCAAAAAAGCAGAAAATACCACGTTGGCCCTCATGTCTAGAAATTGGAACCCTCGTGCACTATTAATAGGATTGTGAAATGGTGCAACCACTAAGCAAAACAATATGATGGTTCCTCACAAACTTAAAAATGGAACTCGTATTCCCACTCTGGGTAGATTTCTAAAAGAACTGAAAGCAGGGTGCCAAAGAGATATTTGCACACCCATGTTCATAGCAGCAATATTCACAATAGCCAAAGATGGAAGCAACTCAAATGTTTATTGATAAATGAATGGGCAAACAAAATGCAGGATACACATGTAATGGAATATTTATTCAGCCTTAAAAAGGAAGGAAATCCTGTCGCAAGCTAAAACATGGATAAAGTTTGAAAACATTATACTAAGTGAAATAAGCCAGATACAAGAAGACAAACACTATATGATTTTCCTCATATGAGGTATCTGAGGTAGTCAAATTCATAGAAACAGAAAGTAAAATGGTGGTTACCAGGGGCTGAGAGGAGTGGAAAAGCGGGGTTGTTTAATGGGTACAGAGTTTCAGTATGCAAGATGGGAAAGTTCTGGAGATCTGCTTTGCAACACTACTGAACTGTATACTTAAAATGGTTGATATGGCAATTTTGATGTTATGTTTTTTTACTACAATAAAAAAAACAGAATATGGTTTCTAAATTTTTATTTTTCTTTTTCCAAAAATAACCTTCTTAATTTTCCAACCCATCTCTATACTTATGGTTATTTCACAAAATGGAAAAATAGTAGTAGTTGTTACCTATCTACCTACCAGGGCTTGCCCATCATCTGACAAGACTAAAATCAGTCACCATTCTTTTTTTCAGTTAATTAAATGGAAATAGACTTTTGATTCTCTTCTTTGAAGCTTAAAATTGATATTATCTCCTATTGCTCAGTTTCCTGCATGATGACTCTTTTGCCTGAAACCTATGTGAACATTTGGAGAGAAGGCAGGTGACCCACAATGATTTTAAGAGGCATTTTTTTTTTTTATTGCTCATACTCTATTAGCAATCTTTTATTTTAGCCTGATCCTGAATTCTTACTTCCTCTAATTCACATCTGAGTCAGGCAGGGCTTGGTGCCTGGTATTGGTTTTAGTCATAAAAGTAAACTCCTATGTAATTTTGAAAACATTATTAACACTATGACCAGATGTGTAGTCCCCAAATGTTAGGGTTCTCACCTCTAACAGCTTTAAACAGTTAGTGATTTCTTTCTTCAAATTTTCTTCTGCCAAGTCTCGTGATCTTTCTTCAAGCTTTACTCTTTTCTCCAAGGTGAACCAGTCACACTTAAATCCCAAAGATAATCTGAGAAATTCAGCCTATTGTCAAAATAATGTGAAGGTGAGCGGAGAAAATTGGTTGTAGTGAAATATTTCAACTTAATACTGGATTATGCTGAGTCATTACTTTCTCCTCCCAGCAACATAATGCTGGCATACATCGGCTTTACCTGCACTTAGTCACTGCCAAGGTAACCAGACACCAAATGTATGACAGCTTGTCATAGACTGTATGAAGTGATAATAGACAAGGGAGTCAGAAACATTTTTTTTTTAACTTAAAGGGACAAAACTCACCTCCACCTCCTTCTCATTAGCAGAAGTGCTGTAGGATAAGAAAAAAAAAGTGTTCAAACGTAATTCAATAGAGAAGCAAAAAATGTGAGCATGCCATATGAAGAAGAACTTACTTGTCACTTTGTTTAAAGTTAACCGATTTCACAGTGGTTACAGGGAGAGAGGAAACAGCAGCAACTATTAAAAGACAATAAAATATTATTGGGTTATAAAGGCTTAGTGGAAGACACAATCAAACGTCCCCTCTCCACTACAGGCATTTCATTGACATATAGCTGAAATAACAGCCAGCTAATAATACAGTTTCTTAAATATAAGATAACGTTATGTTATGCTATTGGGATCACAATGACATTAAAATCATTGGCTCACACGTCATCGTGTGAATAGTCTGAAACCTGAAGAGGTCTCAGAGTCCAATTGCTCTCTTTGCATTTGAATGTTTGACTCGATCCCATGGCTAAATGTACACCTTCCTCTGGTACCTTGGTCCTTCTTCAGATCAAGGCTTTAACAGCAGCAGGAGTAGTCATTGAAGTAATAGTAGTGGTATAATAGCATCATCATCATCATCATCATAATAATAATAATAACAACAACAGCAACAATAAACATGGTATCAACCATTTGTCACAAGTTTACTATGTGCCAGTCCCAAAACAATGCTCTTTACATATAATGATACTCTTCATGACAACTTCGCAAAAAGAATATATTAGTTATGAAGAGTATTAGAGATGGAAAAAACCTGGTTTAAGTTCCAGCTTTGACCTTTATAGCTCTGTGACCTGGAACAAGTCACAACTTCATCAAATGTGTATAAAGTAAGGATGATATTATTTTACTTTTTTTTTTTTTTTTTTTTTTTTTTTTTTTTTTTTTTTTAGTAGACTCTAGGCATGCCCAGTACAGAGCCCAACACAAGGCTTGAACTCATGACCCTGAGATCAAGACCTAAGCTGAGATCAAGAGCCAGATGCTTGGGGTGCCTGGGTGGCTCAGTTGGTTAAGTGTCCGACTTTCGCTCAGGTCATGATCTCACAGTTCATGGGTTCAAGCCCTGTGTTGGGCTCTGTGCTGATAGCTCAGAGCCTGGGGCCTGTTTCAGATTCTGTGTCTCCCTCTTTCTGCCCCTCTGCTGCTTGCTTTCTCTCTCTCTCTCTCTCTCTCTCTCTCTCTCTCTCTAATGGATGAATGAATGAATGAATGAATGAATAAATAAAATGTTGAAAAAAAACTTTACAAAAAGTCAGAAGATTAACCAACTGAGCCACCCAGGTGCCCTTATTTTCCTATAGTAGCTTTTATGAGAACTTTGCCAGGCGTTTTCCACCTGTTTTATACCTAACTTATTCAATCCTCAGAGCAAACCTGTGGTAGGTACTGTACCATCCAAAGTCTACAGGCTAGGAAACTGAATTGCAATTTACCTATCTAATATAAGTGCATATTTGGGGGAACTAAATAAAACTCTGCACATGAATTCTCAATAAAGACTAATTTTTTTTCTCATCATTTCCATTTTACAGATGAGGAAATTGACACTCAGGTTAAATATTCTTCCAAATCTGCTAGTCAGAGAATGACCCAGTGTAGAGTCTGCTTGACTTCAAAGCTTCAAATCTATCCTAATGGAGGTGAAAGGGGGAGCGAAGCATATTAGCATTTATTTTTAAATACTTAGTCTTATTCACTGTTGGATGGGATAATAAAAAAAATCTCAAAGTGGAGCTTAGAATTTACTACCAACACTGGCATGGTTCTTTGTTCACAATAGTGTAGAAGCTATTACAAGTCCTCTGGAGCTTAATAGTTAATGTAACATAAATGTGGCTTTACAAAAATGATACAAAATGAAGCAAGAGTCAGTTTTATTGGCTGATTTTATCTAGAGATGCAGAATTATAGGCACATCTTTACTCAGAAAGATTTCACCCATAAAAATATAAGCAAGGAACAAAAGTTCACATGGGCTTTGGGAGAGAACATTCCTTACCTCCTGCGGCACATTCTTTTCTATGCTCATCTATTGTTTTTGGTTCCTCTTTAGCTTCCTAAAATCATAAAGAGATTTTATTGCTGTACATAGAGTGGAAATCCTTCATAACCAATCATTTCCCAACTTCCTGTCCTCTCCTAACCCTACTCTATCAAAAACACTGTGATATTCAAAGAACTGAACTAGGGGTTAAGAATAAAACAGGACTAGCTCTAAGGGGTTTTCCAATGTAGTTGAGGTACACAAGACAGAAATAGATGAATAGTGATACAAATTACCACAAGGCAACCACTAGGTTTGATTGTCAAATAAATGAGATGTGAATAAATAAGTGCTCTACAAAGATAGGGAGACACCATGGCTTGAGAAGCTTGGCAAGTCTCTGCAGATGAGAAACATGCTGGAGCTTGATGGAGAGGTAGGACTGGATGCATGAAGAGGTGGCGGTGATCTAGGACTATCACATGTAGCTTTCTAGATAGGCTGCTGGGGAACTGGTGGCAAAAATAGCAACTAGGATTGTGTTATGTTAGGCTTTTACTCCGTATAAATACATTTTAAGGTCACTGGCCAGCTATCCTACAAACATATCTATACAACAAGAATTACCCTAATTAGAGGGTTGTACTATACTGCCTGGGAAAATCTAATGGGAAAGCAATAGGTATAAAATCATTTTTATGGTGACAATTATTCAACATTCTCAGAAATTTTCCATAAAAAGCAAGTCTATGACAAATTTCCTTGGTAGAGCCATTGATACCATGTCATGTAATTTTTAGATAATTGAAGCTAGGACTTTGATAAAATGTAACAAATGCAGTAATAAAGGTAAACCTCTGGGTCATTCTTATCAACAGTTAAATATTCTTAAGTTTTCTGAATCCTCCCTCAACACCCTAATCTCTTCCATCTGTGGCATCTTCTTTCTCTCCTCTCCCTTATAGCCATGCTTCTTCTGGGAAGAATTGTCCATAGTTGCAATTTCCAGTTTTTCAACTCCCATCTGTCCCTCCACCCAATACTCCAAGAAAACTGCCCCTTCCAGTTATCAGTGAACTCTCTATTGCCAAATTCAATGGAAATTTTTCAGTCTTTATCTTACTTGACCTCTTTGTGGCATCTAAAATGATCTACAATCCCCTCCTCCTTGAAGATTTTTCGTTCCTTGGTTTTCATCTCCTGATGTCCTCCCATTGCTGCAGTAGCTCCTTCTGAGTTTCTTCTGTCATTGCCTTCTTTTCTTAGATAATGGAATCATCAAGAGTCCATTATTCTCTGTGTGCTCTTCCCGCCTGCTCTTTCCAAGTCTCCTTGAGAAATCTCACCCACATACTTTTTGTTTTTTTAGCTGGTAACTCACAAATGTGTGTCTACCCCTAAAGTCCTAGGAATGAACTTATGAATATAGATATACAGCTGTATATGTAATCTTTCAGAGTATTGATGTCTCACATCAACCTGAAACTTGACTTGAACCAATCTTATTTTACCCCCTAAAGTTTACCTTTCTTACTGCCTCCCTCTTCTCATGAAATCCTATTCATTCTGTTGGATAAGCCACAATCCTGAGTATCTACATTTTCCCATGCATCCCCCACACCTACCCTGGTTATCAGTCACTGTGTCCTATAAACTCTGTCCCTTAAATCTCTCCCAAATTAGTCTTTTATCCATCCACACCAAATTCATACTATCCTCATCTCTTGTCTGAATTATCAATGGCATCCTAACCAGCACCTCATCTCCATGACTACATTTTCTAATTCTAACCCATGTTTTTAAGTTTATTTCTATCTTGTCTTGAGATGAGAAAAAATCTTTTTCTCAGAAGACTACCATGAAAAATTAGAGGACTCAAATATTCCTCTATTATTTTATAATAATAAAATATTTATTATTTTATATATAATATAAATAATATAAATATATATAAATAATTAATATATAAATTATATATATAAATATATAAATATATATTTATAAATATATAAAATATTATATAATATATTTATATTTATTAAATATATATTATAATTATATATATATAATATATAATATAATAATATATTATTAAATATATATTATAATATATTTATATATATATAATATATATATAATATATTAAATAAAATATTTATTATTTTATATATAATATAAATAATATAAATATATATAAATAATTAATATATAAATTATATATATAAATATATAAATATATATTTATAAATATATAAAATAAATAATATAAATAATATAAATATATATAATAAAAAAATTTATAAGGGGCAACCACTTTTGGCATGTTTGCTAGCCAACACTACACTCTATATACACTTCACACTACAAAGGATGATTCCAAATCACATATCCCATCATTCCACTCCCTTCAGACTAGAATAGTATAAAGTTTTTGCCCACCCTATTGCCTCAAATGTATTTATGCCACAACCATCTCTCAGCTTGAGTTAGCTTTTATAAGTCTCTGTTTCTTAAAACCAAATGGGCCTAAGTAAAACAATGTTTATATACTGATGAGAAAACAATACACACACACACACACACACACACATATATGTACATACCTGTATACATACAATACAAAGAGGGACTAATACATAAATAAGACCCTTGAGGAAACATGGAATTGGATCAATAGTCTACAAGTTACTCTCCAATAATTATAAATTCATACCAGTGTCAATGAACTTTCTCTTTAAGGAAAGGAACTTTTTCTGTAAACATTTAAATAATGTTGTATAGCAGTTTTCCAGGTTCCTGGATAGCATTCAATACCATTCACAAAGTACCTCCTCCATGACAGTGTCTGGCCTCCTGACCCAAGCATTTTTCTTTTACATCACTAACCACACTGCATAATTGTATATTACTGAGTAACTGTATGTTTCTTCCCTTAATTAGAACATGTTCTCTTAATTAGAACAGATCTTTAAGGTAAATATTACTGTTTTATTTAACCTTACTTATTAATACATTTGTTTACTTAAAAGTCCTCTATTGATAGATGTTTAACATGTTTCCAGTAGACCTTTGATGAATGAGTGAGTGAATGAATGAAAAAACAATGTGGAGTAAGGAAGTCCTAGCTCTAACTCTATTGTGTGACCTTGGACAAGTCACAGGGACTCTTGGGCACCAACTTCTTAATCAATAAAACATTGATGTGATTAAATTCTATTAACTTAATATTTTGAAAGGATAAAATGTGCTTTTAAGAATATTTTACAAATTTAAAGGGACAGTTCTACCATCGTACTATATCATTACTTTTATTGCCAACACGCGTATATTTCCTTACCAGATTTAATGTGGTTTTGTCCTCACTCACAGAGCCTTGGGGTGCAGTATTGTCATGAGCTGGACTTTTGCCTGTGAGAGAAAGGGAACACACTGAACAGTTGCCTGAGCAGTAACAAGTGAAAGAGGAAGAAATAGTGAGGGTGGCAATTACGAGCAGACTAGTAAGTGGCAAAAATCTTAACATGTGAGACAAATTATATACTATAAAACTTTAAACATGTCCATTGATTCAAAATCAGGTCTAGAGCAGCTAAGATTCCCAAGAAAGCTAGCCCTATAAGATTTCTTAATAGAAATTAATATCTGTATGAATGGCCTTCAAGTAAGTTTTTAAAATCTTTTTTAAGTCTGCTGCTTTTTTTTTTTTTAAATCAAACACATTACTAGTATACTTATAGAAACTGGATGAAGGAAGGTTGAACAACCAGTAACTTAGTAGCTTTGTAATAGCTTGACAAACCGGTGTTTAAAAATTGCATATGTAATACTGATAAACAAGTATGATATTCTTCCAAAACGTGGTATCTTTCTAAAAAAGAAAATCATCAAACTAAGGAATGAAGGCACTATAAATGTATGCCATTTCTTTTTGTAATTTCCTTTATTTTTGTGTACTTTATTCATACTGAAATGTACTTGATAATGATTTTCCTCTTTATATGATCCATTGTCTTGAATTTAGTTCAGTGCAGGCACAAAGGTCAGCAGCTATAAATAGGTTGTGTTTCTTTTTTAAAAAAGGAATAAAGTATGTATTATATTTTTAAATTTTATATGGAAATAAGAACAAAATGAAAAAGTCTTTTTCCAATGAAATTTCAAATTTTTGTTAACTTTTATTTTTTGTTTTTATTACTTTTTAAAACTATATATATATATACATATATATGTATATCCAAGTTAGCATATAGTGTAATAATGATTTCAGGAGTAGAATCCAGTGATTCATCCCCTATATATAACACCCAGTGCTCATCTCTATTTTATTTTGGAGAGAGAGAGTACAACCAAGGAGTGACAGACAGGGGGACAGAAGATCTGAAACAGGTTATGTCCTGAGAGCAGCAAACCCAATGCAGGGCTCAAACTCATGAACCACAAGGTCATGACCTGAGCCAAAGTCAGAGTCTCAATGGACTGAGCCACCCAGGTGCCCGATGTTTTCATTAACTTTTAAGAAAGAGAATAAATTCATATGGTCCATAAATTTAAAAGTGTAAACTGTTATGGTGAAAATTATCCCTCCCATCCATGCCTGCCAGAAACCTACTTTCTACCTGCATAGACAATGTTATTTTTGTCTAGCCTTTCAGAGGTATTTTATGTATACATAAAAACTTCTTCTTGTCCTTTTTCACCACAAAATTTTACACGCAATATATAATGTTTTATATTTGTTTTTTTAGAGACAATAGTTATTTGATATCCTTCTAAGGAAGTTTCCTTATATATGTTTATGGATTCATATTAGTATTCGATTACATCGAGATGCCAATATATATTAACTAGGCTTCTTTTGATAGTTAACTTGTTTCCAATATTTTGTTATTATAGACAATGCTGCAGTAAAGAAACTTCTACAAGTTATGTGTGTGCTTAGAGCTATAGGATAAATTCCCAGAAACCAAACTGTCTTATCACAGGATATGTACATTTAACATATTGGTAGATATCAGCAAATTCCCTTCTATATTAATTATAATAATTTACATTCCCTATAGAAATGTATGAGATTTCCAGTTTTCCCCACAGTCTAACCAACAGAGTGTAATAAAATTTTTGCATCTTTGTCTACATGACTAGTGAAAAATGGTACCCTGATGTAGTTCTAATTAAAATTTCTCTTATTCAGGGTGGTGCCTGGGTGGCTCAGCCAATTGGGCGTCCAGCTTTGGCTCAGGTCATGATCTTACGGCTCTGGGTTCAAGCCCCGTGTTGGGCTCTGTACTGACAGAACAGAGCATGGAGCCTGCTTCGGATTCTATGTCTCCATCTCTCTCTGTCCCTCCCCTGCTCACGCTCTGTCTTGCTCTCTCTCAAAAATAAACACTAAGAAAATGTTTTTAAATAAAAAAATAAAGAGGCACCTGGGTGGCTCAGTTTAAACGTCCGACTTCAGCTGAGGTCATGATCTCACGGTTCGTGAGTTCGAGCCCCGCATTGGGCTCTGCGCTGACAGCTCAGAGCCTGGACCCTGCTTCGGATTCTGCGTCTCCCTCTCTCTCTCTACCCCTCCCCTGCTCACGCTCTGTCTCTGTCTCTGTCTCTCTCTCTTAAAAATAAATAAACATTTAAAAAAAATTAAAAAATAAATAAAATTAAAAAAATAAAAATAAATTTCTCTTATTCGGTCTGAAGTAGAATATGAAGATATTCTTCAGTTTAAGTAAGGAATAGATTCCATTTCTACAATTTTACAACTCCTTTAGTTTAGCATCTATATCTGAACTGTCCAGTTCACACAATAGAATGGATTTTCCTTGACTGATGTGTTTGGGGTGAACGGGAGCCTATGGACTTCCGTGAGTGTTAACTGCAGTGATGGTTTAGTGGGAATGCTTGAGAATCACTACTTTGTTTTCAGACTCAAAAAAGGATCCAACATAGTATATAGTTAATTCTTTTGCCCCCTGAGCGAACCATCACAAACTGGCCCCTCCTTTTAACCAAATAGATTCTAATGGGGATTCTGAGAATTTCCTAAGCAGATGAGTCTATATCTGTGCCACAGTTGAGACCCAGTTGTATCCAGTCAATCTTTGCCATTAGGAAATATTTAAGCCCTATTAAAATATATTGTAAGTTTTGCTCTATCTACAGAATTGGGGGAAAAAATGGCACCTCTTGGACTTCTTCTCCCCAGAGTATAACCTCCTTTTTTTAAATAAAATATTACTGAACTATGAGGATAGTTAGTCTAGTGGCTTACAGGTTTGCTTACTGTTTTAGAATGGAAACTATATTTGAATATTTCAACTCCAATAGCTTACCTGTGATCTTTATCATAGAAGAAGCTGATCCTGTATCCTCCTCTTTCTCACAGAGTGACTTACAGACAAGGTCACCAGAAGCCATATTCAAAATTTCTGACCCAGAATCTATCAACAGGAAGAAACTAACAGCATGAACACTATGCAAAAAGAAATTATTTGCTTATGTTCTTTTCATTTGCACTCACCTCAGCAGGTCACAGAAATCAAGCTTCTAGTTATAAAACTAACACTCTATTTTTATATCTTTTCCAAGTTCACTCACCACTTGAAGTCACAGTACTCTCTGTGGATGAAATGTGTCCAGGAGATGACAGTGTGGAATATTCCCTGTCAAATGAGTAGAGAAGACATTTTGGAGTGTCAGGTCCAAAGATTTCCTTAAAAATTAACAAAATATGCATTCTAATTCACATATACAAACAGGCAAACCTGGACTGTGGCAGGCTCTTAGGATACAAGCATTCAACACCATTCTCCTAAAGACAAAAAAAAGGAGGAAAACCAAGTTTAACAATTTGACATTTTCCATTCTAGAGAGGTTGTTTTAAGCAAACATTTTCATAGGGTTTTAAACGAACCCGTATTTACTTTGCTCTTTTTGAGAGGATATGGGAAGGAGATGGTATAGTGCAGGCTGATATACATACTTCCTCAAAGTTGTGCTTGCAAAAAAAAATCCAATTTTAAATATACTTACAAGTTCAATATTTAAAGAATACCTGATAAATTCTCGGGCAAAACAAATTCTAAACTTAAAGGGCAGATAGAGTTTATTTCATGAACTTAAGTTGTCTTTAAACAGAACATTCTATGTGGGCGTAATAAAATATTTCTATTTATGGAAATGTTATTCAACCTAAAACTTTTGACCTGGTGATTTAAAAATGGTTTTCTATTTTCCAGCTAGACAAATCATACATTTTAAACTTAATCCCATTCTCAAAGATCTGAGGGATTACATCGACATCACCACCTACTACTCGCGCTCAAAAAGAGCTTAACAAAACTGTAGTCCCAGCCTGTCAGGGCAAATGCTTGAAAGTCTTATTTGAACTTCTTAATCTTGATCAGGATTTCCTAATTTGGGGGGAACTTGAGGACATTAGGGTTGATTAGTTCACATGCTCTCAAATAATGCAGTAGGAACATGGGTTACTCTTTAACAATATGTTTTTCTGATAAGTATATTTTCATTATTATTTGGTTTATGTGGGAAATAAAATTTAATATTGAAAACTGAAACCATTCGAAAATACCAAAAACCTGCACAGACCATTCAAAGGTGAAGACACTTACATATTCTATAATCAAGCAGAGAACTTATTAACAGCCACAACCAAACAGGTTTCAATGGAGGGATATTGTATATCACACCCAGTATTTAGAATCTACCCCAGATAATATGGACTATAGTCACAGAAAGGTAAGGATTTAGTAAGAGTTTGCTGAATATGTAGTTATGCAATGCAATCACAGCATTCAAAATTTACAGAAGTCCTTTTCATATATCGTCTCCTTTAATTCATCTAACAACCTTATGAAGTGGGTTTTAGCAAGAAAGTATTTACTTATTTCAGGTAAAGAAAGTAAAGCCAGTGAATCAAATAATTTCCCAGCAGTATTCAGAATAGTAATGTAAGCTTCCAAACCCAGTTTGGATGAAATACAGTGTCCTCTCTACTGTAAACAGAACTGTCTCTGAGATACCCTAACCCAGGCTGTTGGTGAGGTACAGACTTGCCAATTATTGTTTTAAACAGGTAGATGATTTAAACATAAATGTTTACAACGTTCACCTCAAATGTTTAGAAATATCCACAAACTTGCAAAGCAAGAATTTATACCTAATCCTCTTATATATCAGTGTGGAACAATCTTCCCTATTTCATTTTGTCTCTGCTTTAAATGCCTTTGGGTCAGATCATGCGTGCCTGAAGCCTCTCATGACATCAGCTTGATATAATTCAACAACCTTCATCAAAGGCCCACTTTGTCCCAGGAACAGTGACAGAGGCCGGAGGCACACTAAACTACAGTACTTGTCCCACAGGAGTTTGTAGGCCAGTCAGGAAGACAAATGCCTAAACCAAACCATAAATTATAGGCAGCATTGCACCGAGGAAAGTAATATGCACAAAATAGACTGGGGTCATATTTGAATTACATTTTTTTAAATGTCTTTATTTTTGAGAGAGAGAGAGAGAGAGAGAGAGAGAGAGAGAGAGAATGAGAACGTGTGCAAGGAAGGGGCAGAGAGACAGGGAGAGGAAAGAGAATCCCAGGTAGGCTCTGCAGGGTCAGTGCAGAGCCCAATATGAGGCATAATCTCACCAACAAAACTGTGAGGTCATGACATGAGCTGAAATCAAGAGTCAGGCACTTAACTGACTGAGCCACCCAAGTGCCCTGAATTACATTTTGAAGAGAAATTGTACCTTATACCCTACAGGTAAATGATGATATCCCCATCATTAAAATAGTTAATAGATTGTATTAGCAATTATTACATGCTTATTTAACTATATTCCAATATACAGGTAAGAAATGAAGCTATAAAAATAGTAAAATATTAAATATCCTTCAGTTTTATTGAATATCATACTTCATAAAAGTCAACAAGGATTCATTCCTTGATAATTTAAAAATCAGACCCCCTTAAAATCCTATAACATATAAAAATTTGATTATATATGTCTTGAAACACTTGCTGCTGTGCTATAATACATATATAATAATAATAATAATAATAATAATAATAAATTATATTGTACTAACTAAAAAGTTAATTTTTTCAGAAAAAGACTTCTTATACCTATTAGGGTTGTGGATACCTGTATCTGAATTTAAGGGGTATGAAATTTTACCTTATACTTAAGTATTTTATACTTAATTAAGCTGGCTTTCAATATGAGAAAACAGGAAACACATCATTTTTATAAACTAAAAAAATGTCTATTATTTAAACTCAAAATAATAAATACAGCAAAATACGGTTTACCTCCATTACAAATGAGTCTCATTTGCTGTAATGCTCTGCGTAAGCCCTTCTTCTGTTTTAATACCTTATATGTGAAACATTTTAGAGAGAAGCTTTTTGATAAACGTAAAATATTTATGGATTAAATAATAATTCCGTTATTTTGGAGAAATGTCACATTTAGCAGCCACACATTACTACATTGTTCAGGAGCAGTTGCAAGGTAAGCAATTGGATATTATTTCCAATTCATTAGTCTTTCTATATCTCACTGATCGGAAAAATCCCAATAGACAACAAACATATCTCAAGCCTAGATTTTCATAAATTGGTCCAAGCATTTTTCCCTTCTTACAGAATAACTAGAAAAACGATTTTTTTTTCAAATTTAGATTTCTAGTTAATGAAACTGGCAATATAAGTCCTCAGGGTGTCTGTGCATATTGAGTGGGGATGACAGACAACTCAGCAAAAATTTTCTACAATTGTGCTTTTTTCCCCCCAGCTTCAAGTCACCACTATTCAAACCAGCATCCCGGACCCACAAGAAACCTAACCTCCACAAAACAGCTATAAATACTTGGCAGATCATGAAAAAGATAAATTTCTGGATATATTTTAAAACCAAGACAAGTTAAGAAACTGACTAAAAGCAAGAAAAAGAAAGTTCAGATGACAGACTTACTTACATGTAGAAGACTGGCTCAAGTCAATGAGTCTAACACATGTCGACAGCATAGAGCAGGAAGAATGTTCTTCCTGTGCAAGTCATTCAAATAGCAACCTGCATAACATTTACATGAAAATCCGTGACCAGCCCATTTGCTTTTGACAGCAAGCGTCTAATGGAGGGTGGGGTAGCCAGGTACTCATGGAACAAAGTGAGACATATTCTCCCATGGGCTGGGTCAGCAAACGCAGGCCACGCACACAGGCATACACACACACACACACACACACACACACACACACACACACACCAGGATTATTTCAATATTTAGATAGAAAAATATGAAGAATAAGATATTATTATTAATATTTAGGTTATTAGTAAGAGTAATTAATAGGCCTAGATCATCTCCCAGGATTACTTTATTTTTGCTCTTTTAGATAAAATGTTTCTTTAGCTATAGATTTTATGACCAGAGACCCTTCCATTTGTGTTACCAATGTAATTTTTACTATTAGATCTATTTTAGATGATCGGTACTACTCCAATAAATTCATAGGGTTTTCTGAGGAAAAAACCTGAAAAGAGTCTATATATAGGCTTCTTTCATTCTAACTTAAAAAAAAAAAGTCCTTGACTCAGTGTTGGTT
This sequence comes from Leopardus geoffroyi, assembly GCF_018350155.1. Taxonomy (NCBI): domain Eukaryota; kingdom Metazoa; phylum Chordata; class Mammalia; order Carnivora; family Felidae; genus Leopardus; species Leopardus geoffroyi. The sequence continues at coordinate 58,865,189 of NC_059341.1, read as the reverse complement.
TCAATGTTGTAGAAAGAGAATGTAAAATCGAATACCAAAAGATCACAACTACTATAACCTAAACAAAACTAAATTTCCTCACAAGCTTTTTTTTTTGTACCTAAAAGGACACCACACCCTCAGATCTACAGGACGCACCTACCAATCTGAGGTTCATTTATAGTACAATTATAAGTCAACTTCTATATGTTCCAATTTTGCAACTGGCAATGTTATTTATTCTCCAGGTTATGACAGACAATGACCAGAAAATCTTCTGAGATATTTCAAAATTGACTCTGTCCTTTGTCTCATAAATCATCTCCTCCTAGTGATAGTATATCTTAGACAAAAACATGTAATAACATGGAGGAGACCTCAAAGACCTATTTTTTTAACAGCCAAATTAAAAACAGAGAAATTCATCTTCATATCCTCCGATTGTGACAAGGTATTGTCTTTTTTTTTTTTTTTTTCATTGACGTATGGTTGACATACAATGTTTTATTAGTTTCGGGTAGACAACATAGTGGTTTGACAATTCTACACATTACATAATGCTCATGAGAAGGGATCTTTTGAGCTTCACACTGCTGATAATTCTGATTCTGGGTGACAGCTATAGCTGCTTTCTGAGTGTTTACTAGGAAACAGGTACTTTGCATACATCATAAAGTGTCTTGGTGGGGTTAGATCTGAGACTGAAGTAGGTAAAGAGAAGAATCCATTTCATTGTCATAGAATCTTCATGAAGCTCCTTAATTCTCTGAGTATGTGGGGACACACATAGGTACCTAGGCACACCCCCAGTTTGGCTCTTCGGTTGCTGTTCAGACTCCATGGTGGGAGCATGTGATTAAGAAAAAGAAGACAGACTACAAGGAGAGACAACTGGGCCCTGGAGAGAAACTGCCAAGAGTGAGGAAGAGTTGAGGAAGTCGGGCTAAACAGACCGCTGGGCCGCCCCCCACTGACAGGAGCCACAGTACTGGAGTCAGTGGGAGACGGCTCCTGGC